>NC_139231.1:48385383-49585383 GCF_977018435.1 Lepisma saccharinum | reverse complement strand
AATCTGTTGTTTTGCCATGTGGGGCCCCAGTACCGATTAGCTTAAATGCATAAAGAGTAGGTAAAATAACCAAGATGGCCGTCACTATTGTTTTGTGATCAAAGAGGAGTCACAGGTTCGATTCAATCAAAGGAGGCAAGATTCTATGTTTCAATTCCATGTAAAAGTCTAAAGTTATGTTTCGATTAACCTCAATGCATAAAGAGGAATTAAACAAAAACAAGCAAAATGGCGACAGATGTGATAAAAGAAAAATTGAATTAGTTTTTTATAGTGACAAGAAAAAATAGCGAATCATTGTTAGAAATAGAATGAAAATAAAGATACTTGCCTTTGCGTGTCCAGCGCTGTGCAGAAAAGCTCTCATGCTTTATCTCCGACAAGTCCACAATACACATTTTTTTTATTGTATAGTTAATTATTAATGTTGTTATTAACACAGATTCTTACCAGTGTGAAGAAAAGCTCTCATGCTTTATCTCCGACAAATCCACAATACACACTTTTTCATTATATAGTTAATTATTAATGTTGTTATTAACACCGAGTTTTACCAGTGTGAAGAAAAGCTCTCATGCTTTATCTTCGACAAGTCCACAATACACACTTTTTCATTATATAGTTAATTATTAATGTTGTTATTAACGATTGTTACCAGTAAAAATATAAACCATGAGGATTTTTAAAGGGGGTGCTAAGTGAAAAAAAAGCCAAGACATATATTTTATCCCTGTTTATTACCAATATTTACAAAATTCAAAAGAGCCGCACACACACACACACACACATACATATGTAAAATGTTTATATTGTGTCACCAGTTTATCAGCATGTTATTTAACAAGTTTTTATTCTTCAAGTTTGTTCACTCACCCACATAAGGAATTGTGTCACTATCATATCCATTTTCTGCTGCAACCACTGAATTAAAATGTTTCACTATTTTTTCCACAAGCATGTTCTCGCAAAAAACAAACACTTCTTTGGAAAGTCTTTTTCCGTCGATGTTTTGTATAGACAAAGGCTCAGGTTTTGTACATCCATGTAGATGGGAAAGCACAAACTTCTCCTTATGACATGCATGGACAGGGGAAATATCTGTGCAACCGAAACATTGTTCGCGAAGGTCGAGAATGCAAGATTCCACACAGTTTCCAAAATATGATTTCAGATACGGCGACACTGTTTCACACATAACTTTCGCATGCTCGATGCACACAAATATCTTCATAAAGTTCCGCCACGAACTTTCTGCGATGAACACTATCTCCAGGGAACCGTAAGCTGGTTTCTTCCTTATAATGATCTGACGGCGATTGTACAGTGTGGTTATCAGCAATTCATGTTGCTCACTTAGTGGGTAGGAAACACGAGGCTGCTCACCTGGAATAGCGATGTAATTGTCGATTACTGGAAACAATTCCTGAAGAGCGTGCCACTCCTGCAACTGTAGTTCAACACCGGCCGCCCCGCTTCTGTGTAGCCTGACCACAGGTTGGAAATCCAGATGAGAGGAAAGTCCGATTGAGATAACTTTTGTTTTCGAAGCATTCAAATAGTAGACGTGATCAAATAATAGCGACTGGCGTATAAGACTAGTTACTTGTTTTTGTTCTTCAGGTAAATGCTGATCGCTCTCTTTCTGAAGAACCCCCTTGAAATTAGTGTACGGTTGAAATCTTTTTTTCAGCGGCATCGAAATAGAGGATTCCATGACTAAGAACTGCGAGATACTGCATGTCGCAGCGTGCAGGTATACATTTGAAGAAATGCGTGGGTGTGTTTTTGAGACGCATGCGCGCGTAGCAAACCAAGCATGTGCTGGACAAAAAAGGTGGAGGGGGCGGGGCATTACAAAGATCAATGGTGAGAGAAAAATCAGCAGAATATCATAAACGTCATATTGAGAAAATATTGGATAACAAATATTAATTAATTTAATTAAAACATCAACCGCATTGTCGATCTGAAATTAGGTTTATAGACAGGGGGCAAAATGGAAAATATCGACGATGTTCTAGTATTGGATTGTTTCTGTATTTCCATCGGTATAATCCTCCACCACATTTGAAGCATACTGTTTTATCCTCTTTTTGAATGTAAAATAATCCTGCTTCGGACAGAGCTTCTACAAACGGGAATTCTTTTGATTGCCAGTTTCTGAAAGAGGACAATCTAGCATTGAAAGATCCCATCTCTGGATATTGCGTCATTGTTCTGTAAAGACACAAAACAAGATAAATATTATAAGTAAGCTGTTGTAAACTGTAACGCTACAAAATTATTAATATACTATTAGGACTATATGTAACTTGTATAAAATTTCAAACAGTATTTACTGTCAATATTTTCTAGTATACGTACCGAGTATTATAAATTTAATTTACGAGTCAGCAAATAAGTTGATATAATATTGTCGTTTTTTATCGGTACTGGGAATAAAATTTGAAATTTATGCATGGGTTTACCAGAGGCTCTATGGAATAAATACAGAAAACAGTAATGCCCACAGTACACAGACCCGTAACTTTGTATCTGATGAGTGTTGTACGTATAGAATTTAGAGTTATTTTCCAAAAATCGCAAATGGTTATGCACATGTGGAGGTTTTCCGTAACTATCAAAAAATTCCCCCCGGGAGTTACTGTCTATGTAAATTGCTACCCAGTGCTTCCCGGGGCTATCTTTGGGATCTGTATTTACAATCAACGCTGCTGGTAGTTCCACATGTACAGGTAATTCATTAGCTGCGAAAACACCAACATGATGATTGTCAAAGGCTCTATTTGATATTAACCCGTGAAGCAAATTTAAAGTCGACAGCATTGCTGGACACTAAATAGTAATATTGTGCAACTCACCTTGTTATACAATTAATCCAGATGAATATCTCTTTGATTATTAATTTCCATGAGAGCGTCAAATTCAGAGTAGATAACACAAGTCACAGTAGATTCCAAAGCCGATTTGAAGTGGACTTCCAAGCTAACAGCCCCTTGCCGTTGAAGACTGCAGTGGGATATGGCACTTGCAGCTGCGTCTGGTGTTATATCGAAAACAAGTAATGCGTATCCCTGGGGGTATTCCTCACGCGATATATTGTTTCCTTCATCCATATAGTGTATCCCTGTTCCAGAGAATAATGTGTGATATGCTGTTATGTACTTGTTGTTTTCAAAGTCTGGTTGAAGTGGTTTGCCGGGAATTTGGACTCCATCAACATATAAAGTAAAGAAGTTGTAATTGAAATGTTGAAAATTGAATGGGTTTGTAGACAGAGTGCCGTTGAATGCATCGTTGGTAACAAACCCCACAACTAATCGTTTCGGAAGACGTCCAAGTATCACATTGTCAATTGTTTTTGAAACAATATCTTTTGGAATAGTTACAGCTTTAAGTTGTACTCTTGTTAGAGGATATTTTGCTGTATGTTTTTGCAATATGCGATTGTGACTAAGTTTGATGGATGAACTGACCGATACTTTTCTCACATATAGTGTAGCATCCAGAATTTCCACTTTGCCTTCACTGTCATCTAATCCCATCAAGCAGAAAGTGTTTTTCGAAGGAATCAGTTTTATTCGCATTTCCACTCCATTGATCAAAAATTTCTCTTGATTGAAAATATCAGAATGCAAGTAACCAAACATATCAAATGTTTTACTCTGTTTTGTTAGTTGGTTACGTTTTGTAAAGCCTTTGTTGTCTTCCGAAACGTTATCAAAAGCGCCTGCTGTATCTTTGTACCACAATGCACTTTGGAGATGAGATGATTTTGCAGATATGTCATAGTTCAGTGCTTTTTCAAAATAAGACCTGTATGGGTGCATGTGAGATGGAAACGAGATGAGTTTGTTATTTAAGTAGATTTGTACTTCGCTGAACATTGCATTGAGAAAATCATTGACAGGTCCAATTGTTTTATCTGTGGGTAGCAATAACTGACCATTCGCTTTTACAATTCTGGCATCTATATTCAACATTGTGTGTGCTAAATCCATATAATCATCACCATGTCCAGGTATTACAAACTCGGTGGGGGCATTATCTGCCAGAGAACTAACAGGTTTGTATCCGATGGTGTGGTGTTCTAAGATGCTTGTCTGAGTAGGTTTTACCGAGAAAATATCCAATTCACTTTTAAAACACTCACATGATTTCTCCCTAATTAGCGCCATATCTAATCAAAAATATCTGATGTTATTTGAATTTTTTTACGGTTGCGCTTGGTTGTTTTCTTGGTGTTTGTATTGGCACTGGATCTCTTCTTTCTCTGAGCGATCCTTCCAGTTCGCTGTCCCGAAGCAGAGTGATTCCTTTTGAAATGTTTATGCCCCTGATAACCTGAACCAATAATTTCCTTTAGCTTTGTTTCAGCTTTTCTTTTAAGATTTGATCTGGCATCCGAAATTCTGGATTGTAGTGACTGTTTTAGGGGTGTTTTGTCTACAACATCACCTAACACATTTACCCCTGTTTTTAACATTTCTTTCCCTACAGCTTTCGCTCCTTTTTTGATAAGAGGCAAAGCTGACCGAAAAAGTCCTCCAAGAAAACTTCCAATGCCATGTCCTTTTTGATAGGCAGCACCGTAATATATGTTACCCACACCAGATCCAGCTTGTTGATGGTAGTATTGAAAATATGGGTCATTCATAATCAGAGCTTTTCACCACAACGTCTAAAATGAAGTTTCAAACACACTAGTCCGAAGGAGAATGGGATGTGTGCACCAGTGCTATCCCTTAAGTCAATTTCTATTTCTTCGAAATTATGTTTCTGCACTGGGATGTAATGTGGTGATTCGAAAATTTGCACACCATCACTTCCAAAAGTATGTTCCTTAGGATTAATGTTTATAATACGTAATAGAGGGGCGACAGCATCTCCCACCATATGTGATTCCGCAATATCTGTGTAAATATACATCTGGGAAGGAATTTCTCTCACAACATTTGGAGGCGAGCGTCCAATTTTTACTTCTGATAGATCATCGGTCGGTTTAAAACCTAATATCCGAGCCAGTTGAGGTGACAATCGTACATTTATGTTTCTCTGCTTGGTAGATATATCAACAGTCACATGTTTGTACGCAGGATGATTTCGGAGACTAAAATTTAATGTTTCAGAATATTTATTGATTTCTGCAACAATGCTGTTTATAGATGCGTAATAGCCTTCGGATATTCGAAGTTCGTTCCATTTGACATCATCCATAGATTTATATTGAATATAGTTGTTAAATCTTGTAATGTTTAGTATTGAATAAGGATAATGCACTTCTACCAATGCCATCTCCCATTTGTTGGTGTCCAACTCCACACGGTTCTGAAGCTTTGTGGTGTAATTAGTTAGAGTATTACTTGGGAAATATTTCATGGAACTGTTACTAGGCAAAGTAAGGTAGAAAGCGTTTGCTTTTCTCATGATGTGTTATGAAGGTTATTTGTACCACTGATGAGAATACCTACAAAAAATTATGCCTCTCTCTCTCTTTTTTTGACTCCAAAAACGATGCGCTAATCCAACTGTCAAATAATCTGGAGTAACCTTTCCAATGAACTAACAACTTTTTACTGGCTCCTTTACCTTTGGTCGCAAGGATTTTATCAATTTCATGCATATCCGGTAAGCGGACCAATTGCAACTCTTCCGTATAAAATGTTCCATCGATTTTATGTCCTTGTAGATCTTTTAATTCATACACTTGAGGATTTCTTTTCAAAATACGTTCCACCACAAATATTTCTCTTGTCCAATTTTTTCCATGTAACCTTTGTCAAAGCGTTTTTTGGTTTTTGTTATTCTCACTGTATCTCCTATTTTGAATGGCATCTTCAATGACAATAGTGGAGATGAATCAGATTTGAGTTTTTTGTCATACATATTGTGCCATACTTTCAAAACCTTCTCAGGAGTAACATCTGCTGGTGCCATTTTAATACTCGAGTGAATTTTATGATTATAAGCTTTCAAAAGCTTTGGGAGTACATTAACATAACAGCTGGTTCTTTGCTTAGTAAAATACTTCCACATGCGTTCCTTTAAAGTTCTGTTGAATCTTTCAACAATACTAGCTTTAATATCAGGATTCTTTGTTGTAAAATAAATTACATTTTGTTTTTTGAGATATTCCTGCACAATACTGTTGGTAAACTCACGGCCTTTGTCAGTTTGTAATTGCAAAGGTTTTCTTTTGCTTTGTTTGAAAATTTGCTGGAAAGCCTTTTTTATACATACACCAGTTTTATTTTTTACAGGGACAGCCCAAGCATGCCTGCTAAAAATATCGATAACTGTGAGTATATATCTGTACCCTTTGTTGTGATTCCGCAAACTCTGCATGTCATTCAAGTCAGCCTGCCATTGGTCATCGATATTATGCACAAAATAAAAGTTTCTCGGAAATCGACGCTTTACAGGTCTATGCAAAGTGTATGCAGTTTGCTATGTCAACCAATGTTTGATTGTTGACAATGGTATGGATTTTTTTACAGCTTTCCATAGTGTTGAAGCTGTAGAATAGGATGCTGGATGAGATGGATTGTACCAGATATTCTCTAATATTTTTTCGCTCATGGTTTGTATCTTGACCAAACTGGAACAGTACGTTTACGTTTGTGCCCTGGAAATGATGATACAAAAGAAATTGGTTCCTTTTCTTCTTCTTCTTCTTCTGCTTCTGTTAATTCTTGTGCCTCTTCTTGGTTAGCTCCGGACAGCGGAACATGGCGTCCGGGGTTGCCAAAAACAATCTGTTGAATAAACTCCTGTCTCCGGGGGTTTCCAATATATTCTTGAGGGATATTAGATAACGCCAGAGCTCTATTGAATAGTTGCCACCCAACAGGATTGCTTGTTTTTCGTGGTCGAATTATATCCGATACTAGATCGACAATATTTGAGCCTTCAATTTTATTATTGTTAATAAAAACTGCCCCATATTTATCCCAATCAATATTACTATTATGTAAAAGACGTTCATACAACAGTTCGGCTTTTCTACGATACATGCTAGGTGTAGCAGCTAGAATTTCTTCTTTCATATCAGTCAACTTCTCAGTAGATTCTGTAATCGGTAGCGACACAGGTTCTCTTTGTTTTCGAGTAATAGACAGAAATTTTTGGAGCACAATACTGTAACGATTCCATTTTTCATCATCCGAAAGACCTTTGAGATTCAAAATTACTTGCATATCCTGATCCAATTGCGATAAGGATGTAGACGGTGCAGACATAACAGGATGTCTCATGTTATCCATAAATTCTTGAGGTATTATAACCATTTTTTTGGCATGCTCCATGTTCAGATTTTTTTTTCACTTAAATAAACTTGATAACACACCTCCTATTAAAGGGGCTAATAACGCAGGTAGAAATCCTCCGTGTTGCACTAGTATCTGTTTCTTCTGCTTTGTAGAGTGTCCTTTGGCAGAGAGATTACGTATCACCTTCTTGTACCGGCTCAATCTTGTTTTCTGAGGTGTTGAAAGAGGAACATTCCCTTTTAGAACATTGTAACAACACTCACAGATTGAATTAACTAAGGAAGAATCAGCAGCTTGTAATATAGCTGTGCGAAGAGCTGGTTTAGCATCCGACAAAACTTGGAGCACTTTAGCGTGTTTCACTCTTGGAGCCATGATGACAGAATAAACGACTAGTGATTATGCTTGCTTTTTTTGTAGGAATATATACATAATTGATATCATCGTCGGGAAATATCCGCGACCGAAAACGTACTTCTTCCGGAGTGTTCTGCTTCAGATCAAACAGCAAATATCCATGGGGTTCAGCGGTGGCATTGTAATATGCATCTTTTATAAAATTTGGATTCTCCGGGTATACTTGTCTAGATAAATAATTAATTTGGGCTCTGTCTCTTGGATTTTTGAAGCATACAATATAATGAATATTTAAAGATATATCCCTATTCCCTTTTCCCTGATGGAATAGATTTTGAGTGATAAAGAAAAGACTAATATCACGATGATGACACCCTTTTGTAAATAAATCTGTGACTCTTTGATCGCATTCCCTCATCTGATCATCGATAATAATAAGATGAGGTCCAGAATTTGGCACAAATTGGTCAATATTAGGCATTCCTTCCCGAAATTGTACAAAACCAGGGAAATCATTGTATGCAGATTGCCATTCCCCGTAGCACACCAAAATATTGTTGAATTTTACATTTACCATTTGGGGTAAACACTGGAGAAAATGCTTCACAAAATATGTCTTTCCACATCCTGATGGACCAGCCAATATTGCAGAGAACGGGTGTTTCCACAAGCACTCCATTTCTCAAACTGTGAAGAATGTTTTAAATTACATATAATATAAAAGTCGAATGTTATGAATATTTTGCTAGTTGTTAGATTTTACTGATATGTTGTATCTTCAAATTACATATATATATTATATTGTATTGTATTATATATATATATATATATATATATACACACTTCATCAATAAATAAATATGCGTGTGTGTCTGTATATATATATATATATATACACACACACACACACATACAGACAATTTTCTTATAGTACAAAATTCATTTTACAACAGCACATCAAATGCCAGATAGCATTGTACGCATGCGCGTTTGTAAACCCCGCCTACATATTCCGAGCATCTGCGTTGTGTTAGATAGCTCTCCATTGTTTCAACAACGATAAACAGCTTGGTGACCCAGATCAAATTGGTTCTGGAATCTACTGTGACGTGTACCGTCTACTTTGAAGTATAAAAAGGTGAGTTGCACAATATTACTATTTAGTGTCCAGCAATGCTGTCGACTTTAAATTTGCTTCACGGGTTAATATCAAATAGAGCCTTTGACAATCATCATGTTGGTGTTTTCGCAGCTAATGAATTACCTGTACATGTGGAACTACCAGCAGCGTTGATTGTAAATACAGATCCCAAAGA
Organism: Lepisma saccharinum; assembly: GCF_977018435.1. Taxonomy (NCBI): domain Eukaryota; kingdom Metazoa; phylum Arthropoda; class Insecta; order Zygentoma; family Lepismatidae; genus Lepisma; species Lepisma saccharinum. The sequence goes on along the minus strand of NC_139231.1, from coordinate 49,576,442 downwards.
TAGCCCCGGGAAGCACTGGGTAGCAATTTACATAGACAGTAACTCCCGGGGGGAATTTTTTGATAGTTACGGAAAACCTCCACATGTGCATAACCATTTGCGATTTTTGGAAAATAACTCTAAATTCTATACGTACAACACTCATCAGATACAAAGTTACGGGTCTGTGTACTGTGGGCATTACTGTTTTCTGTATTTATTCCATAGAGCCTCTGGTAAACCCATGCATAAATTTCAAATTTTATTCCCAGTACCGATAAAAAACGACAATATTATATCAACTTATTTGCTGACTCGTAAATTAAATTTATAATACTCGGTACGTATACTAGAAAATATTGACAGTAAATACTGTTTGAAATTTTATACAAGTTACATATAGTCCTAATAGTATATTAATAATTTTGTAGCGTTACAGTTTACAACAGCTTACTTATAATATTTATCTTGTTTTGTGTCTTTACAGAACAATGACGCAATATCCAGAGATGGGATCTTTCAATGCTAGATTGTCCTCTTTCAGAAACTGGCAATCAAAAGAATTCCCGTTTGTAGAAGCTCTGTCCGAAGCAGGATTATTTTACATTCAAAAAGAGGATAAAACAGTATGCTTCAAATGTGGTGGAGGATTATACCGATGGAAATACAGAAACAATCCAATACTAGAACATCGTCGATATTTTCCATTTTGCCCCCTGTCTATAAACCTAATTTCAGATCGACAATGCGGTTGATGTTTTAATTAAATTAATTAATATTTGTTATCCAATATTTTCTCAATATGACGTTTATGATATTCTGCTGATTTTTCTCTCACCATTGATCTTTGTAATGCCCCGCCCCCTCCACCTTTTTTGTCCAGCACATGCTTGGTTTGCTACGCGCGCATGCGTCTCAAAAACACACCCACGCATTTCTTCAAATGTATACCTGCACGCTGCGACATGCAGTATCTCGCAGTTCTTAGTCATGGAATCCTCTATTTCGATGCCGCTGAAAAAAAGATTTCAACCGTACACTAATTTCAAGGGGGTTCTTCAGAAAGAGAGCGATCAGCATTTACCTGAAGAACAAAAACAAGTAACTAGTCTTATACGCCAGTCGCTATTATTTGATCACGTCTACTATTTGAATGCTTCGAAAACAAAAGTTATCTCAATCGGACTTTCCTCTCATCTGGATTTCCAACCTGTGGTCAGGCTACACAGAAGCGGGGCGGCCGGTGTTGAACTACAGTTGCAGGAGTGGCACGCTCTTCAGGAATTGTTTCCAGTAATCGACAATTACATCGCTATTCCAGGTGAGCAGCCTCGTGTTTCCTACCCACTAAGTGAGCAACATGAATTGCTGATAACCACACTGTACAATCGCCGTCAGATCATTATAAGGAAGAAACCAGCTTACGGTTCCCTGGAGATAGTGTTCATCGCAGAAAGTTCGTGGCGGAACTTTATGAAGATATTTGTGTGCATCGAGCATGCGAAAGTTATGTGTGAAACAGTGTCGCCGTATCTGAAATCATATTTTGGAAACTGTGTGGAATCTTGCATTCTCGACCTTCGCGAACAATGTTTCGGTTGCACAGATATTTCCCCTGTCCATGCATGTCATAAGGAGAAGTTTGTGCTTTCCCATCTACATGGATGTACAAAACCTGAGCCTTTGTCTATACAAAACATCGACGGAAAAAGACTTTCCAAAGAAGTGTTTGTTTTTTGCGAGAACATGCTTGTGGAAAAAATAGTGAAACATTTTAATTCAGTGGTTGCAGCAGAAAATGGATATGATAGTGACACAATTCCTTATGTGGGTGAGTGAACAAACTTGAAGAATAAAAACTTGTTAAATAACATGCTGATAAACTGGTGACACAATATAAACATTTTACATATGTATGTGTGTGTGTGTGTGTGTGCGGCTCTTTTGAATTTTGTAAATATTGGTAATAAACAGGGATAAAATATATGTCTTGGCTTTTTTTTCACTTAGCACCCCCTTTAAAAATCCTCATGGTTTATATTTTTACTGGTAACAATCGTTAATAACAACATTAATAATTAACTATATAATGAAAAAGTGTGTATTGTGGACTTGTCGAAGATAAAGCATGAGAGCTTTTCTTCACACTGGTAAAACTCGGTGTTAATAACAACATTAATAATTAACTATATAATGAAAAAGTGTGTATTGTGGATTTGTCGGAGATAAAGCATGAGAGCTTTTCTTCACACTGGTAAGAATCTGTGTTAATAACAACATTAATAATTAACTATACAATAAAAAAAATGTGTATTGTGGACTTGTCGGAGATAAAGCATGAGAGCTTTTCTGCACAGCGCTGGACACGCAAAGGCAAGTATCTTTATTTTCATTCTATTTCTAACAATGATTCGCTATTTTTTCTTGTCACTATAAAAAACTAATTCAATTTTTCTTTTATCACATCTGTCGCCATTTTGCTTGTTTTTGTTTAATTCCTCTTTATGCATTGAGGTTAATCGAAACATAACTTTAGACTTTTACATGGAATTGAAACATAGAATCTTGCCTCCTTTGATTGAATCGAACCTGTGACTCCTCTTTGATCACAAAACAATAGTGACGGCCATCTTGGTTATTTTACCTACTCTTTATGCATTTAAGCTAATCGGTACTGGGGCCCCACATGGCAAAACAACAGATTCTAATTTATCTTTATACATTAGCGGTAAAGTCTTTGCGTTGTAATCAAAAGGCATTTTGTTTTGATTTTTAATATCTGTTCCTGCCTAAATACTAATGGGGACTCAACACACTTCTTCTTTTTTTTTTTTTTAAACAACATCATTATCTGCCAATTTGACATTGTGAATCGAACCCGGGGACCTTTTCATTACAGCATAAACATCCTATTTCCAATTAGTTCATTTTCTCTTTGTGCACAAAAAGCTAATCGGAACTTTTAAACAAATACAATTGAATATCCAATTTTCACCAACATTGGGAATCGAACCCTCAACCACTTGGTTAAAACATCTCGCGGAATAAAAAACACCCGCCGCGCCGCGCCGCCCCGCGCCGCGCCGCGCCCCGGTCGCCGCCGCCGCTAAACACAAAACGCGGCCGCCATTTTGATTTTATTCAAATACTATTTATGCACAGATGGACTAATCGGGACCTATAATGGCGGGACAAAACAATTGTCCTAATTTAACTACCTAGAGAATCGAACCCGCGACCTCTTCATTGCCAGGTGACAACATTAACCACTAACCCAACTCGATTTTCGAACTCAACCATTTTGTTGCCTTTATTTACACACAGGCTAATCGAGACCATTCAATATTGACATCGTCGCCTTGTAATCAAAGGGTCCCAGGTTCGATACTCGGTGGAGGCACATAGTGGTCCGAATCACCACTTTTCAACTGTAGCTCCAATCCTGATTAGTTTTGCCGTGCATAAAACAGACTTAAAAAAACTAACTCAATCTATCAACCAATCAATATTGACTCTACCAGGAATCGAACCCTCGACGCCTCTTGTTTTACAGAGCAATAACCTTAGCCGCTAAACTTTCGGGGGTAAAGCACCTTCGGCGCCATCTTTAAATAATTTCTTCATGTCTTTGAATCATACGCAATGGTTGCGCGCGCATTTTCTCCACACACACACAAACATACGCTCGTGTTAGTTTAGCATACATCAAGAAACAACGTGACAAACCCATTGACCCCCCTCCCCCCACCGCTTCCGATGTCTTCAAGGTGATCAGACACGTTCTGCTGACTCAACAATAAAATCACTCGTGGCCCGCTACAACCGGATGTAACGTAACACCAGGCGCATCAAATTTTTGCTGACGCGTAGGAACAAAATGCTGTCATTCTACTCTATGGTTTTAAACAAACGAGGGAACATGGGTAGTAAAGGTTTTAGAAAAAGTTTCCAAATTCAGCCTTCACCTAAACTGTACCGTTTCCTTTTTTCCTGACGTTTGAGATTATTTGACGTGGCTATGACATATTTCTGGTAGCCGAGAAAAAGAACCTGAAGAAGGGAACAGTTGTTTCCGAAACGTCATTTGAAATAATAGATACTTGCTACACGTAAGTACCAAAGTTTTGTATTTTTGATTAATTTATTGAAAATACGAATTAATTTATATAAATGTGAGTAAGTCGCACACATCATAAATTATGAATATGGATTCCAGTTGTTCGATTGTTTTTTTAATAACATTATGATCCCCCTTTTGTCTACCTTCTCGCATTTCATTCTTCAACAAATCTCTTGTATATTCTTGCATTGCTAAGTTCATTCAAATTCAATTCAATTATTATATAATAATTAAGGGCGAGTTTCAGCCTGCGGCTGTTCTGCCACCTCAGCTAAGCGGAACACAGATGTATGGAAAACAGGCATGTTGCCTTCTGATTTCTACAAATGCGTTTCCTAGTGTCAGTCCTCCCTTGCTTTGCAGGGAATGCATTAGTACTTGTTGTATTACGAGGTCTGATCCAAGTCCAACCCAGGGTCCCGGATTCGATACCTGCTGGAGATACATAGTGGCTCGGATCCCACTTTAAACTGTAGGCCCAGCCTAATTAATTAACCTTTCTGTGCATAAAGTAGACTTAAAACAAAAACTCAAAACTCAATCCGAGTCCGGCCCATAATCTGTATCTTCATCTTCTCACAAATTTACCTCCCAGAAACATTTTCTGCATGGTTGGATTTTTAGACGACAAACAACATTTTCTGCAAGTACAGGTATATAAGCTTCAGGTAATTGTGATGTCTGGTTGCCGCAATGATCGAGAGAATCTCCAGCATAGCTTGCAACTGCAAATCGTCCACGAGTCGGTTCTATCAGTATTTATAATGTTACATGCAATACTGGCCATTCGTGGTGATCATATTTCAACCACCTCTTGTCCATTGTCCAATTTTGTCTCGCAAACAGCAAACAATTTAGAGAGTTCCATTCCAAAACGGCAAAATATAATTTGACACATCAAGAAGACACAAATTATAAGTAATAATACACAAAACATTAAACATTATTAACAAAAAAACATAAAATATTAGTTAATTCACAATAGGCAGTCCGTCATTTTGAAATCAGTTTTTGGGGTTTTTGCTATGATTCGATTTTATCTGATTTTGAATATGATATTCAGCAATGATTTCTGAGCTAGAAATTGTTAAAAAAAAGCTTCTGAAGCAATTTTGCCCAGGTTTGAGGGAAAATTCCTCTAGTTTGCCTGGACTACCTAGGGATATCCCTCCTCCCCCCAGGTGCCCATTTATTAGATTATGGGTGAACCTCAGAAAATTGCTGAATTTAATTTTCACTTGAAATCCATGGCAATGAGTATCCTATCAGTGCTTTGAATTCAACAAAATCAAGTACGATTTTCATTAGCCTTCTTCACTTTCCTTTCTAGACTCTACTATAGCACAATATCATTAACCTTATCACCAACGAGCTCGCGTTGCTCTTCTGTTCTCAGATTCAAATGACGCAACCTCTGGAAATACGGAGACAAATTGTCAGCCTGTAACCCCATTGTAAAAAAGGGCACTGGATGTCTTTGGCGGCCTTCCGTCGGCGTTCCTAAAGATCTCGCGTCCCAGCACCGCGCGTGGTCCACGGACCCGCAGGTGACCGACCATCCCAGCCCCCCAGTCAGTCATTTGCACTCGGCGGGGGCTCCACGGTGGCTACGCCCCTGGCTTCCTGCATCTTCGTCTCCGTGAACGGAATAGCCAAAGCCAAAGCGCGGGAACAAAAGAGGAAAGGATGGGGGAGGAGGAACGAGATCTGGTCCATTGTTCGGAAGCTGTAGGTGGCCTAACAGACACCGTACAGGTCCGGGAGTTTATAAAGGGTAAAAAAGAAACCAATAAAATCATGAGCATTAACAAAAAACGACGTTAAAGATGTTCGGATCCCTGCGGAGGCAACGTCTACATCGGGAACATCCATATGTTAGGAACGGGTTGTAAGTTAAACAAATTATCCTCGATCCTTGAAAATCGGAATCGATTACTCGATCGGAGAGGAACAAATCTTTCTCCGTCTCCGCATCCGATTGGATGGAGTGGACGTCGGACCGACCGTGGGTAGCCAATCACGGTTTGTTTATTTGGCCTTTGTCATGAAACATTATCCGTGCACCTCCGTGTGTGGGCTTGATTAGGTTTTCTTCGGTTGTAATTGACTCGTCCGGATCCCAGTAGCGGTAACCTAACGTAGTTTCCGTTCACCTTTAGTGACTGTAAAGGTGCTGGCCTATAAGTGGCGCAGTGGCTAGCATAGCACGCTTCTCAACCAGATGCCATAAGCTCGAATTTAGCAAAATGCATTCTTTGTGTTTGCTTTGCAATTAAATTTTGCAGTTCTTCATTGTCCCTTTTATCACAGAGAGCAACGTAGAATAATAAAAAAACACCCATAAAAAATATATGACATAATGCTTCATCCAACTTCTTTCCAACAATCACACGAGCGCCATGAAAACTTTACTCCTTATGGTTTACACCAAGATACTAATTGATTAGAGGTTACTTGAGCCTTAGAGGCGTTTTATGCAGCGAAATTGTCGGGAAAATTTCCCACTTGAGCACACCCACCCCGAAAATCGAACTCGGGTATCCTGCATAGCATTCTGGTTTAGTGATCGTCTCCTCCGACCCTCTCATTTTATATTTATAACTGGTCTACTATTAGTTCGGTGGTCTTTAGCCGATTTATACCACACTGAGGATGTCTCGATTCAGGATCTGTGGAAATTCCATTGAAAATTGTCTCGATTGGGGATGTGTTCTGTGAACCGGTTTGCTAAAGATTTGAGGTTTTCCTAACTCAGGATGTCTTCCTGACTGGAGCCCTAGAGTGGGAGTGACTCATAGGGTAGACATTCCACCGCTTGAACATGCACGTGCACGCGAGGTTCGCGTAGCAATGGAACGATATGATTCCTAACCTAACCTAACCTAACCTAATTTTGTCTTTTCAGGGTGATTTGGATATGATCTCCCCTTGCTCCTAAAGGTAGAAATTCTCAAGAAACCGGTCTTACCCCCTCCCTTCCCTTAGACAATTAAAGGACATCCTCAATCCGGACAAATTCGACTGAGACATCAAATCTGTGATAAACACATCCCAAATCGATACACTTTTCAAAGAGATCCTGAATCAGGACATCCTGAATGTGGACGTCACCCTTTAGCCATAGATCTTACATAATTTCAGACTTTCACATTTCCACATCAAATTACCAATCAAATACATTCCTTAAAATGGTAGAACCAAGTAAAACTGATACATTTTCATATTTCACAGCTTTAGTTGACTTTAGTATGTGAGAGAAAATCAAAGAGGATATTAACTAGGTATATTGGAAATTGACCCGGATTTCTTACCGAGTTCCTATACTGGATTTCATATTGTACTTATTATATTGTGCTTAATTCAGTCAAAGTAGGACTCACTCAACAGTACACTGTATGATGTAATCAATAATTTTATGAGTGTTCCTTCACCAATGCCACCTAAACCAAAACTCATAATCAAGTTCGCGAATACCAAGAGTTCGGAACAGTCAACGAAAAATGAGAAAAACTGAATAGAAAACAATAAATTCAAGATAGAAAGTGTACAACTTTTTAGAGAAATTAACAGACTTCACTGCCTATTTCGGTACTTTTGTTATTTTAAAGTGCCTTTTCCAGTGACTATTTTCATAATTTCTTGTGCACATATTATGGTTTGTAGTGTCTAAAATTTTCTGACCTTCGTGGGAGGAATTATAAACAAACCTAATTACTTAGAATCCTGCCCTTCGTAGGAAAAATTCAAGGATACACAAATCTAATCCTTAACAATCCTGACTTCCGTAGGTAAAATTCAAGGATAAACAAATCTAATCATTTAGAATTTGGACTTTCGTTGGAGGAATTCAAGGACAAAGAAATCTAATTATTTAGAATCCTACTTTCGTAGAAGTAATTCAAGAACAAATAAGTCTAATCATTTAGAATCTTGACTTTCATAGAATAAATTCAAGTATAAAGAAATCTAATAATTTAGAATCTTTACTTTCGTAGGAGGAATTCAAGTATAAATAAATCTAATAATTTGGAATCCTGACTTCCGTAGAAGAAATTCAAGTATAAAGAAATCTATTAATTTAGAATCCTGACTTTCATAGAAGATATTCAAGTATAAACAAATCTAATCATTTAGAATTAAGAATAATTTGAAAATGTTGTTGAGAGAAGCGTAATGTCTAAGCAACGGTAACATACAGGTATAATGTTCTCGCCAGCTTTTAAAAAACTCCCAATTCAACATCTTGCAGGATATCACCGGCAATATATCATATCTATAACACGAACTCGAAATTAGTGAGATAGAAGACGAACAAAAAGAAGAAGAAGAAGAAGGAACAGTGTGAGAAGAAAGCAGAGGCGCTCATTGAACCTTATCATGTCCTGGTATTTCCTCCCGACGGCAGCCATATTTCCTCACGGTCCGCTTGCTGTAATTGCCGTTGTCAAGGTACTGTGCTTCACCTAAGGCGGCCTGGCTCAAATGACAAGTAAGAGGATCCAGCTGGGAAGCAGTTCCTTGCCCTTCGGTGCTCGACCCATTTGCTCTCAATCGAAGCTTTGCCGTTGGTCCAGTCGCGAACATCCTGGCTTTGTTGCAAGAATGCGAGCTTTCCGGATATCTCCGTGCAGAGAGCCATTGACGGTGCTGTGGAATGCAGTCTTTTGTTGGGAGAAAGGATGCAACACTTACAAGATACGGTACCTTACAATAGTCCCATAAATATCCGTGATTGACTCTTCGGGTAATAAAAGTGAGAGCTTTGCAGCGAAGGCAATTTTACTTTCCAATACTTCGCTGGTTCTCAGACATTGGGATGGAACTGAACCTTTGGAAAATTTTTGTGTTAAAACCAGTGCTCGAAGATGCGGCCGGGGAATTGTAACCCCAATTAGGCAAAATTACGCAAAGCATCTCCTCGGCTGTCTCATATGTCCCCATGTTAAAACACAGGAGCATCGCCTCAGTTAACCCCAAGGTTGAAACACCCCCCCCCCCCCCACCTAACAATTTTGCACCCTCGGTTAAAACATGATTAAAAGGCACTTTGTAATTAAGGTGTCATGGGTTCTATACCCGGTGGAGGCACATTACACAGTGGTTCGCATTCTACTACTCCAGTCCAATCGCGATTAGCCTATCTGTGCATAAAATGGACTTAAAATCCAACGGAAACAAACTAACAATGATTATTTACATGGTTTGCTTGTCCTGCCGTTTCAGCCGTGTACACCAGTGCAAAAGTTTGGCCGAGACAGGGTCCAATGTGAGTATAGCCTTAGTTTGATTTGGTGTTTTAAGTCCACTTTGTGAACAGCAAGGCTAATCGGGACTGGACCTACAGTTTAAAGTGGGATCCAAACCACTATGTGCCTCCACCAGGTATCGAATCCGGGACCCTTTGATTACAAGGCAAAGAGGCTACCACTGGTGAGGCCCAAGTATAGCCTTAGGCAGAACTATTTTAAGTAGCGATCTCATCTCCATAGATTATGGCATGTTCAACTAGAAAAGAGACCGAGTTCCTTTGACGAGAAGAGACTGTTTCGGAACCACCGTACGAAAGTGACAGGCAATAAAAATGGGACACCTAGATCCTTAAGGGGATGAGGGACAATTTCGCACCAGTTGTGCATTTATTTCAATATCGTCCGAATGGGCAATGCTACTGAGGAAAAAAGCTGGTGTTCAATAGAGTATGAATTTCTCCACATGTTTCAAGTGAAAGTGTTTTTTAAAGTTGATTATTAAGCTACATAGGATGTTTGAAAAATATGATGAATAAGAATTTTCAGAAACCCATGTATGCCTTATGGGGAATCAACTTCAACTTATAGTTACGGCTAATCAAATGGAAGTTCGACATTTCCGCCTGTCAATTACTACTTCAGTCTGTCCCTTTTCCGTTGATATATTTTTCTATGCAATCGGAAGTTTGATATTCCCAAGAGAAGAAATGAAATAATACTTCCATATAAAAGCAATGCATTTCTAGTTGCCCCCTACGGCCATCCCGGCAGTGTTGCCAAACTTGATGCACATAAATTTCACCTTAAACGGAGTAAAAACTTTCAAGGAACTAGATTTACGAAACTGGATAAAGTGCGTCCTGGGGTAATTTTATGTTCCAAATGAGTAGGGATGAGGGTGAGGGAGCGCTGTTATTGCCGTTAGCTTTAAAGTGATGGCTATTTATTCTTAGTTTTCACCGTCTAGATACAGTGGCATTACCCATCTCAATAATCCACCGATGGTCGTATGAAATAGAAAATAAAATATTCGCGGATAACAATATTACGTCCTCTTCACGTCCGTCAAGGCGCTAAGAAGAAAAGTAGCTGGGGATGTAAGAGGGGGGTGGGCCAACGCTGCCAATATAACAATATCACGTCACGTGCAAAAATGTATACTTATGACAGAAGTTGTCTATGTAAACCAGAGCCAGTAATGGCGTCATACTGGGGCAGGGGGCGGGTTCCATAGTTCACAGCCAAACGAGTGCACAAAAGAGCCAGATCTGTCTCCAAAAAAGCGAGGCTGGCAACAGTGATCGGCAGCTGCCGAAGAGAGAAGGGCTTAGGGGAAATTGTCCCTCTCTCCCTTAAACACTGGCTTCACTCCCTAACTCTATAGCAGATATTCCTATTGAAAAGTTATGTCATTGCCATGGAGTTAGACAACACACACAAAGCATTGCAGATAAGCTGGTACCGCAGGATCTAAGTGCACAATTATTATTGCCGGTGACTGTACACGATCCCAAAGAATCCTTCGCCCTCCTGACGTCAAACCAACGGACGGAACCTACCTGGTGATTTTTAAACGACGCATTTCCCGTTGAAGTATGTCACAGCATTGTTCAATCATTTCTTGGTTCACCACTCTTGCTCAATGAGAAGTGAGTAATGGGTGGGTGTCGGGTGACTACTCATCCCAGACGACAGTCGAGCGTTTCGCCTCCCCTTCTCGCCCCGCGCCGCCAGCTACTCTCCTGGGATTTGGGTCAGCATCCTTCAAGATGTCCTTACATTCACTCGCGCTGCCTGACAACCTGCCGGGCGTTTTAACAATATTGTCTTGAAGATTTAGGGCCTGCCAGACCGCTCGGCCATCTAGAATGGACGAAAAGTTGTGAACCTTCAGCCGCAACGCGAACACTCCCGCGTGTCATTAGCGCTGGACGTGGTTGGAGGCGATTCTCTTGCTTCGGCAACCTCTTGCACACTTGCGCAAGATCCTCTGAGATCATTTCAGCGGCAGTGGCGCAAACTCTTCTGTTTGCGAGAGGGAAGCAACGGAGATGGAGTCTTGCCACGTTCTCGTCTTGCGATAGTGTTTGTACTCTCGGCTTTCGAGTTTTAGACCTTCACTTTTAGTAGTGGTGGTATCATATACTTTTTTTTTTTTTTTTTTCGGGAAGTGGGAGCGTGGGTTCAAGGATGGAAATATTTTCAGCCGGACTCTCCTTCGTTGCCTTGACTGATGGTCTCTATCTTTCATTACACTTTTTTTCTCTGTTCCTCTCTCACTTTCCTTCATCCTCTCTTTCAGTGTTTCTCTCTCACTTTCCTTTATCCTCTCTTTCACTGTTTCCATCAATCTCTCTCTCTTTCTCTTTCTTCACATCTCTATATATAGGGTATAGCCACCAAAATGCTTTTCATTTTATTCCTTCTAAACGAATTGGGGGAGGACAAAATTTATACGATACAAAAAGTAGTCATTGTGGATTATGACGAATATAACATAAATACTGTGTTACTTATACTTATGACGTAATACTAAAAATACTAAAATGAGAAAAAGTGGCGAAATCCCCGACACATGCTGGGAAATTTGCCATATAACTTATTTATCATTTTATAGTCAGTTTAAGTGTATGAAATACCAAGTTGTTGCCAATAAGTCAGACAACAATGTGTAAAAGACCTGCAACTGCTTAAAAAGATACAATACAAACATGTTTAAGAAACAAGGCCTAAATGTTTATATGCATTGTGAACAAGTTGGGTATGGGAAAGATCGCCTGTAAGAAGAGAAATTCGACACATTTTCTGTTACTCTGGCGAATTTACCAGCAAATGCATAGTCGAAAGAAAACAACTTATGTTTACTTGTACATGCACGCTTTCCAAAGCAAATCTTTTAAAGACATTCTTAACGTTTCAGGTTACGATATCAATAATTAAGAGGAAGAAAAATAATTCTTATCTGCCACGAAAAGACAATATCCAACCTAGTATTGAAATTCGGCACCTTTCTTTGTGTTGTGTAGACGCAACCGCGCATTTCAAATTGTACTGCTTGCTTGCTAGTTCGCTCACCACACTGTAGTTTTCAGTGGAAACAAGGCACATGTTACTTGATTTTTTACAGGCATCAGTGAATGTTTCCAACCTATAGTTTCTATCTACGATTACAAAAAAACACAAATATGGTGAAATTCCCAGCATGGCGAACATCCCTTCTTTTACCCTATACTTCTCTTTCCATATTCTTCTTCATCTCATTCCCACACATGTTTCTCTCGCTCACTTTGTGTTTTTGTGATCACTTCTTGTTTGAGTACAAACGATTTAAATTATATTTTGTATTAAACTAATGTTAAAATGTTTTAATATTTTCCATTAAGATATTTAGGTGAGCTAAAGTTATTACTGGCGGTCGTCCGTTGCGGAGTGGTTAGCACAGCGCGGTATGACGCCAGGGGGCCCCGGGTTCGAATATCTCGAATACAGGCTGGGGCATGGGTGATCTTTGTGAGTGGCCCTTCATCAGTTTCATCATTCATCCTCATCGTCGCAAAAAGTGCAAGAAAAGCGACGTCAACTAACCTAATTCGATCAATTAATCAATCAATAGAGGTATCATATTACTCGAGAGGTTATTAGTGAAGACGTACTACGAAAACAACTTTTTTGTATATCCGTATCAAAATTAAGTTCGATGCACTTTTTTAGTGCATCAATTTGACACAGAATTTTTGTTTCTTTGAAATGACCGTGCTTAATCTCAATTGATTCATTTTTTAGTGCATGGAGCAGCACATGATAAAAGAACCCCTTGATCAGTGGCGTGGCCAGGGGGGAGGTCATAAACCCCCTTTGGACCAGTGTTCCTAAAACGAAAGAACGTCAAATGCAGGAAAAGATGGGAAAATGAGGGCTGACTACTAAACAATAGTATACGTAACCCCCCTTTCCAAAACCTTAGGCACGCCACTTTCCTTGATATATTTCACTGTGTATCTTGATGCACCGAGAGTGCACCTTTAGCAGCTTATGCACTCTAATGTGCTACTGGAGTAAAAAGAAATAGGCATATTTGTGCCAGTTGACATTTTTTGGATTTTGTGTAGACATGTTTAATCATTCGAGACATATTTGCACTGAGTTGATAGAAGCGGCCGCAGAATACTTGTATGTACCAGTTCGTAAGGATTGGGTCTTCGGCGTTCCCATTGACGAAACCGAAGTCTTCCGCGCATTCCACGAAACCGCAAATAGGCTGTGTCCATGGGAGGAGATCTTCCGAAGACCCAGGTCACCAGCCGCTGGACATTCCCATACCCAGATCATACGCGCATTCGTATGATTGCCAACGAGATCGCGGACGAGAAGGTGTAATGTGACCACCAAAGCTATCTACGGAGGACGATTACAGCCGGGCGATCACAGGTTTCGGCGCTATTCCGTACGCCCATGCAGATCAGCGCCGGGTCTTCCATTATTGCCGGGGGAAAATTGTTTCCGCCGAAGAAGTTGCTATTACGGATTGGCCAAATTGAGGCTTTCGGATGGAGGCTGCGTTGACAGATGGAAGCACGGCCGGCGTGGCAAATGCTTATCATCAGCTAAAGCAGACGTGGTGTTTTTCCTACACCGTGATCGCAACAGGTATGCGCCAAAAGTGCGATGACACTACAACCAGCAGATATTATCGAGTGGGCCGAAACTTCCTCATTGAATCCTCTGCAGATAAAGATTGGCCGCCTCTTCTGGTGCTTTAAACCTCACGCTTCGTGATCCAGATGTTTGTTTTTCAGTCGATCCGTGTGGCTTGTTACAGTGGGGGTACGTAATCAACTTTAGAATTGAAGAAAAGGGTGTGGGTGTTTCGGATATTTCTCCCCACATCGCATTTCTTCAAAGCTCCTGGACTAGTCAGGAGTTAGCTGTCTCGCCTTTGGTGAGAGCGGTTCCGGGTTCGATCCACCATGGGAGCTCCAAAATTTCGGTGCTGGTCCAGCAGCCAGTGACAGCGGCAGAATAAAATGAATTGGAAAGCAGAGGGAGGGCGTGGATATTTCTGGTAGCACAGTCGCATATAATATAGCACTAAACAACATAAATAATGCATATTTGGGCTAAAGGGTCATTTGTTGATCTGTTTTCTTTGTTTAGTAGGGGCGGTAAAGAGATTTGGACGGTCGACGTCCATGTCTTTTGTCCTGTGGGAAGCTACGTGGCCAAAAGAAGTAAGAGGCTCAGGTCTAAGAAGCGACGATGAGTCGATACTCTGATAACGTGCAACTCAATTTGAGACGCCACGACTCCCCGAGGTCTGTTCTTCCCTAGTGTCATAGTGTTGCACATATGTATATATATATATATATATATATATATACACACACACACACACACATATACTAGCTGATTACCCGGCGTTGCCTGGGTATTGATTTATCCCTCTCTTCTATTAGACAGGAAAATTATGAATTCTAATTATATGTAACTAATTTTATTTCATCATGAATGTCACCAATTAGCTTAGCGACTCCTAAAACTATTTTTCACCCCCCATGCGGATAGGTGATGAACTTGGAGTCGAACGGGATTGGGAGTGTCACTATTCATCTTAGCGACCCCGAAAACTATGGATTCCACACTAATCTAGGTCATTTTTGACATTTTATTTTTCACCCTCCTCTCACCCGTCATGCCGATATGTGACTAACGTGGAGTCGAAAGGCATTGAGAGTGTCATTATTCATCTTAGCGACCCCGAAAACTATGGATTCTACATTAATATGGGTAGTTTTCGATTACTGATTACTCGGAGTTGCCCGGGGATTTATTTATCCCAATCTTCCATTAAAGACAGGAAAATAATGAATTCTAACTGTAGCGTAAAATGAACTTGAAGTTGAACGGCATTGTGTGTGTCACTATTCATCTTAGCGGCCACGAAAACTATGGTTTCCACACAAATATCGGTCGTTTCACATGTCACCCCTTTCCCTCCCCCAACCCTAGGGGTACCAGAGATGTCTTGGAGTTGAACGGTATTGGGAGTTTCATTATCCATTCTTGTGACCCCGAAAACTATGGATTTAACACTAATATCAATCGTTTTACATGTCACCCCCCCCCCCCCTAGGGCTGCCAGGGGTGTTTTGGAGTTGGAAGACATTGAGAGTGTCATTATTCATCTTAGCGATCCCGAAAACTATAGATTCCACGTTAATATCGGTCATTTTACATGTCACCCTCTTCCCACCCCCACTCCCACCCCTAGGGGCGAAAAGGAGGAGTGTCAGCCCCTTCCCACCCGCAACCCTAGGGGTACCAGATATGTTTTGGAGTTGAACGGTATTGGGAGTTTCATTATCCATTCTTGTGACCCCGAAAACTATGGATTTAACACTAATATCAATCGTTTTACATGTCACCCCCCCTAGGGCTGCCAGGGGTGTTTTGGAGTTGGACGGCATTGGGAGTGGCACTATTCATCTTAGCGGCTCCGAAAACTATGGATTCCACACTAATATCGGGCGTTTTAAATGTCACCCTCTTCCCACCCCCAACCCTAGGGGTGCCAGGTGTGTATTGAAGTTGAACGGCATTGGGAGTGTCACTATTCATCTCAGCGACTCCGAAAACTATGGATTCCACACTAATATTGGTTGTTTTCGATTATTTTTACATGTTACTCGTTCCCACTCTCATCCCTAGGGCTGCCATGGAAGTCTTCGAGTTGAACGGCATTGGTAGTGTCACTATTCATCCTAGCGTCCCCGAAAACTATGGGTTCCACACTAATATCGGTCGTTTTCTATTATTTTTACATGTCATCTCCTTCCCACCCCCACCCCCAGGGGTGCCAGGGGTGTCTCGGAGTTGAACGGCATTGGAAGTATCACCATTCATCTTATTGACCCCGAAAACTATGGATTCGACACTAAAATCGGTCGTTATCGATTATTTTTGCATGTCACCCCACCTTACAACCCCCACCCCCGGGGGTGCCAGGGGTGTCTTACCCACACAGTATTTTTTTCCAGGTTGCAGGTGATACGCGTACCAAGTTTGGTTGAAATCGCTCCAGGCGTTCCAGAGTTATGCTGGAGCAACATACATACACACACATATATATATATGTGTGTGTGTGTGTGTGTGTGTGTGTGTGTGTGTGTGTGTGTATGTATATGGTGTGCCAAAAGTCTCCATACACAGACATTTTTTTTTTCTATCTTGCCGATTACAGTGAAGAATTCTACTGAGTTTGGATGAACGTATTGAGGTGATTCTGCTAGTGGACACCCGAAGCTGCGCGCAGGTGGCAGATAGATTCAACAGGCATCACCAGAACATCCAGGTATCATGGATGATATAATGGCCAACTTGATATAGAAGTTTAAGTCATCCAGTAGCGATTGATGACTTAAACTTCTGTATCAACTTAAACTTGCACGGATAGACGACGGGGTACCTTGGAGTGGCCATCACGATCGCCTGACCTGTCGCCTCTGTACTTCTAGTTGTGGGTTCAGGTGAAGGCAAGTGTGCAAGGTGGATATTGTCAGGATGGCACATTTCACGGAAATAATCATCGAGGGTTGTGCATTCATAATGCAGAAAATTCTGTAGGTTGTTTGATGTGTTTGGTTGAAACACCTAAATATGTATATCCTGAATAATGGAAGAAGCCATTGAAGTCACGTCAATCTAGTGAAGAGTGTATGTATAGAGACTTTTGTATATGTGTTAAAGAAACCAAGTGAAATGCGGAACCGTCAAGAAAGCTACTTCCAGCATCCTTTGTCATTCTGTCTTTATCGTACTAAATTAAAAGTCAATTACAGAAGAAATTGTGCAAATCATACTTCTATTCTTACGTAATAAGCCTTGACGTATTATGGACCACAGATCTTGTTGCGAGAAATAAGTGGTTTTGCCATCTATGTTCGTTAGGATAAACTTACGAAATCTGGTTACAAATATTTCTGACAGATGGATGTTTAGCTAGATCAAACATATTTCGCCTGCTGAAATCCAGAAAAATGTCATTTCTACCTTGAGTAATTAACATAATAGTGACACAATTCTTAAGAAGAAGATGTTGGTCACCTATCTTTCCTCTTCAAGAAAACTATCCTATTTTCAGATATTAATGTGGAGTTTCTCAGAGTTTATCTTCTGTCAAGTTTATTCAAGTTACTCTGCTACTTAACATTCACGTAGTTACGAACTTCTTTCTTCGATTGCAAATATTTCACTTCACAAATTACCATTCTGTATTTTGTTGGCACTGTATAATGAAATAGCATACAGGGTTTTCCAAAATGTAAAACTTTAAAGACTGCTGTGCAGTACAAACTTTATTTCACTGAAATATCTCTGTTCGTTATAAAGTTATGGTGAATTTAAATGTGGGAAGGAATTTGAGAAAACCCTGTATATTGACCTACCGTTCAAAGTTGATGCTTGTAACAGCAGCAAGGTTCGATCAAATTCCCCATGGAGAACTCCACGTGGAGAAGTAGATGGCAAGTCATGACGTGTAATACACATAAATGCAAGTATGTAAACAATAGATGACGAAAAACAATATTCTTATTCCCTTATGTAAGGTGGGGTCCACTGGTAACGAAGTAATTGTATAAGTAGGCGACAGATGACTCTTTACGAGCACCTTTTTCAAAAGAAATTGTGTCAAAATCCAGTGTGTATACACAATTTGAATTGGTAAATAATATATTTATATAAAGACCACCATTAATATTTCTTTATGCACACAGAACTGTAGATTCGAGGTAGTCCAGTCGGTCTGACTGCCACGTGGGAAACTCGAGTTCGATTCCCAGGGTGGGTGATTTCACGTGAGAATTTTTCAAGGATGGAGTGACTCTGGTATTCACCCAGCTTCTAGTAAATAGTAGGTGTCTGGAGGATGCCCTCGCGAGTGAAGGTGGCCGGAGCGTGGTGCTGATAACATCCCCTTCTTAGATGGCCGAGATTACGAATGTGTGGAACCCTACCTCCATATCCATGGCATTTTGCAATCGCACGAGGCTAGCAGTAGCTAATGCACAGAACTTGAAATAATTGGTGCACTTTTGGTCAAAAGTTACATGCACGTGTTTGAAGTTATGAATTGATGCATTTTAGTGCATCACACGGAACAGCGGCTGATGAAAGTACCATTTGATGCATTTCTGTGTTTTGATTGATTGATTGGTTTTGTTTATTTTACTTCGCTTTTCTGTCACTTTGGCTAATTGCGAGGATGAGCATGAGTGACGATTAGATTAAATTGATGAAGGGACGCTCACACATAGAACACCCATGCCCAGGCCAGGATTCGAACCCGGGACCCCTGCCGTCGTAGCGCGATGTGCTAACCACTCCACCTTGAGACCGGCCCAAAATGATCGTGAATTGATCCTTGTCTTAGGGAGTGTTGGGGGTGTGTGGATGAATCACTGCCCTGGCGTCGTAGAGTACTGTGTTAGCCACTACAACACGGAGGTCGGCGCATTTCTGTGTGTATTTTGATGCACTGAAGGTGCATTCTTAGCAGTTTATGCACTGTAATGTATTATTGGAGCCAACATATTCGTGTCCATTGACACATTTTGGGTTTGCGCAAAGATATCCACTGGATATATAATAGATAACTGCTGGATATCCATTTGTCCGCACACGTGATATCCAAAATATATCTTTTGGATATTTGTGTCGGAAGTTCTGAATATCCAATACATATCCAGGAATGTGCGAAGGACATCCACTGGATATGTGCTGGGTATTCATTTGTCCGCATACGTGATATCCCGAAGATATCCAGAAATTGATATGTTTTGGACATTTTTTGGACATCAAGTGGGACGTAAATTGTACATTATGCTTTGATTTAGACATTTGTTTGTACATACTTTGGATATTGTATGGACACGAAAAGTCCAATTTTTGGACTACATAGTACATTTGGATCTCAACTGGATATTATTTCGATATGAAAAGATGCATGCAACAGTCATCCACCAATGTTTGTTGTTAATTTTCTTGTTTCCTCTTAAAATAGGCGCTAGTCAAGTTGGATAGTTCAATGAACTAACCGATCTGTAACTACGCACTGGTAATGAACAGTTACCAGTTACCAGTTACGAGTCTTGGCTTGCTTTGCGCAATCTGATGTGGAGTACCAGCGTCTATGGACACCTTGCCTCCTCTTTGAATTGTTTTTGATATGGCGTGCGATTGTTTTCGGTGTTGAATTCCACTGCTGCAGCTGCCGCTTGGGGTGGGAAAGTGAGGGTGGTAGTGAAGGTTAGGCTGTAGACACTTCTCATTTGTCCTGGCTGGTCGGCTCAGGGTCTTGGTAGACGATGAGTGTGTCTGTGTGTTTGGCGGTACTAATGGCTCGTGCCGTTGGATTTAGGTTTTCCTGGAGTTTGGCCCAGAACGTGGCGGTCGTCCGCTTGATCACGTCATCTAGCGGTGGAATGTCGAGGTCTTTGTGGAGTTGGACGTTTGTTGTATACCGCCCGTGTCCGCTGATGATACGTAGGACCCTGTTCTGTATGACTTGGAGTCTGCGGAGAGTCGTCTTGGGTAGGTGTTGCCAGGCAGGACAGGCGTAGAGCAGAGCTGGTCGGATGATTGCCTTGTACAGTTGAAGTCTGGTTTCCAGCCGCAGTCCTGGCGATCGTAGCATCGGGTAAAGTGCTCCCACGCGTTTGTTTCCTTGGTTGACGGTTTTGGCTATGTGGTGTCTGAATTAGAGCCCTCTGTCTAGCTTCCGAGATATGTTGTGGTTTGTTTGTGAGGAACAGGTTGTCCTTGTAGTCTGAGATTGTATTCGCGCGGACGGCGTCTACGAGAGAACACGATGGCGGTGCTCTTGTCGGGATTCACTCGCACTCTCCATTGTTTTGTCCAGTGGTCGTATTGTTGCAGTTGTTCTTGCATTCTGAGGTAGGAAACACGAATATCCTTGGCTGTGGCAAAGTATGCGGTGTCGTCTGCGAAAGTGGCTGGGAGGCAACCAAAGGCTGTTGGTACATCCCCTGTAAACAGGGCGTACAGCAGCGGCGAGAGGGAGGATCCTTCGGGTACTCCAGCCGTGGTTGTTCGAATGGTGGAGATGGCTCCTTGAAACACTGCAAAGAAGGTGCGTTGATGGAGGTAGCTGTCCAGCAAGTGTACATAAGAGTCAGGTATACCAAGTCTGTGTAGCTTGTACGAGTATATGAGTATATGAGTATATGAGTTCATCGAGCCAAACCTTGTCGAAGGCCTTCTGGATGTCAAGGAATATGGCTAGTATGTGGTGTTTCCAGTTGAAGCGTACTGAGAGATGGTCGACCACCCTCACCAGCTGGGTGGTCGTGCTGTGGTGTTGTCTTAAACCAAATTGGTGGTCTGGGAGTAGGTCGAAGTGTTGGACGTGGTCTTGTAATCGATACAGGAGGAGGCGCTCGAAGACCTTGCTGACGTGAGACAGTAAGCTTATTGGCCGTTAATTCTGTGGGTGTAGCGGGTTTTCCCCATTCTTCAGGATTGAACAGACTCTGGCGGTTTTCCGAGCTCTCGGGTAGTATCCAGTGAGAAGAATGGCGTTATATATTTGGGTTAGGACAATCAGGAGTTTCCTTGGGGCTTGCTTCAAGGCTTCTGTCGGTATTTTGTCCGCGCCTGGTGCTTTATTGTTTGGCAGCCGTCTTATGACTGTGTGAGTTGCTCGGGGGTTAATTAGGTGTGGTATGTTTGCATGCGTCTGCTCTCTGAATGTGTCCAGGAAGTTGTCTACAGTTGCTATTTGTTCCTCGTCGCGTGGTTCAGTATTGGGGAAAAACTGTTATTCAAGGTTGTTTGCGATTGCGTCAACTTGTTCTTGTGGTTAAAATAGGAGATTGCCCTGTGAGTCGTGGAGGACTGGCGTCGTTGAGCTGGCGGTGTGTCCACGGAAATTTCTTGCGAGCTTCCAGAATTAGTTGTTTGGCTTGTCGCAGCTCTTCATTTTTTCGTCCCAAAGGTGTTCCCTTGTACTTTGAAGATGTTCTCTCACTCGACATTTCAGGTTCTGAAGAAGCTGCCTATATTCGGGATGTCGTGTCTGTTTATATTAGCGTCTGATCCATCGCTTTAGGTGCAACAGGATGTGTAGCTTGTGGTCCGTTGTGTTTGCTTGCTCTTGACGGTTTTGTTTGTTGGTACTGTTTCTATTTGCTGAAGTGATCTTGACACCGATTTCCTCAACGGCCGTGTCGATATCTTCCGGGGTTGCAACGTGGAGAGGCTGGTAGATTGTTTCGTGCATAGTTGTTTTGTACTGCTGCCAATTTGTCAGCAGTTGTGTTGGTGCAGTAGTGGGATGCGTCAGTAGTGTGTGGGCGACAACACATATAACCGGCTCATGGTCTGAGTCGAGATCGGCGACGACATACGGTGCTACGGTAAAGTTGATTCCTTTGTGTAGTATGATGTCTAAGACATCCGGCCTAGCTCCATTTTTTGGGGAAGTGTGTCGAATCCTTTGATGCTGTTACCGCAAGGTTTATAAATGGTATGTGATTGAACAGCTGCATTCCGTTTCGATTGGTGACCCTGGAATTCCACTCTGGATGTTTGGAGTTCAAATCTCCAGCTATCAGTACTCTGGTGCCAAATGACTGTAGTGTTTGAAGGTCTTGAAGCTCTACCCTTGTTTCCGGTCTTTTGTATGGTGCAACAAGAACCAGCGGTTCAGTTGGTGTGATGATTTTGATGACCAAAGCTTCAATGGTGTGCAGTTGTGGGATGGTGATTGTCTCTGTGGGAAAAACTCTCTTTATTGCTATCATTAGGCCGCCTTTTGGGGTAGGTCTGTCTTGTCTGTGTATGATGTAGTTTCGTAGGGCAAATCGGTTCTTGGGTTTCAGGTGGGTTTATTAGAGCGACGTCTATCTTTTGCTGATGTAGATAGTGAAGTAGTTGCAGTCTTTGGTTGAAAACTCCAGTAGAGGAGAGTCTTGTGCCGGTGTACTCGGGCTCTCTTAGAAGCACCCATCGTTGAACATGGCGATGACTGTTTCAATGCACACCTTGATTTTGGTCGGAGTGTCGTGTGCTTATCGGAGTTTTTCGAATCCGGTTTTGAGGTGCTGGAGAATTTTTTGGATATCCAGGCCTTTGATGAGAGTTAATATTTTCTTTATGTCATCGCCGAGGGTTCCTTTTGTAGACTTTGTTGCTGGTGTAGAAGCTACTGCAATTTGTTCAGCTTGTGTGGTGGTCTCCGCTGATGTGGTTGGCTGGAGTACATCGGGTTGGGTTTCTTTTGTTTTAGTTTTCAATGTTGGCCATGCCGGAGCTGGTGGCACTTTCTTTACTGGTTGGTTGTGATCAGGGGCTACTGGCTGTGTTGACGTGGGTTTTGGAGGTATGTAATTCACCTTTGTTTGTTTGTATTGCTGAAAGGCTTTGCATCCTCTATAGTTGGCTGGATGTGGCTGGCTGCAGTTTGCACATTTGTCCGGTGTAGATCGATCCGTCTTTGGACATTCCCCAGTAGGGTGATTTTCTGCTCATTTGACACATCTTGGTGTCCCATTGCAAGTGTGCTGACCATGGCCTATTCTCGGGCAGTTGTAGCATTGCAGGTCATCCCTTGCTTGGTACGTTTCTATCTTGATCGGCATATGTAGAAGGCGTGTGACGTCGTACATCTCCTTGTTTATTGGAGACCGTTGGAATGCGGCGAGGAACAGTGGCATTTTTATACTCTTTGGTTGTTTGAATCATCTTTCTCTGACATCTGTTCGACTTGGATTACCGAGATATTCTCGTCTCTGAGTGCTTCCTCTATGTGCTTTGGGTCCGTGTCGTATGGTACGCGTCGGATGATAACTTTCATCGGCCGATCTGAATTTGGGACTAGGCTATAGAATCTGATTATATAGTCACGAATCAGAAGGGTTGGTCATGGGATATTTACTTTTATTCACTACTTTAAATTTTCTTCTCATCCTTGTAGCTTAATGTTCACACATCTTACGAAGCGTGTTAAGACACAATTTTTCATTATATTTATAATCAAATATACCATTATTTTTGTTACGAAAACTTTAGTTTCTTTTATACATCTTGCCAATGCCATCTAGCGACTGCAGCCCACACAGCACACAAATGTCCAAAATACATCCATTGGATATCCCTTGGATATTTGCGTCAGAAGTTCTGGATATCCAATATACATCCATTGGACGTCCCTTGGATATCCATTTGTCTCCATACATGATATCCAGAAATGGATATGTTTTGGACATTTCCGGATGACTTCCAAGATAAAGTATGAGAAAGTATACACAAAGGGAATACTATGACCATTTTCTAATATTCGAAACACATCCTATTTATGTTCAATGTTGTTGGATAACATGTTCTGGATCAGTTCTAGACATGTATTAGATATCCAGATTTGGATGTATTTTGGATATCCTGTTTTGGACAAGATCTAGATATGTTTTGGATATCCTGAATTGGATGTCTTTTTATATCCCGTTTTGGACAAGATCTAGATATGTTTTGGATATCGAGAATTGAATGTGTTTTGGATATCCCGGTTTGGACAAGATCGGGATATGTTTTGGATAACCAGAATTGGATGTGTTTTGGATATCCCGTTTTGGACAAGATCGGGATATGTTTTGGATATCCAGAATTGGATATGTTTTGGATATCCAGTTTTGGAAGAGATCTGGCGACTACACACTGACGACTATCAGCCAGTTCTACACACGTTTAGGCTGTGTATTATTAGGTTAGTCAAAAAGTAAATGCAATGTTTTTCTTTTCTTCCGTAGGTTAGTTGTACAGCTTTCTGCTCTCGCAAGCCGATATATAGTATCGTTGTCTTCGCCTGTGGCAGGTTACAGCGTCATCACTTCAGTTCGTTCTGCAGTGTTGCCAAGTAAACATGGCTGCGCCACTGTCCGTGTGCACCACAGAAGAACAGCGTTCTGTAATCCGTTTTTTGTGATCTGAAGGTGTACCAGGAGCTGAAATCCATAGAAAAAGACTTTCAGCACAATACGGTGACAATATTTTACCGCTGCAAAGTGTTTACCAGTGGATTGAAAAGTTCAAAAGCGGTCGAACAAGTGTGAAGGACGAGGAAAGAGCAGGTCGTCCAGCCACATCCACTACTGATGACAACATTGAGCAAGTCCGTGAGCTGGTTCTGAATAACCGACGAGTGACTGTTGATGAAGTGGCAAACCATATGCACGTTAGTCATGGTTCTGCATATGAAATTATCCATAACAGGCTCAACTTTCATAAAGTCTGTGCGAGATGGGTCCCTAAAGAACCCACTGACGAGAACAAGCGAAATCGTGTGAGAATCTGTCAGCAATTATTGGACAGACATGCTAACGAAGGTGAAGCCTTTTTGAAACGAATCATCACTGGAGATGAAACATGGATCCATCACTTCGAACCTGAAAGTAAACGCCAGAGCATGGAATGGAAACACCCTGATTCTTGTGAAAAAAAAGACAAGCGTCAACACTCTGCAGGAAAAGTGATGCTCACACTTTCTTGGGACTCAGAAGCGGTAATTATGAAACATTATGTGGAAAAGGGGACAACAATAAGCAGTGAACGATACAGTGATATGCTTTCGAACAAGTTGAAGCCTGCAATTCGAAGCAAACGACGAAGTCGATTGTCGGAAGGCATGCTTTTGTTGCACCACAACGCGCGTCCCCATACCGCCGCCAACACCGCTCATACTCTTCAGAATCTGGGCGTCGAGGTGTTAGAGCATCCTGCATACAGTCTCGATCTCGCCCCGTCGGATTACCATCTGTTCGGTCCACTTAAAGATGATTTAAGAGGCCGTCGATTCAACAGGTGAAGGAAGCGGTGCATACGTGGCTTATTGCTCAACCGAAAACCTTTTTTTCTCAGGGTATCGGAAAGCTTGTGAAACGTTGGACCAAGCAGGGGGACTATGTTGGAAAATTATATCATTGTAAGTTTTCTATTGTTGCTGTGAAAAATAAAAAAAATGATTGCATTTACTTTTTGACTGACCTAGTAGATATCAAGAATTTGTCGAGTTTCAGATATCCAGTTCTGGATACCCAATAGACATGCCAAGGTTATCCAGAATTGGATAACCAAAAATGCATATCTAATGGACATCGAATGGATATCCATAATATCCATGGATTTGGACATTGTGGATATCTAATGGATATGCCTGGGAGATTGGTGCATTATGGGAAACCCCAAGCTAACGTTGTTGGTTAATAAAAAACAAATTAGTTTCCTATTACTTATCGTTCTGCACTGTGGCTGTGAGGTCTAAGGCGCAAACTTTGGACTCCGGATCGGGACCCGCATAGATCCGAGTCTCCTGGGGGAAACATAATAACTGTTCTCCTTCGATTTCGTCCTCTGTACGGGTCCGGTGGCACCACACCATCGTGAAGAAATTGGGGAGCTCCGAATGAGTAGCGTAACATGGTCATGGAAACCTACAACAACGATTGAGGGTTCATCGTGCTGACCACACGTCACCCCGTAATTGGTTGGATGATCGCGTACCTCTGTTGGGGCATGTGGGAGTGAGGCCGTAAGTCTGTTCTGTTGAGGCATATACTGTATGTTCTAATCGAGCAAATATTAACAAATATACTCCTACAAAATTGCAGACCTAAGTTACACGCGAACCCATTACAAATAGTCATTGGCGGCACTGGGTGCAAAACTGGGGTGGGGCAAGTACAATTTACTTTCTCTAGGCAGAGAAAGCTTAGCATTAGCATTCGCCACTGCAAATAGTTGTTTTAAATAGAACATATCAAAACTGGAACATCCTCAATCGGCATATAGGAAGCACAGAAAACCCGTGCACTACAAAAAGTGCAAACAGCACTACCCCTAAAGAAAGTATATCACTACAAATTAGTAATCTTTGTCGGCAAAGCGGTGGGGCAAGAGCGTTATGGACATAAAACAGGAGGATAACATTACAAATATAAAAATTAATGCCTTTTCAGGTCGTTCCTCAACTGGTTTATGACGGCGCCATGTGTGGTTATTATATCCTGGCGCAAGAAACACAAAATATCTCCTCATCTCGATATAAATATGGGACCAGAAACGACTTCTAGGACATAGGATCGTAAAGTGGAAGCGCCATAGTAGCACGTCACTGCTCTTCAAACTTCAGAGTATATCAAGTGAAATTCCGCCATTTTTTTATACCTCTCACTCGGAAAAACAGTAGCAGAAGTTCTATAGGGATTTGCCTTGTTTTATTTTTGCTGGATTGAAAGTTTCCCAGAGCAACTTTCGGGCAGGTGGCTTCCTGAACCATCGTGCCCATTATTTGTCGCTCATGTGGAATAAATAAATCTTTTTATGTTTTTTTTAAGAGAGAGAGAAGAAAAAGCATGACAATCCGGTCGTTGTCGCAGTTGAGAGTTGATGTGGTTCTTGGTTGTGGGATGGCAGTGCTGTCGTTCTGATCACCACGGGTGGTAACAGTGTTTCCTTACAGTGGGAAATTTCTCCACAAAAGGGATTTTTAAGTACAGGCAAAATTGCCAGCATTACAATAATAACACTGTATTTCCATTATGTGCGAAAATTAAGATTTGTTCATAAAGAGTATCCAGATGTGAAATTAAAGAGCAGCACACCTAATTAATCACGTGTTCCCCTTAGTGATAACGCTATCACTTTATAATCAAGGGGTTCTGCATTTGTGTCCAGTGGAGGCACATTGCGTAATGGTTTAGGTCCAGCTTTACATTGTAGCCCCAACCCCGAATAAGCTTATCTGAGCTCAAACTTAACTAAACGAAACAAACAGATTAGCCACTTAAACACTACATGAGCGATATATTGCGATCGAAATCTGTTGAAAGCAAAAATGTCCCTTTGTGCCACACACATACAGAATAATATCCAAACATTCAAATCAATATATTTTGGTCCAGGAGTCTGTGGAGCAAAGCCGAGCATAAGAGTAAAGAAGGGGAGGAAGCGAGTTAGTGGGCGCTGCTGCAAACGACTGGTAGATGCAGCCTCGTTGCTTCTCCATGTATACCTTTACCCTTCTCTCGCGTTCATTGGCCGAGCCCCTCGAGTCAGTACATGCCCAGAGGACTTGTTTCCCTTTGCTTGCTGCACAGTCTCCTGGAACAGACTATACGTTTTTCATCGAAATTACTTGCCTTATGTAAAGGCAATGGTAAATGTAGATACAAGTTTCTACACAATAATAAAGTTTCAAAATGAAATTCCCTTAAAATTAACATAATTTCCAGAATTGCTTTTGTTCTTAATTTACCCTTAATTAAGCAGCGGAGCAATAAGGAAGACGAATCTTCCAGATTGTCTAGAAATATGTACATGTGTGTACGTACGGGTGTATGTGTAGATTTATGTTATTATTCTCACATACACACACACACACATACAATATTGTTATATGATATTTCTTTCGTCTCGTGTGCGCGTGTCGCTGGGCGTGTATGTATTGTACATTGTGAGATACAGTCTTTGAAGACTATAACATTCACACAGGACACATAGATGTAAATTATATTGTTCATGGCAAAGTGTCCACTATGGTTGGCACCGATACTCATTGCTGCAGTCAGTCACCGCTTTTTCTCGCTGTTTCTTCATTTCCCACGCTTTGCTCCGTTTGAATGCTGATCTTTCCTCCCATGCATCCATGCGTTCTTCACCCCCCCCCCCTCTGCGCTCTCTCTCTCTGTCTCTGTCTCTCTCTCTCTCTCTCTCTCTCTCTCTCTCTCTCTCTCTCTCTCTCTCTCTCAGATCACGCGCAGCACGGCATTCAAGAAGAATGTGCACGACTGCTTCCCCCTCCCCACAGCGTGGAAAAACAGCTTCATATTTCATTCTTACCTGTTTCCATCCTCCCAACCTGAGCCAGGCCAGTCCTCGTCATTCCTTCTTTCCCACCACACTGATATATTTTACTTTCCCCCAGTCCCTTAGTGAGAAAACGCACTTACACATATTTCAGTAACTGTTAGAAATATAAATATATTATACGAAATTACCGTAGTTATGTTTGTTGGATAAATTTTGATGCTGAAATCGTGATTTTTTAATTTCAAACGTGATTGTGTCAAGAAGGGAATTTTGTCTTATGAGCGGGAAAATTATTGTCGAGAACGGGAATTTTCAACACCATAAAGGGATATTTGGAGCAAGAAATTCCCTCAAAGCTGGGTGGGACAAGCAAAGCGTTGCGGTCGTCGCGATCCCTTTGGCAGGTCGTCGTGCCGGATAATGAGCAATTGGATTGTAACGCGAGAGCGGTATGCGGAACCCCTTGTTGTTCCGTTCGCTTCCAAGACGCAGAGAAAAAGAAGGAACGAAGAAAGGGAAGGGAAAAAAGTTGCCAGGCCACTGGGGAGTATCATCATTTATCGCAGTTTCCCTTTAAGGCAGATTCCGCTTGCTGTTTTATACCATGCAGTTTTGCCAACTTGCGTCGTGAGATTCGATTACAATTCACGGTATCTCAGCTGCCGTTATGTAGGACAAACAAAACGGTGGTTTACCTTTTGACTTCAGGATCACTGCATCGCCGGTGACAGGGGACGCAGTCTTAGATGAAATGGTCCACTCAGCATCACTTTGCTA
Organism: Lepisma saccharinum; assembly: GCF_977018435.1. Lineage (NCBI taxonomy): Eukaryota > Metazoa > Arthropoda > Insecta > Zygentoma > Lepismatidae > Lepisma > Lepisma saccharinum. The sequence continues at coordinate 49,547,441 of NC_139231.1, read as the reverse complement.
TCCCTATGTAAATCGATGGATGCGCCAGACCTTTGGTGTGTATGGCTCACTGGATGGCTAAAAGATTTGGGTGGGCCAAATTTTGAAGCGAAAATATACAGGGTGTCCACAAGAAACCTCCATGATTTCAAATTACAATTGTGAGAAAATCGACATAGAGCCTCGTGGTTTGCCACATCATGTAAAGCAACTAAAGAAAAAACATCTTCTTCTTTTTCCAATTTATGCAGTTATAGGTGGGTTCCTTTCGAAACCCTCAGAATGTCTAGCCGATACTCGATTTTGACCCACTGTCGACCTGACTGCCGTTAAAACTCCCAGTGGATTGGAACTTGTCATGCCAAGCCTTAATTGAAGAGTTGACACGGAAAAGGATGTAAGTGCCAAAAAGTAATTTTTTTCAGGAAAAATATCCTTCTCCATGCCAACGACCCTAGATTTGTGAGAACTACATGCATATACTCGGCACTTCCATCTCTCTCCAGGTCATTGGGAATGGAACATAGATTGTTGTCCATGTAAAGTTGGATTTTTGACCAATTTGACACTTAGATCCTTTTCCATGTCAAGGCTTCAATTGTCTTTACGACTGGCGGCTCCCGCAGCGCTCTCTCTCTCTCTCGTGTGCAGTCGCCACTTTTGCAAATTACTCAGCACAAAAGAAGAAAAAAAAAAAAGAGTTGCTTTATATGATGCCGCAAACAGCAAGGCTCTATGCCTAATATTGTCCTTGCAATTTTAATTTGAAATCAAGGAGATTTCATGTGAACACCCTGTACATATTTTCATGCTAATATTGCGAATTTGTGATGAAAATTGAACTATTACATTTTGACGTGGTGGGCAAAGCTGATTTTACGTTTCCCCTGGCAACATTGACTACGTCGCATCTGATGTAAATACTACTAAAATACGGTCGAGAGATATTGAAGTGGTTCACTTCAATTTCATTGAATAAGGCTGTGTCAAGAAAACGTTAATTACTGCAATTGTACACTCTGCCATTGGAATGAAAGGGAGAGTGGCAATGGGGACGTGTACTAATTAATAAGATAAAAATGTGTTTCATTGCGAGAGAAGACACGAACTTTTATAGAAATAATTTTCTCAATACTTTATGGACTGTAAAATGTTTATGGAGAAATAACGGTTTAATACCGTCAATTTTCTCTGCCACCGAATTACCGTAAAATAACTGACGAGAACTGTTTAAAAAATATTATCTTCTATTACATAGTTAACTTAATTAATGTAACTTTTTAATTCAACTTCTTAAAATATATTTATGGTGCATGAATCTGAAATTTATACTCCTTGTTTACCTCTATGCATGAACTAACTAACCTGAAGGTTTATGGCTGCAGCAACACAAGCCTTTCATCGTGTGTTCCAATTCTGGGCAAGATCGATCCAATCTTTCCATCCTTACCGATTTCCTTTAGGTCAATCTCAACGTTGTCCCTCCATCTTCGTCTCGGCCTTCCTACACGTCTCTTACCATCAGGTCTCCAAACAAGAATCCTGTAAACTCGTCTTTCCTCTCCCATGCGTGCCACATGGCCTGCCCAGCTAAGTCTTCTTGATTTAATCATTCTAATAATATCTGGACAGGAATACTAATTCTGTAAGTTCTAAATTGTGTAACCTTCTCCACTCACCTGTCTCCTCATCCCTTTTAGGTCCAAATATTTTTCTGAGGATTCTATTTTCAAATACTCTTAATTTATGTTCTTCACCATTATGCATGATAAAGTAAAAAAAAACGGCTGCGTCTAACAGGCAGACTGTTACACTTTAACGGCAGAATATTGTAAAATTTACACTAATTCTAACAGTGTAGCCTACCGTAAAATAATGAGCCTGGTCGATTTCAAATTATTAACTAACATTACATAGTTAACAGTAATTGCGGGATTGGTTAGAAAAGGTCGTAACTCATATCTAGTTTGGACATAATCGACAAAAATACCCGCGTCTCTTGCTGGCATATGACAATATTCGTGTGTATTGTAGGCAAATCTATATGGATAACTATGTCATATTCCAGCAGGGCACAGATCGTTTTCGTTTTCTTACTTCGCTTTTCTACCACTTTTGGCTAATCGCGACGGCGAGGATGAGTGACGATATGATGAAATTGATGAAGGGACACTCACAAAGAATGCTCAGGTCAGGACTCAAACCCGGGACCCGTGGTGTCGTGGTTACTCCCAAACTGTGTTTCTGCTTCACGACCTTTTTCAGCTAACCATTCAATTAGTGCAACGTTTATGATTCATTAAAAAAAAATAGAGCGAGACGAGATACAGACTTTCACTTCGAGACCGAGACTGCAGCTCAGATACTGAAACGAGACCGAGAACGAGACAAGTTTGCAAGTCTATACGAGACTGTGTAGAGTACAGTGCTGCAGCGAGAGGGTTTCACTCGAGAGCCAAATAGTTCGTACGGACGACGCTAGATAGCGTACGGAACCGAGCTCGAGCGAATAACGCTCCAACAGACAAAATGAGCGGTATACGCTTGAAGCCCAGTAGTACACAGTGATGTATGAAAATGAAACCGATGATTGTGGGCTGAAATTGTCAGGACGGATATTTTACATGTATGTGTCTTCGATTATTGTCCCTTTAAAATGATATTCCATTGTAAACGCTCGAGTGTAGGAGACCAGCGAGCTAAGTAGTTCCATGTGGTACTCTAATGGCAAGTCTTTTCTCGTCTCGGTACATTCTCAAAGTAAATTCATTCCCGAGTCGGCACTTGAAAGAGTTCGCTCTCCTCGCTTTGAATAATTGGATAATTAGATCCTGACACATAGAAAGAGAGAGAAATAAGGGAGGGGAGGATTTTCGTCGATCGGCCGTGCACATTCGAAAACTAGTTTCCCGTCCGCATAAATCAGCCGAAAGATGGGGCGAGCGAGAGAGAAAAAAGCGGCGTATGGCTCCTGAAGGTGTAAATATTAGCGGAGGTAGCAGTCGCTAAGCAGCAATTAGTGCCGACTTCCCTTCTTCACTTGCGAGCGGCCGTGATGCATTACATTATCGAGAGTGCAGTCCCTTCGGGTTAGAGCACACATGATGCATGGCGCTGGGACTTAAAGTGTTATTGCATGCATCGGGAGGGAGGAGGTGAAACACGAGTGCCTTTAAATCATCGATGGCTCTCTTCGCGCCTCCCAGCCGCGCCCCGATAAGGCAGCCACTGACTGATACGCTACATCCATGTGTAACGCAAAAAATGTAAATAAACTTGTAGATGTAAAGTGTTTTGCAGGGTGCAAAATCATTGAAGCCTGGGGGAAGGGGGGGAGGAAGATCACACACACATACACACCTCGTATATATTATATTAACATTTATAATGTTATTACATATGAAAGATACTTACAAATGCAATTATATTAAATTAGTTGAAATAGTTTTATTACGTATAAGTTTTTGTTTGTTTTTTACTTTATATTAATATTAATAACTAGATTTCAGAACTATATTTGTCTCGCATTCTTCTTTCACTTTTATTGTGCTTATATTGTTATTGGTGTAGATCTATTTATGATCTCTTAGCAAAGATCGAGAGAAAGATATATATACACACACACACACACTACTTTGTGTGAGTGTTTTCGACATTATCCTTAGTAAAAAACATTTGAAGTCAAAAGTCAAGGGTTTTGGGAATTTTTAGTCTAATCTTGAAGATGGGGGGGGGAATACCCCTGTTCCCCCCAGGATTTTTCACCCCAGTGTTTTGCATTTTTGTTGCTTAATGTCGTCTTTATACCACTTTTGGTTAATCGGCACGATGAGTTTGAGGGATGATTAGATAAACTGCTGTAAGGACACCTAAACAGAGCACGCATGCCTAGGTCGGTACTTGAACCAGGGAACTTCGATGGTGAGATCGAAAGTCAAGTCGTCATTGTAGATCATTGGGCGGCGATACTGTTCTTTAATATTAGCAACCCACACTGTTAGAGCTTTCCGTAAAGTGTACAATGTTCTACGACCAAAATTTTCAAAAACGGAACACAAAGTTTATTATCTTTAAACTTTTTGTGGCCTAGGTGAGAAGAGCAAAAAATAATCTTGGAATTTTCTTGCATTTTGTCTGTACAAAGATAGCAAAAAAAAAGTTGAAAGGGGCTTTCTTACAACGAGTATAGGTGACTTACGCGCACGGACATTTAAAATTTCTGCAATGTTGGGGGAGGAGAAAGCTAGATAATGCATAGTTCCACGCACACAGACATTTGCGCGCAGTCGTAAGGACTAGACAAACAGATGATGGATGGCTGTGTATTCAAGATGCTCCTGACAATGAACAACTTATTTTTTGAATATATGAATTATGAAATGACACAAAGAACACGCATGCTCAGCCCAGGATTAAAACACTGGCCCCTGGCGACGAACGCTGTGCTAACCGCTATGCCACGGAGGTCGGCTTGTTGATGGTTGAAATAGAATGGGAGACTAAATATTGATGTAAATAGAACACATTCCAACGCATATATTCTGTACTGAAGGACGATGATGAATTCCACAACATTTGTTGCGACAGAGCAACACTAAACGTGAAATGAAAGATACGAAAAATGAGCACATATAAGCTTGATGACGGAATGAAAATACACTTTAGAAAGAAAAAAACTTCTGCAAAATGATAGGGAAGGGCCACTATGCGACCAAGTGTCCGTTAGTGAAAGATTACCCAGGAAGAAAGAAGGAAAATTTTTTTACTCCCACCCCTTCATCCCCATCCCTGCGCGCAAGGGTACGTATTTTTAATTTTCGCGGAAGTGTCCGTTAAAACTACTGAGAACATAGTGTTAGTATTAAAAGTATAGTCAGGGGCCTGCCAAGCGGATTTTCATTGGGTGGTCTACACATCCAGCTCCATCGCCGCTGCTATCTGGCTTTATGACCAATTATTGTAAAGTATGTATAGCTGGAAAGGCCCACATAGTAAAATTTAATTCAATCTTGTTTGGGCGGAGCTTAGGCTGTCGGAGAGAACTGAGAGTTTCCAACGCAACACGGCGGAAAGAGAAAACCAAGATAATGAATTCACAAATATTTGTTCGTGAACCAGAATGACCTCAGCCGGTTCGGTTAAACGGAATATCAGGCGAGGGTGGGCGATGGCCCCTCTCTTAATATTTAATTCCGTGTTTGCAGTCCATTTCCTCCAAGTCCTCCATAATGAGCTGGCGCACACTGGGGACTTCGGAGGAGGGAAGGGGGGTAAAATGCCCCCCTTCGCTCTCCCCTGCCCCAATGCCTAGTCAGCTCGTCATTTGCAGATCAAACAGAGATGCCAGTGTCATTACATCACACAAGATAAATTCCTGCTCGCAGCGAAAACCACTTTTTTCCCAGCCGAGGAAGCTTGGGGCGGAAAAATCTTGTCTTGGAGCATTTAGAATGCAAATATGAATCAGCGGCCCGTTAACAGAACGCGGATTCTAACGAAGAGGTGGAGGTGGAGGGACGCAAGATAACAAGAAGAGGGGCGGAGAGCGAGGAATGAAAAGCACAGTGTTGTCTTCTTGTCGCAAGATCGTGCCGGCGCGTGCATACATGATGTAGCTATTCCATTACAAGACTCACCGGCTGCAATGTAGCTTCATCATGATGATGAATATAGCTACTGGACGCAGGTAAACCTGCGTTGGTGTAAGTTTTCGGTCGTTCCAGGTTCGATTTCGGACCATGCGGCTGTTGTCATATCTGCCCGGATTCCCTTTTATTTTCATTCTATTTCTCTCTCCTTTCTTTAATTCATACTCTCTTTCTTTTCCTTGATCTGCCTCTTTGTCTTCTCATTCCCTTCCATTCTTACCTCCCATCTTCACCCACTTTCTTTCTTTCTCTGTGTTTTTCTCTATCTATCTTCGCTTTCCTCTCACTATTACTTTTTCTCTTTTCTTTCTTTCCCTGTGTTTTCCTTTCATAATCATTCCTTAGTTTCTTTTCCTATATCTTTATTTCTTTCTCTCTATACATTACTTTCTTAATACCTATTTCTAACTCTTTCTTTTGCTTATTATTTCTTTTTTCTCCGTCTTACTTAATCTTTTCTTTCTTTGTTTTATTCTCGTTTTCTTTCTTTCTCTTGTTATTTTCATTTCTATTTGTATAATCTCTCTCTCTCTCTCTCTCTCTCTCTCTCTCTCTTGCTTTCTGTCTTTTGCTATATTTTCCGCTCTTTCTATTAACCTTTTCCTCGGTTTTCCTTGCTTCCCTTCCTCTCTATTTATTTCCTTTCTCTTTCACTGTACCTGTCCCCCCCCCTCTCTCTCTCTCTCCCTTCTTTTTGTGTCATTCTTCCTCCAACACAAATTATTTTGTTAACTTCGGCAGACAGAAGCGTAAGCTTGTGTGCGGTTGAACGTACATTTTTCTTGGAGGAGTAGTTAATTTTTAGACCCACAAAGTATTACCGCTTACGTTAATATTTCATTTATTCTGAAAAAAATGCCCAAAAGTTACTATTCTTTCTTACATAATATTTTCATTTTGCTTCATACGGGAAAACATGGCTAACTAACTAACTCTCTAGCCTTCTTAAACCCGAAGGTTTATGGCTGCAGCAACACAAGCCTTCCATGTGTTTCTATCCTGGGCAAGATCAATCCAATCTTTTCCATCCTTACCGATTTCCTTTAAGTTCATCTCAACGTTATCTCTATATCTTCGTTTTGGACTTTCTACAGGTCTGCTACCTTCAGGCTGTAAACTTTTCTTTCATCTCCCATTCGTGCCACATGGCCTGTCCACCTATATCTTCTTGATTTAATTATTCTAATAATATCTGGACATGAATACAAATTATGCAGTTCTAAACTATGTAACCTTCCTTCTCCACTCACCTGTCTCCTCATCTCTTTTAGGTCCAAATATTTTTCTAAGCATTTTATTTTCAAATACTCTTAATTTATATTCCTCTTCTAATGTAAGGGGCCAGGTTTCACATCCATATAATACTACAAGGCAAAATTACTGTTTTGTATATTTCAACTTTTAGTTTCTTAGATCAGAGGCCTGCACAAGACCCGGAAGAAACTCGTCAACAAGGTATCGCGCCTAAAATAATATGCAACACGCGCGTCAAGCCAGGAGTTGGACATTGTGCGAGCGAGCTTCTCCGGACTAGAATCCACAGGCCTCGATGCCTGCCAGGTTTTTCTGTTTACAGTGTACTAAAAAGTCAAGTGATACCCGATGTAGTTCTTGCAGTCAGACGGGAGCACCACTGTCAATGTAGTCGCATGGGCCTTGAGGTTGTATAACTGTTAGATTTTGTAACTTCTCAAATTAGTTTCATTATTATGTCAAACCGACTACCACATATTCGCCAAATCAGTAGCGTAACTAATACGCTCTGCGCGCCTGCAACTTTCAGTTTTGCGCCTCTACTCGCTTGAAAAATAGCTTTTCTTTCTAAAATATTAATTCCGGCCTACATTTATATTAGGTATATACAAATATGAAAATGCATACATGTACTTTGAATCAATGCAAAAACTGGTACGAAAGGTTTAGGCAACAAGCTATAAAAAATTATATATTATAATTATGTATGAAAATACATGAGTTTTAAGAGGTGAGTCATACCTCGTTGCAAGGGCTTATTTAAGACCAATTTGTTGTCAGACAATGTAATCGGAAGTGGGCCCTCAAAGGGGAATCTGAACTTCCACCAGGAAACGAACCCACTTCCCTTTGATTATAAAGTGATAACATTAGTATATATTTTTGTAGTTCTTAGTTATTTGTACTAACAATAGTTTCAGTAAGGGATAAACTTGAGAAATCATTTCATCAGGTGAAACTGACATGAAAATGGGAAATATTGATATCTTGCTTTGGTGTCCATCGTTCAACGTTATTGCCTTGTAACCATCAAGTCCCGGATTTGATTTCTCGGTATCGACTTATTTAAGGATTATTTTACTGTTTGAGAAACGATTGCTCGAACATTGTAATGCAATGCTATCAATACTTTTCAAAATACTTAGTCTCCCATTTTTGGAGGGACATGTGCCCCGTGCCCCTCCCGCTAAATTCAGGGATCTTAGGATATTTCTTCCTTTTCTTCCTCTTCTTTCTTCCTTTTTCAAAATTCAGCACCACTTGGACGTTTGTTTTTGAACATTTACCACTTCATTAACAATAACAGCTACAAAAGAAACTTAACATCATACGGGAGCAGCACAGTTTCACCAAACCATTATGGGCGGTAATAAGTAAGGGCGGCGAGGGATGAAAGCGTTGCTAGGGCATTTTCTTGCCTGTCGTCTACTCATTGACGACGTAATCAATGACCTGAACTATTCTGCTAATGAAGTTTATCTTCTAATATACTAATCCACTAACTACCCTTCTAGTGATTAACATTTTCTGTTTGCAGTTGTAGGGGCATAAAAATATAATATGGTTGGTTGAAAATATATTTTAACGTCGAAGGAAAACTTTTGTGAACAATCGGTCTCTCTTAATTTATCATTCTTACTCCGCCCCCGACGTTAGTGCGCCCCCCCTCCGCACCGCGGGGCTGCGGGGATGTTATTTAAGGCACTGCTCCAAATTTGTTTTGAATGTCTTGAAATATGAGGGGCATTCAAATGAAACCCGGTCACTAGTGTAATCAGTGTATTAAGTGAAAAATGTAGTTATACACATTACACGTACTCAAAAATGTAGATACACACAGTACACATACTCAAAAATAATCGCCAAAACTGTTTGCACATTTATCCCATTGCGACACAAGCCGGTCGATACCATCATTGAAGAAGCTAGTAGGCTGCTCTCGGATCCAGGCCTGGACCCATTCACACACTTCGTCGTCCGATGCGAATCGATGTCCGCGAATAGCTTGTTTGAGAGGTCCTAAAACATGGAAATCACACGGGGAAAGGTCTGGACTGTACGGTGGATGTTCCAGCGTTTCCCACCGAAACTGCTGCACTGTCGTCTTCACCGCATTGGCCGTGTGTGGGCGGGCATTATCATGCAGGAGGATAACGCCATTGGAAAACATGACTGGGCGTTTCGACTTGATGGCTCGTCAAAGGTTCTGTAACGTGGCTTGATAACGCTGGGCATTGATGGTGGTTCCCCGTTCCAGGAACTCGACAAGCAGTGGGCCTTTGTGGTAAAAAAAAAAAAAGGACATCATGACCTTACCAGAACTGGTGTGCACGACCTTTGCTTTCTTTGGAGGTGGTGAATTCGAATGTTTCCACTGCTTGCTCTGACGCTTGCTTTCCGGTTCAAAATGGTGACACCATGTTTCGTCACCTGTGACAATACGCGACAGAAAGCCGTATTCCTCCTCATGATAACGTTGCAGATGACTCAAAGACAGGCCCATTCGATTTTTCCGCGGTCGGCGGTCAGGTGGTGGGGAACCCACTGCGTACAAATTTTGCGAAAGTTCAGGTGTTGATGCATGATGCTGTGGATGGAGCCCACGCCAATACCCAGTAACCGATGGATGTCGTCTACGGTGATTCTGCGGTTGTCCAAGACTAAAGCATTCACTTCCGCAATCATTTCCGGTGTGATGACACGATGAGCCTGTCCAGGACGAGCATCGTCTTCCAGTGACTCGCGCCTCTCAAGGTATCGTTTGCGTCATTCCACAACACTTGAACGACTCAGACTGTACTCACCGTACACAGCCTTCATCCGTCGATACATTTTACGGCCTCCAACTCCTTCCGCCGCCAAAAAACGAATCACTCCTCGTTGTTCCTGCTTACTCGCCTGCATGTTCTGTACTGGACGATAACTTGTGTGACCACCTTCTCTTCGACATGATACCACACTGGCGCTATGTAACGTGAAATGGTGCGCACGCCTCAGTCTCTCGACCAATAGCTGGCGCTACCATACCCGCAGTTATGTGGTGCCACCGTACATGTACGGCACATTTAGACGCACTGACCGAGTTTCATTTGAATGTCCCTCATAGGTTTGTGTGTTTTGTTCATTTTATGTCACTTTTCTGGTCTTGAAATCGTAAATCTTCTCTCGGTTTAATTTTCGTCATTTGTTTGTTGAAATGTGTGGACCAGCTGCACTACTTGCTTTTGCACCCGTCTGACGATACAAGCTAATAATTATGTTTTGCATCGTGTTACTATCAATGCGGTCTGTAGAACTAGATAACTCTCAACAACGTGAGCGAATGACGATTTGTTGAAATAGATGCAAATACCTTTAAATACTGATTTCATGATGCATTTTATGGACACCTGTGCTTTAGTGTTCATCATAACGTGATGTCAGAAATGTAATGGTTGAAAAAGTACTACATTTCACGTAAATTGAGGATAAAATTCCCCGCAGAATGAAATTTACAAAAACAAAGAAGCTATATTTGTGCCTTAGAGGGGGATAATACCACTAAGCAAGTCACGAACAGTATAACTTTTCCAAAAGGAAGGGGGATATTTTGCGCAACTAATTCGGAAATGAAATTTGCAAAATTACACCAGAGAGAAAATCTGTAGCAACAGTTTTCAAAGTTTTTTTGAAAAATAGTTTAATGAAGAACAACCACCAGCCACACAATTTTCCAAAAATGTATTTACGATGGCACTTTTTGCGAAATTTGGTTCGTACTCCATTACGGGTGTCAGTAATACAAATGTTTTCTACCACGGAATAAATCTCTGCAATTTGAAATTGATGAACGTGATGAACATTTCAAGTTCTTCTTGAACAGTTTAGAATCTAAAAGTTGGCAACAGTGACTGCATGATTCGTGTATCTGGAGACTGTGTAAAACCGGAGTGAGCGTTCGATGTAGATAGGTCTTGGAAGCTTGCAAGGCCTGTCAGTTACCCGTGGTCTTTCGATGCTAGTCGGTTCAAAACCCCAGCGCACAGTTCTTACTCAATGTCTCGCCAGGCGGGAGGAGGAAAGCCCGGCTCGTCAACCAGGCGGGCATAGTAGGCGAGTCGGGTTGATGTGCAGCGCTCTGGATATTATAGGAGAAGATAAAAGTTTACGAAGAGGACAGTAACATGCATTTCCTGAATTAAGTCTGCTTTTTCTTGCCTCTTGAATATCATTTTGATTTGTTAGTATTACTCCTAAGTACTTGAATTTGGAAACTGATTCAAAAGAGTTGTTATGAAGACATTGATCGCCAGGAATTAAAAAGTCAAATTTCTCTGCCGCCTCATCGCACTCTGCGTTTAATGCAAATCCTTGTGTAATTCCAAATGTCGCACAGAATCACAAAGCCCCGATATAAATAAAGATTCGACAATATTTTTTTATCATGTGCAACTGAGACTGGGAATTCCTTTCACTGTAACACCTTCATACTATATATTTTACCTTGCTATACAAAGTTAAAAGAGCATAATAACAAATAAATATTCGACATGTACACTCACTGGCAATAAAAATGGGACACCTGTATCACGAAAGGCTCGCTTCCTGGCAAGACGTTATGTGTGTTGCCTAATTCTACGGCGGTAGTAGAAGTTGCCATTGAAAGTTTGCTATTCGGCTTAGGGCTAAGCAACTCAGCAGGGAAGCGAGCATATCAGGATTCAGATGTCCAATTTTTATTGCCTGTGACTGTATAATTCGTCTTCCTCCATGGCCGTGCGGTCTAAGGCGCTGTGCTTTGGACTCCGAGTGCGGTACGGCATGGGTTCGAGTCCGCCTGGGTTCAGTCTGTGGGTATGCGGCCTGTGTTTAGGACCATCGTGATGTGTGACCATCGTGAGGAAATTGGTAAGCTACGAGTGAGTAGCGTTACCCGGTCTGGGATATCTCCTAAAACGGCTGAAGGTTCGACGTGCTGACCCCACGTCACCAAATTACCGGTTGAAGATCTCCTCCTCTAGGTAGGATTGTGGGATGGAGACTCACGGCAGTCGGGAGATAGGCCAAGGCCCTTCAAGGGCTGTCGAGCCACTGGTTATTATAATTATTATTATATTATGACTGTATAATTCAAATATTCAATACAATTGAGTACAAAACAATTGACCCTGGTGCAAGCCTATGCATAGTTAGAAGTTATCGCAAAATGTGCAATATTGTACCGTATAATTTAAAGAACTGGCTGGTAATTTGCAAAAACAGCGCGCACTGTTTTTTCATGAGCACTGACGTATTCATGACGTTACCTCTCTCTCTGTTTTGTTGCAAGTCGATACGGTTGAAATTGGAGTTTGCATTTATGTTTTAAGCCCACTTTATGCACAGATAGACTAATCGGGACTGGACATACACTTTAAAGTGGGATCCGAACCACTGTGCAATGTGCCTCCACCAGATATCGAACCCGGGACCCTTTGATTACAAGGTGAGGTAACCCGATTGGAATATTAAACTCGAACACACACTCATACGTATTACATCTTGCATAAATTGCAGTAGTATGCACCATAAATATATATTCTTAAATCAGAATCATTGACAACTTATTAATTAGGTTAAAAAACGATCATGCTTATTGTTTAAAGGTGGTTGGATGGCAATAGAAATGGACGGTTTTAGACTCCGAGACAACTGAAACTAATACTATATATTCAATTAGCATAGGAACCCGTATGGGAGTAACAGCTAAGAAAGTCATTCGAAGCACCCGACGAAAGATATCGTTACTCCGCCACTGAATACCTCTGTATACTGTATGCACGAGGCCACGTGCACACTGGATGGTCTCATTAGTATTAATAACAATAACAGATAAACGAACAGCAAACAATTAGATTAACTAATATTGACATTTTTCTTACCTTTCGCTACCCGTCTTCTCAGAAGCTGGCGTTCCATCGCGGCTAATGTTGCGCGGAATCTCCGACAGGTGGCAGGAGTTGTTCCTCGATCGTGTATCTCGCAGAGGCTAGAGGAATGACTGTATGCAGATGACGGACAGCTTGTGGTGGAGTCTCCGGTCAGAAACATTGGCGGAAGTGGTAACACTCACGTTTCAGATTCGTAATGCGATTTTTAACTGGAAGATCTCCTCACCGCTATCCTCAACAATGATCAGGACCTAGACTTCAGTCTTTAATTTTCCTGGAAGAAAAGAAGTAACTTCATTGTTAACTTTCGCCATTGCTTAGAACAGATTTAAATACAGAAAACAATATGGTATATAGGAAAATGGTTATAAATGTTGGACAAAAAATTTGAAAGATAACGAAGGTTTTACATAGGATGTCCCCAAAAAAAGTAACCGAAAGGATTGTTAACAGTTGCCTTTTTTAGGCTACTGTGCATAATTTTATTTGAGTTTCTCTTATTTTTACATCTATTTTCAGAGATTGAAAACTGATCGCTACAAAGAGGATCACGGATTCGATTAATTTAGTGAAGGAACATAAAGGGACCTTGCCCTGGGCCAGAAAAGAATTCGTACCAGATTTTTTTCTTTTTCATTATTTTGTCAGACAGTGTTTCATAGTATTGCTTGTTTTAAGCCCACAGCCCACTTATTCTGAGATAGGCTAATCAGGACTGGACCTTGAGTTTAAGCTGGGATCCAAGCAACTGTGTAATTTCCTCTAATCGTTACTAATCTTCATCGTCGCGATTAGCCAAAAGTGGCAGAAAGGCGACGCTAAGTGACAAAAATACAAATCCGTACGTGTGAATTTGCGTTGCGAGCTAAGAGAGTAAAAAAAATCAAAATGTTTAGATTTATTTCTTTGCAAGCTGACATTAACAGGCCGCCAGTATCTTCGCGGAACTTTTCAACTTTTTTCTGTCTCATTCGGCGCCCCCATTTGCCTCGACGCCCAAGGCTGCCGCCTCCCATCTACGACTCTACTCGTAAAACGAAGCAAGTATAAGAAATAGAGAAACACAGTGATAGGCTTAAGGTTACAAAACCTTCCCCGAAGTCAAACAGCAACGAGTTCGTTCGACATAAAAGTCAAATCAGTTTTGGAACCTGCCTGAAAGGTTGTTAGTACCTAAGGATTATATAGCCCCATAACAAGATTTCATGAACACTTTTTACCCCTTTCAAACTGGGTGATAATTCGAATCCCAAATTCAAGCCATAAACAGATGCAATCTTGCTATAACGTCGACCCACAGTGGCGGTATTAATGTCTAAATATTAATACAACCCTGTCGGCTCTTAACTAGTACAGTGAGAGTGTTTTGTCTACACTAATGACACCGTAGAAACAAGTCGTTCTGGAGTAGCAGATGCGACACTTTTTTTCCCCTCAGCTCTCCCCTACACTTTAAAACATTAATCTCCTAAGCTTTTTATGTGTAATTAAGAGCTTCATAAATGACTAATTGCTCTTCCTACCGTCTTAATGCTCTTTCCTCGCCAGAAGCTCGCCTATCTCGGAAGATGAGTTTAAATCTACGAAACTTCAGTCATCACACAACACTCGTTTTCTTTCTCGGATAAATCTCTCCCCGCCTGCGACAATTAGGACTGTCATTAAGTTAAATTTTTGTCGTTAAAATTCAATCTTCCGTTGTAAAGAAATCGCCTTAATTAATGTGCTATTACTAGAGATGGCGGCATTTACATAGGGAAGGGAAGAGTTCCCTCTTTTTTCCTTCTTGGAAGGACTTTTTCTTCTCACTTCTTTATCTTCGTGATGGTAATGGAAGCTTGCGTTCTTTTTTCGCAATTCTTTCTTTTTCCCCTAAAACGGGTATGTTTCAATTAAATTCGTGCAACACTCATGTTCAGAGATTGTTGGTATACCTGCCTTCTCTGTAAAAAGTTGATTGGAGAAATTACGGTGTAAGACCGTCAATTCTCGCTGCTATCCAACTACCGTTAAACGAATTATCATGACCGTTTTCAAAGTATTGACAGCTATTCCATAGTTAATGGTAATTAATGTAAGTTTAATTATTTAGTTTTAAACAATATGTTTTAAAGTGTACACAACTGCAATTCATAACCATTTACGCAAGATAAAAAAATTCAAACTTAAAATTGAAAGTTTATTCTTATATACCTCAATATTCTACTACACGCTTATATATACGTGTATACATAAGCCTGTACTATCTATTGGTTATATTAACGGTTGCATTCTTTCCGGACAGACCTCGTATAACATGTATGAGTGTCAGTGGAAGGTGCCAAGACTGGGAACTGGGGAGGGGGGACGCAAATACAGTATATTTCCCTTTGTAGATAAGGTTTAGCATAGTGTGGGGGCAAAAGTGGCGAAAAGTTGGGGGGGCACTGCCCCCTAATCGCCGCCATTGATGAATGTATGTGTGTGTGTGTGTGTGTGTGTGTGTTCCAATCGGGGTGTGATAGGTGTCATTTCCTGAAGGCATCCAAATGTCAATCTGTCTTCGTGGGCTCCGTTCTGCAGACTAACGGGGCTCTGGCGCTTGGACCTGCAACCAGGATTATCTTGTGTGGGAAATGTGTCGTGTTGTCTATTCGTATATATATATATATATATATATATATATATATATATATATATATATGTATGTTTGCGATTGTCTCTTTATTCATTTCATCGTATGAGCATTCCTCACCATCGTTGTCATTAGCCAAAATTGGTGGAAACAATTACAATAACGTAATTCAATAAATTATTTTCCCAAGCTGTTACCGACGCCAAGTTTGCCTTCTATTCTAGCCACAACACAAACCTATGACGACATAACGCCGGCTGAATACTATTTTATCGTATGTCCATCTGAACTAACTTCTCAGGAGAGCTGATTAAAGTTTCACTTCCGTTGATTTGGGATACACTACAAGATTTGACCAAACATTTTTTATTACTTTTTGATAATTCACATTACCTGACAACCAGCTACGTGCTAACCTGTATGCGGAACACAATAACAACATCAACCCATTTCCAACGAAAACTGGAGATACGACAAATAAGTATTCAAAACAGCGATAGTGTGTGCATTCGCTCACGAAAATACGATTGTGTCTCGTTTTGGTAAATTTATAGGCAGACTATGAAATTTTGACGGTAGCATATTGTTAATTCTACGTTAACTTCCAACAGTGTAGCTACAAATATACTTGTATAAAGCATCCAGATGGAGCATTGGAAACACTGTATCTTTGGAATCAAGATACCCCGAGTTCGATCCTTGGTTGAGGCACATTGCAAGGTGGGCCAGATCCATGCGCGTCAGTCAACTCTCCCTCCCCCTGAAACCAAACATCGTCAACTTCTAATTTTAAAAAAAAAGTTTACTATTTTGATAGTCGATATCAGAAACGAACTTCACATAATATTCCAGCACAATAACCCTAAAAAATGAGATAGCTCAAAAGATTGGTGTAAAATTCAGGAAACCAATCAGAATTTCATGTTTCTTTTCATAATCTACCACTTAATCCAAAGAATAAATATTTCCATAAATTTTCAAATTTGCAAAGGTGATTTTTTGATGCCACAGCGTAAACTTCATGACTAATTTTTTTCCGTAACTTGTAAACTTTTCGAATGAATGGAGTGCGTAAGTTAATAACAAAAGCAGAATAATAGTCTATGTTATTTATGCATGTGTGAGAAATGAACAATTCTGTTGGAAAAGAGCCTCTCTCACGGACACAATAATAATAATAATGTTTTTTGATTTTTCTGTTTCTAATATTCAACTTTATATATATATTACAAACATTTCTGATGACGTTCACGCTCCATTCTCACTTTAAACTGTAGGTCCAGACTCGATTAGCCTATCTGAGCATAAAGTGAACTTAAAGCAAAGTTTGGCAAACTTTTTAACATGTGTGTGTATAAGGGTGCACATATAATCATGTGGACAATCATTCCTAAATAGGAAAATATATTAAGCATCAGGTTCAGCCTACTCCAAAAATCAAATCATGTCCGAGTTACCTACTGGTTATTAATAATGTTAGTGTAAAATTGACCGTATATTACCTTTTTATAAAACAGAAACCCTGTACAAGCTTCTCAATATTCAATTTGTTGTTTTGTTTTTCTACGTCGCATTTGTTCCACTTTTAGCTAATCACGACGATGAGGATGACAAAGAACAACAATGACTAGACCGGGACTCAAACCCGGGTACTTCGGTGGCGCTTAATATCAATATCACTTCAGTTCTTCGTTGCATTGCATTCACTTAATATGTATTTTTTATAATTTCTCAAATCTCTGTATAGTTTTCAACCATGTCTTGCCCAAGATTCAAATCTAGCACCTTAGGCATTGTTATTGGGGTGAATCGAACCCTGGACTGCACGCACCAGACGCAAGAGCGGCAACCATTTGGCGAAAAGGGAATCGGCAAACTTCTCACTATATATTTCGCCATCCTTGCATTTCCTATGAGTTTAAATAATCTTACGAAACTTTTTTTTTTTTAAGTAATCCATCCTGCCCCGAGAACTACAAGTGACGTCACGGTGGAACAATGGCGCTCGCGCAAGTTACCGGCGGCTACGTGTTTCGAGAAGCACTTAGAAAAACAAACCGCGATTTATAAGGTCAGGGGCCACGATCAGGCATCCAGAAACCCTTAATCCAAAGCCGTTTTGTTCGGTCTCGATGCTTTTCTGAAACTTGTTTGCTATTCCTTCACGCAGTGCGGCACAATACAAAAAGATTTCCAATTGAATGAACTCGCTGGGTGAAGAAGGGGGTAGGACTGTGAAGAGTAAAGAGAGAGAGAGAGAGAGAGAGAGAGAGAGAGAGAGAGATAGGATGAAAAAAAATCGAATTCGATTAAGATTGGCTCGCAGCAGCTAAGGTCAGTTAACTGTAGCCAGAGGAGGAAAGGGGAAAAAAAGAGAAGCATCAATTACTTTCTCACATTTTAATTGAATTTTAAGAACTGGATTGTTGGCTACTAATTAAATGCAGGGCGGAAGAAGGAGGAGTTGGCAATAGTTTTGTTTTGTTTGACAATCATGCGAATCGAAGCGAGTGTTGGCACCCGCAAGGTGCGATGGGAAATGGAAGTGGAAGGTCAAAAATATCGCTCTCACTGAAAGACTAATTAGATGGGAACAGCTATAGATTGCTCTTACATTATTGCGTGTGACGCTATGTAGTGCAAAGCTGCCTGTTCGTTCACAATCTCACTACGAAAGGTTCCAGGTTGAACTCCTGCTCCGGCCATGGATGTTTCTGTCTTCATCAATTTAATCTAATTGTCAGTCATTCTCATCGTCGCGATTAGAATGGTGATTAGTTGTAGAGCAGCCACAGGCTGAACTTCGCCCATGAATAAAGAACATTTCTAATTCTAATTTCTAATTAGTCAAAAGTGGAAGAAAAATAACGCAGCGGCGGACTAACAACTTTCTCTCCCAGGGGCGGCCTTACCTAGCTGCCGTCTGTAAGGTTCCTCGAAGGTTTATCTTTAGTTTTAGAAGTCGTTTCTAAAGGTGGAATATTAGTTATAGACATCAAGGGAAGAGGGGCGTTTACTCTTCGGTTAACTGGGCTGTCAGAATTTACCATAAAAGTTTACCGTTAAAATGTACCGGCCAGTCTGTTAATTTACAAGAATACGGGACGCAGCCGTTCTTTTCATGAGCGCATGCGCATTCATGTGGTCAGTCACCTATCTGTACCGTGGGTAAAATGAGAAGTAAATATGGATTCGGTAAACCGCATCGAATATTGAGCGCATGCATATGCTTGAACATATTATACATACATGTAGGCCTAGAACAGCATTTACTTGATTGAATAGTTGCTTTAAATCCACTTTATGCACAGAAAGGCTAATCGGGACTAGACCTACAGTTCAACGTGGGATCCGTGTGTGCAATGTGCCTCCACTGGGTACCGAACCCTGGACCCCTTGATTACAAGGCGACGACGTTACCAGTACGCCACCGAGGAGTCCCTAGTACACCATTTAGATATATAAGTAATATAAAAAAATTGCCGTGGCCGTTTGTAAAGTACAAGTGACTATTATATAGTTACATAATGTTAATATAATTTTAGTGATTAGATTCTGAAAATATTATATTTGTGTTACATAAAACTGCGATTTGTCATTATTATGTATTTTTATTAAAGACAAAATATTCAAATTTAAATTTGAAAGTTTCAATATCCTACATTGTAGGCCTATGTATAATGTGTAGGAGTGCTTGTGTTTTAAGTTCGTATTATAAATGTTACGGTAACTTTCAACATAATTGAGGAAACTTCAACAATATCGATTCCCAGCAGAATAATTCATTGAAATATTACGGCTCGCTAACAATAAGCACGTAGACTATCAAATTGATGTAGAGATTCTTTATTGTAGCTAATGTACCTCCTTGGCGGAGTGGTTAGCGTATCGCATTACATTACAAAGTGAGTGGTTGTCCATAATGTTCTCATGAATGGGTTCCTGCATCAGTAACTAGAGTGCGCGTCAAATCTCCTGCATATGGCCTTGAACTGCTGAACAGCACCAGCGAATCACAGACGTGCGGCGTTGCCTAGTTCAGAACCTGTTTCACCTCGCTACAAAATCGTGTACCTGGCGCTCGGATATAAATATATTATTTCAAGTGTCAGTAGTTCAACAGATGGAAAGATAATGAATTTGCGAGTATGTACGAAAAACAAGCGTGATTGTAGCTTATACCGTTCCCTCTGTAGAAGCAATGTTATTATAAACGTATTTGCATTGTATCCTTTTTGCTCTTCCTTCGTTCCTGTTTTTAAAATAATGTTCGAGTGAAGAATAGAGAAGTAAAATTGACTTTAAGAAATGCCAGGCTCTAACAGCTCAAGCGTGTGGTGTGAATCAAGCTACCGTTTCTCGGATATGTTCGGGGGCAAAACAATGTGGATCGGGGCCTGTTCCAATGTTTCAATCACCTAGAAAGCACATTAACGTACCGAAAAGAACAACAAACCTAGATGACTTTGAAAAAGACGTAGTTCGTAGAACCGTCTTTGAATTTTACGATTGTGGCGAATTTCCTACTGCCAAAATGATAACGTACTCTTTACGGGACAAAATATCTTACAAAGGCTCTAGAACTTCCACCTTGAGAATATTGAAACAATTAGGCTTCAAGTACAGGAAAACCAACGACGGTCGTAAATTTCTGATGGAGAGAAGTGACATTGTTACGTCAAGGGTAAAATTCCTTCGTGCAATGCACGAAATTCGAGTATCTGGTGATTCGAGACCAATCTTTTACCTTGACGAGATATGGGTAAAACAGAACCACACATTAAAATGTTTTGTTAACTTGTTAACGAATAACTTGACAATGTAACACAAGAACAATGGGCCGCTTGTGTTTAACATGCACAACAATTACAGGAAAACGATTTTGTAAGGGAGATAGATCGGTACGAAATTTTGGACCCAATTATAATACATTTGAAGGACGACACAGTGACGTTGAGGACAACGACGGCGGTTGTTGTAGTGACGAGGAGCCCCTCTCTGGCATAATCAGGCATGTTCTTTTCTCCCATTAAGTTTAATATATGTTATATTACCTAATGTTCCGTGCTCTCCGTGACAAGGCGTTTCGCTCAACCACGCTGTCTCTTTTCCGTGCGAGATTTCGACATGGCACCGCTGCAGTGCGCTGCTATTGGCTATCGCCATATGCAGGAGATTTGACGCGCACTCTAGAAATAGTGTTGCCCACAAGACGGGACAGGCTTTTTAAAATTCGAGACGGTACGAGACTGACCACCTGTCTCGTCTCGTTTTCGAGACGGGACGAGACGGCTCCTGAAAAGTCTCGTCTCGTCTCGAAAGTCTCGAAAAAATATAAACAAAATAACAAATCAATTGCAAATATTTATTTTTTCGGAATAAAGCATTTTCTTTGGAAACCCAAAACAGCTTCTATTACACGAATAAAGATCTGTAAGGTTCTCCCTCGAAAAATCCTAATTCGTCACATGTTGTCCGTAACGAATTTGCCCAGGCTTTAGCCTCGTGTCCCAGCTATCTTAACTTGCAAAATACCTGTATCTTCCTACTGAAATTTCCTCAGAATTCCTTAAATCTGGCAACTGTCTGCTACCCCAAGAGCTCTCTTCCATTCATCCTTGCGCAAAACGATCCGTAGGTAGTTCACCGCCATTGTTTACTACGGCCCTGTTCCAGCCATACTGGAAACAATCGTCACAAAATTTCTCGCCTAAACAGACCCTTCTTTCATTTGCGACCCTCTTCTCAAAATCCAAATCATTGCTGGTTGCAAACTCCAAAGATTTCGCAAAAAAAAAACCTAGGTAGAGGTAAAGTTCCAAGTGCCATGAAGGCACATTTACGGAATGTGGGGGAAAGGTTATTTTGGAGGCGAAGTGATCAACATCACACTCCGGCCGCTTTTGCTCTCCAGGATTGCCCCCATGCATCCATTGATATGAGACTGTTGAGCCCCGGAGCTGCTTTATGCGGGGACAATGCGGAATAATTCCGACCTTTATTCACCCACTCTGGGAATCGAACCCGGGTCTCCCGCCTGGCAGTCAGACGCCCTAACGACTACACCACCCAGGCTCTAAAAACTTAAGAAAAAGGTAGTGCAATTAGATACTCTACTATGACGTAACGAACATAAAATTACCTGAAGTCATAGGAGTAATAAGCGACATGCGACAGCAACAAGTGTCGCTTGGAAATGAACGGAAGCAACTAGACCGGCAAGCGGCACGTGTTGCTTTGTCGTTTCCGTGTCATTCGGACTGGGCCGTTTTTTAATAGCGTGCATTGTGTCGCCTCTGCCTGTTGGTAGTGAATTCACAGTGAAAGCTTGCTTATAGACTAAGGGAGATTTCACATCGAAGCGACACGCGACCCGTAACACGTGTCGCTTCAGGATTTCACCAATCGAACGCAGGTTTGTGCGGCCTGCAATGTCCTACGCTGTGAAACGTTGCTGTTGATTCGATCGTTGCAAAGCAACATGTGTCGTGTGTCGCTTGTCGCTCCGGTCTGAAATCTTCCTAAAGGAGCGTGTTGCTTGATGCTTTGGTACGAAAAGTCTGTGTCGCTTGTCGCTTCAACCTGAAAGCTATCTTGTGGAAATTTCGCACCGAAGCTACAAGCGACGCCTATAATTCACACCCAAGCTACAAGCGACACAATCCCCTTCAGTCTGAAGGAAAACATTCACCCGTGAACAACGGACCGAGGCGACAAGACACACGTGCAGCTTTTCGTGTGTCTTCTGTTCGAAAAGTTGCATTGACTACTGAAAGTTCGCTTCCAAGCGACTCGTGTCGCTTGTCGCCTGTACCTTTGATGTGAAGAAATCTTCCTCACAGGAAACTCTTTGAACCGAAGCTCCACGTCTCGCTTGTCGCTTCTTTGTTTTTCTGCTTAGGCCGTTTTCTGGATACCGTGTATAGTCGCGAGGGTTGTTATCCGCGCATGCGCGATGAATGTTACTTATAAACTGAAGTGTCCCTGTCGTTCGTTGTTCCAGTGTGATACTTCCGTGTCGCTTGTCACATTGAACAAGCCACAGGAGATAAGCGACAAGCAACATGTTTCGCTTGGATACGAACCCTCAGTAAACGTAACCTTCCGAACCGAAGCAGCACGTGTCTCTTGTCGCTTGCGTGTCGCTCAAATTGGGTCGTTTTCTTAATATCGAACATAGAATCGCCTCGATCAGTTGGTACTAACGGAAGGGGATCCTGTTCGCTTGTTACTTCAGTGTAAACCACCGTGTGGCTTGTCGCCTGTCGTGTGTTCCTTCTGTCTGAAAGCTCCCTACGTGTACGATGGATAAAGACTGGATGGGAGCTAGAAAAGTAAGGCAGATTCTATACACTATCTAGCTATTGATAATCAACAAACTTTATTTGATATAGTCATGCTCTTATGATTAAGGAATCATATTTATTCTCACTATAGAAATTGAAATTGAAATTGAAATTGAAATTGATTTTAAAATTGTGGGAGCGTCAGCACTTAGGCTATTTTGTTCCCGTCACATTATACGGGGACCAGCCCCTTATCAGATAACACCCAAATAATAACTCTAACGTTGCATAACTAAAAATCTTAAAATGTTCTGAATTCTGTTAAAAGCTGAGGCTGTAAACGGGCACTCAGCACACACAAGGACAAAAAACAGGACAACACACACAAAATTATACTGGCCATAGTGCCAGTCGCCAGAGCCTCGTTAGTCTCTAGTCCAGGGTGCACTACGTGGAAGTGAGGTTGACATTTGAGTGTACTACGTGGAAGATCATCCCTTACACCCCTATTCTCACTATAGCTACAGTGAGCAAAGTGATAACAGATTTAACCCATTTTCTAGAATAATATTTTATGATGTCTCCCAGTTATAACATTTGTTGGCATAATATCCTGCATTACTTTTACGAGACGAGACGAGACAAAACGAGACGGGACGAGACGAGACGAGACAGAACCCTTCGAGACGAGACACGAGACGGGACCAACGAATATTTTCGAGACGAGACACGAGACGAGACGAGACAGACCAAAGTCTCGTCTCGTCTCGTCTCGTGGGCAACACTAACTAGAAAGAAGGATGGAATACATGAAAGTAAAGGAATGCCTTAATCCAAAACGAAAGGGGGTCTCGCAGTCCAATCATCGACCAAACATCGAGGAAGTAACAGGTAAATATCAATAACCACGATGGGCTACTTAGGGGGCACATATCAAAATTTCTCCGTTCGTCCACCGGAGAGAAATCACCAAGCTGTGATATGTGAAACCACCCCAACGAGTACCTGCTTGATTGGATTGTGAAAAATATGGCTGGAGATGATCGCTCGAGGGGAGAAAAAAAGATCAGCCGCGAGCAGCCTGGGAGCGACCTGACCTCGAGGCCTGGACGTGACAGTCGGCTGGGTTTTTGCCTCCCTCCCCATCATCTGGCTCAGAAACATTCTATTTTCACGGGTCACCTACCAGCGACCGACGAAAAGAAGCCACCGCGAATCAGCCGACTTTGAACACGTACTTTTTCACCTCTTGACAACATAACGCGCTGATGGTCTTCGTCGATATGGCGGCTTCCGATTCAGGTGCGGTGATTGGCTGCCAGGGTGAGTGAACGCCCTGCTGCAACAGTGGGTGCCCCGTGTCCAAGAAACAAACCTCCTAATTAGGATACAATGTGTGTAAAACGGGAGTTCAACCGTGGGAGCGGTAGCGAAGAGTCGTTGGAGACAGTGACCGTAGCAGTCTATACTGTCTTCCAATGGAATTCTTCCATAGCTCCACTCATGTAAGCATTACATTCTTACAAATGCCACTGTCCCTCTCACCTTCCCTGAGTATCAGTAACTGCAACGAAGTACTTTTAGTAAAGAGTAACCGAGAGCCGGGTTTTCAATGACTGGTCAACGTCAACTTTTTAGCAGCCAACCACCAGTTGGAGTTTACCTCCAGTCTTAACCAACACCAGGTATTTCAATGTGAGAATAACCAAAGGTTCGGCGCCGAACAATTGTATGTTGCCAATGCTGGCGCGAGAAATTCAAACACTCTGCCATGTAGATATCTAAAATAAAATCAAGTTTCGCCCGACGTGAAAAGGTAGAACTACGGCGTTTTCATTCCGTATTATTTTATTGAGTCCTTCATTAATTCGTTCAGGTTCTTCCAGAGGCCCATGTATTCTTAAGATTATTCCTTTGAAATATTAGGAGTTTTTGGTTATAGGAGTCTTTGAGTGTGCA
The DNA here is from genome assembly GCF_977018435.1 of Lepisma saccharinum. NCBI lineage: Eukaryota > Metazoa > Arthropoda > Insecta > Zygentoma > Lepismatidae > Lepisma > Lepisma saccharinum. Next base: position 49,522,792 of record NC_139231.1, on the reverse strand, counting down.
AGTTTTGCATGCATATGTGATTACGGGTTTATTATGATATAATAAAATTTCAGTTTAGCATTTAAATATTAATTTGCTTTTGAATCAAGTTAAATTAGCGAAAAATGCTCTATTGGCAAAAAAGTTATCTCCTTAATTTCTTCTTCAGCTGTGTTGTCTCCGTTTCCTACTGATACAAGATATTTAAAGGATCCCAATTTCTTTATTTGTTCTTCGTTTATAATTAGTTCTTGTAATGTATTGATTGATTGATTGATTTAGTTTATTTTACTTCGCGTTTTGTGCCTCTTGGCTAATTTGCGAAGATGGGGATGAGTGATGAAATGATGAAATTGATGAATGGACATTCACAAACAACCAAGCCCGACCGGGATTCGAACCCGGGATTCTTGTAATGTACTTTTACCTTTTGCACATCTAAGATATTTCGTTTTCTGTGTGTTAATTATGAAACCTACATATTTGCAAAGTTGTACTTTCCGATTGTTAAAATTATTTCCATTATTGTTTTCTCGTTCTTGCTGTTAAAAAGGATACCATCAGCACATTGAGATACATCAGACTCTATATTAAACAGATGGATCTAAGAGAATGTACATCAAAATGTATTTCTTTAATAATTTCCTCTTAGTTCCATCTGTTGAACATAGAGTCTGCTATTATATGAAACATCGTTGCTGAATGAAGGTTCACCTTTTATCCACAAATGGAAACCACTCGCAACAGGACCTTTAGGCAGGCCAAAGAGACGATGGGAATATGATATATATATATATATATATATATATATATATATATATATATATATATATACATATATATATAAAAAGATTGGAAAGTGATGTAGGAAAGAATTTGACGAAGAGATCCAGGACTTGAAAAGATGGAGAAATGTTGTTCATAACGCCAAAACATTCAATATATTAAGTTGTAGTGTCTTAAGAAGAGAAATAGAACTGTAATTGTAAGTCAGTTGCTTTACAAGGGTTACTCCTGCGACGTGCCTCCACGCCAGTCTGAAAATAATTCCTGTAGCAGCGAACAAGAACTTAGATAAGCTGAAATGAGCTTTGTCAGGTTGTAGTAAAAACTAAAGTCGAATATTAACCATGCTAAAGGTTTATTCCTCGAGTATATAAGATTAACAAGGTACAACAACAGTTTTAGTATTTCTTTTTGACAAAGACATAACGACTAGAGAAGGGAAAAAGTCTTCAATTAACGTCTGTTTCGGTATTTATACTGTTTTTCTGATGACACCTGCAGCCTCCTTGATCTCCAGGATGTTAACAACTTGATTATTTTGTAGTTCACATCGTTAGGTTGATATAGTCAGGTTAGTCTATCCATTTGTTATATCGGATAATAAGTATGACGTCAACGGTGAGGGATTATAACGCAATTTGAAAATTATATCCGAAATAGATTATATAATGGATCTTGCTGGTTGTCTATGACACAATTAACATTTAACGAAATAATATGCGTTGAATTAACTTAAAATACAAAAGAATGAAACAGTAAACACCAAGGACGGTACAAGTTTTCCATATTTCGTCTCAGTACACATCGTCTTTGCAGAACAAAGCGCCGCGTCGAACAACCATAATTTCCTTCACACTCATCTGCGTATCACACATGCCGGAAAGATGTGAATCCACAGACTCGTGAAAGGAAACCTGCAAGGTGCTCATAACCTCGCTTCGTCGCATATGAAAAATTAACTCCCTGGAGGAGACCCACCGATTCATTACTCATCTTTGTCCCGGCGACAAAGCAAGCGTATTAGTGCGGTACGCAGTTCTCGCCTCGGATGCTGTCGCACCACGAGGGAAGAGGAATGCAAAAACGAAAGACAAAGCGATTTGGGAGTCGGTTTATGATGAACAGCCTCCCTGTTCAGACGGCTTGACGATCAGCAATTTGTCAAGAGGACTGTTTGTGTGGTGACAAGAATGTGTCTAGGGAGTAAAGCAGTGTAACGTGAAACAAGATACCTGTGGAGATGGAGGGAGGAGGGTGATGTTTAACGGTGGTAAATTGTCTCCTCAGTCAAGGAAAAGGAAAACAGCGGGCATGCTGTAAAACGTTGATTGGAGAACTGATGCTCTACGTCCTCCAGTTTCTGTTGACATCGAACTACAGATAAGAAATAACCATGCCAGTTTTTCAAGTATTAACGTCTGTTTTGTAGTTGCCATAACAATGTTATTTTCATGATTCAGTTTTTAAAAATATACTTCGAGCTCACGCAAGTGTTATTTATAATCAATGTTTGATTTATTTATTTATTTGGTGTTTTAAGTCCACTTTATGCACAGTAAGGCTAATCGGGACTGGACCTACAGTTTAAAGTGGTATCCGACCCACTATGTGCCTCCACTGGGTATCGAATTATAATCAATGTCTATCTTCAGGATCTCATCTTAGAACACCATAGAATACCTTACTTGGAGAATTTGAATATGAAAGTCTTACCAATAGAAGACAAGTATTGCAACAGGCATTTTATGTGACAATAACTAGTATGTTAGGCAATACGAGTACAATGAATTATTTTTAAGTTCACTTTATGGACATCCCGTCTTCCAGTTGGATCCTAATCCATTGCTGGGTTCCTGTAAAAATGAAATGCATACGATTGCCAGTGCCCCTCGGCCTCTGGACTGGACCTACATTTTTAAGGTGGATCTGAACCACTGCGCAATATGCTTTCACCGGGTCCTTGGTTACAAGGCGACGACATTACCAAGACAACTGCTGACATCTGGTGTACCAAAAACAAACAAACAACAAAAATATATATATATATACAAAAATTCTCCATATTTATAATGTGTTCCACATTCTATATAATGTCAAGTTTACAGCCAGATATTGGCTTTACACTTGCAATAGCTGATTATAAGAGAATATTAAACTCAGTGTTTGTAATATAAATATTAGATTGACAAAATAATTATGTTTTATTGTGAGTTTAATGTTCTCTTATAATCAGGTTGAGATCAAGAGGGGAAAAATGGAGTGGTTGGAATGAATCTTAACGGATTAGACGAGAATTAGCTCCTTTTCGCTGTCATTCCGACGATCCAGAGTAGCTACTCCAGTTGAGGTTAGATGGCAGAGAGCGTTAAATGGTGTTCTTTTGATCTCGCCATTAATCTTCCTGAGCTCGAGTCCCAGCCTGGACATGGGTCCGGGACGTAAGGGCCCTCTTAAGGACATCCCCTGGCATTGATGTTCTTTGCAAGTGTTCCTTCATCATTTTCATCTGATCGTCACTCATCTTCATCCTCGCGATTAGCCAAAGTGGCAGAAAGACGACGCTACAAATGCAAGCTTCTCGGGAGAAAAGGTCGTTCCCTTCCAGTCACCCACAAGACGCTTAGAAAGTCTGGAGGGACATAAAAATAGACTAGATTTTTGCGCGTGAGAGAAACCCGGCTTGAGCGCTCACGACATCCCGCTTTCTGCAGGACGGACGCACCAGGAAAAGGAGAGAGAGATGGGGAGGGGGGGAAGGCATCCATTTCTGACAAGACACCTGCAATCATAGCACCGAGTCCCCGTCGGTGATTGATAGTGTGCTCTCCGGCATCGCACTGCTCGCAAAACCCATCTCTGGCACTGCGAGAGAGCGTTGGGGAGGCCCCGACAACAAGATAAACACCGAGCAGATCGACAATCTGTAAACTAGCCGCTTCAAATCCATTATTATTATCATTTACAGCGAGCTTTGCTCGTGATTCTGCACGAGAGCGTGAGGGTTGGTAGTTTACCTCGCAGGGTTGCCAACTGCCGAGTTTCTATAGTACGACTTGCGAAAAGCTGAAAGTCAACACCAGCTGCCTTGACAATTGACGACTGGCCAAAAGTTCGCTGGTGTTACATATGAGAATTCTTTTTGGATATCATGTTCTCAAATTCAATATATTTTAAATTTTTAAAAATATTTTTTTACTGAAAAGTTTGAATTTGAGTTTTGAGCTTTGTTTTAAGTCCACTTTAGGCTAACTGCAGGCCCATAGCCACGATTTTATTTCGGGAGGGGCTCATCTCTTATCAGCAGCCGCCATCTAAAGGCGAAAAAGGAGGGGCCTAGAAGCCCTGAAGATGAATTTCTCAGTATATTACAATTTATTGTACATGATGTTTAATCCTGATACAGAAGTAAAATTATTTATCAGTAAACACTATTCAAATTATATATTTGTAACATTTCGGGGGGCTTCAGCCCCTCTTAGCCCTCCGCCTGGCTACGTGTGTAACGATTGAAAAATTTTTGGCAAATCTTTTTAATATTTAATAGCCCTCGTATAAATTCATTTGGAGTTTTAATCTTTTGAATGTACATTTTTATCTTTTATCTTTGTTAACATTGTAACGCAGTTTCGGCCCAACGAGAAAGAACGCAAAGCAAGTAGAAGCTTGCGTTGTTTTTCTTCCTTAACAACAATGAGTTCTTTTCGTTCGGCGCTGCGTGGGTTTGTAAATAAGTTTAGCTTGCATTGTGTTTCTGGATATGTCTTTTGGAAAGGGTAATTGTTAGATGCTAAAAATAACTTTTCAGTTTGTCGAAATCTTTTGTTGAGAAATAGGATTGCGCAATCTCGCAAGTATAAATATCAGCGTTCTCGCTGGCAGATTAATTTAGTATAGCAGTAGATTCCGGAATCGTTAGGTGATTAAATCGCTTGTCGAGGTCCAGGGCTGGGAGAACACAGGCGTTGTGAGGGGAGTGGCTGGTCAGCTCTCCCTTCTACAATGTCCTGAGTTTTCCGTAAGCCACCTTTCTGGATTTGTGCTGGTCAGCATGATCCTTAAAGGGGATTTTGGCAGGCTTGTAAATAATTTGATTTATACATAATTAATCTTAATAATTCAAAATTTTGTTTCATAAATTCTATCGAAGTTGGCACTGGTCAGTGTGACTCCGGTATAAATTCAAGTTATACTTCCTTCTCGTCGAGTTATTTGTTTTAATTCTTAAATCATTTTGAATTCTCCTGGTCAGGAGGTTCATTTAAATAAATTTGTTTCTTTGATACTTAAATCCGAGAGCATACCTCTGGTCAGAGGATGTCTCTTAAATCTAATAACTTATATAGTTTTACGTCCGTTTCTAAAGTCTGAGTATCCGGAACGTTTAATGGGTTTTCTTATTTTGGTTTTATGTTAGATATAATTTTGAAACAGTTATAATAGGTGACCGGTCGAGTAAATGTTTTTATAGAAATTCGTTTTATGTAAAAGTCTATTGTTTTGCTTTTGCAATGTAAGTAGCCAAAGAGGGTAGACAGTGTCCCCTGTTATGTTATGGAATTCCAAGCGAACATTTGTAGTTTGTGGCCGAGAGATGGCTTTGGTAATTGGGTAGAGACAGGCTCCCCTTATCTTTAGTTATGAATGTTATTGGAGGTTGGCCCCGAAGAGGGTAGTATACCTCGAGAGTTCTAAAGAACATAATACTGAAGTGAAAATATGACAGAAGCACAAATAGATATTTACGGATTAGAAGTTTATGTAATTTTCTTTTGGTTTTGGTTAATGGAAATTGTCGATCATTACTGTTAATTTGTCACCTGTTTATTGAAACCAAGTTAAGCTGGGATATGGACGATATATATATATATATATCTATATAAGAGAGAGCTCTCTGGATTGTATTTTATGAGAAAGCAAGTTTCAGTCTATGTTTTTCGGAAGTTATTTGAACAGAAATTAAATTTTGGCATTGTAATTTTCTCTCGATCTGAAGATTGTATACTTTCTTTTATCCTAACGTATATATGGATTAGTAAATAAATTTATAATCGTTATTTGGTATTTCTTTGAAGTAAGTTTACCTTATAAGTATAAATTAACTGACTTCCTTTTGGTTGGAGAGGTGTCCCGCCGTTACTGGTCAGTGAGGCGGGGGCCTTATCAATCCAAAGGACGCCAGAATTGATTATGCTGATTTCAATCGCGAATCGTATGCGTATCCTCACTGGTCAGTGGGATGCGGGTGCGATTGCGGTGGAGTTCAAGCATGAGAAAGGGCTAATATAATTTGAAGTCTTGGTTATGTAAGTGTAAATTTATCTTTTGATTATATTATTATCTTGAAACAGACCCTTACCCGAACTTTGGGATGCGGGGTCCCATGCCCCGCAGGAACTGAGCGTAGTCGTGGCATTTATATATTTATAACAGAAAGATATTTGGTAGGCAGCGACGCCCGGTCTTTGTCTGTCGAGGGGACCGAGCCGGTGTGTCGTGTGTCTTGGCAACGGGCTAATCCGCCCACTTGTTGCACGTGCCTGGCTAACTTGGATTGGACCTACAGTTTAAAGTGGGATCCGAACCTCTATGTGCCTCCACCATTACTGGAAAGTGCTCATGGAGTGGACAAAAAAATGCAAAATGTCTGAATTATGAACTTTACAAAACTAAACAAGGTGTGATTGTTTCAGAGTTTGAGACATACAAATTTTAGGCTGGTGTCATTTTAAAACCATTAACAATAAAATATTTACATATTTGTAATTTTCAAAATGCAAAAATATTTTACTTTTGAAAACCCCAAGAATCCATGCTAAATTTTTCTTTTCACATATACTTTCATACATTGTTGTCTACGTGTGGTGAAATTTTGAAAACGGGAACATTTTCTTATATTACTTTCTCACAGGCCATAAGTATTGGATTTTAAAAATATGCACAAGCATTTACACACTTCCAACCTTATCGAGGACACAAGTCTTCCCAAGGGTGTCAGCTTTATCTAGGGAGTTGGGGAGGGGGGATAGGTACACCAAACTGACTGGCATTCCTAATCCAGAACATTTAATACAGAACAACTTACCTCTTCCACTTGTCCTCATCAATCCACACTTATCCATATTAACGAATTTTCGAGCAATTTTGCTTTTTGTATTCTTTTATTTTGTTGGAGGATAATTTCTTTCTTCACGGGCGTTCCCAGATATTTTCTAAACGGAGACTTGGGTTCCTTACGTTTTCAGTACTCAGTGTTTTATCATCTTTTCTATATTCGATGTTCTTTTTAGAGAATTTTGTTCGAATGTTCGAGTAGTTTCATTTCACTGGTGTGTAGACAGTAATAGTGTTGTGTAGAAGTAAGCCTATTTTCTATTGCATAACAGAGAATGCAATCTAGACAATATACAGAGGTGATTCCTACAAAAGTTATAATTGCTGTGTGGTTCCCTATGAAAATTAATATAGGCGAAGCCTACGTCTATCGAAGTAGAACCATCATAACCTCATCGCAATGAGCTATACCCGTGACCTTGAGACGCCAAGCAGGCGTTTCACTCAGTTTAGAGTGATAGCGTGTGCCACAAACATGTACTCACGTCAGTGGAACCGCTCAGTTGAGTGTTTATTATTTGAATACTGGGAAACGAGTACATTTAAACAATGTAAAATGGCATTTCGGAATACATACAGCGAAAGAGCCAACACATGGGAGGCCGAAATTTTTCTGATAACTCAGTGCAGGTTGTAAAGAGTCGATTACTGGCATCACCACTAATATAATCTGCACAAGGGCTCTCTCCTAAATTTTAGAAGTAATTTTAAACAGAGGCAATTTTGAAAATGTTTTGAAAATGTTATCAGAAGGTTTCTTGAAAACGAGACATATTTTTCGAAAAAGTCGAATTCCAAATTCTCTAAGTTGGCAACACTGTCGCTAGAGTCTTCTTCACACTCTAGAATCACGCCATGACCCGAAGGATGACAGTGTAACCACCTAACCGTCCGCTACCCATCGCCACCCCCCCGTCCTGCAATGAATTCGGGTGATCGTGACACCTGGATAACTCGGAAAATTCTTTCCCTCCCAAAAAGCGTCGTGATCTTCACGCTGGTCCTTAAAGGGGGTCGGTATCAATGGAACCGCGCGCTCTCCATTGTTGCAACACGCAATTTTGAATTCTGTTACAGTGACGAAGGACAACGCTGATGATAGTAATGAAGAGGAGCTTGCGTTTTTCACTCTCCACCTCCCATCCCCTTCAAAAAATATACTGTTTTCTTTTTTACATTGTTTAAGCGAGATCTCTTGCACAAGAGTCGCTCGGATATCCTCCTTCGAAAGGGCAGGATTGTAAATGGTTTACCTTTCTTTCTGTGCTAACAAGAATATGTCAAAGAAAAGTATATATTCCGTGCATCAGCTGCGCCAAGTGACTTTTCCAAAGTTATCTTCGGAAGGTTGTAAGTCCGCCATATTGGAACACTTTGACTAACGTAAGTTTTAAGTGCAGCGCCAGATCAAAGCCCTCCATCTGCTATGAACATTTCGGTCCAACATGGTGTTTTCCTTTGAGTCTAATTCTGTTTCGTCTATAGGTTTTTCTACTCTTAAGCGGGCGCTCTATATGCTGGCAAGGGAAGTGGGGAGCAGGTAATATGCAGCAGACCAACCAGACAACTGCGGTGGCGCCGAGAGTTACGACGTCGAGGGGAAGAACTGCAATGTGCACCTCGTTCTTATCACGCTGGATTGGTCGCTTCCCCGCTCCCCACTTCACTTGCCAGCATATAGAGCGCCCGCCGTAAGACTGGAAAAGAACTATAGTGGCCTATCACCACGAGATAAAGCGGTTAACGATTTGGTCGCCATTTTAGGCAAAACGGGAGTCACCGTTTCGCCTAATCTAAGTTGGAAGAGAAATATTCAAGTGAAGGAAATTCTAGCAGTAACGGGGAATATACACATAATTTGTTTTGTATGACAGCATCACAAAATAATCTTTCTTGTAGCTTTCCTGGCGACGTGATTCGAACAAGTGTTCTCGGTTTACCAGTCAGGTTAAGTCGGTGTTGTCAATGTATGCGCTCGAAATGTTAACCTGACTGGTAACTCGAGAACACTTGTTCGAATAGCTAACCTTTCTTGTCTATATATTTCAATAAAATTATAATTATTATATCTGTTTGACATAGATAATGTATTACATCTTCTGTTGAAATATTAATTTATTCATAAGCACAAACAACATACTACAGGCTACTTATAAGCAAATACAAAATTAATATTTCCCTCTTAGTGACCAGAACTTCTCTCATTTAAAAATATTTTCCTACAAACTGGATTGGGTGAAACTGGAAATTTCCTTTCACCTAAAGTGGCAGATGCCTGTCAAAGTTGATTGTCATGCTGATAAGCTATTAGGCGAAACGGGATAACGAGAAACAGGAATTCACTCTTTTTTTCCTGCAGTATGGCGTGGTAAAAACATTGGTAACTCTTTTCCCCCAGTCCTCCGACCTTTCCTACCTTTCCTTTCATTGCCAAACCACAGCTTAAGTGATGCCCTAAAATTGACGATGTGTTAGTTTCTTAGTCTTCGAAAATGTAAGTTTAGACAGAGATTTGAAAATATCCGCAGAATTTGGAGCTCACTCATCATAGGAAAAATCGGATATTGGTCCGTCATCTTGAAATGCTTTGACCAAATTCCCTGAAGTCTCACGACCCAGAAAATATTTCCGGCCTCCTTACTTCAATATTTTCTCCGCCCCTCAGAAACCACGCACTCTATTACCAAGGCTTTTTTAAGAAACTGATTGGTTGGGTGATGCCCTAATATTGCTCAGACTTTCGTCTCGTACGAAAACATAGTCTCGACAAATAATTGACATAACTTTAAGCTTTCGTACGATAGGGGAAAAAATAGACAAATGTCCGCCAACTTGAAACGCTTTGACCAATTTTGTTGAAATTCAATACAAGATCATTCCTTCCAGGTACTAAGCCGACACTAAAATTTCAGCTCAAGAGAACACATTTACGGTGTTCATCATGGTCACAATGCTTGCGACGTAGTTCACAATCGTATTCATTCGCAGCGGATGATCCATTCGTTGAGCTAACAGTTCTATATTCATCATTACCAGTCCTCCAGCGTCAATAGATTGGTTTGTGGAACCGCCACAAACAGTGACTCCCTCCCATCCCCCTTCTCCACTCTTTCTCATTCGGCAATTACAGTTTCATTAAATTGTAATTACGGTCGACGAGTGACAAATAATCCAATTGCTGAACCAATTTGTTCTTAAATTTGCAATTATGGACGGGTTATACGCATTGGAAACCGTACTTATTACCAATGCAAGTTCGAATACTGTAATGCGTATGGAAATAATGGACAAAGATCATTATCGTGTTAATGATTACGTAACATTTGTTATACTATTGGCTCAGTTAACTAGGTATATCAATTCACCCCATAAGGTAAATTGTAGTTGAAAATACTAAAAGAAGAATATTAAAATTTGTCATGGCAAATAAAATGTATAATTTAACGAAAAGAAAGTACAGTAGAGAAAATTTACGTACATTGTACCTTGGATTGAATTTTGCAGACTAACAAAGCTCTGGCGTCTGGACTCACAGCTAGTATTATCCTTTGTGGGACTTTTGTTGTGCATTGGCCGTGTGTTTGTAATTCATCAACTTCATCTTATCACCATTCATCCTCATCTTCGCGATTAACCAAAAGTAGCAGAAAGGGAAACAAATAAAGCAAATTAATCAATCAATGAAACAGTGTTACAGTCTGTCAAGCATATTGAGTTAATACGTTGGTGGAAAGTGCTACAGTCCGTTTGCGATAGTTGCGACCATTGGCGCAAGTACGCATGCGCAAACTGGACGAGTGCATTGGCAAAAGAGGGGGGTGTTGTAAAGTATGCAAACAAAAATAATTTCATTTTGTCTGGTATCTGAAACTTGTAAAGACCTAGGACCTGAAAACATAAAAATTTGGTACCACATTCCTCATTATATTTTGTCTCCCCTAACGTTTTGTAACATGTCGTCAGGGTTTGCTCAAATGCAATGGTGTTCATATTCATTGATCTAGCTGCTACAAAGCAGGTGTACTCGAACATACCCAGCAAATATGTGAATCAATTACGGGATGATGATAATAGAAGGCTACTTTCAAGAAAATAGAACAAAATCAGAACAGGGAACCAACCCCCCGGGCCTGTCGAGCCCTGCTCCACACGCATACATTCAGGGGTAGATATTCTGAATAGTTTCGTGGCTGCGTAAACCTTTTAAACTATTGCCAATATCTAGGCGACAGCGAAAGCAAACTACATGAAGATTCACGTGAATGCTCTGGAAGGAATTTTAAACATATGTAATTATTCAGATTCTGGAATATCATAGCGATTTTCCGAAAAGAGGGAGAAATTCGAAATCAGCTGCCTTGGTGTCGGCCAAAGGTCTACCCGAGCCTAAATGTCCTGGTACCTTTAGAATAATAAACCAGGACGTCAATTCCTCAAAATTTCTGTTCCCCCGTTTCCGAGTGTTAAGGTATTTTTACTAATTAATTTCATTTTGCAACTTCTACTTTTTACAAATGGAAGAGTAAATCAAAATAATCTGTTAAAAGCCTTCAAGTTTGTTGTGTGTTCCAGGACAATGAGCTCTTTACAACAGGTATTAGACTTACAATTTATTGTACTAGAAATTAATAAATTTGTATGAAAGTGTTAGTGTATCAAAAAGGCTATATTGTTCAATAATAAAAATAAAAAAAATAGTAAAATGCTTTACAATTAAGATTTTTTTGAAAGGTAAGATATGATGGCATAGGAAGTTTTGAAAGTTGCTAAGATAGAGTTAGAGGTTGACATGAGGAAGTCAGAAAGAAAAGAGGGATGGAGGGTAGCGTAGTTGAGAGAAATGTAAAGCTAATAAGGAAAACTGAAGAGGTAAAGGAATTAAAAGGGCTTTAGATAGAGACTGTAGTAAAGGGTAGAGGACGAATTGCTGCGTAGATCCATGAAACGTACAGGCCACTTTCTGGAATGAGCGCAGTTAGGTTGCCAGAAGATGAAAGCATGAGAGAAATTGAGTTATTTCGGCGACCGATTAATGCTTACTAGAAGGTTCTGTAAACAACTATATACGTATAAGCAACGAACAATTGACGCCCTCAAAGAAGTGATACAACGAGAGGTTGCTGCCATTGCCAATTTGCAGACTTGGATACAAGAGAACTTGGATGCTGAAGCTGGACATCGTTTGGTAAAAGCTCTAAGCAGAGCTTGTTTTGTATAGCCAAGTTCCATAAAAGTGGGCCCTCCAGATCCCGAAATACTCTATTCACTGCCATGAGTTAAGTGTGTTCCCTACTTCACTGCTACGATCGAATCTGATATTGATAGCCTGCTACAGAAGATCGCTCGTTGGCTTAGCGTTAGGCAACACACAACGCATTGCAGAGAATATATTTAAGGATGTATACTTCCGCCGCTGTACTAACCGGATTGCAATCACAGCGCAGAACGAATGAAGGGACAAGCACATTGAAGTCCTGGCAAAAACTCCAATCCATTGTCTTAGGGGCGAGATCTTGAGTAAATCAATGTTCTAGAACGCTCTAGTACACTTGTATGTGTGTATATGTATATCATGATTCTTCTGAAGAAGGGAAGCAAAATTTGATCACATGTTGCGCGTGGTCACGAAAACTTCAAAGGGGTTCAAAATTCCTACAAAACACGTGTTTCCAATTTTATAACAATTAATAACAAAACATTACCCTTTCCATTGGACCGCTTGACGGATGCCCCCTTCCCCCCACCACACACACACTACTTTTCCTCACCGGGGCAATTAGTTTGGGACTCATTAAATTGCAGTTAGGCTTGATTATGTGTGAAAGGACTTGCGGTCCGGAAAGAGAGCTAAGGATCGTGCAATCAGTCCACCGCAATAGAACACTGGACCTCCTTACATGAAAATTACCGGCAAAGTCATTTTTCTCCCAAGTTTGTTTAATACGACGATGTTAATGCAGAATATGTCGCTCGCGGGAACGTATAAGCGTTTCGTGATGCAATTATCTAAACGATGTAGTTATGAATTGAGGGGGAGGGAGGGGGATTTCACCGTTTGGGATAGCACGTGGAGTGTTACATATCCCTGTGTACGTTAACAAGTCCATTGTTGCTACATACTTGCAACGGTTCAACCGCTTGTTGCTGATCAACTTATTTTTAAAGCATTTTCGTTTCAGCGTTGGTACAGTTGTAAAGGTGACTTACATTATGTATTCCCGTGCAATTTCCTTATATCCTGGACCCGTTGCTCCAGTGGCGTGCCAAATGTAAAGTTGAGAGGAGTCATAAGGAGGGATAGAAAAATACAGGGCGCCTGAAATATTGCTCCTGGCGCCTGAATTTTCAAATTCAGTTCTAGAAGAAATGTACATGTATATATTTAAGTATTTCGCTTATGGAAATTTCCAACACTTTTTATTTTTAAAAAAATAACGAGTACAGTGTGCGTTTATTAATGTTTATATGTTTTCTGTGTCACATGTATCATTAAATCAGAAAAATAAACATGACATTGTAATTTTTTCACTGTTCCTAAGCGAATTTTAAAATCTGTGGCGATATGGTAGAGTCGGCCATATATTACAATGTACCCTAGTAATTCATACTATTGGAAGTTGAGCCTTATTTAGAAATGCCACTCTGTTGCAAGAATTAATAACTTTCAATCCAATCTTATATTTATTAATAAATTAAATGTTTTAAGATTATCTTTGTTGGATTCAAGCTTTCTTAGCTTGAAAAGAACTGGCTCCTGAGATAAATGGACTGACGCCTGAATTATTTGTAGCTTTATCTACCCCTGGTCATAACACCCTCTTTGTTCTAGTGTTTATAAAAATAGAAGGTCAAATATAGTTTCTGACAAACGTAAAGGAAGTTGCACCTCCTCACAATGCTGAATAGGTGTGTAGCCACCACATGCCCACAGGTGTGTGTGTCTCCTTATAAGTATTGGCAGCATCGAAGAGACACGCCTCAAGATATGGGAAAGATGAGGTCCGAATTTCTTTAGCTTGTCCGAAACGAAGTGATGGTAAAATATACGATTGCTACTAAAACAAGAAGACATAACCTAGTAATATAAACCCCTCTTAAGAAAATCTTCCGCACGCTTCTACATTTCCAAATAAAATCTGTTTTGGTAATTTCTTGGACTGAGGCAATGCCTATGTACAGTCACCGGCAATAAAAATGGGACACCTACATCCTGATATACTCGCTTCCCTGAAAAACGTTGTGTGTATTGCCTAACTCTACGACGGTGCCAGAACTTGCCATTCAAAATTTGCTATTAAAATCTACTCATCACAGTAGAGTTAGGCAACACACATAACACCTTGCAGGGAAGCTAGTATTTCAGGATATCTTCATCAATTTCATTATATCATCACTTATCCTCAATGTCGCGATTAGACAAAAGGCAAGAAAGCAACGCTTAATAACAAAAATCATGATGAAATCATCAGACCAATTATATTAAATAGAACAGAATCATTTTTTTTTTTTTACAGATGAAGATGTTTTGTATTACTAACATTGTGACTGAAAATGATGTGAGCATAAATAAATGTGTTTGTGTGTTATGCATACAGCGCATGTACAGCCATCCGCAAAAATGAAAGATCTTAAAATTCTCACTTCCTTGTATGGTGTTGGGGTTTTTGCTAAACTCTACGGCGATGAGCGAACTTGCTAATTGAAGATTGCTCAACGCCGTAAAGTTATGCAACACACACACACCTTCGTACAGGAAAGTGAGTATATCAGGATCTTTGATGTATTTTTGTAACGTCTCTGGCGATTATGCATTTACAACTTCTCACTACGGCATTCAAATACGCTAAACCTAAAGGAGTGGCGAAAGACAAATGACAAAACGTTAAGAATAAAATTGAAACTATACCCGCATTCATCTCCCCAGGAGATCATCGTTTTAATCAATAATACAGCTGGGACCACCTGGTAGAAACAATTGAAGACAGTTAACGATAAGAATTTCGCCAAACCACACACAAGCGAGGGAGTGGGGGGAGGGGGTAATCGAGTAAAAGATATTAACCGAAATCAAGCCTGCATTGTTCGAGGAATGCCTATGGATAGCTATCATTCACCAGAGGACCTCGTTGGAGTTTTCAACACGTTTTCCCAGCCCGAGGCGTCCATGTACTGCATTCGCTCCTCCACCACGTTCATATATATTACCAGATGGTCCCGCCAAGGCCTGATTAGGCAAATGAGACCCAATAACAAGGCTGATAATAGAGTCGATAATTATAACACAATGGGACTAATTACTGCGATAGAGACCATAACTGGGCTATGAGAGGAAGCGGTTGGGATGGAGGATGGAAATTCTGCGTTCGTATGTATGTGCATGCGTATCAAAGGAGGAAGGGGGGGTTGCAGGGTTGCCAGCTAGATCAAAATTATTGTAGTATCTTGTATATTTCAGTAGCATCCTTCTTCAAGTCTGTGGTATTAATAATATATATATATATATATATATATATATATATTATATATGTATATTACAGTGCGCTCTCTTTAATTCGAACTTGGATTATTCGAACAAAAGCACATTCCCCTTGAAACCCCTATCTAAAACAATGTTAAAAATGACTACTTAATTCGAATTTTGAAGGCTAAATTTGGATAATTCGAAGTCAGGTTTCCAATAATTTAACATAAATATTTTCATGAAAGACCAAAGTGGTTGCTACATAAGAAATTTTAACATATGATTTTATGTTTCATATGAAATACAGCACGTGTGTTGTTAATTTAACTGCAATTAGCCTATGTTACATTTTACTTAGTCAATACAGCTTAGTGTAGTGTAATGAAGTGTAGTGTAGTATACTGTTCCTGGATGGAGATATGGATGAAACATAGCAGTTGTAAGGTAAGGTGTACTGTTTGCGTATTAATGCAGTTTTATTTATAATACAGTGTGTAATTTCATTGGTGTGGTGTTTTTATTATATTCTGGTTAATTCGAATTTTGAATAATTCGAATTTTTTTGTAGCCCCTTGGAGTTCGAAATAAAATGAGTCCACTGTATATATACATCATCGTCTTGGCTTTCCTAAGGCTTCTTACTTTTTACTATTTATTATATATGTATACATGCATGCATTGTGTGTGTGTACGCGCGCGCGTGCATGTGTCAACATACATGGCATGGTGGTCGTCATAGTAACGTGCTATGAAGCCGCTGGCCTCAAGTTAGAACGCTCAGTAAGTTATGGATGTGTAGTGTTGTCTCCTCCATCATTAATTTAATCGCCTCCCGGATGGTGGTAGTAGCGTCGTCGCCTTGTAATCAAGGGGTCCCGGGTTCGATACCCAGTAGAGGCACGTCCAGTCCCAATTAGCTTTACTGTGAATAAAGTGGAGTTAAAACATCAAATCAATAAATCAATCACCAAACCAATTAATTTACTCACTTCATCATTCATCCTCGTCGTCGCAATTACCACAAGAGATAGAAAAGTCACTTTAAACAACCGAATTAGGGCTAGAGACAAAACTTTGCGTGTGTGTGTGCGAGAGAGAGAGAGAGAGAGAGAGAGAAAAGTTTGAGGGGGTGGTGGTTGAAATGATCCTTAAACTCACTGATGTTAGCATTTCCCTTGTTATCAAAGCGGTATTAGTTCTTTTAAGGTACGTACAATGCACAGTACTTTGGGTTCCTCTTAAACTGTAGGTCCAGTCCCCATTAGTTGATCTGGGCATAAAATAGACTTAAAACGAATGTCAGAAACAATTACAAACTTTTGCTGCTATAACAAAGCAATTCTCCATCGGGAAATTTTAGGACTGGGGATTTTGGGGAATACGATCGTGGATGGGGGAAAGAGGGGCACAGAATAAAGAAAATGGTGCATAAATAAATATTTACATATTTCAGAGGGTTTCAAACGACCCGTCTTGACAGTGGGGTGTTCATCTAGGATTTGTGATGGAAAATAAATTAAATCCAAATAAAGACTGCAAAACTGACTGCTAAAAATTGTTCTTTTAAGTACACTTTATGTGGTGTTTAACCGTCGTGCATTGGGTCTCGATCTGATATCGAAACCCTGGAACCCTTGATTACAAGGCGAAAGACGTTACCACTGCGCTATGAGGGAGGTCCATTGACTGCTAAAAAAGAAAGGACATAATCCCCTTACGAAAAACCTTTGTACGCCAATGCCCCTTGCCCCTCCCCGAGGGCACTATTTTTCTTTTTTCGCGAATTCAAAGCCACGAAAATTTCCGGGTGTGTCCCGCCCGTTGCACCTCCGCCTACGGCAGACATCAAGAATGTTCCGAGCTTCACCTTCCCGCCTCCACGGCCTGAAGCCAAGTAATCATTTTGGCGTGTGAGAAAATACGCCACGGCAGGCAATCATCACCAGAACGACAGCGTGCTCTGGGAGAAAGCTATGTGGACAACCAGTTCCTCATCCTCCCACCTCCCCGCAAAAAAAAAAAAAGAGATAAAAGGAGTAAAAAAAACTCTGCCCACTGGTCCATTGCAGCCGCCCACCAGTCAGTCCCTCCTCCTAAGACAGTAATCGGGTTAGAGAACAGAACGTGAGTCACGATTGTCCGTTCGTGCACGCCATGGTGAGGGGGCAACATATAGAGAGGTAAGGGACGGAGATAGGAACCAGAAGCAGCACTTTTATTCTCTCTCTCTCTCTCTCTCTCTCTCTCTAGATCTCTCTCTCTCCTTCCATCTCGGACCACCACCTCCTGTGGGTTTGTTCAATGGTACTTGCAGCATTTCTATACACCTAAATGAAACGCTACTGCAGCCTCTGTGGTGGAGTAGTTAGCGTATCATACTACAATGCCAGAGAGCAGTGGTAGCGATATAGGCTTTCGCCCCTAGCCCGTCCTTTTTTCATTTTACAGAACTGAACAAGAGGTCCTCTACAGAACGTTCAACGCTGCTTGATTTTGCTGGCAAAAATCTAACGAGGAATTAACGATAAAAACCACAATGTTAATATGAAAGAAGGTCAAAAACACATAATAATACTCAACAATAAAATTATGATTACATCATATGTACACACTTTAATTAATACTATCACTTGTAGACTGATTACTACTTTGGGAGGTCCCTGGACTAAGGATAAGATCTACATTAGGAATAAGGATATTAAATTAGGCACCTGGAATGTTCTGAGCCTTTACCGGCCTGGGGCATTTCAGTGTTCAGTTAATGAGATAGTTAAGTATAAATTAGATGTAGTAGCTGTGCAGGAAGTTAGGTGGCCAGGAGAAGGGAATTGTAAAACTAAAAATTATACTTTTTTCTATGGTGGTACTGAAAATCATAATTTTGGAACAGGCTTTTTCATAAATAATAGAATTATCTCGGCTCTTAAAACAGTAGAATTTGTTAATGATAGGATATCATATGCAGTTTTACAGGGTGGGTGGTGTAAAATTATTTTAATAAACATACATGCACCAACGGAAGATAAAGATGATAATACTAAAGATGATTTTTATGCAGAGTTAGAACAGGTCTTTGATAAATTTTCTCAGTATGATATGAAAATTCTGTTAGGTGACTGTAATGCACAGATTGGCAAAGATGAGACATTTAAACCCACGATTGGTAAAGAAAGTCTTCATGAATTAAGTAATGATAATGGTATAAGATTGATTACTTTTGCAACCTCAAAGAATTTAATTGTGAAAAGTACCACTTTTAAACATAAAGATATCCATAAATATACCTGGTCTTCTCCGGATGGTAAAACTCATAATCAGATAGATCATATTCTCATTGATAAGAGAAGGCATACTAGTATAATTGACGTTCGCACACATAGAGGTGCTGACTGTGCCAGTGACCATTATTTAGTAATTGCTAAATTAATAGAAAGACTCTCAGTGATAAATCATAAGCAACAAAATCTAAAAGTTCTAAAATTTGATACAGGAAAGTTTACTGATGAAAGAATTAAGAAAGATTACCAAATTAAACTATCAAATAGATGTGATGTTTTGCAGGATTTAAATGATGATGAAAATATAAATGAAACAGACGTAAATAAGAATTTGGAGCACATACGTAATGCAATAGAATCAGCAGCTAAAGAAAGTATAGGATACCATAAACCGAGAAAAAGTACGCCATGGTTTGATAATGAATGTCATAATCTAATAGAAATAAGAAATCAGGCTAGACTTAGGTGGTTAAATAACTCTGATGATACAAATCTAAACAATTATAATAGAATAAAGCGAGAAGTTAACCGCACGTTTAGAAGTAAAAAAGAGATTACTTGAAAAGCAAAATTAACGAAATTGAAACAAACAGCAAAAATAAAAATATCAGAGATTTATATAAAGGAGTAAATGAGTTTAGAAAAGGGTGGCAACCTAAAGTAAACTTGATAAAAGATAAAGACGGTGATTTTCTAGCTGACCCAAGCGATATTCTAAATAGATGGAAGAACTACTTTAATGACCTTTTAAATGTCCATGTAGGAGATAAATCAGAAGTAAATGAAGTCCACACAGCAGAACCTTTAGTTCCAGAACCTAACTTGACTGAAGTTAAAGATGCTATTAAAAGGCTAAAGAATAACAAAGCACCTGGCATTGATTTAATACCAGCTGAGTTAATTAAATATGGTGGAAATTCATTAATATGTCAAATTCATAAATGAATTTGTTTAATATGGAATAAAGAAGAAATCCCTCAACAGTGGAAGGAATCCATAATTGTTCCTGTGTTTAAAAAAGGTGATAAAATGAACTGCAATAATTACCGTGGAATTTCTCTACTCTCAACAACATATAAAATATTATCTAACATTCTTTTAACAAGACTAACACCATATGCTAATGAAATTATAGGTGATTATCAATGTGGATTTAAACGTAACAGATCAACTACAGATCAAATTTTTCACATCAGACACTTGAAAAAAAGTGGGAATATAATCAAAATGTCCATCAGCTATTCATTGATTTCAAAAAAGCATATGATTCAGTCAAAAGAGATAAATTATATAATATATTAGTAGAGTTTGGAATACCTAAGAAGCTTGTTAGTATGATAAAAATATGCACCAGTGAAACAGAAAGTAAAATTCGTGTGGGTATTAATATATCTGACAAATTTACAATTCATGATGGGTTAAAACAAGGAGATGCATTATCTCCATTGCTCTTTAATTTTGCCTTAGAATATGCTATTAGGAAGGTAAACGAAACTAAAGAAGGACTAAAATTAAATGGTGTGACTCAGTTGTTAGCATATGCAGATGATGTAGACTTACTGGGGGATGATGTGAATACAATTAAGAATAATGCTAAAATATTTTTCAAAACTGCTAAAGAGATAGGTTTGGAAGTTAACAAAGAGAAAACTAAATATATGCTTACAGGCCGAAACCAAGTGTTAGGTAATAATCAAAATCTAATTATTGATAACAACTCGTTTGAACCAGTTTCCAAATTAAAATACTTAGGAGTAATATTAACAAATGAAAATGATATTAAAGAGGAAATAAAAAGTAGGTTTAATTCTGGAAATGCATGTTACTTCTCCCTTCATAAACTTTTGCCATCTCGTTTAATATCTAAGAAACTAAAAGTTAAAATATACAAAACAGTAATTTTGCCTGTAGTATTATATGGATGTGAAACTTGGTCCCTTACATTGAAAGAGGAACATAAATTGAGAGTATTTGAAAATAAGATCCTTAGGAAAATCTTTGGACCTAAAAGGGATGAGGAGACGGGTGAGTGGAGAAGGTTACATAATTTAGAACTACATAATTTGTATTCATGTCCAGATATTATTAAAATATTTAAATCAAGAAGACTTAGATGGGCAGGCCATGTGGCACGAATGGGAGAGGAAAGAGGAGTTTACAGGATTCTTGTTGGGAAACCTGATGGTAAGATACCTGTAGGAAGGCCAAGGCGAAGATGGAGGGACAACATTGAGATGGACCTAAGGGAAATCGGTAGGGAAGGAAAAGAGTATATAGAACTTGCTCAAGGTAGGGAAAGATGGAAGGCCTGTGTTGCTGCAGCCATGAACCTTCGGGTTTAAGAAGGCTAGGGAGTTAGTTAGTTACTTGTAGAGTGAGATTATTTCCATAACATATCTGGCTGTTGAATTGGTAGCTTGGGAGCGATTCATAACTGCAGAAGGCTTCAATGAACAAGCGAGCCGCTGCCGTCATATCGACCTAGCACCTATCGTTACCCTTCTTACTCACGTTCTACACGGTTGGTAGACTTGCTAACTAGACTCCCGCACTCAGTTGGAGATGCTCGGAAAATAATCTGTCTCTACTACGTATGTACACTTGCGCAACCAGATTTTCCGTTTACTTCTTCTCTGAAAAAGTATTGCATGTATTGCTAGTATGATGTTAGTTATTTTCGGTGGGCAAACAAATAGTTGCACCTTCATTACAATATCACTGATGTTTCATTTTTTTTATATTCTTTGCACCCACAGAAACAAGTTTCTTATCAGGAACTTTATGGTCAAATATTAATACAATTATCTATACTTTGCGAACAGTTTCAGAACTACCCATATGCTAGTTACGTTATATCCTGAGGTAGAACCAACATAAATAAATTAGAATGAGCAGATTGGCGACAGCTTCCGAATTGAAATTACAAGGACACCATGAGATAGGTGCTTCGAAAATATAGGTTGTTTACAGCTTTACAAACCTGAATACGGTGTTTGGAGGCACATAGTGGTTCGAATCCGACTTTAGACTATAGGTCCAGTCTCGATTAGCCTTATTGTGCATAAAGTGGACTTAAAACACCAACTCAATCAATCTGAATATGATGTTTTCTTTTTGAGTGCAACTATATCAATTAAATCTAATCCTGAATCGCGATTAGCCAAAAGTGATAGAAAACACCAAAATCACCAGTACAATGCATCTACCTCCCCTGATAATATAGGCTCGGCAAACAGAACTGAACTCGATAAGCAACAAAGCAAAATTTATGCACTTTTTTTGGTTCGTCTGGTATGTTCAGTTACATCATATGGCACATCAACTGAAAGAAGCACCATGTCCCACACTTCTCTCTACAATTTCTCCCCATAGAGAGTTATTTTGGGATACCAAACTTTACACTTGATACGCATATGCACAGACAACAGACAAAAACATGGTTGCACGTTTCTGTGCGGCTTTCAAGTGATGGAGGGGAGGAATAGAGAAAAGGGAAAGATAACAGGGAGAGAACGGTCATTTGCAGAGGAAATCCTGGAAATTCGGCAACACGCTCATCTCTTCTGCTTCTCCAGGTTGCGGGCAAACAAGGAGCATATCATATAGGGTATAGGGGTGAAATTCTCGTTATTTTTTTAAAAATTAAAACAATATTTTTCTGCTTGTAATTTTACCCCCAATTTAAGTTCTGATTTGAAGTTTATATTGTGATTTGGTAAAATAAATCTCACAATTACTAGGCTTCCGCCATCTATCGAACCAAAAAGTTACCTCATGAATGTGATGCTGATTTTTCAAAATAAAATTAACCTTTTTTCGTTACGAGTTACCACTTATACAGATATGTTTTCGAATTTTCTCCTAATTTCTACTAATTGGGAGTCACTTGCTCCATCATTTCATCCAGTGTTTTGAAAAACTGTTGTACGTAACTGAAAATAGTGATGACATAACCTGCAATATAGTACTATACCTGTATTCATATTACTTTTGCCAGAACACTACGGAACAAGTTTAAGAAAGTTTATGATTCCCATGGTACTTTTTACAGAATATGTGTAAATTGTAGTGAAATTAGCGAGAAACATACAAAAAAACAGGTAAAACACTAAATTGACATTATTTCGTGGCTTAATCTGCTATCTGATATTGCGATGGTGCAAAATAAGGTTTCTCCCCTAGGACACGTTACAACAATTGCATGATGTTTTAGTTACTTTTCCTGAAAACAAGAAAAATAACAAACGTTAATGCCATTTTCTTCAATCAGCATCTCAAAATCTATTATAAAAATACCTTTTGTTTCTGTAATAAATATATTGCAGAACAGTCTAATTTTACAAAATTTCGGGAGAGGTCCTTGGCCAGTGAACCCATACCTGGCTCCGCCAATGACCTAGAACTCGTTTCTAAGAACTACAGTGATATTTTAAGTTATATATATATATATATATATATATATATATATATATATATATATATATATATTAGACACTGCAGGAGAACAGATAGCATACGCAGCCGTCTACATATTCACGACAGCGTGACGTCACCCACAAAATCGCAACCAGCACCTCGTTAGAGCCAATCACGACCGCCTCAGCACCGGCAGCGCCTCTGGCGGGATAAACAGGAAGGCACGGTCGTTGACAAAACTTTATTATTTGCGGTTTTTATTAATTTGCACGATGATTAAGTGCAGGGTGCACAAAACACACCGAGCGCACTCTCCGGCTACCTGCTCTCGGAGGGTGAAATCGTTGCCGCAAGTTCGTCACGAAGTGCATGACGGTTCATTAGCCTCTTTCGCTTCTTCTTCTTAACAAACTTGTCTGTCAAGCACCGGGTCGTTTATTAATTAATAGAAATGCAAGGAGTCCGAAACCCGTTTCGAAGAGCGAACCTGTGTAAATTTCATCCTCATTAACACTACTTTTTGTGTGAATTTAATTAGTCCCATTTAGTTTGACTTGCACTTAGATAACCGATATTTGAATGAGAAACGCTAAAGGCGACAAAAAGAAGGTTATTTGCATGTATTATTATTTCTCATGTGCATTAATAATTGGCAAATGCGAAGGGAATGTATGTTTAAGATGTTGGTTTAAATGTGAATGATCAATATCTCGAATATTAGCCTACTAGGGATATATTAATGTAAAATTTATAGATCACCCTATCGGCTTGTAATCAATGGATTCCTCTTTCACCTCCTAGTGTTTTGCATACCACCTAAAACTGAAAATTCCGAATTTCCCTAAAATCGTGATCATGTCATCATCAATTATGTTCCTTGTGCGACATTTTAGTGTAGAAAATTATTTATTTAATAAAACAAAACCACAAAACTGAAAATATTTTTTATGCCAATTCTTACGGCATAAATGCATGCATATGTTTTAAAACGATTAGGTCATGTTTTGGTAATTAGGTTATAACTGTATGCATACTTCTAAAATGTTTAGGTTGAAATGAGCCTTGATTGATTGATTTATTGATTTGCTTTATTTTTACTTCGATTCTTGTGCCACTTTTTGGCTAATTTGCGAAGGGGTGAATGATGATGTGATGAAATTGATGAATGGACAATCACAAACATCCATGCCCAGGCCGGGATTCGAACCGGGGATCCCTGTCGTCGTAACGCGATGTGCTAACCACTCCGCCACGGGACCGGCTGTTGATATGAGCCATATCACCACTTAAAAATATATTATTGGTGTACACTTTAATGAAGGAAAACTTTTTTCTGTATTATTGGATATAACTTGTTGTTTCCATGTTATCTGTCTGGTTTATTATACATTGTATTCTACCGAGTTATCCATTTGGGCATGGATAAATAAAACATTAATAAAAACGTAAATGTGATAGCAGGAAAATTTTCGTGATGGTGTTTTCCTGCCGGAAACATGGGAGTCTTGCTGTAGTGTGTTGGCAACAATGAAGTTTGATTTTCTTGACCAATATTTCAATCATCGTTGATGAGACCGTGGGGGACCAATTGCTTGGCCTTCCAAATCCCCATATTTAACACCTCCAGGCTTCTTCGTCTGGGGTTTCGTTAAAGACACTGTCTATTCACAGAAACCCAAAGACATTGATGATTTGAAACTCAAAATCACACAGGCTTTCGACAGAATCACCCCAGTGATGTTACACCAGACGTGGAATAAATTGAATCACCGTTATAAGTTGTGTAAGTTCGCAATGGAGGCCACGTAGAAAACTGAAAACTGTACCAAAATAAAAACTCCCACCTTTCAGTCATGTGAATACAATATTTCAGGCAATTACATTTGACCAAAAATATTTCACATCCATTTTATTTTATCCATACCCAAACGGATCACCCTGTATATTCCGTTGCGTGTATTTCTGAATGCCTATTTTTGTATTGAGTAATAAGTTGTAATTGTTTGTGTAATATTGGACTGAAGCTTGTGTAAATGTCAGTCTTGTTTGAGGAAAGTATAAAGGGATGGATTGGATTTCGCCCGAGAAATTAACATTCTCCGCAGATCGTCGACCAGGACACAGCTGCAAAAATGCGTTCCAAAGAACTGCACCCAAATTTTACTTTAGTTTATCATGTAACATACTTCTTGGTGTGGCAAATCAGGACGAAAGCTAGATCTATGCGATCACAGACACGCCGATAACCACACCAGAATGTTTTATGCAATAGTCAAGTTATTCGCTATTTAATTGTGAAGTCTACTTGAAAGGTAAATAATAAGAAAAAAGCTCGGAAGATTTGTGTGGAGCTCGGTTTATATAAAATCACACACGAGGGTGTAATTTGCCGGTGAACATGCTAAGGAAGAACTTCCTTAAGAAAGAGTGGAATCTGAGCTGAGTTAACGAGGTCTGGCGATTTCTCATGTGCATTAGAGACTCTGGAGCAAATCGTAAGTGGGAAGCAGACACACAGAAGTGGTGGAATTGTTACATTCATTTCATGTTTCATTACGACTGTATTATATAATTATAACATACAATAATAAAAACTTTATTTTTATCCATAACAGTAATATGTCTTTATTTCTCTGTGCTGTTGAATATTTCCAGGACCTAACACTATCCCTGTACCTGAGAGGAGTCTGTGTAGTGAATCTAACTGTTCACCGCAGAGCATAATTCTGTGATCTTTATGAAAATATAAATATACTTAGACATTCATCTTCGATTCTCTCTTTCAAATGTTTCATGGTAATATTTTGGAAATTATTGGGGTATCGATGTATGCATACTTTTAAAGTTGTTAGGTCATATTATGGTGATTTTTATGGTATAAATATATGCATGTATAATGGTGCCTCGCCGATGGCGTAGTGGTAACGTCATTGCTTTGTAATCAAGGGGGGGAGCGGGTTAGATACCCGGCTGGTTTGTATCTCACTTTAGACTCTAAGTCCAGTCCCGATTAGCCTACCTGTGCAAAACGTGGTTAAGACAACAATTCAAACAAACAAGCATGTTTATAATGTTTTTAGGTCGTATATGTATGCATATTTCTAAAAAATTTACATCATCACCCAGGAGTAATGATTAGTAACGTCCGGTAGACATCTTAAAAGAAAACTTCGCCAATTGTCTGCTTGTCAAAAGACCCACAATCAAGCCGAGCTCTCCTATTAGCATTCAGCCACCTTAGTCTCTTGAAAGGGTATGCAACGGAGGCTTAAGGAGCTTCACACCGTAGAAGCTGACTCGTGAGGTTAAAGTTGGCTCATTAATTTTCTGCGCCAGCCCCAGAGATCTTGGAGAACAAGGGTACCACC
The DNA here is from genome assembly GCF_977018435.1 of Lepisma saccharinum. Classification (NCBI taxonomy): domain Eukaryota; kingdom Metazoa; phylum Arthropoda; class Insecta; order Zygentoma; family Lepismatidae; genus Lepisma; species Lepisma saccharinum. The sequence goes on along the minus strand of NC_139231.1, from coordinate 49,496,393 downwards.
TGGAGAGCATGCGATGACCCTGCTACCCATGCCTGATGTGTGTAGGTGGCCCTAGCATGAGAAGCAGCCGGTGTCTGCATGGCGTCTACTTACAGTGCGATTCCTCCGGTTGGGATATCCAATGCACCTTCCTTCCTCGCCCAAGGTCGATGCATAGCACCGCGTTTAGAATGTAAATAAGAGATCTGAATGCAAACGATGCTGATGCTGTTTGAGAAGGAAGGCACTAACAAGTTCTTTTACAGGTGACGTGTAGATGTTTTAGTGTAGGATCCCCGCAAATAGGGGTCGTATCGGTCTGTTAGAAGTAGGGCTAAGGCGATACCACTTTGAACCGATACCGATGCAGACACTCTCACTGATTCCCACCGATACCGAAGCAGATACTCTTACTGATTCCCAACGATAGCGATGCAGATACTCTCTCTGATTCCCACCGATACCGATGCAGATATATTCTCTCTGATGCCCACCGATACCGATGCAGATATATTCTCTCTGATTCCCACCGATACCGATGCAGATATATTCTCTCTGATGCCCACCGATACCGATGCAGATATATTCTCTCTGATTCCCACCGATACCGATGCAGATATATTCTCTCTGATGCCCACCGATACCGATGCAGATATATTCTCTCTGATTCCCACCGATACCGATGCAGATATATTCTCTCTGATTCCCACCGATACCGATGCAGATATATTCTCTCTGATGCCCACCGATACCGATGCAGATATATTCTCTCTGATTCCCACCGATACCGATGCAGATATATTCTCTCTGATTCCCACCGATACCGATGCAGATATATTCTCTCTGATTCCCACCGATACCGATGCAGATATATTCTCTCTGATTCCCACCGATACCGATGCAGATATATTCTCTCTGATGCCCACCGATACCGATGCAGATATATTCTCTCTGATTCCCACCGATACCGATGCAGATATATTCTCTCTGATGCCCACCGATACCGATGCAGATATATTCTCTCTGATTCCCACCGATACCGATGCAGATATATTCTCTCTGATTCCCACCGATACCGATGCAGATATATTCTCTCTGATGCCCACCGATACCGATGCAGATATATTCTCTCTGATTCCCACCGATACCGATGCAGATATATTCTCTCTGATTCCCACCGATACCGATGCAGATATATTCTCTCTGATTCCCACCGATACCGATGCAGATATATTCTCTCTGATTCCCACCGATACCGATGCAGATATATTCTCTCTGATGCCCACCGATACCGATGCAGATATACTCTCACTGATTCCCACCGATACCGATGCTAAAAAATTGTAATAATTAAAAGTTATTCAAAGTATTGATTAATATTAGTGTGTATGTATGCCACTCTAATAATGCATTAATTTACTAAGATTTTTGCTTTAAAATGTTCACGAATTACTCGTTATGTAATGACAATTTTTTTTCACAAAAAGTCGCAAAGTGGTAAAAAATGAAATGAAACTTCGAATCTTCCATAATTTCCAGGATAATTAGCTCCGCGAAAGTGTTGCGCGGCATTTTTGGCGAGTCGGTGAAAGACCAAAATGCCGAAAATTATCAGCCTGTATCGGTAAATAAGTTCCAACCGATACTTTCCGATACCGATACATCGGCATTGCTATCGGCTCAGCCCTAGTTAGAAGTTAAATTTACAATGCTCTTCCGTAAATATTTAAAACCCTACCTGTTGGTTTTCAAAAACGGGACTTGACAGGTTTTTTTTTCGATTGTTTTAATTTATTATACTTCGCTTTTCTGACACTTTTGGCTAATCGCGAAAATGAGGCTAAGTGGTGATACCATGAAATTGATGAAAATCACAAACACATACTGACAGCGCTCAACACAAGTCTCACATAGGATAATATTGGTGAGTCTGGACGCCAGAGCCTCGTTATTCGGCAATATGCAGTCCAGGGTGTACGACGTGGAAAGAAGATTAGCACTTGGATGTCTGCAGAAAGGGTAGCTGTCTATGATGAAAATTTGAATGTTTTATCATGAATAAAAATTGATAATGATTATAGATAATAGTTAAGTGTACCATATACATTGGCGTACACAGAGAGGGCTGAAGGGGCTACCGAAATAAAAGCGGTGAAGAACTCGGGAAAACCAGAGTGTTGAATGCAAATTCGCCTTAAAATGACCAAGATTGCCATTTTTGAGAGTGGAAAGTTTTAATATACGAAATTGATTGATTAATTGTTTGAGTGGGTATTTTAAGTCCAGTTCATGCACAAAAAGGCATACCTAGTATCGAACTGGCGACCTCATGGTTTAATATACGAAATATCTTATTGTGTATGTAGCCCCCTTTACAATTCCAGTCCCTCCCAAAAAAATCCTGCGTGCGCCATTGACCATAAATATAAACAATATGTTCCACAAATATATATTTTTGAAAACTGAATCATTTATATTACATTAATTAAATAATGGTCGGCAATGCTTTAAAACTGCAGAGGATGGCAGAGGAAATTCACGGTTGTAGATCGTCATTCCTCAAGTCGAGTTTTTACAGTACAGAAAACAAGACAGACATCTCTGAAACCTAGAGAGTGTTTATTTATATAATTGTTTATTGCTTGGTGGGGGACGGGGCAGTATGGAGTCGGAATGGTGAACCGAAGGGGGAGGGGGGTCGTCCGCCCCTTCTGCTCATCTCTAGCACCGTCACTGCCGGGCACCACTATCGAAGTTTCAAAAGTCGCGTACTGTTAACTGTGAGAGTTATTCACACAGGTGTTTGTATTATGTAGCCTCGTCAAATGAGATACGAGTTCTATTTCTTCTCGCTCAGGTTAAAGTTTTTTTTTCTTCAGCTTCTTCAATGTAATATTTTCCTTGATGGAAAAAGAAAATAGAACGAATGTTTAAAAAAAATTGTACTGTAGCCTTTTGGGAATTTCCAATTCTCCATCAGCCAGCTGATAAGTCAGACCGACTTAAAATGAGTTTGGGTTGAAACGGGACAATATTAACATGAACGTTATATATATATATATATATATATATATATATATATATATATATATATATATATATATATATATATATATATTTATATATATATACAGGGTGATTCTAAAGGTAGGGTACAAACGAAAACCACAGATACCTCTCATGAAATAGAGACGAAAGTGCCCCTCCCACTTTGCTGGGAGATGCCTCCGTGAGGAGCTAGACAACGCTGAAAACGTGCGAAAATGAACTTCACACCGCTGTACAGCCAGTACCAGTGAAGATAGAAAGGCGGAACGAAAGAAGTCAAACGGAACACCAAAGTCGTCCATCCGAAAAACACCAGGCGGCAGCTGCGCAACGCATGCGCATGGGATTCCACAAAGGGAATAGGAGTGTCCCGCAAGTCAAGTGAAGGGAAAGGGTAGCGATCAACAACGGTAGGGACAAAAGAATCAATGAAGCATGAAGTAACAATTGCACAGCGGGAAACTAACACCATGACTGAAGCAGTGCAGTCGAGAAACGTAGTGCGGGGTTGCAGAACCACGGGAGGACGACGTAGGACGAAGAAACACACCGAGAATTCAAGGAATTCGGTCCGTGACACTCGACAGGCAACAGACGTGTTCATGGTTCGGGGCAGAAATGGCGGTGTTGGCGGCGCTGGCGGTGCTGCGCATGGGGAGTCCCCAAACACAGTGGGGAGACACCGCAGCAAGAACAAAGCACGGTGCAACAAAAGAGAAAGAGGACCGGACGGGGAATGGTACCTGCCAAAGAGACAACAAATGCGGGACGAGGGATTCCCCGTAGCAGCACCAAGGGGATGTCACACAGAGATCGTACGCCAGCAGGACAAACACAGCAACTACGGGCACAGGAGGTTATTGCCAATGAAAGGTGCACGTACAGATAGGACCACGTACCACGTACTAGACGTTGTTACAAACGTCGTGATGGGGCCTAATCAGCCTCTTAGAAATGATGGCGGAGGCACATCGCTGGGTGGGAGGGGGCGAAAGGCTGCTGGAGTGTCGTACGGACCCCACCACTCCGTACGGTGGACGACACCAATGGACGAGGTCGGAAAGTATCCAGCCCGATCACCAGGTCCACAGTCCCCAGGCCTGACGCGGCTGCTTGCTTCCGAGCCCAACCCCAGCCGAACAACTCGATTCCCTCCTCGGCCGCAGCCTTCCGCTCCGAAACCAATCGTGGCCTCACACCACCGCAGCCGCACACTGCCGCGTGGGTGTGAGACCGGGCCGAGCGAGGCTGGACAGACAAACTGCGTGGACAGCCGTGTAATGAAGCTACGTGGGGGTATGCACGTCTGTTCTACTGCTGGGGCACCCCACACTGGTGTACACAAACACCACACGATCGTACGTAGTGCTCCCCGTCGGCTCGAGCAAGACGGACGAAGTACGTGTTGTGGGTGAATGGGGCAAGAATGAAGGACGTTACATGTGTTCCACGATGACAAGCCCCAGAGTACATGGCCCCACCTGACGGCAGTGGTCAGGTAGTGAAGAGCACAGGCACGGGTGGCTCGGGAACTTCAGCTGATTGTACCACAGCACCGTGCGGACGTGTGGGCTGCAGGCGTCTGTTCTGCGTACACAGTGCCAGATTGGAAGTGCAGCGTCAGGGAGCGTGTCAGTGAAAGAGCCGGTGCGGTGGTGATGTGCTTGATGTACGACAGTTGAGTACGTTGTTTCGAAGCCATTGTGATCAGTGTGTGTGTGTGTGTGTGTCACCTGTGCACTGGAGTACAGTATTCCATAATTGGCACTGTCCTCACCATACCATGAAACGCTACACATTTGTAGAACTGAGGGTCATGCATTTTGTCTACGGCCTTGCAGATGGCAATGGTCGAGCAGGTGCACGCCTGTATCGCGAACGGTATCCGGACAGGCGACACCCCGACAACAGGTTGTTTTCTACGTGCACCGTACCCTTGGTGAATCGGGTGTGTTACGTGCAGGCCATCATGTCGGTCACCCAAGACATGTGCGCACCGCGGCGGTCGAGGAGGACGTATTTGATCGCGTGGACGACACACCGTCCACTAGCACCCGTAGTGTTACACGTGCAGTGGGAGTATTACAGTCGACAGTGTGGCGTGTCCTTCATGATGATCTGCTGTATCCCTATTATCCACAGCGAGTCCACGCGTTGCTGGCTGGGGATTACCCACGACGTTTAGAATTCTGTCAACGACTGTTGCAGTTTTGTACTGACGATCCCCGTTTTTTGCGCAATGTGCTTTTCACGGACGAGGCATCATTCACCCGTGAGGGCATCTTCAATTGCCGAAACAGCCATGTGTGGGATTATGAAAATCCACATGCACCATCAGACCCAGTTTGCAGTGAATATTTTGGCAGGTATCATCGATGAACAGATTATCGGCCCATACCTACTACCACCACGTTTAAATGGTCGCCTCTATCGCACCTTTCTTGCATCAGTCCTTCCAGAGCTGCTGGAAGATGTATCCCTCAACGTACGATATCGCATGTGGTTTCAATTGGATGGAGCGCCTGCACATTTTGATGAGACAGTGCGAACCCTTTTGAACCGTACCTACAAACAGCGCTGGATCGGCAGAGCGGGCCCCGTCCCCTGGCCCGCCCGTTCGCCTGACCTCACACCAATGGATTTCTTCTTGTGGGGCCATGTGAAAACACTCGTCTACGAGACCCCGGTGCCTGACCAGGAAACATTGGTAGCGCGGATACTTGCAGCATCGGCCGAGGTGTGTACCAAGCCAGGGATTTTTGACAGGGTTCACCAGAATTTCCTGCGACGCTGCAATGCCTGCATTGAATGTGGTGGTCGTCAATTTGAGCAACTTTTGTAACAACATCAGTCCGGGGTACGACTACATACTACTCCTGTCTGTAAGTGCACCTTTGCGTGGTAAACCTCCTGTGCCCGTAGTTGCTGTGTTTGTCCTGCTGGCGCACGATCTCTGTGTGACATCCCCTCGGTGCTACTACGGGGAATCCCTCGTCCCGCATTTGTTGTCTCTTTGGCAGGTACCATTCCCCGTCCGGTCCTCTTTCTCTTCTGTTGCACCGTGCTTTGTTCTTGCTGCGGTGTGTACTCACTGTGTTTGGGGACTCCCCATGCGCAGCACCGCCAGCGCCGCCAACGCCGCCAACGCCGCCATTTCTGCCCCGAACCATGTACGCGTCTGTTGCCTGTCGAGTGTCACGGATCACTTTCCTTGAATTCTCGGTGTGTTTCTTCGTCCTACGTCGTCCTCCCGTGGTTCTGCAACCCCGCACTACGTTTCTCGACTGCACTGCTTCAGTCATGGGGTTTGTTTCCCGCTGTGCAATTGTTACTTCATGCTTCATTGCTTCTTTTGTCCCTACCGTTGTCGATCTCTACCCTTTCCCTTCACTTGACTTGCGGGACACTCCTATTTCCTTTGTGGAACCCCATGCGCATGCGTTTGCTCAGCTGCCGCCTGGTGACTTCTTTTGTTCCGCCCTTCTATCTTCACTAGTACTGGCTGTGCAGCGGGTGAAGTTCATTTTCGCACGTTTTCAGCGTTGTTTAGCTCCTCACGGAGGCATCTCTCGGCAAAGTGGAAGGGGCACTTTCGTCTCTATTTCATGAGAGGTATCTGTGGTTTTCGTTTGTACCCTACCTTTGGAACCACCCTGTATATATCAGGAGCGTATATTCCAGGGTAGCTAGGCTATCTGCGAAGCCTGAAGCCTAGAAAGTAAAATACTGAAGGTATTATTCTTAGAAACTGTGTGAATTAAGCTGATTTGAAAAATAAGATAATGGCGATTCTGAAGTTGGCAACCTGAATTCTTAGGAGTTAGCAATCTGAATTTTTAGAAGTTGGCAACCTGAATTCTTAAGAGTTAGCAACCTGAATTCTTAGTAGTTGGCAACCTGCATTTTTATAAGTTTGCAACCTGACTACCGTTGGGATGGCAACGTGGCTTCCTTGAAGACGTAGGTGTCATAGTGAGATAGCCCAGGTCTTAGACTCATCATACGCCACTGATATATATATATATATATATATATATGGTGGATAGAGAGCCATAAACACCCTCTTCCGCCCTTGCATACTTCTGGTTGAAAGTGTAACCACCTCTCCCATGTAGGATGTATGAAGCTACAAGTTCACCCTCGTCAAATAAAGTTCGGTCTAAGCTGCTGTATTGAAGATACGTACTGATTTGCACCCCAATAGCCAAATGAAATCGCAAATACCCCACTGGATCACAAGTTTAATACATGAAATTTTGGAACATTCGCTTCTGTGCCGCCAGCGATACTGAACTTGAGAAAGAAACACATACTATTTTGCTCAATTGAGCAAAATGCGCAATTGGCAAGCTTGTGAATTCTGAAGAACCATCATCCACCCTTCTGATGTTCCCAAACGTCACGATCTTCAGATTTATGACAATCCAGAATGTAAGGTATTTGGGATATGTCATGATTACTTTCCCATACTCCGTGTCCACTCCTCACAAATTTCCCGTGGCAAAGAAATTTTCAAAAACAACCCCCTTCGGGTCGACCACAGATAGTGAAAAGCAGTAATCAGGATGAAATACTTCCCTTTTTCTGACAATAGGCGTGACGGTGGGTCTTGTGGAAAAATCTAGAAGCCGCTCCTGTCCCCACCATCTCAGCTTTTCTTTTTTCCATGAAATACCATCTCGATGTAGTTATTTAGGCATTATGTAATTTACCTGTCCTGCGACTATGATTTATAGCGTGCTCTTTTAATTGTCTCTGCACTATGATTTTCGGTTACTCGTTCGAAAATTAAACTTTATTTATGCGGACCAGCAGGGGAGGAAGGGGGCCTCCTCCGCCATTGTCCTCGGTCGGTTAGTGCCGGCAGTAGTAGGAGGGGGAGGGGGAAGAAAGGGGGTTTGGTGTGTTCAAGGTAATTAGCGGGGTTAAGGATTTCTGATTCCCTCTTTTTCGGAAGTGGAAGCAAAAACAAAAACCGCTTGCATCGATAGATGTTGTGTGGAAGAGGATACCGAGGGTTTTCGTAAATGTCTCAATACATGTTTTTAGTCGCATCCAGCTAATGTATTTAGTTGTCATAAGTATGCATAGGTATTACCAAGCCAACTGCCAATCAGGATATATATTGTCTCTATTTTACCCTATGAGAGCTTCAAGAATTGAAACAAAGCGCCAAGCAAGCTGCTGACAAGCCCCGAACATAAAAACCCATTCCTTAAAATCACGTAGGATGCAAGATAAAAATATATGAAAATGTTGGTCATGGACAATTTGCTGAGCAATATGTATTTGTGCATCCTAATGTACAATGTACATCGGCAAAGATTAACCAAATTGTCTATCACTATTTTCCTTCTTATTTTTATTCTAAATGGTGTGTCGTTTCAAGGAATGAAAATGTTCTGCTACAAAAGCGGTGTCATCTGCATATTGTAATTTTTAAATTCAATATGGCGCACAAATTGCTGAGATATGAGTGAGTGAACACAGTAACGGAGAATTTGCATTTTCCGTGAGCTATATACGCATTGAACCCAATTGGATCTTTAGTCTTCACAGTGTATTTCGTATTTTTAAAATGAATCTGAGACACGGAGAATGTTATACACATCGATGTCCAACTGTGGATAACGACAGACACACACGCACGCACACGCACACACAGGGCGTCGCTGTACAACACCAACACACTTTCGAGTGCGTAGAGCATATGAAGACGAACAACCTTTTTTAACAACTTTTTTTCTCGTTGAGGTCTTCTTTCGACAAGCACTTCCTCGATGGCGTAATAATAACTCTATCGTCTTGTGATCAAGAGGTCCCGGGTTCTATCTTGTATTAAGATGTATGCAGCCATGCCGCACAGATTCACGGCTCGTTACATACATCGCTATATAAATATAGTGACATTCGCAAGAAACACTAAAAATAGCATTAAAGCCCATATATGCATCATTTTGCAACTTACTAGAAATGTGTCTAGCATTAATGTTGCTCACGAGACGAGAAAAACTAGTATTGGTTAGACGAGATACAAAGGCAACACTACAAATATAACCCCTTTCTGACAGCAATCAAAGTTTTTCATTTTTATCGTGATTGTGAAAATTTAAGGTTTACGACTAAACACAATGGCCTCATATAAGGAACAAAGGAGCTGTTTACGTCTTGAATAGATGTAAGATAGACAGTGAATTCCTGTGGAGCCTCCTATTGTCTTGTCCCGTAACGCTGGACACAAAACACTGGAAGCTCCAACGTCCACTGAAGTCCGTCCCGAGGGGCAGAGGATACGGTGTGAGGGGGCTGGTATTGCAATTTATCGTTGTCCAGTTCCGTTACCCTTAGTTCAATAAGTTCCATCAGTGCGCAAATTCCATTGACGTGACTCAATTCCAAGGAACCAAGGGAGAAGGGTCCACAAGAGTTGATGAACTGGGTCTCGCAGACCATTTATCCACGAGTGCCGGGGTCCAATGTCGTGTTTCTCACCACGACAGCGTAACAATGGCAGACTCCGTGTACTGGCCATTATTTTCTCTGTGTTCAATCTTCGCTGGGGAGCAAAGGGGGCAGAAAAGGGAGGAGGGGGCTTCTGAAGAAGAAGGATGGGGGCAAATGGGGAGTTGACTGGCGACAGCCCATTCGCATTGCAGTGGCTCCGGCGAAACAAAACACCATCATCTGTCGTGGGAGTTTTCTCCTAGAGTAACGACTCCGGGAAATTTCGTTCTACCGTGTAATGGGAGCCAGTGTGTTTAATCTGTAAATGGAAACCTTTTTTTTTCTTCTTGTCCTAGCCAATATGCATTAATCATATTCTAATTACGGTACCAGGGAAATAATTATCTATGCATCAGCGATCGAATTTCAATGATACGAACAATTAGACCTCGGACTCCTCGTCTTCGACCCTCTCCCACATTTTAAATGTGGGGGTCCACCCCTTTTAGCGGATGATTTTTTTTTAAGTAGTTCAATTATAAGCCAGCTATTGTTGTCCCTTTCATCAATACAGGACATTGTACGGTTTGATAGCTGACGTGTCATGTTCCTAAAACAGCAACACTAGTGAAATGTAACACCTTCCTATTATATTAATGGAATGTTTATAACGAATATGCATTTTTAGACCGCAAGTAGTAATGAAATCGCTGTTAACGCTGTTAATGGATTATTAACGTTCTATGTTTGTTCACTACAGGCAGAGTGAGATTATTTTGATAGCATCTCTGGCTCTTATACATTTGCAGATTAATAGCGAATCATAACTTCCAAGGCATCCAATCAACAAGACAGCCGATGACATCTTCTCAACCCAGAACCTATCGCTACCTCTCTTGCTCACACGCTAAACTCTTAGTAGGCTCACTAGCCAGACTCACGCAGATGGCTGGAGATGTCCCGAAAATTATTTGACTACACCAAGAAAGGCAGGGAAAAAGCGAATTTGTATTCTAGACACATATGGTAAAATGTAAAGGTAAAGTGTTGCCCTGTGCATAGCACCACGCCATGAAGGCGTATAGGGGGTATGGGGGTAACGCCCCACACTTTCTTGATCCGGTCGTGAGTGGGGTGATGTGATCAGCATCACGCCCTTGACCGCCTTTACCCCCCAGGGTTTCCCCCAGGTACCCATGTTATTCGATGCTGGGTGGACGCCGGGGCCGCTTCCATCGTTAGAAAAGTTCTCGGATTTGGTATCATTCCAATATAACAGTGGTTTGAATGTAAAATAAACAGAAGTTCATATTATGTAAATAAACAAATCAAGTGTGGTTCGTTATTCTGCATTACGAACTGATAAAACAACTTTGATTTCCTCGGTCTTTAGCATGCAATGTATGCCTATGTGAATGTTTTAGTAATATATATGTATTATCAACTTTCTCATGAGTGTCATGAGTAGACCTCAGATTTTTAGGTTATAAAAAAGGTTCCTAAAATAGGCTCTAAAAATCCTAAAATAGGCTCTAAAAATCCTAAAATAGACTAAAAATCCTAAAATAGGCTCTAAAAATCCTAAAATAGGCTCTAAAAATCCTAAAATAGACTCTAAAAATCCTAAAATAGGCTCTAAAAATCCTAAAATAGGTTCGAAAAATCCTAAAATAGGTCATAAAAATCTTAAGTTAGGCTCAAAAAATCTGAAGTAGGTTAAAAAACACTTAAAATAGTTCAAAATTCCTGAAAAATACTGATTAGGCATAGTCACCAGCAATGAAAATGGAACACATATATCCTGAAATACGCACTATCTTGCATAACGTTTATGTGTATTGCCTAACCCTACGGCGATGGCAGAACTTACCATTGGAAATTTGCTATTAAAATCCACTCTTCGAGGTATAGTTAGTCAACAATCGTTTTTCCATGTTATCCACAGTCAAACTCCGCAATTTTTCTGTGTCTTATATGCTGAAAATAATCTTTCAACAAAAACATAGTCAGTGGTGCAAACTTGCATTGCTGAAATGGTAGTTTGCAAGGTACTTACTTTCGTAGTTAGGCTAAATATACTGTATTTTCAGAAGACCAAATACGACGCTTGACCAAAAAGGCTTTTGATTTGGGTGCAATACGTCATACCCGTGTGGAGGTGGGGTCGCACATATTCACGATCTTGGCCATTTTAAGAGGTGATGTGGTCAACATCACGCTCGGATCCACTTTAGCGCCTAAGGTTGCCCCAAATAATCATTCATTAGAGTCTGGGTGAACCCCAGAGCCGCTTTATGCGAAGACAAGATCTAATAAAAAAATTGGATGTAATATGAACCAAAGTGTAAATAAAGAAAAGAAGGCCTAATATGCTAAAGTTACTCGTGAATAATATAAACATATTCTCATTGCTCTTGATTAAAATTAAGTCCCTTATTTGCATACCATAAACATGAAAAACATTCACGTTACATGAGAACTGCTATTTAGGGTTTATTAGTACCGCTAGCCGCAAGGTACGAAAACGTTGTATTAATTAGTATTAGCATGCAGAGGAGTCTCCGCTATGCCTTAGAGCCAACACGGAACTCGTTTTCTTTTGTCTTCTTCATCTTCATCTTCTCCAATCTTGCATTTCATTTAGTCCTCTTCCTTGATGCATTTGGCGCCAAGGAGGGGGGCGTGATAATTTTCTTAAATTTCCTGTATTATGTACATCATGTTGTGTTTGTTTATGGTACACTGTGAAAGGATAGGCTTTGCGGCAGCTATGAATTTTAACGAGGTCTAATTATTGACACGTAACTGATTTAATCTTTCCTCCACGAAGGTTGTTGGTTGACTGAGGGACTGATTTAGTCTTTGGAGTTATCTCTTCACGGCCTACGGATTGTTTTTTAATATTCAGGGAAGCTCTGAAAGTCTGTGCTCTACTTTTAAACTAACAAGTCAATTGAAATTTTGACATACACCAACATTTTTTTTTTTGGTGAGCTGTTTAAGGTACAGTCACCATCAATAAAAAAGAATGTGCACGTAAATCTCTTGCTACATGGTGTTGCCTATCACTAAGGCGATACAGGAACTAACCAATCAGGCGCTGCTGAGCGAATTTTGGGTACGGAGGATGCCTTCTACAGCAGCACCAGTTTGAGCTGTGAGGTGAAGTGGATCGGATGCATGTCGAGTTAGGCAACACACATGCATGCAGGAATCAAGCACTTCAGGATCTAGATGTTCTATTTTTATTGCAGGTCACTATACATTTATTAAAATTACCAGTCGATTATTATTTTAAAAAATAAAATTTTGTGTAACTATAAAGATTGTTTACAACTTCATATCCCAATAACTTAAATTGAAATTGACATACAAAATCATACTGCTGTTCATATGCATCATCTGAAAAAAAAATTCTTTTCTCCATCACGAGATGTCCTGACCACATCTTTTCCCGAACGTTGGATTGGGGTAGAGATGGTCCAATTGCCTGGCCTCTAGATCCCCTAATACGTATCACACCTCTGCACCTTTAGGTATATGTCAACGATAATTGATTGATTGATTTGGCTTATTTTACTTCGCTTTTCTGCCACTTTTGGCTAATCGCGGAGATGGTACTCAGTGATGATATGATGAAATTGATAAAGAGACACTAACAAAGAACACCGATGCCCAGGCCGGAATTCGAACCCGGGACCTCTGGAGTCAGCAAGAATAAAGTGTACTGAACTATTGTGATTAATGTAAATAATTTAAAGACCAGAATAACTTATACCTTTACCACTGTTGACGGGGACATGCTTCGGCGAGTAACCACAGAGTCGGAATACCGTTTAGATGTACATGCAACCAAAGGTGCACATGTCGAAGTGAACTACATACCAAGAAGAAGTCTTGAGTTGTTGCATCATATGAGCTGCAGTGTGCTATCGAATGTCATTTACAACTCTTGATGTTAAAGTGTGAAATTGTAAGAACACACTGTACTTTTCATACTCGTATGCAATGAACAACCACGTAGAAGAGCCACCGACCTTCTGGTTAACAGCCGAAGCACGGTAGGTTGCGAACCTTAAAATATTCTGGGATCGAATCAGGAGCCCTTAGATGAATGTAACCCCATTGGGGGTTAGAGGTAGCTCGTAAGCTCTCGCTTGGCTACATCTTCCATTTGCGGAGGTTCCTAAATAAACTTAATTTACACAACCTTTTTAAATGAATGGCAACTCACTTATCTTGGGTTAAAATGACCTAAAGACTGCAAAGGCAAGGTTGGCGATAGAGAAAGCATATTACCTGTCTCGTTCTTGAAGAGTTGATCAATAAGAAAGAGTCTCCAAGTTAAACTCTCACTCACTCGCTTATGTTAGTCTCTTAAATTGTCTCTTAACTTCTCAGCACTTCACTCCCAAAAACCTTAAAACTGACGTTCACTTTCCATAACAAAGATTGACTCTCTTTCAAACTCAAACTCCCTGACGTCTCCCGAATCCAACCTCCCTGACGTCTCCCGAATCCAAACATTTTGGCAGAATGTGACAAAAGAATATTTTAACATCAGCAACAACAGTGGATAAGGCTGGGAACGAGGAAGGAGCTATGTTTATGTAGGGCAATGGGTAGAGGTCAGGGTTTGCCTGGCTCAGACTGAGGGATGGCCACAATTTAAATGGAAAGGGAGGCGGTAAAGCATAGAATGTCCATTATGCAGGGAAGAAGAGATATTTCCGATTTCCTTTTAGTGTGAAGAAACAGGGAATGCAAACAAAAGTATATTAAGGGAAATAAATTATTGAGAGGAGAATGAAAATGGATATGAGGAGGGACGGGCCAAGAGGAGAACAAGTGTGAATAAGGAATGTGTACTTTCTTACATTAGTTTAGCTAAAGAGGGCAAAGATGTTGAAAGGAGAAAATGAAAATGAAGGAAACTACTGGAAACCAGTGTGGAAATTGAAGGAAGAATGAGAGGAAATTCCCTCCCCTTCTCGTTCCTTAATACCCCTCTCTGGGTGTAAATTTTTGGCTCTTGGAGGATGCTATACACAGTTTATTGTGTTTTTGTAATTTTACGTCGGTTTATGCTACTTTTTGGTTAATCGCGACGATGATGATTAGATTAAATTGATACCCACAAATACTACCCATGCCCAAGGAGAGATTGAAACCGAGTAACTTTGGTGGAGATTCCGAAAGTCGACCACTTAACTCACTCAGTTATATGCCGACGCATATATGTGCGTGTCCCATGCTTCGAAAGTGTTGCTGAAATTACTTCCTTAACTGAAAATTTTTCAAATAAGGCACTGCTATAGTAAAAGTGCGTTGAGCGTGTTTTTTTTAAATTCCACTTTATGCACATATAGGTTAATCGGAACTGGACCTACAGCTTAAAGTGGGATCCGAACCACTATGTGCATCTGTAGGGTATCGGACCCGGTACCAAGTTGGCGATTGTGGACTCGTAGTAAACGAAGAGGGGTACAAGGGAAAGAGAGCGATGTAAATAAAAATACCTTCCTGGTATATAGGAAGGTCTGTGCAGCTGTAACGGTTCATACAAAAATACTGTCTTGCAACGAAGTAGACAATTCTAGTTACCAAAACCCTTTGAGAGTATCACAATTGTTGTGTAAGATACAACTAAGTATAATTACAGTATTAAGTAAGGGAATGCATGTATAGGGGAGAAGTAATTTACATCTGTTCAAATGACCAAAAGAGTTATGTCCAAAGGCATCTCCCTTCCTTGGCTTCGAATTCGCAAGTCACGATGACCATCGTCTCCGTCCGAAGAGAGAGATCCCGAGGAGCCACCGGACTTGGAAACCAAGAAGAGAAAGAATGGGACAATTACCTCAGCGCTGGAGTGGCGGGAGGACCAAAAGATCTGAATACAAGTGTGGCAAGGGGATGATCAAGCTTTCCTTTTGAGTGGCGTCGGCTGGTCGTCCCCGAAGAGCATCATGGGAAAGAAAGAAGGCAACGAGAATAGGAGGAAGGAAGATAAAGAAAAGAAAAAGATGAGTTCTCGGATGAGGAGCCAAGTTTCCCGGGAAATGGGGCTTTTCTTCTGAGAATGCCAAAGGACGGAAGGGCTTCGCTGGAGCGTGAAGTCCGAGTCTTAATGGAATTCCTGATGACAAGCTCCATTTTGTAACCTCCTCCAGGACGGGTTGATAGGATTGTCGGCCACGCTTTCCACTCTTCAATTGTCTCTGGATTGAAACATCACGGGACACAACGAGCCGGCCATGAAAGTGACCCCTCGCGAACAAGCATTGACCCGAAGGCAAGAAATTAACAAAATAAGAAGACGCGAAGGAGAAAGAAGGCCTTTGGTCCCTACCTTCCAAAAGACCGTTGAGGGGGAAACAAAAATTGAAAGCTTTATATCGAGTGAGATTTCCAATTAAAGACGCATGACACTTCATTTCGAGGCTGTTGGGTGTGGGGGATACGATGTATGACCAATGACTGCTGAGGCCATCTTTTCACTCGGGATGCCGGCGAGCGGATGCCAATGTTTTTGCTTCTCCCTCAAGGAAGAGCATCGTCAGACTTGGAGGAGGGGATGAAGAAGTGCCATTGCAGTCTTTGTTGTCGTGGTTCGATGTACCAGCAAGAATGGAGACCCTGGCTAGATACAATCGATACGGAGTAGATACATTGCTGAGACTCTTTCAGTTACGGCTTACACAAGAAAGCCTATTGCAAGTGCCTTTTCGACAAGAATCCAGTGAGGAATATTGTATGAAGGAACCAGAATACAGCAAGCACTATCAGACGTTTGTTTCCATTTATTTCGCACCGATCCAGTGGTAAGCGTAGCGGGTACTGAACCAAGAACCTCACGTTTGATTTAATTCGTCACTGGAAAAAGTTGACTGGAGCCAATTTCAGCTGCATTCCAATAAATAAATAAATAAATAACAAATAACTGTGACCGCTTTAACGTATTAAGGTTTATTGTGTAGTTAATGGTAATTCAAATTTAATTTTGGAAGTTCTTTTTATGTGTCTCAATCAGTGGCTGCGATTGGGTTCCAAAAGTAGGGGTGCAAGGTGGAAAAGTGGGGAGGCAAGGACAGTTCACTTTCCCTTGGTACATAAGGTTTAGCATACTGCGGGGTCAAAAGTGGCAAAAAGTGTGGGGGGGAAGGCAACTACTCCCTCGCCCCCCCCCCAGTTTTATATTAGAAACGGTTACAGATCCTATGTTTGCTTGTCATGAATGCGCATGGTTGCATCTAGGTTTTGTACATTAACAGGCAGACTGTTAAATTTTAATCGTAGAATGTTTTAAAATTTACAGTAATTTCTAACAGTGTGGGTGAGGCATTACAGAGAAAAAGTTTTTAAGATACCTTTGATAGAAACAGATTAATCTCGGTGGTATATGCTGTATGTGTTCTTAGTACTTCTACACGACCGTAAGTCCGTAAACATTCACGTTCTGTCAGAACTATCTGTGGACACCTTGTCGCTAGTTCGTTTAGTGCTGCTGTATCAAGGATAAGGCAATTTGATACCAAATGAAGAGTATTCTGGTGAATCAGGATTGCATCTACTCAGTGTGGCTGAGGCTCAGGACCTGATATGAGGCTTTCCATACAGAATGACGCGGGTCATCGTATCGAGTCCCGTCACTGTCATCGCTTTCCGGACCGAAGTTGCGTTCAATTGATTGATTGTTTGAATTAGGTTATTTCCAGTCGCTTTTCTGCTCTTATTGCCTAATCGTGACGATGAAGATGAGTGATGATAGGATGAAATTAATGAAGTGACACTCACAAAGATCATCCAGGCCCAGGCAGAGATTCGAACCCGGGACCCGTTGCATTCAAGTAACTACCCACGTTTCCCTCACCATTCTGGGTCAATACAGAATGTTTTTTCAACTTCCACGGGGGAGATCGAAGCCGTGACCTCTTGCGCCAAAGGAGCGCTAGTCATTCGGCTACGCGGGACCTCAAAGAGGTACGCACTATACTCTGTCCCAGGAATCTCTGGAGCGAACGAACGAAAACAAGTCTCTGCGAAAATAGTGAGTCGAGAGGGCTCGACCAATGAACACGTGAGAGGGAACGGGATTGCGTGGAGCGGGAAAAGTGACTGCAGCTACCAGCAATTTGCAGCAGCGTACACTGCTTCGCTCTTTCTCCCCTTCTCTACCGTTATATGCGGTCTTGCTCCAGAGATTTCCTGGATAGAGTATAGAGTGCCGTAAAATAACCGATGCAAGCCGATAAGAGAGAGAAGAGAATGAGAGATCTGCAGTGGCTGCCGTTTGAAGTTCAAACCAAGCACTTCCAAACTGCAAGCGATGGTCCAGGTGCCCTCGACCAGAAATGATATATGGGTAATGCGGAGACCCCTGATTACCCTTTGCATTTGGTTCGTCGAAGCTCCTCAAGCCTCCAAAAAGGCCTTGTCAAGCTAGCCTCGTCTCGAAAACCCGCCTCCTACTCCCAAGAAGATCAAGGGAACGGGAGGCAAGGTCGACCCCGAAAAACAAAGCCTGCCGTTGGAGCACGAAGACGCTGTCGCACCAGCGAACCCCTTATCGCCTTCCTACCTGCCTATTATGCCTTATTAATCATCGATGTCAACAGCGCCTCTCTGCCTCGCCGAGCAGGTTTACGCATGGAGGAAGGGAATTAAATATTTCACGACCATCGCATAATGTTGGGGCATTAAAAGTCAAATTATTTCGTGGATGCCATGTCGGAGATATGGAGAGGAACGCTCGTGGGAGGCGTCGCCATGTCCAAAAACAAAGAACGGATTCGACGGCCTTGTTCTGACGTTTGGGGGAGGATGTATGTGCCAGACCCCCTACGTTGCAGTTGTCGCAACGGACGTCGCGTGGACAAGTCCATCAAAACCAATTACAGCGATCGCAAGTCACAAAATGCGACTGCAATCTTTCGTTTTGGCCCCAAACTGAATCTAAGGTCGTGTTTTCTGGTAGCTATGCAATTCTGATCCTTATAAGTATGATACGAAATTTACATATTATCAAATCTCAAAGACTAAGATGGTTTGCACATGTTCATAGAATGCCAGAGGAAAGTCTGGTTAAAGGAATATACAGATGGAACCCAGTAGGGACAAGAGCAAGAGGCAGACCAAAAAAACAGATGAACAGATGATGTTATCAAGGATTTGAAAGACATGAATATTAACAAATGGTGGAAGTGCATCCAGGATAGAAAATAATGGAGAGAAATTTTTGAGAAGGCCAAAACTTTCAGTATATGAAGTTGTCATTAAGAAGAAGAATGTACGAGGTGCATTGAAGTTCTAAGGTCTCCTAACTTATTTTCAAGATTGGGAACAAGTAGAAACGTGAGGGATGTTTTAAAGACGTCAGCATTCTTTCCTGTTGTGACAGACAGACGGCAGCATCGTTCAACTCATAGAAGGCTCGTGGCGTTAGATGCCGTAGGAAGCGTTTTAGACATTACAGGTGGTGACATTCACGTTCCAAGAACATGTTATCGTCTGTTTTATCCACTTCCTTTGGATGACACCTATCGGCATTCATTCCCATTTGAGTGAAACATTCATAGAATAAATCAGGGGCGTGTAAAAAGTGCATTCGTGGAAGCAGAAGTTTGAAAGAGACTGAACATATAGTAGCATAGTACGAGAACGAACTGAAGCCTCACACCAGAAAACAGATCAGAAAACATGATCCCAGAAGTGCAACCAATCCCCTAAATTTTCATTACTTTAAAATAATAATAAGGAGACCTGAGAACTTGAATGTACCTCGTAGAAGCCTGTACTATTTGATATTTCCAGTTGTTGTCCAATTGGAAAAGCTCCTGTACGTATCTTTCGTAATCAAGAGAGGGGTTCGGGCTGGTTTCGATCTCCCAACTAAAGTTCCCGGAGTCGAGTCATCAATTCCATCCAATCATTACCCATTCTCTTCATTGCGATTAGCCAAAGTAGCAGAAAAGCAACACTAAGAAAACAAAAATACAAACACAAACAGGGTAGGGGATTCGAGCATGTCAGTCTACCCATCCTCCTGAAAATTTACGTTGTTCGTTTAGATAGAAAAAATAGCAAAAATCTTACTCTTATGATGGAAGGTTAACAAAATCTGCATTTATTCCAACAGAATAACTGAAGTAAAAGATGAGTTAGTTCCAAAAGTAGAAATACTACTTTTGGAGCTGTAAAAAAGCATAGAACCTAAACCTGATTAGAAATTAATGTTTTCACATTCTGAGTGGAAGAAGTGAGAAAAAATACAGTTATAATAATTTGTTTTCTAGGTGCATAGCTATTCAACATAAACTTTTTGACTAAACTTCCCCCAACACCTATATTGAAATATTTATGTATTTCAATATATGAACGGTTTGTAATACAAAGAAAAAAAGAAGAAAAAACACTTGTGCAAAATATTCGCTCACCTCGTGTTTACCCTAGGAAATAGTATTTCTTTATTACAATTATTTTTGATAATATTATTATGTACACGGTTGCGTCCTAATTTTGTAAATTAACATGCAGGCTGTCGAATTTTAACGGTAGAATAGTGTAAAATTTACGGTAACATCTAACATTGACGGAGGCTTGCAAAATAAACAACCCCGTCAAGCAGGTGTCGAAGTCCTCGAAACGAAATCAAATAAGCAAAACATTGGAATTACTTTTCCCGGAAAACGAAAGAAAGTGTCAATCAAACGAGAGTGCAATATATCATTCAGAGTGCTATAAAACAAGCGTGTCCGGTAATGATCTGCTAAATGGCGGATTGCGTGATTGTCTGAAGCTGCAAGAAGTCCCGTCCCGGCTTCGCCACGACCTTCTACGAGGCAGTGGCGGAGCGTGATTGATCTTCGTGTAACCAGAGCTGGGATACGTGCGGATAAAAACTCACGGAAGGCGATGTAGAAGAGAGAGGGGAGAGATATATACAAATTGAGTTCATGGGCATGAAACGATCATTGTGTTGACGTGAATCACATTAAAAGTAAACTAAACAGGAACAGATTTGTGTGGGCAGTGACCGACAAGATACGAAGCACGAACCTCCATTGTGATGAGGAACAACGCCACCTTTGAGGATAAGAGCCAATATACTGAGAACCACTCACGAAAGTATTATAATATTCCTTTGTCTATATATATATATTGTTTTTTTCTCTGCACAAAACATCCGAAGAATCATCTTCATGGTTAGATCAATACCATGGGTTCAATGGTATCACGCACACCCCTTCAAAATACTTAATTCCCATTACAAAACAATACAATATCGTATACAAAAATATCCTCGCCTTCCCGATGGCGTAGCGGTAACGTCATCGCCTTGTAATTAACCCTTTCACACACGATTTATTAACATTTGTGTCAATTTTTTTTGTATCCATTATTAGTGTTTTTTAGGTACAAATAAAGGAATTATTTTCAAATTTCATTTAATTTCATTTCATTATATGAAATTTGAAAGGGTCTCATATGAGGCTTAAATTATAAAAGGGCGTCAAAAATTTCTTAGGTAACAATTATTTTGCATCTTATTATTGTTAGAAATTACGCAATGATTGTGAATATTACAATGTTTTTAGCACAAAATGCACAATTATTACAATTATATTAAATAGTTATTCATATTAACTTTTTATATCATAGAACATTTACATACATTTTTACTGGGGTGTAAGGGTAAGGAAAAGTTCCTCGTGCACTTTGCACCATGCCATGGGACATATATAGGGGGATGTGAGGGTAGGACGCCACACATTCTTCGATCTCGGCCATTTTAGAGGTGATATGGTTAATAAGACGCTCCGGTCGCCTTTACTCCCCCCCCCCCCGGCTTGCCCCCAGGTACCCAGGGAAAAAGGTGACCTTTTTGAGAAAGCACTAAAGTCAACCTCACTTCCACATGGTACACCTCCGTAACTACTGTCTGGGGTCCGAGGTTCGATACCCGGTGGATGCACATTATGGTTCGGATTCCACTTTAAACTGTAGGTCCAGTCCCGATTAGCCATACTGTGCATAAAGTGGACTTACAAACAAAAACTTAAATAAAAATATTCTCCACTTAGCCTATAGTTACAACAGTGGCGTGCATACAAGGTAAGCCACCGAAGCATTGCTTCGGAATACAATATGCAATAACGTAACAATATATTATGTTATTATAATCACACGATTATTCAATAATATCTAGATAAAACCGCTACAAAGTTCTTCGCTACAAATAGAACAAATACGAGTCCCTGCAGGGCTGCACTGAGGTTGAGCCGAAGCAATCTTCTTCTCGCATCAGTTAAGCAGTGGCAGACAGTTGCGCGCGCACCTCAAGGTCACGGGCCGTGTGCGTGTATTTCCTCTGCAAACGAAGCTAGCATCGGGCAGGGAGTTCGAGAGTGTATCGAAGTGTTTCAACTCGTATTGTTTTCGGTTTTCCTCAGTTTACGGGTTTGGTTTGCCGAATGTATATGAAAATATGTTAAGGTACCAGTTAGTATCTAGTAATATAGAACAATGTGTACTATAAAAGTGCTTTTGTCCAAGCCGTTTTCTGCCCGTTCTTTCTCAGAAAAAAAAATAATTAAAAATGGACGGCCCACACCAGAACTACCGAACTTGGTTCAAAAGACCAGTAAATTCACTAGACATTTTCAGTGTAATATGTATACCAAATGTGACTGGTTAACCGGTAGCACTGAGCTAAATGCGGTGTTTTGCTGGTATTGTCTGTTGTTTGGAAAGGATAGAAATACTTCTTGGACCAAAACTGGGTACATGCATTTGGGAAATTTAGTGAAGTCAATAGCCGAGCACGGACTGTCTGTTAACCATCTACGATCGTCTGTAGCTATAGCTGCTTTTGGGGAAAACAGAATAGAAACTGCGCTTGATGACCAGCTTTTAAAATGAAATGAACTATTACCAGCTGTGATTTTTATCAAGGCAAGCTTGCCCCTTGATTTGCTATTGTTTACTTGAAAATTATATATTCAGTGCTTCGGCTATCTGAATGGTCACCGCACGCCACTGAGTTACAACAATGCAAATAATCAATACAGAATTATTCCTATGGTTTCGTGTCATTCACATGCTCTGATACAAAGCCGTAATGATGCTGCAAGACCAGGGGTTGTCAAAATTATAGATTGGCGCACCACTAAACCAAAATTCATACTTTCGCCGTATGTTACGAGAATGCCATTGCTAAGTTTTAAAATTGCATTATTATATTCCAAATACTAGAAACTAATGATTATAAAATTACTAAAAAATTAAAGATTTATCTTCTTTAATTGATATTAAAATAAGAAATAACTGTAAGTCTGCATTAATAATGGGATACACGAGATTTTACAATAACTTTCTGTATTTTTATACCAAGCCAACATATCAGTATCCGAAGGTACGTGCACCAGTACTGGTACGCGTACCACAGTTTGAGAAACCTTGTGTAAAACCATTGGTTAAGAAAATTATGTATTGCGCACAAAACATACAACCACTATTTGTATTTTGGTCATTTTTGTACCCTTTGGGTGACGAATAATGAACAGACGAATGGACAAACACAATGATACATCCACATCTTGACAAGGGTTCGAACCTGGGAACTTTGTTTTCGCACCGCGTGATTTGATGGAGCCTAGCATTTCTCTCATGTTGTGATCTGCTAACAATTTTAAACTGTGGGTACTCGTATATATTGGGTAGTATTTGAAGAATGTGGAAAATTCACCTTCTGGTTATTGCATTCCTCTCCCATGGTGATAATTTTTGGTACTATGCTTCAAGAGTGGTTCCTAGAATTTCCCTCCATTACAAAGTGATCCAGAATGCAGAAAAAATCGCTAAATATCTAGAGTTCGCTAAATCAATAGAAATGTGTAAGAGTAACACATTTAAGGGAAAATGGATACTTTGGGCCCGCACAATTGACGCGCGGTCGATTATTTAGATTCTTATCCGATACTTTATAACCTCTTTCAATAAACGCTTGGGATCACAGTATAAAACCAAGCATTGAAGGCATTCCCAGAAATAGATTCAATAATAATAATAATAATAATAATAGGGAAAAGTATGGTAAAAAATTCATTTGTGCACAATAAATGTTTAACGCTAAGAACACAAGGACTTCCTACCAAATGACTTTGAAGGCATTAAGGCATTAAATAATATTTATTCACTAGCTCCGATGTATTTCCTTCTCCTTCTTCCTTTAAATACGCTTTGGTTGCGAATGTGTCGTGAGTTCCTTGGACGTACTTTCCCGGCGAGTTTCTTTTGACTTTCTTTAAAACTGACAAAACTGACACTCTTTGCTTTTCAGTTCATAGAAGAACTGCAAACACCTTTCTTTTCAAATCATTTTTTTTAAAGTAATTTATCTTCTATAGGTCGACAATTTTCATGTTTAAAAATACTTTGCTGCAGAACCATGATACATCGACACGAATCGTCTTAACACAATATTCATAGATATTGTCAATTTTCATAGAATCTAACACGAATGGAAACAAATACTTTATTTGATCGTTCCTACCTATCCTTCGTTCTATCGTTCGTTATTTGTTTCATGCTACTGCAACTAACTTTTGCACCGAACCTCGTATTAAAGTATTAGTATCCTTTAGGTATTTAAAAATTGAACTCCTCCTTTATACGGTCATGATTGTCGATGTGAAAGACAATGACGAATACTTGCTCCATAAACAAGCGTATAAAATTTATTACCTCTACCTCTCTGATTTGAAATGACATATTTTTCATCTTCGCAGCACTCATGACTCTGGTGCATGTTCTTCCATAACTGTGTCACTGCGGTTTCTCCGAGAGAGAGAGAGAGAGAGATGAAGAAAAATAGTCCGACCTCTGGCGACCTCCACGTTGCTTTTTCAATTACATTCACCGTTACAAGAAGGACAGTGGGTGAATTTGCAATTTGCAGAGTGATTTTTGGTTATTAACTTTGACCTGTGAATCAATACAAAACCGCCAACGTGACCAGTCGTCTGGTAAATTGAGAGGGAGGGGAGTTAATGGTCTCCAGAAGAGACGAAGAAGAAGGGAAAATTGGCTATTTTCTTACGTATCCTGTAATTACTATGGAAAGAAAAATGGCATTAAAGTTATCCTAGTGTCGAAGAGTTTGCATGAATTTACAGTACTGATATTCGTTGTAGAGACACCATGGCAGGGTGTCCAACTATCGTGAGAAAGACCGGGATTCGATTCCCGAGGTGGATATTCACAGAAGTAAATTCTCAGCAAGTATCCCAGTAAAGTTAGGCTAGGGCCAACCAAGCCTCTCATCGGTGGGCAACCCTTTGGGTGGCCGGAACGTGATGCTGGTCACATCACCTTCACTATGGTAGAGATGGAGAATGTGTGGGTTACTACTTCCACACCCACTATGTGTCCCCAAGGGGCGGTTCAAATGCACAGGGTGAGAGATTATTGTTTATTTTTTTTTTCTCAGTTTCTCGTTATGGTTGAATCACGGTGAAGGATCGCCGGCCCCCGTGGCGGAGTGGTTAGCACATCGCGCTACGACGCCAGGGGTCCCGGGTTCGAATCCCGGCCTGGTCATGGATGTTTGTGAGTGTTCATTCATCAATTTCATCACATCAGCACTCATCCCCATCTTCGCAATTAGCCAAACGTGGCACCAAAGCGAAGTAAAATAAAGCAAATCAATCAATCACAGTGAAGGATCATTCTATTCCTTCTGATATCACTTTAAACTGTAGACCCAGTCTCGTTTAACCTAATGAGTATAATGTAGACAGTACATTTTGAAAGGCACGACAAAGTTATAAACAGGAACATGTATTATCAGAGATGTTGAAGTACCATGTCTCCATGGCGGCCATCTTGGATTTCGGACGTCATGTATGGTCTCTGACACATTTTCCAGCAAACACCTGTAGTAATACATGATTGCATGCTTTCAAATTAGAGCATCCTCCATACACATGTCTTACCTTCGTGCAATAATCCAACAAACTTACAAATGGTCAAAATTACTCCTAAAGGAGTTAAGAAGATATTGTCGTTTTCCTTTGTTAATGTCATCAACAAAATATCACAGGCAGTAATTTCCCCCCTTTATATGCTAGAATGTAGCCGTGGTAGCTCAGTCGTTATGGCGTCTGACAACCATGCGAGAGACCCGAGTTTGATCCCCGGCGGGGGAAAAAAGGGATTTTTTCCACCTATTCAAGCGGCTCCGGCGCCCACCCAGCGTCGTATAAAGTGGGTACCTGGAGGAAACTCCGGGGGATAAAGGCGGCCAGGGGCGTGGTGCTGATCACATCACCCCACCTTCGGCCGTGATCAAGAAAGTGTGGGCCCCTAGACCCACACCCCCTATACGCCTTCATGGCGTGGTGCATAGCACAGGGGAACACTTTACCTTTACCTATTTATGCTAGAATGTCAAGTAAAGTGCAAAATACGCTTAAAATCCTTACAGAAAAACACACGAAATACTTTCTTAGATATATCTCCATAACAGTACGAGATATGAAGAAAAAAACTACAAGAATGAATTTTGTTCCTTTTCCAATTCTGAACAAAAAATGTATGTATGCAAAATTGTCAAAACCAATTTTGGAGGAGTTAAGATCGATTTTCTTTGTTAGTGTATGAAGCGGAAGCCATCTTGGATTTAAAACGTCACACAGCTATGTGCCACAATTGCGGGCAAAACACCTGGTAGTACATAATTGTGTACCACACTAGCAACGTATCACCGGTAGTCATATATTCCCTTCATTCAAAAAACCACGGGATTACAAGGAAAAATATGCGCAGAAGGGACATTCCTCGAAATGTGCATCGAATAAATTTTACAGCGTTCTAATATCAACGGTCTGAGCAACACTTTGAAATGGGCCCTTTTTAGATCCTCCGGAATGAGGAAATACAAAAGAATTTAAAAAGTCCCTTAAATCTACTTTTAAGACACAAGGTGTGCTATTACCTTCACTAACCCTAAAAACTATTGGGCATCAATGATACTGAAGTTATGAATACTCCGATTTTATAAAAGCAGAATTTGACTCATACATAGCCCCAACAAATGAAATAACAATAGGCTCATTTCGATTATTAGATGTGGATAACCGAACAGTATTGCCAATTAATATAGATATTCGAGTACTAACTACATCTGCAGACGTATTACATTCATGAACCATACCATCCATAGGAGGAGCTACTGCCTGTGATATAGACAGGAGGAGTGTGTGGGATTTGAACTTGCGACCTTTCATGTTGGACGACTCCACAAGTCGTGGAAAAGGTGATTTTCTGAGAAGTGTTCGATATTATGCAGGGTATTGTAAGTAAAATGTCGCATAAACTCCTCAGAAATTTGCCTCTTTCTGCTAAAAACGTGATGTCGATTTCCTCCAGGTGGAGAAAAACTCTATTCAGTGTTTCAAACCCAATCTGATTTCAGGTCGAGAACGCAGAATCTCAAAAAATACCCTAGATTCTTAATTTACTATTTCTGTTTGAGTGTGTGGTTCATATTTTCTACGTTCATGAAATGCGCGAAATTGGGTTTACCCAAAGTTGCAGTTACAGAAAACTGCAGAAACGTAAAATTGACAT
The DNA here is from genome assembly GCF_977018435.1 of Lepisma saccharinum. Lineage (NCBI taxonomy): Eukaryota > Metazoa > Arthropoda > Insecta > Zygentoma > Lepismatidae > Lepisma > Lepisma saccharinum. Next base: position 49,469,291 of record NC_139231.1, on the reverse strand, counting down.
TAACTGAATTTTAAATTTCTCATTTCAGATGGTTTCAAGGGAGTTCTGTTGTCTCCCTCTTTCACTAGGCGGCAGGGACCTGTTGCGTCCTCCGTGATGAAGATAAATCAAAGCTAAGTGGTTGTCGCGCTGTCATGTAGCTGTCTTTCCGGGCGTCAATAAAAGGGTGGAAGGGGGGGGGGTGAGTCCCGAGTCCCCTCAGAGGGTTGGCGACGCAAAATTACAGCAAAATCTCCGTGGACTCGGCTTTAACTTCACTTCCTCTCCAAGCTCAAGAGGGAGGAAGATTTTGGAGCAATGGGGGAGGGGGTTGAGGGGGATAGATTGACATAGCTGCCGGTTAAGATCAACGGAGTTGATATGAAAATTCATCCACTGTTGTGGAGTTCTACTGTACGGTGCATACAAGTACAGTGGGATCCATGAGTATTGCCATGCAAATCGTCCATCACCATGTTTGTGCACTTTATTTGACCCAATAAGAACTTCAAGAATTAAAAGAAAACTCAAAACAAGCTGTTGACAACTTCTGCACCATCATACATAAAAATCCATAGCTTAAAAACACATAGGATGTAAGCAAAAATTAATGGAAAATAGCCATGGACAATTTGCACGGTAATACTCATGGATCCCACTGTACACACAGGAAAGAAAAGGCATCCTATTTATTGCATGTACTTGAAATATATCAATTGCAACTGTTTGTTTCTTGGTTCGTCGTTGAACGAAACTTCTGATATGGTGCATTTTTAATGTACAAGCTGAAAACAATGCATGAAGCAAGATGAAGAGACACCTTTGTATTGGAATGAAATTTTAATTCATTTTCTTGCATTTATGCCTTTGGTTACGACTGCTTCACTCTCCATGCATTTTTCTTCTAATCTTTGTAATATTATCTAAAAAATGAGTTTTCTTCAACAGAAATATGAAAATGACAAATATTTAATAGACCATAACATTATTTTCTCATTCCAATCAAGAATTTAATTTCATTTCATTTCGGTTGAAAGGAAGACTAGATAATACTGTATGCATTTTTGGGGAATTGAGTAACATTTTGTACATTGCAATATTTGATGTATTTAGACGTTAGCTTGAGGCTACAACTTTTATGAACCATTTCGCTATAATTAATTCGTTCGATTATTTTTCTGTGTCTACTGTAAAGAACATAATTTAACAAAATAATTAAAAAATTGTTACTTACTGCATGATGTAAGGTGAGAAGAAATCGATAGCGTTGACTGTGTAGATCTAGACATTATAAAGATGGTGGAGGTTCACGATAGAAGACTGAGAGCTGGGAAAAAGAAACTATTATTTGTGTATTTTGACATAATTATACATGTTACACATACACATTTTAATTGATTATTGAAAGTTTACATCAACCCTAAGTACGTAGCGCCCCTTTGGGTGATAATGAGACAAAATAATTAGTTTCAACCTATCCTGATCCGGTAAAGAGAGGCAAATGACTAGTTGGGTAAGGTGATTGTCTAGCCGATGCTCTAAGGTAAGTTAGAAACAATGGACTGCACCACAGTAAAAGATAGAGCAACAAAGTTGACACGCACCTTTTTGTTCTTCTAGGGTCTAGGTTAAGAAATTGGCCGAAGTGTTGGCCCCCAACACTATTTCTCACTGTTTTCCGCATTGGCACATGAAGATACAAAAAATGAAGGCTAAAATTAAACCAAACAAGGTAACTTACCTCTTTTTACCAAGGCCAGGTATTGAACTGTGGGTCGACGTTCAATTTGTAATTCCAAAAATGAAGTAACTCCTACGTTGAAAGTTCTTGTTGTCCTTTTCCACAAAATACCAACCTCCACTCCCTTCCCATCATAAAAATTAGAAGTCGCAAATTATCCCATCCCACAAGTCATTTAGAAAAAACAACCCTCCCCTTTACGGCAGTTGCCAAAAAAAAATACTATTATTTCCAATTTTTGAAGTCGCATAAATGAAATCGAATATCTGAAATGTTCAATCTGCCAATATATCACACAAAGAACATATCGCAATCGCAAATGTTCCTATTGCACAAGTCAATCATAAGAAGAAAAAGAAAAAATCAGACGTGCGCCTGTGACATGAATGCATCATTCGCCATCATAAAGTTGTGAAAAACCTTTTGATGTTACGCAAGGAATTTTAATTTCATAAAAAAACGTAAGTTTCGTAGCACGTAGATCTAAAAAATTACTTTCCGCGCTATTTAGAAACATCGTTTATTATGAAGAACTAATTTTTGTAACGAGAATACGTATTTGAAATGTGCGAAAAATCGAGGGTGTAGAAAAGGGTACCCGAGCCTAGGTTAATTACTATGTTACCCAGGATCGAACTTCTCAGATAGCTGTTAGGGTAACTATCTTACAGACCCTAACCTGGTCACTGGTGTAGGATTTTAATACCTTTCCTTAGTTTTTAGCAATGAAAATGTACGGAATTTTCTTCCAACAAAAATCGAGTTTATTAACATTAATGCACAATATACATTAATACTTAATCCTTGGCAATCCTGGATTTAGTTACGTTAACTGATGCAGATTTTTATGACAAATTCGAAACGGGTAACCCTTCCAGGATTAGACACGATTGCTTTTCGGTATTGCAAGCAACTTTGAGAAACTAACCAAAGCAAATTGCAGCCTCCGAAGAGCGGGCAGTTCTCCCTACAAGGTAAACCGGCAATCGGGTAAGATAGCCGAAATATACAGAAAATCGGCTTCCTTTTATACTACTGGTTATTTACAAAAAAAAAAAAAAAAAAAACAAGGAAACTTGGTGGATAGTTACAGGTTTCTATAGTTTTACATAATTACGACATGTAAAAATAGATGTTTACAATTTGTAAATAACATACCTTTCTAATATATTTTTTCAAAGCCAAAACCGTTTATACAATGATTAATTTTGTTATCTTAAATAAATTTATATTAGTTCTCGAACATTCTCAATCTTGTGCGAATCATAGATAACGTATGCACACGCAGATGTTGCACTTTCTATTTTCAAATGGTAACATGAACAAATTCGACTGGGGCGACACAAAGTGAAGCAGTGGCCAGGAATACGCGAGGAGCAACTATAAAGAAATAGATCTGGACTTTTAATACATAGGTAGGGAGGTTCAAAATTAATATCCTGAAGTGCTATTAGATCTGGTGTTAGTGCTGAAGTGCTATTAGATAAGATAAGTCTAGCTGCTAATAGTTTGATTCAAAGAGACTGTCACGCTTCATTTATTACAGTTTGGCGCAGACGTGAAATAGAATTCGCTGTGGGGATCTTCTCAAAAGGGAAGTTCCCTAGGAACTAAGACATTTTTAGGGAGAAGCACCTGTTATGAGTATGGGGGGGAGTATGTACTCGTATGTGTGTACAGAAAACGATATTCAGAGGAATTTTTTGGCATTGTTAGGGAAATGCGATGTGAATGATCGTGTTCAAAGATTTGGGTGTTATCATTCAATACACATTTCATATTTAGTGGCTGATGAGAAGAAATAGTTTTCCAAATGGAATAAATTTGGTCATTTCTCACAAAGGTAAGCCATATTTTTTTGTCATTAAAACTAAAACATCTCTCAATTTTCCAGAACTAAAACAATGTGAACATCTTAAGCATAAAAGGAACACTAAATATGCATGTAGGAAAAACACAGATTTTAAATTAATAACACCGAATTTTGCCCTAAACCGCGAAAAATAACACCAAATTGCAGTAAAAAAAATAACAACGAAATTTAGGGAAAAATAAAACGAAAACCACGTCCCTAGTAATAGGCAACCGTGGGATTTTATGCAGAATTTTTTCCCTTTATGCCAAAAAAATGTACATCTCATTAAACTGACGGTTCGTATGTATCAAATATAAAAGTTTACAAGGCAGAAAGCTCAAACTTTTATAAACACACAAAGGCATCATTGTTTTACATTCTCTCTTATAGTTGTCTTCTTTACTCTTTTCACTAAGTTATTTCTTACTTCCTTACCTTGCCTCTCCCCTCTTTCTCACCATCTTGCGTCTTTCTTTCTCTCTCTCTTAAGATACTCTTATTTAATTCTCTCTCATCAGATTGGTTTATTTGTCTCGGTCTCTTGTTTCTTTCTATTTTCTTTTTTCTTGCTGTCTGTCACTCTTTATTCCTTTCTTGTTATTTTATTTCTCTCTCTCTCTCTTTCCATCGTTCTATTACTTATCTCTCTCTCTCTCTCTCTCTCTCTCTCTCTCTCTCTGTGCCCGACCCTGTGGCCGAGTGGTTAGCACATCGCGCTGCTACGCCAAGGGTCCCGGGTTCGAATCCCGGTCGGGCTTGGTTGTTTGTGTATGTCCATTCATCAATTTCATCATTTCATCACTCATCCCCATCTTCGCAAATTAGCCAAGAGGCACAAACCGCGAAGTAAAATAAACTAAATCAATCAATCAATCAATCTCTCTCTCTGTGGCTTTTTATCTCTGTTCCTCTCTCCCCTCTCACTCAATTCCTTTATCTTCTTTCTCCTCCTTTCTCTCTATCGTTTTCAATTTATATTATATTTCTGTTATTTATTTAATTTATATTCTCTCTCTTGCTTATGTTATTTCCTTGCTCCCTTTCTTTCTCGTTGACTCTCATCTCGTCGACTTCATTTAATTAACTCTTAAAATATGTCCACTTTACAGTAACCCATTAATATGACGTTGCACGATTTCCAGTATAGGCATGTCCCACTCCAAACGCAATGTTTTGATTTTTGACCATCCCCCTCCCTCTTTACCACCATTTGAAAATTTTCCCCGAGCACCCATGATTCAGTCCATACTGCTTCCGCTCTCCGCTCACGTTATTATTTTGACGTCATCAGCATTTACAGAGCCGCGTCCGGACCATCACGAGCCGAGAGATGGGAATGGACCACAGCATCCATCTCACGGTTGTCACGCCCCGCAACAGTTTCAATCACCATTTCCCCGGCTGTAGCATCCGCCGCCTCGCGCTCTGTGGGCGGTAGTCAAAACGTCCAGGCCTTTGAAACGGATACCTCATGCGGGATCACACTCGGGCAGCTGAGGCTGTTCCTTCTTTTTGTTCTTCTGTTGTTACTCCCTTGTCAGACAAGAGATATGTAGGTTTATGATTACCATTCCCGCTTTGTTCCTTCTTTTTTTATTGTTATTATTTTTCTTATCACGAAAGAATTTTTCTTGGATTTTGGTTGGTTCGTCTGCATGTTCCGACTACTAACTTGAGTTCTGGTTGCCCTGACAGGAAAGAGGTGCTTCTTGCCTTTACGAATATCCTAAATAAGAATGCCAGTCAGAAACATCTGCCTGATTGGTGAAAAGTCAGCTGAACAAACACGCCTAGATTAAATGCCTGAGTTGTGTGATCTACATCGTGATTAGGAATGCAGCACATGAACGAGTTGAGGAGTCGAGTCGCTCTGGTTGGGAGACATTGGAAGTCGTTTTCTATATTCTGCCAATTATTTATTGGGTGCGCGGAGGCGGAACCTCTTTGATAAAAATTTGTAATTGAATGGGGAATGCGATACCTTGGAAACCGGCTTCCCCGTCTTAATTGATCTTTCAAGTCTGTTTCTTGTATCTTTTGTCGGCGTTGCGGATGTGGTGTCATTGCAGAATAAATTCCCACCGAAAGAAGTTTAATTGTGTGACTCTTTGTCTCACTGGACACTAAAATTTGATTTCGATCAGGTTCTTTTACTTCGCTGTTCTGCCACTTCGTATATGAATGGTGATGAAGTGGACGAAGGGACCTTAACAGACGCATATGGACGATAATCCTGGCTGTTTTGGTCCAGGTGGCAGGGCCTCGTCAGCCTGAAAGCTTTTCAATACAAGGTGAAGAGAGGTTGGTATTTGAGTGCCTTCAGAGAACAGTGTCTACATTCTTTTACGCTGCACACCGTAAAAAATAAAAATCCGTAATTTTATGGTGGGTGATAACACAGTAAAATCTACTACTGAACTATTGTGTTTATTATGTTTATTATTTTCGTGATGGATGCAGATAGATACTAAACTCTAAAATAATTTAAGTAAAAGTACATAAAAATTGATATTTAAGCATAAACGGATTTGTAGTACTGCCGCTGGAATGCACTGCATGAAAATAAAAAAAACGCGAATAAATCTGAGAATCTGATTGCTCTTAGCTTATGGCGTCTTCCATTGTTTTCGTACTTAGGGTTTGTTTACAGTAAAACAATCGTAATTATACGGTGAAATCACTGGAGCCCTAGCTGCCGGTGATTTCACGATAGATTTTTACCGTAGATTTCTTAACTGTGCAGGATTTTTAGAAGGGCTTTGAATACAGAGAAGAAGAATGATGTTTTAAGTACAGATCATCATCAACATTAACTGTATAACCGAGAGATCCTTTTTTATGTATGCAGAATACAGCACGCAAGACATTGCGAAATACAGCACCCTAGTAGTCTTATCTAGAAGTTAACGTAAGCAAAAGTAGAAGTTTAAACTTGACGTATCAAGTCACAGAAATGGGAGAGATGTGTTGTGTAGAATACTGAATGGGACCACTTTCGCTCGCTTGTACTCGTTTTATTCTCCCATCCTCGAACATGCTACCCTTGAGCATATACAATGGAATATAATTTTAATGTGACAATAATCGTAGACACATATGTAAAATATCCATCCTGGCAGTTTTAGCCCACAATCATCTAGGTGATGGTGATCCTCCGTACCCCCGCGAGAAACTGGAAATTTTTTAGTGGGTTAGGGAGATCATCATTCATATGAACATTTATGGTTGATTTTAGCTCGCGGAGATGCATTACAAAGTGAGAATTAGCGTTTTTATATATATATGATTTATGACGTTACGCACAGCGTGATTGACTTCAGAGACCGGGTCTTGAGCCTGCTTTAGACGAAACACTTCCTTTAACATTTTTGCTAGCATAAATGCTATGAAAATGCTTTCAAAAATCTTATAGCAGATAGTACTTCACACGCAAAGCAAGCATTTCATGTAACTTATCGGCTAGCTTTTGCGATTACAATGCATAACATATACAGCATGAAAGGCACGACGAGTTACACCATATATGCTGAGTGCACGGTGTTTACAATTGAAGCAACTAAAATATTCTTCCATACGTGTACAGTAAACGTTCTAAAGTATGTATTTAAACAGCGCCATGATTTTGGATGTAATAAAGGTTTATACGAAACGTTATTCCTCTCGGTTGAATAGTTATCGGCTTTTAAAATTGTGAAGTGATACATTGCTTACATCTCACGCGGCCGCCATTACACCTCCACTCGTGACCTAGAGGTTGCTTCCGATTGATTGTGCTACGAAAATTGCTACAGAAATAGGACGGTTTCTATCCTTGACAAATGCCATGAAATATGCCACGGCATCTGAAATGCCATAAGATTTTTCACTTTATACGGTAGCATTTTGGTCCTGGCATAAATGTTAAGAAAAATGCTAAGGAAAATTCTTTCGTCTAAAGCGAGCCTTACTAATCGTGTTCCGACAGGGGTTTCTCTTATCGCACAACACTACGGCAACCTCTCGTTCACACGTCAGACGAGGATTGCTATGTTGTTAGGTTAGGCTAGTTACGTTTGGTTCCATTAGCATTAATACATTACAAATTTATTTTTCATGGCAATAGAACTAAATCTAGCTGACGTCATAACACGATGGTGTTTCACTTTCGTGCGATGAGTGGAACCCTTCTACATGTCACGTGCTCTGTACGTGGTGAGGAGTATTTGATTCGTCTGCCACTTGACGCATTTCGCCCCTGCAGCCACGGAATCGGAACTGTATGCTTTCAAGGTACATATATCATATATTTTGAAGAATTAGGTCATGATGATAGTAATTACGCGTTATTGTTGTACATTTTTCGATGATTTCTTGCATGCATGACGAAAATATCTTCAAATAGCCTAAGTTGCGAAAGTGGTGCGGCTTGCGGGGAATTCCACGTGCCGTTGTCACATTTCGAGGATAATATCTCGCTTATTTGTGGTTTCCGCACATTAAAATCACTTTCCGGTACCTTAAAACATCGAAATCTGCACGTTGAAAAAAAGTTGGAAATTTCGAGGGGTACTGTCGGTCACCAGCCCCATCATCTATTTCATTTTCATATATCATCGTATTGGTAAAACAGACTAAACTACATTTTAACATAAACATAATGACTATGCTTACTTAAGTTTCAATTTCACTGCGTCTTTCACCTCACGATCCATATTTGAGGACCTACTACCACAGACAAATTACGGTTACGCGTGTACTGCTGGGCTTCGAGCCTATACCGCTCGTTTTGTCTGTTGGATGAAGTGTTATTCGATCAAGCAAAGAAGCCCTCGATTCCGTACGCTATCTAGCGTAGTCCGTGTGAACTATTTGGCGCTCGAGGGCCTCCCCGATGGCTTAGTGGTAGCGTCGTCGCTTTGTAATCAAGGGGTCCCGGGTTCGATACCATGATGGAGGCACAAGTGGTTCGGATCCCACTTTAAACTGTAGCAGTGGCGTACACTGAGTCCAATATCTGGGCTATCTCACTATGTCACGTGGTCCTAGGTTATGAAAGAAATAAATTTACCAACTCCTGAGAAATCAGGTTGCCAACTCATAAGAAATCAAGTTGCCAACTCATAAGAAATCAGGTTGCCAACTCATAGGAAATCAGGTTGCCAACTCATAGGAAATCAGGTTGCCAACTCCAGAATCAGCATCATCATGTCACTGATATGAATAATATTATTTACAATTTATGATCGATTTTTATCCTGTATTTTGTTATCTAAACTTCAGGCTTCGCAAATAGCCTAGCTAGCCTAGAATATACGCTCCCGAACTGTAGGTCCAGTCCCGATTAGCCTTGCTGTGCATAAAGTGGACTTAAAACATCCACTCAACTCAACTCAACTATTTGGTGCTCGAGCGAAATGCTCTCCCTGCAGCACTCTAGTATTGTGGTACTAGGTACTTTATCCTATAGTACAATGGAAACTCTTGTCACCTACAATGAAAGGGTCCTGGGTTCGATCTAACACCGTGAATTTCCGTCGCTATCCAACTACTGTAAAAAATGGTCATAGCCTACCCGTTTTTAAAGTAACGACTGTGACGGTATCCAACTTTTCTGGTCGCCTCAGAATTTATTATGCTGTAAAAAGAGCCCAACGTCTATATCCAAACTCCAAATTTCTCAAATCTCCAAATACTCTGAAGCCACTGTTTTTTTACGAACACCCGTCAGAGAGCACAAATATACGCACACTGCAGATACCCAACTTATTAATATATATCAGAGGCACGAATCTTATTCCCATCGTAAACGACAATGAACACCCTTTTTGTATTAATATTGAATAAGACTCGTGCGAATGTCCACATTGCGTGAGTAGAATAGCTCCTCCTGAAAGGGAATCAATATTTTAAGACGAAATAAACATTATGACAATGTGCCAATTTACAATTCTATATCCAGTTAAGAATCAACGTAAAATATTTAATATCTCATATTTATTCATTTAAACACAAACATTCACATTGTTTCAATTTTCTATGTTGACCGGGACAGCCGCGAGGGGTTGGTTTAGTAGTAATTGTACGTTTTTAAAGATGTTCTTCTGACAATAAGCCATAACTGAAAAATTCCTAAATATGCTAAACTGATTTTCAATCAGAAATGCAAACCACGAATCTTTAATACGACCTACCTCGTATATTATTTTTAATAAGTTTTTCTTCGTTTCCTCGTTTCAAAATTTGTAGGATGTATAATATATCACAAACCATGTTATAAGAAGAGCATATCGAAGGACGCACATAAAATGTTGGTGCTTGGTATTCCGAGGCGGATGGAGGGGGGGGGGGGCAAACCATAATCCTGTCTGGAGTGCAAAAATATCTAGCTTCGGGGCGCGGATACTACATTAATTCCTGAATGTAAAACGACCCAGATCCCAAGATTTAAGCCCTCTTTTGTCTGTAATGGCGTCTTCAAAATGGCGGCCATGACCAAGATTCTATTCCTGTTCATTGCAGTTATTTATCATTCATGACATCTTATTTCTACCTAATTTGCAGTTTATAATCGTATTATGATAATATGAAATTAAAAAGACTCACTTTATCAAATAATATTAGATATGGCGACCAATATGGCCGTGAAAAGTCTAAAAATAACCCTTTCAGCTATTTGATCATTTTTCGGATCAAACCTTATACGTTGGATGTGCCAGAACTCAACGGTAGCATCCAAAATAGTGTCAGACTAAGCCCATGAAATAACAATAGTTCAATTTTTTACAATTTGTATAAGTACAGGGTGTTTCAAAAGTCTGACACCATAGGACAACTACGTTATTAGTGCAGATGGCGAAATATAGAAAGAGGGGAAAGTTGTTGGAAATATGAGGTTTTCAATATAATGTGCTTGAATTTTCAACGTAGCATATACCGTTGAGACTGTTCGCTGGTACGAGCTTCAATGAGAACTGACATTGCCTTGTTGCCACATGCTTCGTCCTTAAGGGGGCATTTACGTTATCGTAACACCGTTTTGTGCTCGGTAGATTGAGAGTGATTATGCAAAATTAGAGGGAAAGTAAGAAGGGTGTGTATGTACAGAAACTCACAAGCAAACATACGCATAAGTGCACGACTACAAAACCTGTAATTGTGGCTAATGTTATCTGAAATAGAGGTTGTTCATTAGAGCATAGTGATATGAACAAAGGATAAGAATTCGTAACGAAAGGAGTCTAAACGGCTACAGAGAGGAAATTTTTTACACTTCGTCATGCAAATGTAAGGCCTATACTAAGTGCCAGTGTGATGTGAAAATTCTGAAAATAGAGTGTGCCTTCATACAAGATCAGAGATCCAAGAGACTGCTGCACATGATAGGAACAAAATGCTAAGGCCATCCGGAAGAACTTGATGGGACTGCAAGGGATCGTGAGAGAGAAACCAAGGACTTAAAAATTCGTGTCAGTAGGTTACTCGTATTTATCAACCGCAAGTACGTCCAGGAAGTCAGTGCCATTTCGGACGATGAAGGTGTAGATTATCCAGACTACGTTACCTCTACTCGGAGAAGACAAATTAAAAACCATAATTGTTGCGGCGGCGAGGGAGGTCCCATGTACTGCATCAGTATCCGTCGTAACTGCAGCACTGTAGACCCACCGGACAGTGACGGTGGAGGACCCCGTAGTACAGAGAAGCAAGGTGGGGTGACAAGGAAAGACAGAGTATCCAGCAGAAGTTAAGGTCCCCAGTTTTTCAGAGTTTCTCCAAAAATTGGACTAAAGATTAGATCTGGATATCGACACCCTCTATGCGTGCCACTGGCCCTTTGGCTGTGTGCGGGGTTTGGAGGAGAAGCAGCGTGATGACGGAAGATAGCAACCCGTAACACACGAATCATTACATTTTTTTTTTAATTTCCTGCTGGTTTTGGTCCACTCCACTGCTTTCTTTCTTTTGATAAACGGTACTATATGTATGTATTTCCTTATTCATTGAGACACACAACTTAGTCGATACGGCTAACCTAGGGCACCGAAGTCGAAGTCTGCGTGAACCGTTACTCTCATTATTGTTGGCATTTCCGGTTTGCGCCAACAGAAGATGTTGTCTGAGCGCAAATATATATTAGTGGTGATCTACCCTGATTAGAATAAAACAAATTGAGACCACTTTCGTTACGAAATTTTATACTTTGTTCATGTCACTATGCCCTAATGAACAACCTCTATTTCAGATAACATAAGCCACAATTACAGGTTTTGTAGTTGTGTGCTTGTGCGTATGTGTTTCTATATACACACACATGCACACTTCTTACTTTCCCTCTACTTCTTCATTCTCAATTTACAGAGTACAGTACGGTGTTGCGATAACGTAAATGCCCCCTTAAGGACGAAGCATGTGGCAACAAGGCAATGTCAGTTCTCATTGAGGCCTGTACCAGCAAACAGCCTCAACGGTGTATGCTACGTTGAAAATTCAAGCACATTATATTGAAAACCTCATATTTCCAACAACTTTCCCCTCTTTCCATTTTTCGCCAACTGCACTAATAACGCAGTTGTCCTATGGTGTCAGACTTTTGAAACACCCTGTACATATACAGATTGTCAAAAATTGAATTATTATTATTTCATGGGCTTAGTACGACACTATTTTGGATGCTACCGTTGAGGTCTGGCACACACAAAACATAAGGTTTGATCCAAAACATGAACAAATAGCTGAAAGAGTTATTTTTAGACTCTTCGCGGCCATATTGTCCGCCATATCTAATATTATTTGATAAAGCGAGTCTTTTTAATTTTTTATTATCATTATACAGTTATAAACTGCAAATTAGGTGAAAATAAGATGTCATGACCATGAATAACTGCAATAAACTAACAGGTTTCAGGTATAGAATCTTGGTCATGACCGCCATTTTGAAGACGCCATTACAGACAAACTAGGGCTTAAAAACTTGGGATCTGGGTCGTTTTAGGTTCGGAAATTAATGTAGTATCCGCCCCCCGAAGAGCACATTCTCCGCCCGGAAGTGAAATATTTTCCGGCGTTCCGACACCACTAAACGAAATCAGCATTCTAAAATGAGTTGTTTATATTTCAAAATGTTTGAAAATTACAACATTCCTGTAACCAGGTTTCAATGTATAATAAACACGTTATTGTTCGATAAATTCAAGTAATCTCGAACGTTAACTCAGCATAGATAATGCACAATTTACTTTATACTTTCAAAAATGAATATAACATAAGTTTTTCTTTTTTTATGACTGACACTTTGCTCGACAAAAAATTGTAACAGAACAAATCTGGCTCTTGAAGAACAGCATATATGTAAAAATTTGTGATTATGACGTAAACCTCAAAAGGCATCATGCAACAAGCTCCACCCTGCCAATATTTTATGAACAATACCAGAAGAAATCCAGCGGCAGAACTTGTGGCTTTCTTCTAAAATATGCTCGATTATATGTTCAGTAAGGCTACTGGGTAGAGCTTAATCCTGACTATTTGACGGCGATATTACTTTTCGCAAGCGATATAGTTTCAGTAGCTTACCTCCTACAGCAATGACTACTGTCGCCATGGAATCAGGAACACACCGAGCAAAACTAATTTTCCACACAAAGAAAACATCGTCACAGCCACTTCTACCTCCACGTAGATTAGTGTCGACGAATTGCAAGACTTTTCGTTGTCAAATGTATAATTCTTCGATTCCTTTTTATCAACGATAGCTACTGACCAGAAAGGACATTTCTTATCCATAAGAAACTCAATATGCTGACCAAGGCCTTGGTCAGCATATTGAGTCTTTTATATCATGGAAACAAGGCTTAATGGTGTTATAATTATCCATAAGGTATTTTCACTGACTCACATTTACCATTTCTTCAACAGAAAGCCACGTTTTGCTCACTATCTTTATCTCCTTCGCACACTCACACAAATTAATTGCTATATAAACAAGATCGCTTCGACATAACGCTTCAGACAAGTTTCTCACTTAATACATACAACAATTCGATAATATTGTCATACAATCTCACACGGACACCAATATTATAATTTTAGATTTGCATTTGCACTACTTACTCTCCGTCCATCGCACCAAAACTGCTTTTTTCTCTCGCGTCGCCCGCCAGTAGTATCAGATCCAATTTACCACACACCGCCATGGTAGATTTTCAAAGGAAAATATCCCAATAAAAACATCCATAATTAACAATAAAGGAATCATTGAAACAATTGGAGAATGCCTTTATGACACAGTAATACTAATACAGAACCAATATCCACAATAAATCAAGTACGGTATATACAGAAAACGACTATCTCACATGTGCATCCAGTGTGGCCAGCAGAAAGAATCGCTACTTTAGAGCCATCTAGTAACCACATTTTAAAGTTATTTTTACACACCATTTATCATATTCAAGTTATGCCGGAATGACGCTTACCGCGCCATCTATTGAGAGCCAAATTTATAATCGGTATATGTATGATAAAATATTCGAATTTAAATCAAATGTAGTTGTGTCTCGTTTTGTAAACTGTTAAATTTTAGCGGTGCATTGTTGTAAATTTTACGGAAACTTCTGACAGTGTAGATTAAGTTTCAATCAGCCTATCTCAATACAAAGTAGGACTTTAACAAAAACTTTGATCTTGATATTGTAACACTAGTTCTGGTTTCAAATAGGGTAGCTAAAATCAACCAAAAAGTTGAGTTAGAATAATTTTCTGCTAATTCCTGTTCGATATTTAAGATATCGCTTTTAGGCTTAAACGTAGCACTTCACATGCTACATTTTTCAAGCATATTCAGGTTTTGGTAGCAAATGTTTGTTTCTAGAATCAGCACTATCGATAATCTTCGAACACTTCGCCAAAGCATATTATTGATTTCAGAATTGCAGTTGGCTTTGTGTAGCGATAATGGGCTTTCCACTTTGTGACAGAAGCAGCGTTATGAAGAAAAAAAGTAAACCGGTCATTAAAATCTCAGCGTGTCGTCTTGGTTCTTCGATTTCACGCTCTGTAGTTTTGCACGCCTCATTGCCTCGATTCATTGTCGGTCATAGTCCAATGATAACACTCCCAACTTGTATGAATGCTCCACGGTGCAGCAATCCTGATATATTATGGATCTGCCAAGGGGACCGTGAACTGAGTCAAATACATATCAAACAGGTTATTATTTACAGCACGGTTGGTCGTACGATTTTATAGGTTACCCGCAAAATGTCACTTTGTACCACACTTACGTAATCTGAAATTCAAAGTTCTGTTTTAGTTTTTAGGACTGAACGTGCCTTGGCATGGGTACCCGCAGAAGATTCTCCAAGGGGTGGGGGTCAAAATCGAACAGTTGAGTCCGTAAGTGAGGTGTATTGCCGTCATGATTACGTCATCACAAGAAAGCAGCGTTGTTAAAGGACCAGGAATCCATAAATTCTAATGGGTTCTGTTGGGCTCCGCTGCAGAACCGAAACCTTTTTTCTCGCACAATTTAAATTTGGTCCAAGTTGGGTATTGTTTTATTGAAAAAGGGTTCCTAGACCGAATTTAAATTGATCCGGAAAAAGATTCCTCGACCGTATTTAAATTGAGCTGGAAAAAAAGTTTCTGGACCGAATTGAAATACTTTACAGATAAAAAGGTTCCTTACGGTCCAGAACCCATTTACGCTTGCTGATTTTCTCTCCTGGACCGGAATTGAATTTATTTAAAATCCCTGGACCTTTAACAACCCTGGTTTTAAGGGCGAGAGGATAGAAGCGAGAGAGAGAGTGAGAGAATGGAAGATAAGTAAAGAGATGGAAGAGAAACAGAAAGAAAGGGGAATAAAGAAGCTGTAAAAGAGATAGAGAGTGATTGAGTGAGAGCGAAACACACACAGAGATTAAAGAAAGGAAGAATATTAGACAAAACTGGAACAGGAAACATATACAAAGAGATTAATCAAGAAGATAGATAATAAGCACGAACAAAGGGAGATTAAAACTGAAAAAAAGAAGTCATAAGCAAAGAAATAGAAAACCGTTACAAAAAATGAGGATAAGGAATGAAGTGGTCAATGAGCCCCCCTTGAAACACCGTACTAACTATTAATTTCATGGATTTATAGAAATACTAAACAGTGTTTAAAATATCTAGTTCTCAATTAATTCATTTGCATTTACATCGCATTTGCATAAAGTTAACTTTAGCTTAACTTATAACAGTGAAGCCATCAATGTAAGAGTTAAATCTTCTCTAGCTGGTTTTCCAACACAGGAAATTGCCTGCGATTGGTATTCCGTACCACAACAATCTTACAATTGTCTGAACTACAAATGCACCCCATCCCTTCACAAGCGCACAATAAGAAGCTGGCAATATAGTCGGAATCCCATCATAACAAACCAGTTCCAAGTGGGATGACTCCAGAAGTCCTCATCCTACCCTGACGGCTTGTTCTCCGTCGCCATGATGCATGGGTGCTGGTGCAGTGACACCTCATTTCCCACAACGGCTAATCTATATTCCCCGCGGAGGCCTGCACCAGAGATGGAACACCCGATAGCACCTGCACTGAGTGACGGCTCTGGGTTCTAAGGTGTGAATATGGAAGACTTGCGTGGACTTCCTTTCTTTCTCATTTACGTTCGGTCAGACGCGTTTCTCAGGTTGTCTTTCCGGTACAATCGTTCCGTGTCAGGGGTCACTGCGAGGGATCCCTCCAACTACAAATTCGTCTTCTTTATCGGCAGTGGTGCTGACCCCTCTAGGATGTCACTGAGGCAGGTGGAATGCATATTCATTTGCAAAAATAGGAGAATTGTTCAAGTTGACTGGAGAGTTGGCAGTCAAAGACAGTCCATTTCCGTTGTCATCCAACTACTCTAAAGTATTAACGGCTAGTAATCTCGTCTATGAAAGTTCGATGCATTTTTTGCCTATCTCTGAACTCACGCACTAGTTG
Source organism: Lepisma saccharinum (assembly GCF_977018435.1). Taxonomy (NCBI): domain Eukaryota; kingdom Metazoa; phylum Arthropoda; class Insecta; order Zygentoma; family Lepismatidae; genus Lepisma; species Lepisma saccharinum. Next base: position 49,452,755 of record NC_139231.1, on the reverse strand, counting down.
GTCACACGGTGCAACACCGACTCTTCTACTTCGTTTATTTGGTGTCAAGTAGTGTATTTTGGTGTGTGCACCATTTGCACTACGTTCTGGAGTGTAATATGTGGTGTATAGTCACGTGGTGCGTGCTAACTAATAAAATTTTCGTTGAAAGTAGCAGACAGGTGTTTGTTAAATGTTCTTAACTTGAACATCGCTATTTGTCTGCTTGGTTGAACGTCATTTCCTTGCACCAGCCTGACACCCGGATAGACCTGCACTGATAACCAGTGTCTAAAAGTGCAGCGAACTATACTTTGTCCCGGCTATCTCCTTAGCAAGCGAGCGAAAACAACTCTCCGCGCAAGTACTGACGCGAGACGACTCAACTAATAAATTCCTGAGAGGGAGCGGGATTGCGTGGAGGGGGAGCGACTGAAGTTACCAGCCTTCGTGTACTGCTTCGCTCTGCCCACTCGACCACCCACCCCCCATGACATAGTGATAGTGAACCGTCATTAATGTTATTTTGACGATTCCGTTTTTTAAAATATTTATGGTGCACAACTGTAATTTATAATAATTACCTATCTTTACGCAAGATAAAACTATTCAATTCAATTTTTTTTCTTCCATATGTCTCATTTATAAATGTGCACCAAGTCTCTTCTCATTCTAGCCACAGCACAGAGTGGTGACAACGTGAATCTCTCTTCGCTCTAGGAAAAAAATCAATAAGAAACAACGTTAAATTTTAACGGTAAAACGTTGTAAATTTTACGGTAACTTCCAACAGTGTATTTTTATTGCAATTCGCACTGCTGATATTTCAAGAAACACAATACACATGCAATAATTGAGATATGTTAATGGAATTTTAATTTGAAAACGATTCTAAACTTGCAGATATTTAGGAAACACAAGCGCGCCATCTGTTGACATTCACACGAGTAAAGTTAGAGGCTCTAGAACAGTGGTTCTCAAACTGTGGTACGCGTACCCTCAGGGGTACATGAACGATTTGAAGGGGGTACGTGATCAACTCAGAAGAAAAATGTCGACAATACCCACACGAGTACATACTTATGTGAGAGCCGTTCTTCATCCATGGTGTACCTAAATACCATTACGGAAATAGACTAAATTTGGAGCCGAATATCCACTTGAAAGTTTCAAGAGCACAACCAGACGCCAAGAAAATTGTGTCAGACTATGCAGGCACATCCTTCTCACTAGAAACTCTGGGGATTTACAATAAAAACTCGAAAATTGTGCTTGACAGTTTGCTTACAAACTTATTTTTGTTCTTCACTTTTTCAAAAACTATGGAAAAAATATATGAAAATTAACTTTTTTCACTAACTTCTTAGCATACATGTGATTCACTAATGATAAAGATTGTAGACGTAGGAACACCCAATAAAATAATAAAGGTAGGATTCTAATGTTTATTTGTTTACAATTTTTCCACAAGAGCCCGAATATCCTTTTTCTCTATTGCAGATACAACATATCAAAAACGCTCCACGAATCAAGCAGCCCCCAAAAAATCCTCAAAACGCACTATTAGGAGAAATCCTATGGTGGGGAGGGGGGTACATTAGATGTTTAGTTAGGACTAAAGAGTACAATGAGAACCGGTTCTCTAGAACACACCTTATCACACCTAAGTAAATAGAAATTAAAATAATAATTGATAGATTATCATTCGTACAACAGGTACCAAAATATGGCTAAGTAGAAGAAATAGGTCGGAAACAACATAAAACAACTATAATAGTTGTTGGGCTAAGAAAAAACTGTATTTATATAGGAAGATTCATAGATATGCTTGTTCACGTAAGCTAATTTTGTTACATAATTTTAAACAATTTGGGATAACAATTACTCAATAATTTAAGCAAAATTACCAACTTTAGTAAAGGCTTCCATGATTTTTTTAGTGTCATAAAAAAATTCAACCAAATGCTTTTTTTCATAGTTAAAGAAATTAATATTAAATGTGAAATAAGGTAGTCTGCCATCCGACAAATGAAAATTACATGACAACCTATGTGAGTGGTAATTAATTAGGATTGTATATTTTCCAATATTGTATATCTATACATCGCCGTATGTGGGAGGGGTTCAACACTGTCTGTTCAACGGTAATCTGAGGACAGTAAAATTTTAAATACCTGTAATATTAATAATAAATATTGATTATGAATTTTATTAACTAACGCTAAATCGGTTAATAATTATAATATTATTGTTTTAGAATAGTCCTCAATGGTACTTCATATCGATTTGCACTAATAATATTATCAGTTACAATATCATTTTTCATTAGGGCTATGTACATTTAGATTTTTCTTTTCAAATTTTTCAAATTGTCTATCTAAAAATATATATGTCTGTGCATTTTCATTTGTTTAAATGCAAATTGCAAATTTACATTTTATTTTTAAAATAAGACATTCTAAAGAATAACATTTGTAAGCGACCAAGCCGAGACGCCACGCAAATAGTTGCCGTCTCGCCTTTGGAAGCCACAATGTAGCCAGACCACGCCGAGTGAGAAGATTGCTGACATACAATAATTCTCACCAACGCGGCCGACTCAGTTTGCAGGAGCCAAAAACACTACAAAGTCTCGCAGATCTCAGGGAAAGAATCAAGGGGCTCTTATGGAGAGACGTCGTATACACTATATACATTTTATTTACATTTATTTACACTGCTCGCTGCTCCTCTTTGGCTACGGCGCACATATAGATCTGCTCCGCTTACCTGCGGTGCCCGCTGGCGGGACTCTAACCTGGTATACCGGAAAAGTTCCCCGCACACTTCCGTACGGTAGCCGGGACGCGAACACGTCGCACTGGCTCGTCCCACAGTCGCAACTTGTAGTTCAGAGCACTGCTGCTTCCGCGTCTGGCCTAATCGCAGGATGAGTCATTTGCGTAACACTTCAAATGCACATTGAGTCCCTCCGGGCAACTCGAATACCACTCAGCCGACGTAACAATATTCCAAACAAATTGTCTCTTGCGAGAAACTTAGATCACACTCAGCATCCCTTAGCGTACGAGTACTGCTGCACTGAACTAATGCACTGCGAACTGTTATGCACGAAGTCTTGTAAAGCACATCCAATGAACTGTATGTGTGCGCGTGTAACTCCACGAGCTGTCCTCTACGAACACTTGTCAAATACTGTCCTGTTCTTTATTGTCCCCAAAACTGTTGTTCTCTTCTCTCGCGGGCTTCCATTCTTCCTAAAACTATCCACATAAAGGGGCAAGCTCTGATTGGCCCTTTCTATTTGAACCACGGGGTCATGCAGGCCAAGGTTCCAGAAACTGTCGGCTACCGACATACCCAACCTGATGAACGTTATCTGAGAAGAGGGATCTATTTTTGCAGAAAATCAGCAAGCGGCTGTCGCCAAGCACGGTAGGTGGTGATGAAAGTTTGTGCCGGAATAGCCACTACTATTGTTCTGAAAAGGTGGGAGATGACGGGCAGAAGATTCACCCTTTTGGAAGGAAGATGTGGAATTTAGGTGAGAGCTGGGAGACAAGAATCTGCTTAGTTCCCACGAGAAGTTTCCTTAAACGGGGATATGAGCAATATGCATCTTAAATACATAATATGAATATCCATATACCTGGTACTTAAGATAATTAGTAAAAATATATATTAGTGGTAATATGTACGGTTACACTGCCCCTCCTGGGAAGTTATGAGGAGTTTAATAGATGATATAATTTCCCAAACAAATCAATATTACATTAAAATATAAAATATTATGAAACGGACATATTAAAAAATGGTTATTTTATAATTATTCACAAATCTTACGAGGGAGTACATGTAAAGATCACAAATGGACATATCACAAACACTAAATTATTAAAATATCTAAACGATGGATAATATAAATATATATATAAATGACAATTGTATATTCTGAAATTAAATTATAACTACAACATTACACAAACTGAGAAACATCTTTGCCATATAAATATAAACAAAAGGTCATTCACTTTCTCGTGTTTATTTACATTTCTTGAGGAAGTCCCTTTAAACTTTCTCCTGTCGGGTGTCCTCGTCAGGCGACTGGAGCGGCCTACGGTACCCTTTCAGATTCGCGACATTCCACGTACCTGCTTCAAGACCCTCAGGCACCGTTTTCAGCTGATAGGCGTTTTCAGCGACCTTGCGCTCGATTTCATAGGGTCCCTTGAAAATAAGGAAAAGCTTTGCTGTTGTGCGGTCAAGCGCACTGCTCTTAGACTTGACTCTCACTAACACGAAATCTCCTTCCTTGAAAGTCACTTCATGCGCTCTTTTATCAGCCTGCGCTTTGCGTTTCTTCGCACTCTTTTTCATGTTTTCCTTAGCCATAGAGACCATGTACTCTCTATCACGACAAGTGTCTGGAGCATTAGATAGCCCAAGCATTCGCGCTATTTCGCGATGAGGGGATCTGCCAGTATGGATCTCATATGGACTGAATTTCAAGCTTGAATGTGTCGTCATGTTCCAGCACCACGCTGCTGTGGGCACGACTTGTGGCCATAACGTGTGCTTTTCGTGGCAAAAAGTGCGCAGAATCCTTTTGATTTCTCGGTGCACACGTTCAACTGGGTTTCCTGCTGGGTAATACAGAGAGCTATGCTTCACGTGAACACCGTATTCTTCCATTGCTCCCACGAATCTTCTATTGGTGAAAGTGGTGGCATTATCGCACAGAATATTCTCGAACTGTTGCACTTTCACTCGATAGTCGGTCAGCAGCTTGTCCAAGATGGCTGCTGTGGTCGCACGCCGTAAGCAGTACAGCACAAGAAACTTCGAAAAGCAGTCAAGAACTGTCAACATGTAGCACACACCTCCTCTACCTCTCGGTAATGGTCCAACTATATCAATAGCCACCAATTGACCCTTGCTTTCCGGGAGAATAGGGTGTAGTGGTCCTTGCGCGCGCCGTGTAGGAACTTTCGCTTTCTGGCATATGTCGCATGTGGCAAGTGTCTGTCGAACATTCCTGGCTATGTTCCTCCATGTAAATAACTCAGATATTCCAGCATACGTTTTATCGTAACCGAAGTGGCCAAATCTGGTGTGATAGTACCAAATAAGTTTTTCCCTCGTTCCTTTCGGAACAACTATTCGCCATTCCTCTGTGTTTTGTCTTATCCTTTTGTACAGCACGCCTTTCTCAATTTTGTAATTATCTTGAGTCTTCGGATCATCCTCTTGTAACTTTTTTGTGATATTCGCAAGCTCTTCATCCTGCTTTTGCAGATTCTCAAGATCCTTTATGTCCTCGAAAACGCGATCATCTACTTCAAGTGATAAAGCAGCCAGCATCTCCGCTGAATCATTAATATCATACTCGTCACATATCTCATTATCTTCATTGAGAGGCTGGCGGGACAGCAAATCGGCCATGATATTATCCTTTCCTGGCTTGTAGCCGATTTCGAAGTCAAATCCCTGCAGAAATAACATCCAGGACTCTAATCGACGATTGGTTATTCTGCATCGCAAGAGAAAAGATAATGCACGGTGATCAGTCCATACGTAAAAGTGGTTACCTTCTAGTAAATATCTGAACTTCTTTATCATGTACACTACACACAACATTTCTCTCTCACACACTGCGTACGAGCGTTCAGTAGGCGTCAACGTGCGTGACGCAAAAGCAAGGACTCGAGGCTCATTGCCATCTGTTAACTGATAAATGGCCCCTCCTAGTCCAATCCCGCTACTATCACAATCGACATGGACAGGTCTCTCTGGTAAAGGATGATATAACACTACATCTTTCAAGAATGCAGATTTCACACGCTGAAAGGCTTCCTCTTCAACCGACGTCCATTTCCACTTTGTGTTCTTGCGCAAGAGATCGTACAGCGGTCCAGCCAGTGTTGCAAACTTCGGTGCGTGAGCACGGTAGAACGAGCACATTCCCAAGAAGCGTTTCACTTGACGCACGTTACGTGGCGCAGGCAGTTTCTCCAAGGCGGCCAGTTTATCTGGATCAGGTTTGATGCCGTCTTGTGACAAAATGAAGCCAAGAAAGTTTATTTCCTCTTTCCCAAATGAACATTTGCGCAATTTCACTGTGAATCCAGCTTGCAGTAACCTCTGGAACACTCTTTCCATTCTTAATAACATTCCTTCGAATGTACCGTCTCCAAAAAGTATATCGTCACAGTAATAGGCTGTAAATGAAAGTACTTCTTCTCCGAGCGTCTTTTCAATACAACATTGGCATGCTGCAGGCGAATTTTTCAGACCAAAAGGAACCCTTGTGAACACATACGTTTTTCCATTGTACAAAAAAGCTACATACTTTTGACTATCAGGGTGAAGATTGATACTCCAGAAGCACTGACTCAAATCCAGTGACGTAAGGTATTTTACACCTTCAAATCTACGTAACACCTCTTCTATATTAAGCACTCTCTCGCTGTCTTTCTCGGTCAACAGGTTCAATTTTCTTAGATCCGCACAAATGCGTAATTTCATGTCTTTCTTCTTTACAATAAGGAGTGGACTAATATATTCGCTACATCCTCTTTTTATCACTCCGAGTTCAAGCATCCTCGTGATCTCTTCATCAACGACCTTCCTGTATTGAAAAGGAATGTAATTCATTCTTGATGAAAAAGGCTTATCCTGTTTCATTTTTATTTTGTGTACGTAATTATTTACGTTTCCTGGTGCATCCGAAAATAATATTTGGTATTTTATCAAAAGCTCAAACAACTTTCCTCGTTGCTCCGCATTCAAGTGCGTTTGTTTCCCTACGCATTCGCGGATATCGGCAACACTGTATCCACCCTCCAGATTTGCCTTTACTTTCTCCAAAGGGCTGTTCGAGATAGCGAAGATCTGATTCACTTTCTCTTTCTCGGTGCTCGACCCCTGGGGAGACACAACCCTCACGACTTCTGTGTCGGAATTATCAAGCGTGGTCAGAAATGACAGACTGTGGGATTCTGTTTCAACCCTGGAGTGAAAGTTAACGGTAACAGCGTCTTCTTCTGTTTGACACGTCATGGTTTGCGACGAGAAATCCAATTGCGCCTGATATTGAAATAGAAAATCACAACCCAAAAGTAGTTGGTGACGTAACCCATTCACGACGAGAGCTGGACACAAAACAGTTCTTTCTTGGATCTTTATTGTCAGAAGTGCCTGATGTTTCACTTTTGAATCTTTCGACGGCGTGGCAGAACGTACAACAACGTTGGTGACTTTCACGAACGGCAATTCGGGATCTCTTTGTAAGAGATATTCGAAGAATTCTTGGCTGAGAACGTTAGCGGTGCTTCCCGAGTCTATGAGAACTTTATAAGGAGAACCATGGATGCTCACAACAATCTCGGGCAAGATTTTCTTCTGCTTCTTTGCAGGCGTGCCGTCCTCTTCAGGTTCATTGACCTCAACGCTGAGTGCCTTTTCGCACTGCTCGGGACGAGAAATCGCGTTATTTTGCTCCGGAGGGGGCTCGATCACTTCCTTTACGATCGTCTCCGCACTCTCCTCCTCTTCTGGCAAAACTTCGTTCTCTTCCTCTTGCCTATCACTTACTTCGTTCACTTCGTTCTCTTGTAGCCTTGAGCCGTCCTTCTGTCCATCTGTGTTGCGTTCATCTTCCACACGCCGGTCGCAAGAAAAGGATATTCTCTTTCGTCCATTTCCGCTCGCTTCTGCGGGTGTGCAACTGGGGATGTCCGTCACTTCCGGTGGCCCTCTATACGTCACTTCCGGTATATTCTCTGAATATGTTGCTTCATGGGTGTTGTCACTCAAGTTACTGGGGCCTTGTAGCCTGAGTGAATTTAGTTTTCCGGCTCTTCATTTTGATGTGAGTCGCCTCTTACAGGGCGAGTGTAGGGGCGTCGGCCATCTTGATTTGGTGCGCCTCTGTTGCCGTGGTTATATCTGTCAGCCAGTCTGCTAAAATTTCCCTCGTGGGTCCCTCTTTCAGCGGCCCCTCCAGCTTCGACGAGCTCCGACGGGGAATTCGGGCGTGACGAAAAATGATCTATCCTGTTTCTCCGTCCTCGGGCTGGTCCACGGAAAGGTGCAGGATAACGTAGTGGTCGCTCCTCCGTCGCGGTGGCCATGTTCGTGACGTGTCTCCCGCCTTGTCTTGCGTCCGTCTGCGATATTCTGGATCGATCTATTTCGGTGAGGTTCCTCAGGACTGAAAGCAGTTCTTGGATGGAAGCTGGCTTCGCCGCTATTAACGTCCGCTGGACAAAAGAATTGTATTGTTTCGATATCACAGCAACCAACTCCTCATCCGAAAGTGGTTCCTTTAGGATGCTGTTCTTCCGAATCTGGTCCAGCGCATGCTCACTGTACGAAAGCTTTGTCGTTGAGTCGTACCGAGATGTGTAGATCGACCGCTTTAGCTCCACCATCTTCTGGTTATCAGAATATTCATTCATGAGCGCAGTTTTAAAGTCACTGAAATTACGAATGTTCGGTTCGATTCTTTCAAACCACCACAAGGCTCTTCCTTTTAGCGTAGTACGCGCCACTTGCACTTGTAGCTGTGCCGGAATGCCTAGCAGAAGAAGGTAATCGTCAAGGGCTTTGAGGTAGCCATGTACCTCCAGGACACCTTGGCTTCCGTCGAAGGATGGAGCCGTCAAGCCTGGGAGATTCCTGCATGCTTGAGGCTGCGTTGCCATATTTACGGTGGAACTTTCTTGTTCGTTGGAGGGGGCGTGGTCGGACGATCGGTCAGCGGTTACATTTTCTGACGTCGTTGCTTCTTGCGAAAGGCGCTGTATTGATGAATTTACGTCTCTTCTCCAAGACATCATGTCAGTTTCCAGGCGTCTCATCTTCATATTCAGGCGATTTTCTGTCGCCTCGCACTGTTCTGCCATTTGTCCTTGGATACGAGGGGTAATATCGTCAACAACGGTGCTCGAGATGGTGCGAACTTCCTCCGTCAGGGCCTGCAATTGTGCTTCGGATGTAGTCGTACGCTGTTCTACGTCTTCCATTTTCTTCTGTAGATCGGCGACATCTTTCTCTGAATCCTTTGATCTGGATAGCAACATGTCGAATCGCTCCGCCTGCTTCTGTTGTTCGGCAGTGCACCTGTCTATCCGCTCAAACATGTCGGCGCGATTGACTTCCATGCTGGTTCGAAGCTCCGTTATTTGCTGTTGCACATGCTGGGACTGTGCTGCTATTTGCTCCATGATGTTATTATTCTGCGTTGCTATTAGTTGCGTTAATTGTGCGAAGTACTGTTGAAATCCGTCCGGATTTCTATTAACTTGGCCCTCCAACATGGCGGAAAACTCCTGGCTGTCCGTGGATGTGGACACGCTTCGTAGCACTCCATTCTCTGGCGATGACACAGCTTCACTCGACACGTCTGGGTTAAAAGCATTTTCCATTATGCCTTCGTTATTCATATTTGAAGTTATCGATGAAATATTTGCTTGTGAACGAGTTAAAACCATTTAAAATTCACTGGACACACGCGTCAGCACAAATAAACACACAACATATATGCACAACCAAGACAATAAACATGCACTAATAATAACATATGTAATAATAAAAACTGAAAACGAAACCTGAAACAAAGTGAATTAATTACACACATATAACACAACAGCGAACAAATAGTGCATAAACTAAGAAACTTTGGGGGGGGGGAGAATGTGATCCCTCTTAAAACCTGCTGAAAATTACATAAACATGTCATAACCATTTCCCTTGAAGGAGCAGTAACCGTTTCGACGCACCTACGTATACTAAATTTCTGATTTGGCATGAAAGCCGTGAGCCGCAAATACAGAGCATAACAAAGTGAAAAGTTTTGAATTGAGCAAAATTGTGGGAAGTGAGCAGATTAATACCTCCTTTACCATTCCTATGAAGTGTATACTGAACAGTCATTAATGAGATTTTTCGAAAAGATAGAAATTAATTTGGAAATTTTTGAGCATGAGATATTGATCTTCAGGGCGTAAAGAATAACGAGCCCCAGGTTGGGTAAGCCAATTTGTAAGCGACCAAGCCGAGACGCCACGCAAATAGTTGCCGTCTCGCCTTTGGAAGCCACAATGTAGCCAGACCACGCCGAGTGAGAAGATTGCTGACATACAATAATTCTCACCAACGCGGCCGACTCAGTTTGCAGGAGCCAAAAACACTACAAAGTCTCGCAGATCTCAGGGAAAGAATCAAGGGGCTCTTATGGAGAGACGTCGTATACACTATATACATTTTATTTACATTTATTTACACTGCTCGCTGCTCCTCTTTGGCTACGGCGCACATATAGATCTGCTCCGCTTACCTGCGGTGCCCGCTGGCGGGACTCTAACCTGGTATACCGGAAAAGTTCCCCGCACACTTCCGTACGGTAGCCGGGACGCGAACACGTCGCACTGGCTCGTCCCACAGTCGCAACTTGTAGTTCAGAGCACTGCTGCTTCCGCGTCTGGCCTAATCGCAGGATGAGTCATTTGCGTAACACTTCAAATGCACATTGAGTCCCTCCGGGCAACTCGAATACCACTCAGCCGACGTAACAATATTCCAAACAAATTGTCTCTTGCGAGAAACTTAGATCACACTCAGCATCCCTTAGCGTACGAGTACTGCTGCACTGAACTAATGCACTGCGAACTGTTATGCACGAAGTCTTGTAAAGCACATCCAATGAACTGTATGTGTGCGCGTGTAACTCCACGAGCTGTCCTCTACGAACACTTGTCAAATACTGTCCTGTTCTTTATTGTCCCCAAAACTGTTGTTCTCTTCTCTCGCGGGCTTCCATTCTTCCTAAAACTATCCACATAAAGGGGCAAGCTCTGATTGGCCCTTTCTATTTGAACCACGGGGTCATGCAGGCCAAGGTTCCAGAAACTGTCGGCTACCGACATACCCAACCTGATGAACGTTATCTGAGAAGAGGGATCTATTTTTGCAGAAAATCAGCAAGCGGCTGTCGCCAAGCACGGTAGGTGGTGATGAAAGTTTGTGCCGGAATAGCCACTACTATTGTTCTGAAAAGGTGGGAGATGACGGGCAGAAGATTCACCCTTTTGGAAGGAAGATGTGGAATTTAGGTGAGAGCTGGGAGACAAGAATCTGCTTAGTTCCCACGAGAAGTTTCCTTAAACGGGGATATGAGCAATATGCATCTTAAATACATAATATGAATATCCATATACCTGGTACTTAAGATAATTAGTAAAAATATATATTAGTGGTAATATGTACGGTTACACATTGTATTTGATAAAATGTAAGATCATCCATTACGCCTGTGGACCATCTATAAATCATAAGTTACATATTCAAGATGATTTCGCATAATATAATGACACTATCAAATGTTGATGCTATTATAAAATTAATGCAAAATGTTTAATAAATCAATGGGCCATGTATCTAAAAAGAATAAACTTTGTATTCGGGTTACACGTATATCTATTATGGAAATTGTGTGAAATATTCAATTATATAGAAGGATAATGTTATTTTTTCTTGGACAATTATCCTTTATGAAGCCTAACCTTAATGAATTTCCCAGTTACTCATTATAAAGACTTGCATTTTATTACCCATTCATTTGTAAATTTGTAATTCAAATTAATATTTCGTAGTTCCCATGTCTGTGTGGAGAAATTTTGAAAATTTTTAAACATAAAATTCGAATTCTTTGGCTATGTGTAATATTATGTCTTTATTTGTGGTAACGGTAATGACATAATTCAAGCTCCACATTAATGTCAGTTCCTTGAGTTTATACATTTTTCTGCTGCGCTATGATTCAAACATAAACAGTTACATGTAAAATGTTGGGTTTGGCAACACTGTCAAATGCTAGCACCTGCCCTCCCGTTACACCGTGCAGGCTGACAAGTCAGGCACAAACGACGAGGAAGCTTCACTGAAACAAACAAACAAATAACAGTGTTGCATGTAATTGCTGTCAAAGGAACATTTCCATGCACGTTCTTCATTACCGCATGGAAACTTGTTTTTCTTCTATCTCACATTTCATGCACTTTGAGCTGTGTAATCATTGTATTTAAATATAAAATTTCCTTTTTTAACAGATAACCACCTCAAAATAGGAACGGAAATTAAATTGATATTTTAATTGATAGTATGCAGGTTGATTAAAAGGTACCTTAATACCCCCTATAAAATGTAAAGGAGTTAGGCTGGGTGTCACGGTATCTAGTGACATGTGAAACGCAGTTCGATATAAATTATTTTTGTTTATTGATTCATTTATGTTCAAATATAAAAGTGTGAGGTTCTCTATTTTGTGGATAAATTTGTATCCGAGGCAGACGTCGGGAGTTGGGGACGGGTTTTTCTTGAGTGACAGCGGAACTGTCTTTTCGGCTTAGAACATGACATATTTGCACTAACACGGAGAAATAGAAAGGAATATTTTCGTCGAGACCGGGCTTCAAACCACAGCGGGGAGCGATCCCATGTTTCACGGATGACCAGGAAAACCAGCTGGAGCCCAAGCCTGCAAGTATCGAAGACGCGTCGGTGACCGCGTTTCAAGACAATGGACAGAGGTCATTTCCATCCCCTGGGAAACCGAAGCGAAGCCACCTTAGCGTCATTCCCAACGGACAAATTCGAAAGGGACATATAAACAAGAGTACCACGATTCCAGACACAGTTTTTACCCGGATTTCATAGAGAGAGCATCTCCGCGCTACACTCTCGCCTGATTATTGTTTTGTGTCCGTGAACTTTGTTTCCTTACGTACCATGAGCGAATTGCAGATAGAGAGTTACCAGAGTGCGCCTTATTTTGGTGAAGATTACGTGGTGATTTGTTTTTGCCAAGCGTGGACTACATAATAATGGAGGGCTAAAGAAGATAGAGAAGGGAGTCCGTCGACTCCCTTGACGCCTGCAACGACGCCGAAGCCAGTCAGACGACGCCAAAACCAAACACTGCCCAATAGCCCGAAGGACGCTTCCAGATCGACGTCCCAACCAAAGCCCGAAGGACGCTTCCAGATCGACGTCCCAACCAAAGCCCGAAGGACGTTTCCAGATCGACGTTCCAACCGAAGCTCGTTACCACAGAGAGAGAGGGAAGGACGATTCCATAACGACGCCCAAACGAAGCCCGTCACCAGAGAAAGATGATTGCAGATCGACGTCCAATTGATGCCCGACACTGGAGAGATTCCTGAACGGCGCGTGACCACGTACACCCGACGCTAGTGACAAGAGGAACGCCCGAAGTACTAAGGAGGTGCAAGTACGCCATATCGTCGCAATTATTCTTCGTCGCGATCGACCTCGGAGAACAATTTCACCACAAAGGAACCGTGTGCAAGTCCCGCGTCCAGGAGAGATGAATGACCACGCCATGTAGCAGAGTCTGGTACAGTATACTTCAGAGGGTCTCATGTCCATGTAAACGTGCGTCGTTAGTATCAACACCGTACTGTTAACGCCGAAGTCTCACTTATTCGCAAAGTTACTCAGGAAACCCCGAACCTAACCCCCGCGTCTGATAATTTTTGGTATTGTTATAAAAAAGGGTAATTTCATGTTCAGATGTTCTAATTTAATTGTCTGCATTCAGGGTTAGAAGCTCCATTTCATTTCTTTAATATTTAGTATAAATGGTCAAAGTGTGCTCCATTTTTTGTAACCGACCGCCCCGTCGCGCCATTTAACTTGTCAATAGTTGACTGATGAGTCCTTTTTAATTGTGGAAAGCGTAATTTTTATTGCAAGGTCGTGCGCATGAAGTAGTATTATTTGTTGCATAGTGGTTATTAATGTAATTTTTGCTCGCGCCGACGATTGATTTGTGTATTCCGGCAGCTGGAGCCAATTAAGTTTTTTGCATCACTATGTAATTGTGTAGTTGTTCTCATTGGACGAGAGAGGCTTATGTGTATTACCCCCGTCCGAGAAACTTGTTAAATGTCGTGCTTACGACTGGATGCATATGTTCATTCGAACGAAAGATTTAACCACGCCGACCCAATTGTCTTAGTTAACCGCTTTCCGAGGGCTGGCACTTAAGTTAATTTAAAAGAGCACAGGAGCTGGCAGACAAATGCCCTAAATTCACATAAAGGTTTAAAAATTAAAGGGAATGATATGTTAATGAGATCCATGATTTGTATCTATACTTTGCATGTAAAAATACCTCAGAGGTGTGAAAGAGAGAAGAGTGAATGTTGCGAGCGTTTGAGGAGACTTTGTAAACAGTTGTTGATTGCAATATTTTTCTGTTTGTTACAATATATATTCACTTTTTACCGTTCATCAGTGTTGTTATTTGACGTTTTTCAGGTATCAGATATTATGCTATTAGTGTTTTATGATTGTTCGAATCTACATATCAAAGGTAAACAAAACAGTGTAACATTTCAAGGTATTAGTCTCCGCCTCGCAATAGTATGACAATAAACGACCGTCTCAGTACCGAACTTGAAAACCTGGACCGAGAGTCACGACCGGTTTCCCGTACACATAACGACGTTTGGCCCCGTGCCCGGGGTATGATTGACACGTCATTTCGGGGACCGAGAGTGCACTCCTTATATTTGGCGCCGCGAACATGGGACGGCAACTTCTGTCATGTCTTTCCAGGAAAGCCAGGTTGCGAGAGCGGTAGAAATTTCATTGTTGTATACGTCATGCATAAAATTCCTGTGTTAGGTTCGTGATGATTTGTGTGTCTTTCGTTTTGTATTTCGAGGGTTATTTCCATGTATTTGTCGTAGGTTCACGTGTAAGGACACGTTATTGGGCGTAATTGGTAACAATAGTGCATATATTTTTTTTCGGCGAAAGCAGCAAGGGCAGCTGCATAGGGCATTTTTTATGTACTTTTTTGTGTACTTTTTTGGTTGTTGGCGTAATTTATGGCATCAGGCTGAGTTGCAGGATAAGGGATTCCCGACGGACCTCCTTTTTCTTTTTATGTATCGATTTGTAATTCACATTTTGTGTGAGCTCGCGTAAGTTTGCGTAACTGTTCCAAAGTGCGACAGAAAATCGAGCAGATATTTAGCGAAAGGCCTTCATGAGATTAAGAAATCGACGTATAGACTGTTTGAACAAGAGTGACGTCATGATGGTTTGCGAGGCTTGTGGAAAGGAATTTGCTGATTTCGAAATCGACAGCGAGGGGGCCAGACCGGTTTGTCCCCAGTGCAAGGGCCCGTTAGAAAGGGAAATGGAGATACCAAGTGCCCAGGGGGGTACATCACGTGCTGACAGCGACCACAGCAAGGAACAAGGAGAGGACGTAGGAAGTGGCAGTGGTGTCAACCAATTCCAGCTGGTCCTCCAGATGCTCCAGGGAATGCAGACCAACATGCAAGGAATGGAAACCAGGATGCAAGCCAACATCCAGGGATTGGAAACCAGATTGCAGACCGAGGTCCAGACGAACATCCAGGGGTTGGAGACCAGGATGCAGACCGACGTTCGAGGGATGGAAGAACGCCTCCAAGGGACGTTTCGCGCCTCCGGAGAAGAAATAACGCAACAACTCCTTCAGACGATCCAAGAATCCGAGGCTCGAATCGAATCCAGGATCGCCAGGACCGACGCTCGCCTCAATGAACAGGAAGCCAAGGTGGCAACACTGGCGCAGAGCGTGCGTGAACAGGAAGGAGCTTTGCAATACATCGGCCAACAATGTGCACAGCTGGAGTCAGCCTGTAATCGGAGCAACGATGCCCTCGAGCGACAGGTACGGCGAGCAGCGAGTCTAGCGGAAGGGAATTCCGAAAAAATAAAGGAAATAGAGGACAAACTGGAACGACTAAACGTAGCCGACGTTCCGGGATCATCGCGAGAGGCGGCAGCCATGACGTCATCGCAGCCAGCTGCGGTCCCCTCGTCTTCAAGGCGCGCGAGTGACGCAAGACCGACTACGCTTGTCAACGGTGGAAGCGAAGTGGAACCTGGACTACATCTTCCATCGCCGCGACCGTTCGAAGCCCAAACTTCAAGCCGGGAAGATATACGGTCTGAACCAGCAACGGCGAGGAGGGCTCTGTTCCCGCCTGAATATAAGAAACATTTCAAGAAGTTCTCCGGGGCCGACAGGATTATGCTGTCTGCCTTCATCGAGGAATTCGAAGCAACAGCCCGGGAGTTAGGACTTGCGGATGGGGAGCGATTACTCGTGCTGAAAGGCCTAATGCAAGATCGGGCAAAGAACTGGCTGGATCGGAATGAAAGACACTTTCATTCATACTCGGCGTTTAGGGAAGCGTTCCTGACACACTTTCAGCGCCCCATGCAAGTGGAAAGGATGCTTATTCAGCTGAGGAACGAGAGGCATGACAGGAACGGGGGACTTACTTTTCGCAATATTTCTGGCGTAAGTTCAATGAGTTCCAGGCTCTCCAGCCACAGATGACCACGTCGGAGATAATTGCGGCCCTAATTTATCATTACCCGCAAGAGATAAGACGGCATCTCAACGGGGCGTGCGTTTTCGACGCAGAAGCCATGTCGGTCACGCTCGAGAACCTAAACCAGTGCGAAGAAGAACGCGAGAGGAAGCGGAGTGACAGATGGAACAAAAGGAGACGACCGGACGATGAAGGAAGCCGAGGAAACAAGCACCCACGCGTCCATTTCGTCCAGAGGAGGTACGATGGGCAGCAACGCGCTCCAGGAGCCGAAGTTCGCCAGCTTCGAGATGGTCCGCCTTCGCCACCACAGAGACGCCAGTATCGGGGACAGAGACGTCGAGGTGGTCAGACACGCAGTTCGCCGGGTCACTATAATCACAACAACGACAGCAAATTTTCCAACGGGCGAGTGAACAATGGTTATTATCAACGTCACCCCGACAGTAGACCGGAGAGCCCGCGTTCTGACAACGGGCACACAAGGCGCAGCCCGCCGAGGGTTCAAAGGAGCCCGACGCGAAACGCGAACGGGCCGAATCCCAGCAACACATCTCCACAGCCGGGGCCGTCAGGTCGTCAGCGCCGAAGGGAGGAATGGGATGGCGAAACATGGTTAAGCGACATCGCGCCATTTTAGAAGTATAAAATAACATTGTGCCATACCCAGAGTGTATAAAATGTATATTTATTATGTAAATTGGAGGTATCATTTATATCATGTGTTTTGTGTTATCGAACTGGTTTACTTTTCTTGTACAGGGTGTAAAAAAATTTGTAGTCAAAATTTCGTGCCCCTGAATACTGAAAAATTTTATTCGCCTACAGAATTTTTTGATCGGAAGGAGGGCGAGATGTCACGGTACCTAGTGACATGTGAAACGCAGTTCGATATACATTATTTTTGTTTATTGATTCATTTATGTTCAAATATAAAAGTGTGAGGTTCTTTATTTTGTGGATAAATTTGTATCCGAGGCAGACGTCGGGAGTTGGGGACGGGTTTTTCTTGAGTGACAGCGGAACTGTCTTTTCGACTTAGAACATGACATATTTGCACTAACACGGAGAAATAGAAAGGAATATTTTCGTCGAGACCGGGCTTCAAATCACAGCGGGGAGCGATCCCATGTTTCACGGATGACCAGGAAAACCAGCTGGAGCCCAAGCCTGCAAGTATCGAAGACGCCTCGGTGACCGCGTTTCAAGACAATGGACAGAGGTCATTTCCATCCCCTGGGAAACCGAAGCGAAGCCACCTTAGCGTCATTCCCAACGGACAAATTCGAAAGGGACATATAAACAAGAGTACCACGATTCCAGACACAGTTTTTACCCGGATTTCATAGAGAGAGCATCTCCGCGCTACACTCTCGCGTGATTATTGTTTTGTGTCCGTGAACTTTGTTTCCTTACGTACCGTGAGCGAATTGCAGATAGAGAGTTACCAGAATGCGCCTTATTTTGGTGAAGATTACGTGGTGATTTGTTTTTGCCAAGCGTGGACTACATAATAATGGAGGGCTAAAGAAGATAGAGAAGGGAGTCCGTCGACTCCCCTGACGCCTGCAACGACGCCGAAGCCAGTCAGACGACGCCAAAACCAAACACTGCCCAAAAGCCCGAAGAACGCTTCCAGATCGACGTCCCAACCAAAGCCCGAAGGACGTTTCCAGATCGATGTTCCAACCGAAGCTCGTTACCAGAGAGAGAGAGGGAAAGACGATTCCAGAACGACGCCCAAACGAAGCCCGTCACCAGAGAAAGATGATTGCAGATCGACGTCCAATTGATGCCCGACACTGGAGAGATTCCTGACCGAACTTGAAAACCTGGACCGAGAGTCACGACCGGTTTCCCATACACATAACGACGTTTGGCCCCGTGCCCGGGGTATGATTGACACGTCATTTCGGGGACCGAGAGTGCACTCGTTACATGGGTACAAATGGTCATGATATAAACAGTATAGGCCTAAGGGAAACCATATTGGTGTGTTCCAAGCGGACGTCCGCCATATTGGTGGCCGACCGCCATATTGAATTCAAACCAAAATTTATAAATGTGAAGGGAGTCATGTGATATCAAATCAGGATAGAATTGCAAGAGAAATCCAGTGTTTCAACGGATCATTAATCAGGAAAAAGTTGTAAGAGTTATGATCATGTTATGACTGCTTGATTGTAACAAATGTTTTATTTCTAGGTGTGAGCAAACAGTGGTGCCAGAATGCTCCTAACGCATCGGTGGAAGTTTTGGGACGTCTTGATCGTCGCCTGTCGGTGGCTCATGATGATGTTCCCCGGGACTTTTGGTGTAATTGTGCAACTGTCACTGGATCTCATTGGGGGCGTCCTTGATTAAAATCATTTGCAATGACACGTGAACTTCCCTCCCCAGAAAGCAGTACGATCTCGATGCGTTCCTCACGCGTTAGAATCATTCTGGCACAGTTTTCTCACACCTCGAAAATGAGACATTTGTTACATTGATGCAGTCATAACTTTTTCCTTCCTGATTAAAGATAGATTGAAAAAACCTTCACCATTGCATTTCTCGTTAAATTCTAGCCTGATTTGATATATCACATGACCACCTTCCCATTTAAAAAACTTTGAGTTGAATTTAATATGGTGTCCACCAATATGGCGGACGTCCGCTTGGAACACACTAATATGGTTCCCCCTATGTCTAACTTGTTCCTATCGCAGCCAATAGTACCCAGATTAACTGCTTTACATTTTATAGAGGGTGTTAGGGGACTTTTGAATCACCCTGTAGTATATTTATTGTCTTCCAATAAAATTGGCACTCGTTTGAATTAACTTGTGATTGTTCCTTTCATAATTTGGATCTCATTTTTGTTACCTACGGAAAATGATTTTATGAAATTAATGAAGAGACTCTGTTTTGCTTGCTTTCTCTTCTGGGGGGGAGTAACCTGCCTTGGCTCGGCCTGTTACTTGTCTTCGTTACTTCCCCAGGCAAAATAATTAGCATATCACTTAAAAAAACTAATAAAAACGGTTCAATCGAATATAAAGACATAGAATAACTACCATATTCATTACCATGGATATTAGGGAAAACTCAGTTCTATTATCTCAATGATACCCAGACATTCTGTTTAAAACTATATAAAAATACTATTTATTTAGTTGATTAAATATGTACAAAGAATTACATATGAAATAACCCCCACATAAGAAATGACTTGATCCTCTTTAATTGAAACACTGTAATTTTTATATATGAGAGAGGTTCGTACGCTGGCCTAGACCAGCGGTACTAGTTAAAAAATTTATCTAGCTTGTCACTAGTATACATGACATGTTTCTCTAATTCCCTCCCTTTCTTGTTTATAATGAAAATTGCCTTGCAAAAATAGACTAAACTTGGTTGAAATTACAACAGCTAATTTATGCGTTGTTCTTGAAATTATATAAAAACAAAACTGCGGTGATTTTATTTCCACCCTGACACAGTCCCTTTAATCCCAGATTAAATAAAAACCGGACACCTTGACAGTGTTGAATCTACAAATTGAAACTAATATTTTCGCGCAACAAAGTACTTGGCTTGTCACCAACGGATAGACATATTCTTGTAATTAAACTTGTCCCTTAATTCCCTCGGATACGACTTTACTCTAGGAATAATACAAATGTCCACAGAAACTAAGCGTTGGCTTGTCACCAAATGAATCAAGAAAAATGCGTGGACTTATCTATGTATTTCGGTGAAAGTAAATGGTTGATCCGTGACCGCTAGCCATTTGACTATCTCCGCCACTCTACAGGCGCCGAAAGAACCTTCCAAAGGTCTCCTCCCTTCGTGCCCAAGAAACTCGTAAGAATGCCAACCCCCGTTACTCAATCGGTTCCCTTATATATATATATATATATATATATATATATATATACATAAAAAAAGGTAAACTGGGCTTTGTTCACCCCCCCCCCTTTCTGGATTGAAAGGACAAGATTTTGAAACTATCCGCCTTCTGCATAGTGTTGCCCACGAGACGAGACGAGACTTTGGTCTGTCTCGTCCCGTCTCGTTAAAATGCTGTCTCGTCTCGTGTCTCGTCTCGAAAATATTCGTTTGTCCCGTCTCGTGTCCCGTCTCAAAGGGTTCTGTGCCGTCTCGTCTCGTCCCGTCTCGTTTTGTCGTTTGACAAAAGTCAAAAGTAGCAAAAACACAAAATATTTTTCCGGAAAGTGGGATAATGCTCCAAATATTTTACTCATTGCGTGGTGAGAATAAATAAGGTTCGTTAATCATGAGGACATTAATATTAAAAATTTCCCTTTAGCCTCTTAAGTCCGGTACCACCACCGCTTGATAAAATTTATCCTTCGGCAGGTACGCATATATATATGTCGGGGGAGGGTGTCCGAGCCAAGTGTTTCAGAAAAATGATAATAATAACATTAACCACAACAATTAAGCAAATGTTTAAATTAATACATTAATATAATTCATAGGTCTATTCACTTGAATATGTAAATTAATTAATTCTATTATTATTATTATTATTATTATTATTACATGAAATGTTACAAAGACGGTACAAGAATAGTATTATAACAGCACGAATATTAGCTAATATCTAGCTTACGTGTAGTTAAGATCGCCAAAATGTGCATAAAAACAGCTGTCCTGGCAAGGAAATTAATGTCAAGAAAGGTGATAAATTGAATAATTGCTGAATAACAAAAAAGGATGTTAAATCCAGTTGACGAAAAATAAAGTTCCTGATTAATATTTTATGCTCATTATTATAAGTAGTAGTGTACATAAATCTTCAGTGATACTGTCATTCAAAGCCGTATGATCCCAATAGAATCCTTCTTTCCTAGTAAGTTCGGCAGGAATAAGTAACCTTCGATTATGCTAAACAAATATAATTTTTGTTTAGCGAGAACAGGCCCCAGGCGGATGCAAGAAGCCGTTCCTGCAAAAGTGACAATTCACCACGTATGGAAGGCAAAACTGCATATATTTTATATCGCACATTTACAGAGCCGTGCCACCTGAAGTTTTAAAAATCCCAACTTCAATGATTCTTTTAGACATGCTATAGTTGAAAAAAATATGTTTAGATGCACCAAAAGTGCATCATTATCAGATTATGCATATAACGTGTTATTGGAATCAACATATTTGTTTGTCGCCGATGGCGTAGTAATAACGTCGAGGTCTTGTAATTAAGGGTCCTCGCGTTCGATACCCAATGGAGGCACAAAGTGGATCGGATCGCACTTTAAACTGTAGGTCGGTTCCTGATTTAGCCTATTTGAATCAAGTGGAGTTAAAAAAAAAACAATATCAACGTTAAGAATGTTAGAATCCACTAATTCACCCGCAGGTAAGTCAAATTTCACATATCCCTCTTCATCCTCGTTCATAGACTTCCTGCGATACTCCTGTGAATGTGTGTTGCATACCACCAAGTGCGAGAAATGTGAAGAGTTCTTCTTTCCCTGTACTGCGTTATTTCTTTTCATAACAGTAAGGCTAAATTCTTGTTTTATCTTAACTTTTAAGAAACGTGCATAATACGTCTCTATCTTTAAACAATCACCCTTTCTCATGCATTTGTAAAATAATCCCATTCTGTTTCAGAAAACCTCTTCCTACGATCAAATGACGGAAACAACCCTCAAGTCTCAACAATTATAAATTTATGCTTAAATTTCCTATAATTTATACAAACAGTAGCACATATCGTAACGAACCTTAAAGTTCGTGGGATCTTATGAATACCTAAACTGTTAACCAATTAATCAATGGGTGATGTAAATAACTCATCATTCATCATCTTGATGAGACCACTCGTTATTGGCATGACGAGTTAACGCTTGGCAATGCGAAAGTTACAAAATCACACTAAGGAACTAAACTACAGAAAAGACAATGGTCACTCGTTGGGATTTGTGAACCGTTGAACCTGAATCATGGCTGGGTGTAGGATAATTACCTGTCTATCTGAAGTCTTTAGCTGAATCAAAATAAGCGAAGTCCTCTGTAAGCTTCTCCAAATCGTCGACCAGCGCGTCGTTCCACTTCTGACCTACTGCCTTGCTGACCACCTTCTCCCTCTCAACTCAATCCCAAAAGTCAGTCCCCTCTCAGCTTGTCTCACCTCTATATTACTAGGCCATCGAGCTCTTCCTCTATGCCGAATCGTGTTATTTAATTGCTACCATGCAAGCTGCTGACTCTATAACCAGAAGTATTACCTGTTTCCTGAATGCTCAGGAGGTTTGCATGGCACAACACAATGCATTGTAAACATGCCTCAGAGGTTGAGACAACTGAGAAAAACAAGTGAATGCCCTGGTCAACGTGAAGCGTTCAGAGAGACTTTAATAAAATAAATATACAATCTTAGGGATTGATACGATATCACGTCCTTTGGTGGAACAGTGTCAACAGCTAATGTACTTTCCTCGTCCTAATAAATTTACTTCCAACCAGTGACGGCGCCAGGGAAATGTGACTATGGGGGCAGAAGGGGGGCAACAAAATATTGTTGGGGGCAGGGTGGTATTTGTAGGGGGTGAGGGGAATTCTCCCTCTGAATACTTGTGTCGCCTTATCTGCTTGATAAATTTTATACCTGGAGGAAATAATATTTGGGGGGAAACAACAAATTATTGACAATATACATAGTTACTTGTTCCCCACCTCGCCATTTAATTGCAACACTTTTCTGTCAGACAACTGTAAGCTTCATTTGGTGAACACGTATGTGGTCTCAAGAGCTGTTATATACCTTGAACTGTCAAACAAGTTGCCCCTCTTCCCCCTTTCTTTGTTCAGGGAATTTGCCCAAAAAATGCCATTCCATGTAAAAGTTACAAATAAGTTATCACGTGCCTCGAACTTGTCACCACAGAACGTCTGTATTTACATGAGTGGAATAATAGTACGCGAAGATAGCTACATGGAATTCTTGACGCAAGCACACTAGCCTTTTACGAAACCATTTTTTTAAGAACAGTGTGCATTTAAAAATAATAAAAAAGAGCTACATTTCTTTGTGAAGCTAGAATGTTAGTGAAAGAAATTAAACATTGTTTTAAAACCATCCACATTCAACGCTTTTTCCCAGTTCTTAAAACTGGTTAAATCTTAGGTTAATCGCGGCGATTACGGGACATAAATGAATGCGAAATCGCCTATGCACAGGTCGGTGCCAAATCTTGAACGAAAGTCACACACATATAACTAAATATACTAAAACAAATTAATATTTGTTAGTCAAGTTGGTATTATAAGCAGGAAAGTGATATCGTGCAGAATACACCACTTTGAAAAGGTGAAAATCGTCATACGCTTATAAATGCAATCTCTTATTATTCGATATTTAATTAACTTCAGTTGGGGCAGGGGTAGGGTGAAGTGTCTTACTTGTGGCGCCCGCCCCCCCTTTGGCGTCGTCACTGCTTCCAACCCTCTAATAATTTCGCTGCTGATAGCCTCAGCTTCGAAATGGAAGTTTGTGTGTCGGCGAATATTACAAAGGACTTGTTTATCTTACAAGGGATATGAGGTTCATTGTCCTTCTTTCATTCAAAGTTTGCCGTTTTCCTAGCAGCTGAAAAGAATCCGAAGTGTCCCTCGTATTATTGTTCCTGCAAAACTTCCTTTCGGCAAGCAAAGCAAATTACATAATTTTTATTGCACCTTCGTTGCATCAACCTTCATTCCTAGGTCTGGATTTATGGCACTTACCAGCTACTGCAGGTCAACCTAGCCCCGATGTTTGCCCTCTGAAGCAACGGTGTCCATTGTTCAAAGCGAAATCTCCGCCAGTGGGGAGCGGCGAAAAATAGTCTCGGAATACACCCTGGTCCTAACCAGGCAGGGGGTAGCCTGAGCCCCCCCCCCCCCCTTTGCATTGCTGTTAGTTTCCCTCTGAAGTTTGATAAAACAACTTTGTGAAATTTATTTAGTAACGAGTATTTTGCTCAAAAACGTGGACACAATTCACAGAATAAAAAGAACAGCTACAACATTCGTTCGTCTTATTTACAGAAATGCTAATCAGGACTGTACACACAGTTTAAAGTTGGATCCAAATCACTATGTGCCTTCACCGGGCATCGAACCCGGGACCCCTTGATTACAAGGCGACGTCGCTATCACTGTACCATTTTTATTTTTTAAAAAATTAAAGGAAATCCCCTAAGCGGAAACGTCCCCCATCACACTTCATTCACTCATATCATTTCATTCAAATTTCTATTTCAGGACTGTCCAGACAATCACAAACATCCATGTTCGAGCCGGGTTTCGAACCCGGGACCCCTGGCGTCGTAGCGCGATTATCTAACCACTCCGCCACAGGGGCCGACTACGATCGGGGAGTCCCCTCATAGAACAAAGTTTCCTCCTACGACGATTATACAGAACTTAGCGCTCTTCTTTCATTTGAAATCTATTTATTCTATATCAGCCTCAGTATTTCGTTATTACAATCCAAGGAATAGTATTCTCGTTAAATAATAAATAAAATAAAAGCATTGGAAATAATCTTCAAACGGACGTAAAAAAAATCGAATCCAACCACCTGTGGAATGCCTGAGGGAAAGAAAAAGAATTTTCTCAACAAAGACATTTCCGAAATTTCCATGACATTCTAATAATTTCGTAATTCATGCAAATAATCATGTGGTAAAATCTTGTCATGGTTCCCTGTAAACACAAAAATCACCAAATTAGTTCTTTCCAAATTTGCCGTATTTTCTCCTCCTCTTTAGCTCTCAGCTGTTCGGACTGGGATAATGCAAGATTATTTGTCCCTCATTATCTCCTTCTCTTAGTCTTGCTAATATCGCCCGACCCTGTGGCCGAGTGGTTAGCACATCTCGCTGCGACGCCAAGGGTCCCGGGTTCGAATCCCTGTCGGGTTTGGTTGTTTGTGAATATCCATTCATCAATTTCATCACTCATCCCCATCTTCGCAAATTAGCCAAGGGGCACAAAACGCGAGAAAAAATAAACTAAATCAATCAATCAATCAATCAATCTTGCTAATATCTTGAACTCCCTAAATAACTTTCCCAACAACTCCTTATCAATTTGTACTACCATGTTTCCTACAATCTTTTTCCTACTTCCTAATAACATTCACTTCTGTACACCCTTTTATGTACAAATTAAATAATAACAATAAACCCTATCCGTTGGTCCGTTCATCTTTCCAACCCATAGAGCTGAAACTATTTTTAGAACATAAATCTCGGACTCAGACACTCCACGATGTTTTGGCCCCTCCTTCCACCTTCTTTACCTGCCCTTTTACTTGTTGTTATTCAGAATTGTATTAGTATCTGGAGTACTATCGTAACATAAAATTATTAACCTGGAAAAAATTGAAAGAAAAATGGGGAGTAACGCTGAGTTCCGAAAGAGTATTGAAAATAAGTTTAGGTATTCATTCGTTACTCTCTCTAGAATAGTATTCTTATTTTGACTTAATTCACGCTTATCAACGTTTCTAATTGAAATACTTTATTCCAAGCAAACAAGTATTTGCAACTGATTAAATATTTTGCTTTTATTTCTTCGAGACATTCGAGACGAGACGAGACTTTTCAAAAGCCGTCCCGTCCCGTCTCGTGTCTCGTCTCGAAAACGAGACGGGACAGGCATTCCGTCTCGTCCTGTCCCGAATTTCAAAAGGTTTGTCCCGTCTCGTGAGCAACACTACTTCTGCATGCTGGCTTTCACTGTCACGTAGGCCAGCTCTGCATAAAAAAGAAGTAATTCCATCATTACAACTCACAAAGGAATATCCATGGCTTGCACGTTACTCGGAAGCTGATATCTTTGCTTGCGAAATCGTGAGTCGAAAACCCAGGGTTCAGGGTTCGAACCCCAGGAGGGAACTCCAAAATTTTGGTGTCCAACCAAGCATCATTAGGGCATTTACCCGTTGCTTGAAACAAGAATGGGTAACTGGAGACCGGTCGAACAACTACAAGCCTCTATCAATTTCGAACCCGAAACCCCTTGATTACGGGCAACAGCGTTGTCACTACGCTATCGGGGAGGCGTATCTAGGTATCGAAGTACAACCTGGATAAGATTTAATGCATAGCAGACATAAAGGCGAACAAATTTTCTAAATAATGGTTTTCTTCTCCTTAGTGACCTCATTTTGACTTTACGAGCCTACAAAAAATGTATTTTTTTCCTGTATGCATGCAACCTTACAACAGTTTCATCGTTGCCACTAGCATTAATTTTTCTGTTATAATTGCACTAAAAGTTATTGTACTAAGACAAACTAAGTAACCACTCATGACAAATAATAAAAACAGTGAATTGGAAGAGCAGCATATTTATGGACCGTGATAGATTCACAATTTGCGGGATAGAGTGGTTAAGCTCTGTCAATTCTCTCTAACGACGTCACTGCTGGCATGGAACTGCTTCTAGTTCTTCTAGTTTCTAGAACTTGTTTCGAGAGAGAGATAGAGAGAGAGGGGGGAGAGAGAGAGGGAGAGAGAGAGAGTACTAATTACTCCTAGACAACAAGTTGAGGCTTGTACGAGAAATTAACGAGGAACCACTGCCCGAAGTAACATTACACACCGTTACAACTGGCGTAGGAGACTCACATTTCTGACTGTCGGCTCCAGTGGAAGGAGTCGTGGGTGGAGGGCGCAGAGTGACATGCGAAGGAGCCAGGGACGACAGGGAAAGGTACGTACTAACAGATGCACTGCTCCATCCACTGCACGCAAGATGGAGCAGATATGCAAAAATGAGCACATTATTAAGAGAAAGTGGATCTTTCATTAAAGCGAAAAAGACGAATTCATTGGAAACAATGGTTGTACAAATCCTAAATGGTCATGCCAGACTTCTACACTCTCTAAAATAACTCGAACGAATGTGAGTGCTGGCAACTATTACCCAGAGCTGGGTAAGTTACTAAAAACAAGTTATAGTTACCGTTACCTCGCTTCCAAAAGTTTTCATTACTTCGCTTCCAAAAGAAATTCATTACCGTTACTGAACTTCCAAAAATAACATGTTACCTTTACTTTAGATGCAAAAGTAACACCTTACAGTTACCCTTACATCTAATCCAAAGGTAACGCGTTATTGATACATTACTTCGTTTCCACCGACCTCCGTGGTGGAGTGGTTAGCACATCGCGCTACGACTCCAGAGGTCCCTGGTTCGAATATCGGCCTGCGCATGGGTTTTTGAAAAAGGTGAGATGCAGACAAAGTCAGGAAAAAGTAGCATATATTCCAACCAATCACCAGAATATTTCTTACATTGCGTTTTCTGCTTAGAATAAAGTTGTTCGTTGTATAGGAGATTAAAGGTACTTCTCGCCTATCTTCAACAATTGGAACGCATTTTACACAGCCTACATTGTCTACTCGTATATGTGTAGATATTTACTCGTAGACGCACATCAGTGCCCCCAAGGTATAATAAGTCTTATGATAAATCCATGACCGGTCTTTTTAAATGAATTCCTTGGAGATGTTACGACAGTGGTGTTTAGTAACAAGATAGCCGGCTAACGTTGTGGAGTGCTCAGACTAGCACACAACTAAATCAGAGGTGACGAGTTTGAATTCTAGGCAAGCCATGAATGTAATATACTTTGTTTGCCTCATCGTGATTAACCTAAAAATAACACAAACATAAAAATATTTTCCATTTATAGAATAAATTCGAAAATGTTTCCTTTATTATGCTACTAAGAATATTTGTGTTCATTTTCTGAAATTAAGCAGCTTAAAAGAGAATATTCTAAGGGTCTCGGTCGGCAACACAATGTAGAATCTTAATTTCGAATTGAGTTGAAGTTATTCCAGATGACCTTGAAAAACTTGCGCTTTTGTGATTGCTAGAGAAAGAGAAAAGAGAGAGAAAAATGAAGAATCTCATCGCAAGGTGTAGGAGAAGGTGAAAAAGTAACAGTAACAAGTAAAAAAATACGACAGGGAGAAAGAGAGAATGTTAGGTGCCAAGTCGAATCCTTGAGCTGAGGACATCTTCAGCTCATTAGTATTTTTGTTTGAATCCTTGAGCCTTACTTTTCAAAAACAGAGCAAATGAAACTAATAATGGACAATTTGCCTACTATTACCTGTACAAAAATGAGACTTTACATTCACTTGGGCACGCATAAAGAAAATAATCCAAAAGTGATCTTCCACTGAAGGCATTTGAATTGCAAATTCAGAAATTTCACTCCACTCACGAAGTCGCCAATTGTCTTTCCGATTCTTCTTCCCACCTTGTGGGTAATCTTGGTCCGAAAACTCTCTCGAATATGCCCCTGAGGGGTTATATTACGGCTCTCCTCCAATGCATCTCATTCAAGAGAGATCTAATGAATTCCCTGCCCCCTGAAACAGTTGGCTAGATTGGTGGTCCTCTTGTTCGTCCATGAGAAATCAAGAACCAAAATGATGTGAATGTGGTCCGTGACCTATAACGGTTGTTTTGCCCGGCGGTTTCGAGCAATCGCCGTGGCTCTTTTTTCTTCTTTTTCCTTTTCCTTCTCTGTGTGTTGTGTGGGAGAGATTGCAATGTCAGCTGGGGCGAATCAGCACCCTCAAATCAGATAAGCACATCCTTTTTGGTCTAATCACTGGACGAGAACCTCCAGGCAGGGGGAAATCAACGCAATCCGCATAACAAATGCTGGCAATGGCATTGAACCTTACGACCTCTTGGCATGCGTCGAGAGTCATTCTGTCCTTTTCTTCCTTTCTTTTGTTCTCATTACCAGTAAATTAACAGGGGAGGGAAACGTTTTACACATGAAACTGTGCCCCATTCTACCCTTCTAATGGCACACTCCACATTCCACGAGTTGTTTCAACACTCAAGAAATTAAGCACCTTCCAAATTAACCTTCGAAAAATATTTGTAAATAAGAGGTGAAGAAACATGTAAGAGGAGGTTTCATAATTATGAACTCCCTAACCTATATTCATATTAGAAATTAAACCAAATTCATAGGATCCTTGGAAAACACCAACAGGAAATCTCAGATGAAGATGTAAAAGGAATGACATAGACCTGAAAGAAATTGACAACAGTAGTGAAGATTGGATTCTTCAGGATTGTAAGTTATGTGAGGATGCAAGTTAACAAATGCCATGCACACAAACATAATCATGTTCTGTGACATATCAATGCAAACCGGGCAATTTACAGTATAACAAGGAAGAATACATTTAGTTTATGTAGACACAATTTCAATTAAAGTACTCCATGGAATCACTTTTGCTCGCTCGTAGTCGTTCGAACCTTCCACACTCGAGCGTTTGCAATAGAATATTATATTAATCTTCTAATATACCTATAAAAATGAATGTGTGTGTGTGTGTTTGTTCCGGCATAACTCTCGAACGCCTGGAGCGATTTCAACCAAACTTGGTACACGTATCACTTGCAATCTGGAAAGAAATACTGTGGGGGTAAGACACCCCTGGCACCCCTAGGGGTGGGGCTGACATGTAAAAATAATCGAAAACAACCGATATTAGTGTGGAATCCATAGTTTTCGGGGTCGCTAAGATGAATAGTGACACTACGAATGCCGTTCAACTCCAAGTTCAACACCTATCGGCATGGGGGGTGAGAGTAGATGAACAATAAAATGTCATAAATGACCTACACTAGTGTCGAATTCATAGTTTTCGGAGCCGCTAAGCTAATTGGTGACATTCACGATGACATTTGATAGAGAGACTTGCTTTCTCTATCACGATCAAGTCACAGGGGCAGTCTATTAAGTAATGCGGATTGGATTTAAGATCGCCATGTTTCTCCCACGGACAACTTTAATGGAAGATTGGGATAAATAAATACCCGGGCAACGCCGGGCAATCAGCTAGTGTTACAATAATCGTAGACACATTTATGTAAAATATCCGTCCTGGCAGCTTCAGCCCATAATCATCTCTTTCATTTTCACATTTGAGTGTAGTGATAAGATAGACTAAACTACATTAACAAGGAGATAATGACTATGTTTATATAAGTTTCAATGTTACTGCGTCTTTCACCTCACGATCCATATTTGAGGGCTGTTCGAGCGTTATTAGCTCGAGCGAAGAAGCTCTCGATTCCGTACGCTATCTGTCGTCGTTCGCGCGAACTATTTGGCGCTCGAACGAAATGCTCTTCCTGCAGCACTTTTATCAATATTAGGAGGATCACGAGAGGATGGTGGCTTTTTGGAAGGGAATCTATTATATGATAGTCACAATAAATGATACATCGTATACGCCCAGTCTTACAAATTAGTAACCTTAAAATCGAAAAAACAGTAATTGTTAAATAATTTGGTTTCAATAATGAATGAGAAATACACTGTAAATCTCTGAGACAACCCAAAATAAGAAATGCAATATCAACGAGACAGGGAAAAACAGGCGAGAAAAGATATTTAGGAAGGCAAAGGTGGTAAAAATGTTAGAGAGCAGATCGAGGAAAACAGGTATGAGAGGATGGATGAAGGGTCACTAGTCAAGGTAATTCATAAAGAAAGTCTGGTGAAAGGAGATTTGGTAAAGTCCAGAATACATTGTAGTAAAAATGTAGAGGCCTGAGAGGGAAATTTTTAAAGAGAAAGGCTAAGAAAATGATTTTACGAGATACAAATATTTGAAAACAAAATTGTGAGAGCTTCTTTTAGATAATGCTTCATTTTGCAACAACCTAATGTTTTACAATTTATTCATTTGTACTTTCTTGGTGACCACCATCACGCGAAAGGCGTCGCAGTGGCACAAACAAAACACTCTCAATGATGCGGCCGTGAAATTACCATCCGGGCCAGTAACAGTAAATCACAAGAGGTAATTGACACTAATGAAATGAATGGCGCAGTTAGAGTGTATGTTTAAATATGCTAATTTGGAAAAACAGCTGGTGTTGGCCTGCAATTCATTGCAACGGATGAGGAGAAATCTGATAAAAGTCTTACGGCATGGTTGCGTAGATAGCGCTGCATTCAGTTGTCTTTCTGTTGCGTGGTGCTATAAAACTCTGTTTGTGTAAAGGGTAAACGACCATCTTGTGCATTAAAAACGGGACTTGTGTAGAAAAATCAAGGTCTTGACACTCTTTGTGTGTGTATGTGTGTGTGTGTGTTATTTTAACTGAATTTGAAGTCAAAGTTTGCTTGAAGTCTACTTTTATGCTCAGATAGGCTAATCGGGACTGCACTTACAGCTTGAAGTGTGATACTAACCACTGTGCAAAGTCCATCAGCAAGGGATCGAAACAGGTACCCCTTGATTACAAGGCGACAGATTTCCAACAACGCCATCGGAGAGGCCCTTAATTTGAGTTGTAGCTGCAGGGTCATTGATACTAGCCATTGGCGTAGCCAGTCATGGGCTAACCTGGCTCGAACCTGTCCTGAAATTTGGTCAAAATCTTGAAGGAAACATCCTATCGCAAAGCTGCATTCGAAAATGACATTAACTGTTGGTGCCTGTGTTCATGTCATAAGTAAATATAACTGATAAATCTTGTACCATGTGCTCCTAGCTATATATAGGATCCTAATTTTTTACCAATTGCAATAAAACCGAAAAAATAGACATAAAATGATTTACTAATAACACATTTCTTATACACATTAAGTTGCAAAATATCATAAATTTAGTATTTCATTAGATTCCTAGTATTTCTCGTAATGTCCCCACATTTCTACACTCTGTCCCAGCTAACTGGAGCAGACGAACGAAAAGAATTCTCTGCGCAAGTAGTGACTCGAGATGGCTTCATCAATAAACACGTGAGAGGGAACGGTATTGCGTGGAGGGGCGAAAGCGACTGCAGTTATACTGAACTCAACTTCAACTGCCGGTTGACCTTGACGGCTATTTCTGTCCCTCAATCGTCTTCGGGAGTGTGTGGCTCGATGGGTGTCAACAAACTCAGTTGCAAAGTTGCAAAGTAAAAGCAGAAGGGGTCACATCGCTCTCCCGAAGCAACGTTGCCAAGCGTACTTCTGTTTTTGCCAAATTCCGTGTTTGTAGAGTGTTTGCGTGTGAAACTCTCTCGTGTAGGATCACGTGTGCAGTTGTACCATTAACACCCCGCTGATTTCTGGTGCTGGCAATATGGTTGCCCTAGAAGACTCTCTCGCGCTTTACAGTATATTTGGCAACATGTGGTGGATCCAACGCTCATGTCCAGCGAACAACGTTCGGTACCTTGTGACTCGATAATACCCGATTTCAGTTGAAGAAAATTCAACTGGTCGCCGATTCGCTGTTTCCCAGCTACCAGCCTACGAGCAGCGTGTACTGCTTCGCTCTGGCCACTAGATTTCCCCCGCTTCTCTGACGCTATGCGTGGCCTTGCTCCAGAAATACCTGGAACAGAGTATAGATACTATATGACTGAAGAAGAATGAAAAAAAAATATGTGCTGTGAAGACCGTCTAGAACGAGCATTATTTTGTGAATACAGTAGTCACAATTTATGCACATAGTAATATATACATTGTTATTGTGGTACCATTTTTGCACTAGCAAGTTTTCAACACACACTACGGATTGGGCGCCTTGTAGTTGCTCAGCATAAATGTGTATAAGCCCTGTTCAATAGCCTACATATTAAATTTTAATATACGCGTATATTAATAAAAACTACAGTACACCACGAACAGACTGTGCATATGCAACCAATAGGAATAAATGTGCATGGGTCTGGACAAAAATTACTAATAACTATAGTCTGTACTACATTAGCGCCTCAAGTAGATAAACAGTATATGTGTGGATAATTATACATTGGTTGCTTTATTCTGATGGGGCCTCTGCTAGTATCATTTTATTTCCGTCGTGTACAGTCACGGACACTTCCGGTTTGTAATGGATGGTTGATTTGGTGTTTTAAGTCCACTTTATGCACAGTCAGGCTAATCGAGACTGGACCTACAGTTTAAAGTGGGTTTCGAACCACTATGTTCCTTGGGATCCCTTGACGGTTTGTAGTGCACCCATTAGAAGGCAATGGGGTTAGTACGAAGTGTCCATAACTGTACGTACCGGCACTATTGCTTTCAGTATGTTGTCTGACAGATATAATAACGTCAGTGACAATCACGAATTTGAGTTGCGTGGTTGCATGTATAAAGGATAAACATTTTTATCTTTCGAGGATTTGTAGCTCAGAAAAATGAGCAAAAATTACAAAGAAGAGTTGATCTGTTTGATATCATCTATATGATGTGAAAGATATGTCGTGCAAAACAGCTAGTAGTGTAATTGATGCTATTATTGCCACAAAACTTTTCTTGTATAAAATTAGGCTAAAATGCCTATAAAAGTTTATTACTCAAGTGTCCCCCTCTATGAAATTTAAGATTTTTTGCAATATTACTGGGATGAAGAGGGAAGAGAAAAGATGACCCCCCCCAAATTGATGTGAAAAAACCTAAATTTGCTAAAATTGCTGTTTATAAATTTGTTAAAAATATGCTTTTTCTCAATATTGTTTTAACTACACTAAAAACTAATCCAAGATACTCATATGAGCCACACCCACACACACCTACCCACACATACACCTACACCCACACATATTTACTTCCGGTCCACTTCCGGTCCACTTCCGGTCTACTTTCGGTCTACTTCCGGTCTACTTCCGGTCTACTTTCGGTCCACTTCCGGTTTACTTCTGGCTTACTTGACAGACACCTGTGGGTTACTGTGGTGTTTTCTGATTGGCTTACTGTTTCAGATGTAGTCCGCGCTTAGGCTATTTAAAGAGTTTTTGTATTACAGATGAGTTAATATTGTGAGAATAGTTGAAGAGTATAGAGGTGTTGTTCTAGTGTTCTTCAGTAGTTAGAGAAGGGGGTACGAGTAAATACCCTCCTCTCTCCCCAAAATCTAACAATTTCATAGTGAGCTATCTTAGTGTAATTTAACTGAAAATCATGATTTTAGCTGATTTTACAAGTATAAAAACTGAAAATTTGTTTTACGCAAGAGTTCAAATTCCAGTTTTATTGTATAAGAATTCTTTTATAGTTGCAGAAGTTCAAAAAACACAGTTCTACTACACTTGCTTGGCGCTCGGATGGACCTGCACTCCACAATATGTCTAAAAGTATATCGAACTAGACGGGTCTAATAATTTCTTAATTGCAATTATTTTTCCAAAGAAACTTCTGCAACACAGAAATGTTGGCAAGAATTCTCATCTAACCTAGTTGTTGACAAAATCAATAGTTTTGCATTCCAAACATTCCCCGAGTGTGCGTGCGTGTGTGTAGATGTGATGTCAACTTCTTAAGAATGTCACGTCAATAATACTAGCTTGGGAAGGTCGTGACATTCCCTTTTTTCTCTATAAAAAAGAGATAGAGGATCATGTAATTTGCTTGACGTAGACAGGATGTTAACAATGCATTCATAACTAACATGTGATTATTCAAAAATTCAAATAGTGCAGTGGAAAACAACTAACTAACTAAATCTCTAGACATCTTAAACCCGAAGAGAGCTAATACAAGCACAAGTGTAAATAATTAAATAAGTTACAAGGAGCTGAGACATGGTTCGAATTTTTTGATCTAGGTATGGATGCAGACAGGCACTAAATTTTGTGTGGATCAATAATTATTCTACCGGCATAGTGCTCAAGGGTCGATTTTAGGTCTCACCACTGAAGTTTCCGGGTTCGAACCCCTGCATATGAGATTTTTATAAGTGTTTCTTATCCAATTTCATTGTTGCGATTAGCTAAAATCGAAAGAAAGGCGGCGTAAAATAACAAAATTACAAACAAGAAGATATAATAAGAAGAAGAGATGCAATGCGTAACATGTAGTTTTCGAGAATTACTCTCAAGAAAGGGTCTAACATACTTCCACGCGCCTGAACCCAGAATTCGGAGTAATTATCTGTGGGGCTCCTAATACAGCATAGTTTTTATCATAGAATAGTTATAGGAAATTTGCTATCAGATGTAGGCTTATGTGTTGGTTTTAGATGTTGATAAGTATAGGGAAAGGGGAAAAAAAGAGGTTCTGAAAATGTGATTATATTAGTGATTTTAAATTGTATTCTTGGGGTCATGTACACACTTGAATTTTGAATTTTTTCCCAAGAAAATTTATATATAAATACCAGAGCTAAAAAGAAATATTATAACTATTGTTTCTAAGTTACATTTTATCAATTATTATAAGTTTAAAAGTGTTTTTTTTTCTAATAAATAGAGTTTTATTAAATTTTGACTTGATTGTGAGTTTTGTATTTTTCCCCGAGAAAATTTATATATAAAACTTCTATTTAAATAACATCTTGCAAAAATGACAACTTGTATAACCGACTTGCCACTTGAACTGCTGTACAAGATTTTTGAGTATAGTACAGGTGAGGATGTTGCGGCATCTGAAACAGTAAGCCAATCAGAAAACACCACAGTAACCCACAGGTGTCTGTCAAGTAAGCCAGAAGTAAACCGGAAGTGGACCGAAAGTAGACCGGAAGTAGACCGAAAGTAGACCGGAAGTGGACCGGAAGTAAATATGTGTGGGTGTAGGTGTATGTGTGGGTAGGTGTGTGTGGGTGTGGCTCATATGAGTATCTTGGATTAGTTTTTAGTGTAGTTAAAACAATATTGAGAAAAACCATATTTTTAACAAATTTATAAACAGCAATTTTAGCAAATTTAGGTTTTTTCACATCAATTTGGGGGGGGGGTCATCTTTTCTCTTCCCTCTTCATCCCAGTAATATTGCAAAAAATCTTAAATTTCATAGAGGGGGACACTTGAGTAATAAACTTTTATAGGCATTTTAGCCTAATTTTATACAAGAAAAGTTGTGTGGCAATAATAGCATCAATTACACTACTACCGCTCACACTAGGTTTTCACAAATATTCGTATTATTTCTGATTTTACATCCCTTTTCTGCTACTTATAGCTAATCCCGACGGAGAGGATGAATTAGGATTACGTGAAAATGATGACGGTACAATCACAAAGGTACACAAGTATGTATAGTACGTGCGTTTTTCAAATTTAATCTTATTTATTTTTTTAACTATTTTTGGGGCTTAACGGCAAGGTGAAATTCTCGAGAAGAGTTTTGAATTTGTTTTACGTCACATATTATACCGTTCGGTTTATCGCAACGATGGGTTTAATTGTGATAATGATGAAATATAGCAATAAACAACCATGGCCGTACCCAGAAAAAAAATGCCTGGGAGGGATTTCCCCACCATTGGTCCTGTACTTAACAGTTATATATGAAGTCATTATGCAGTAAACCAGCATGTGTTTCATTCAATCTTTTATATACTGTGCCGAGATCTGTGGAGGACCCAGAGGTCCTCAAAACCACAGGTCCTAGGTTTATGCTCTTTATGGAAACTTGATTCAACAACACAAAGGTCGAAGAGGGTAATTTAGGAGAGTCATAAGGAAATTTTCGGTCTGAACAAGGAACAATATTGGAAAGCCCCGTCCAGAAGTGAACGTGGAGGGTGGGGTGTGATTCCAAGGATAAGGCTCCCCGAAGGTGTAGTGCTAACATCGTCGTCTTGTTATCAAGAGGTCTCGGGTTCGATACCCAGTGGAGGTTCGGGTCTCACTTTAAACTGTAGGTCCAGTCCCAATGAGCCATCCTGTGTATAAAAGTGCACTTAAAACTCAAACAAACAATTCCAACGATTTCAAGAATTCCAAATGCTTGAAAATTAAAGCTCAATTGTCCCAAAAAGAAAAAAGGTTCTCTCACCATCGTGTCTCTGTTGTATAGTTGTCAAGATTTCAATAAATATTTGAAAACGAGTTGGTTTCTGAATGCCAGATGTTCCTAGGAAAAGATAGGGGTTAGTTTCGAACCTTCAAAGAACTCCCTTAAATGATGACATGCAATTAACCGGTGATTTATATTTTCGCAGAGAGACACGCTCACCTCTAGATCACGGAGGCCACCTCTGTTCCTACTTATACAGGAGCAGATATATTGTTTGTATAATGCAATTGAAATACTGGATCGAATGTATTCTTACCTCAAGATCACCAACATGCTGTACGGTGGCAACCTTGCCCAGATCCGTGTTATTCAACATCTTACTTCCTCGTTTGGTGCATGTGCAGAGACGAGGAGAACGAAGAAGTTTTTCTAAACCGCGTCGTGCTTTTTGGGGATTGGCTCATCTCCAATTCATGAAATACGGGTTTACTCTCCTTCCCATCCACGCCACTGACTGGAAACATCCATTTCGACAATCAGGAACCACACAAATATTCCAGACGACTTTCGGAGTGATTTTTTCGCCGTCATAATTCCTTGTCTGACACCCTGTGGATAAAAAAAAAGGGAGGAAGAAAACTGTAAATTACTGATTGGCCGAAATGTATATGATGTATGTATATTGCAGTCTGGAATACTCTTTCTGTGGATAATTTATCTATAGAAGAGTGAGTATTTACAACTGTACAGTCACAGAGACTTCTGGGATGTAACTATTCCATTGAAAGCTAATGGTATCGTGGAAGTACCCGTGCTCATTGGTAGAGTCGTCTCGCGTCACTACTAGCGCAGAGACTTGTATTCGTTCGCTTGCTCTAGAGATAGCCGGGACAGAGTATAGATCCTGGAATACTCGATTCCCTGCAAGGCGTCATGTGTGTTGCCTAACTCTGCGGCGATAAGAGGATTTTAATAGCAAATTTTCAGAGGCATCTTCTGTCACCGCCGTAGATTTAAGCAACACACGACACATTGCTGGGAAGCGAGAATTAGAGGATCTAGGTGTCCCATTTTTATTGCCGGTGACTGTACAAACCTTGAAATAACAGCACAATTTTCTCTTTCCCCTCCCTCTCTTTCCCCTCTTCTTTCAATACCACTTTTCCTTTCATAGATTTCAATATACAGCGTGTCCACAAAGTCCTGCTACCATTATAAGGAAACATAGCTCCTAAACTATATGAGATAAAGACATGCGGTTTTTTGCAACGTGTTCTACAGCTCTCAAAGTTTTAATAAGTAGTGTTTTTTTTTAGATTATGTTGTGAGCGACAATGACGACAGCACAGAAGAAGGCACAATGTGTGTTGTATGCTGAGTCTGGTAATTGTAAATAAAACTTTGAGAGCTGTAGAACACGTTGGAAAAAAGTCGCATGCCTTTATCTCATATAGTTTATGAGTTAAGTTTCATTGTAAGGGTAGCAGTACTTTGTGGACACGCTGTATTATCATAAATGTATTAACGTCTTTCATGAATAGTTTCAATACATTCCCTTTACCTCATTTCTACTCTCCGCTTTGAACCTCTCTGCCCTCTTTGTCCAGACAGGCAGGAAGAAACTTATGCTTGAATTAGCAAA
This sequence comes from Lepisma saccharinum, assembly GCF_977018435.1. Taxonomy (NCBI): domain Eukaryota; kingdom Metazoa; phylum Arthropoda; class Insecta; order Zygentoma; family Lepismatidae; genus Lepisma; species Lepisma saccharinum. The sequence continues at coordinate 49,413,969 of NC_139231.1, read as the reverse complement.
GCACGTTTGGGCAAGTTTTTTTGGTAACCGTGAACAAAGATTTGGTAGCACATACTAAATTTTGGTAATTTGACCCAATTTTGGGGTAACTAAATAAATGTGCACGATTTTTTGTGGCCCATTAATGTTTGGTTACGAGAAACTACTTTTTGGATATTCCAAAAAAAATTCTCTGTGTATGAGGTACGAAAGTCCCTAGATTCCTCATTTGTGTTTCTTCTCCCTTTGGTCCCTCCTCCCTACTCGTAAACATCATCATTATTAGACTCAGGAGTTGTATGTAATTACATACTCTATTCATTTCAAGATACATATCTTGAACACGAAAATGTCAACGAATTATGTAACTGACATGATTTTGCTTAAGTATTATGTTACATATTTTTACAAATATTTCCCAGGATATTACACATTTCACATATTTGCTCATTTGCTTTACATAAAATAACATATTTCGGTATTTTGTTCCTATTTTGATCCTTTTTCCTATATTTTTGATCTCTGAAACATGATGAAGAAAATTTGTAGCTCGTGTGATGTCATATTTTCTAATTAATGAGATGCATAGTGCTTACGGTTACCTAAAATTGACTGCCAAACCGAAAGACAGGCTGAAGACCAAAATAAAAATTACTGAAACGGTGCTGAAGTTTCTCCCCCCCCCCCTTTCTGGTTATATATTTTCATTTTCCTTTTAGATTTTCGCAAAGCACCTAAAAAATGTGCTTTTTTGAGTTTATGAATTTGATACAAATTTTAATTTGATACTATATATTTAGCTACATATCCTTTTGATAATACATATTTAGGTACATAATTTGTCAATTATTGTTACATATTTATGTACATATTTGTACTTTGATATTACATAAAAATCCGGAGTCCAATCATCATATTAATTGCAGAGAAATTGTACAGTACATCGCTAATATACTCTTGTTCTTTTAAGGTTCCGTTTCTTTTCCGTCGTACACAAATTAAAATATGCCTTTTAATACTTACGTAATATATTATATTACATGTTAAAGCTTCATAAACAGAATATAGATAATAGAAAGATCAGAAAAGAAACATAAGTAATTTTGTAATTAAATTATGTATGACTAACTATATTTGATTTCATATTTGTGATGCTTAATAACAGATGTCTCCTCTTTACTTCACTTTTATCATTAATTTACACAACATAAAAATACAATACATATCACATGAAACAACTTAGAGAATAAAATAATATCAGTAAAAATATAAATTTTATATCTGCAACTAAACTAACCTAATTTTATACTTGTAATGTTTCATGTGGAAATTGCATATTTGTGTATGTTTATGCATTTTGAGAGTAATATATATGGTATGAAGAAGCTGTTGACCATGAAAAAAAAATTCGTTTTGTTCATTATCATGTGGTTGTTCCGGAATAGTTAGGAAACAATAGTTATGTTGATGAATAAATTATCTCGGGCTATCGACCAGGTGAGTTGTGGAAAGGATAGCATAGGATAATCGATAACCCGAGAGAATTTATTCATCATTCCTCACCAGGAAAGCTTCAAAACTTACTTCAGTTAGTTATATAGACAAAGTTGCACTTTGAACATGTCCTTAGTCACTAAATTGGACAGCTATTTAATGTATTGCAATATGCACTATTGTAACTTGGTTTCATACTGTAGGCTGTATTTTTATTACTATTGAGAAATTTTGTTATCTTTACCTTATATTTTGTTATCTTTGGAAAGATCGTGTCTAATCTTCCCAATCGATGCATTTTAGTGCATTATACGAAACAGAATCTGATCAAAGTACCCTTTATGCATTTCTGTGTGTTTTCTGACACCAAAAAGTGCATCATTTGCAGTTTATGCACGTTAATGTGTTGTTGGAGTCAATATATGTGTGTCAATTGACACATTTAGGGTTCTGTGTGCAGAGTCGCGGTTTCCAAACTGTGTTCCGCGAAGCTTCTCCAAGTACTCCGCGAAGAGATTGGAAATAAAAATATAAATGAATGTGACAATTCTTTTGAAATGATAACATATCGACTAACAACTTGTAAGAAATAGTTAAGTAAAAACAGGCAATAGTATGTCGTTGACATATGGGTACAATATTAGTTCTCCCTGACGATTTTCTCTCCTGAAAGGTGCACCGCTGCTTCAGTATGATATCCAGGGGGATGGGGGATTTGCCACTAGGCTATCCTAGGCTATAGTTTAGGGGCCGTAAGTCCAGAGAGAGGAGCACAAAATGTGACACTGAAGAATCTAAGTGTATTTGTCTTATCGAAGTTTAGTGAAAATTTTGTAATCAGATGTGGCTATTTTTTTAAAGTTTATAAGTCTTTTTAATACACAGCGTGCAATTAGTGGAAATGAAGTACCAACTGTACCACAATAACAAACTTAATAATAATAATAATAATATCGGCAGGCCCAAAAACAAAGGATAGTCTAAGGACTCAAATTTTATAAATCCTCCCCCTTGTGATATCTAAACAATGCTCTTGGAAAATTAGTTTCTGTGACATGGCATTATTGACTCCATAAAGACTAGAGCTGTTATGGCTAGAGACGCCTTGCCAGACACCGCTCCGACATTCGCTTCTGAGTGTTTCACCTGTCTCTTGCAAAAGACCCGCCTTCTGTTCCAAGACAAGAGAGTTTGTTTGTAGAGACCAGGAGGTTGGGGGAGGGGAGCGGGAGCCGAAAAAGTACCCGGAACCAGACCTCCCGCCGCCACAGTCATGATTTGTTTACAAGTACACCGTTTGTCCCTTTTTACGACGATTATGCCAGCGAGTTAAAATTACCCCGTTCGGATGGACGCCTAAAAATACAGGGCCATATGGTGAGCTATGTCGCCCGCCGTGACAGCCGTAGAAATGGCGGGAGAGAAACACTGGAGTTTTTTCCCCCTTGCGAGGCAGAAGGAGGTGTTGTTTGTCGGGGCTGCCTAAGCGCAGCTACCGTTCCCTTCACTTATGGTGGCACGTGATCTTGCGCATCTCACGGTGAATTTGTGACAATTTGCACTGTGGCTTGGAACTGAAATATGGATATTTGCTAACGAGAATTAAAACTTGCATTCGAAACAGAGTTTAGCTTTACACAGTTTTGTACTTGGCTAAGATGAAGGCCAAAGAACTATGCAACGCTTCTAGTGTCAGCAAACGGGCATGCTTACGGAACAAACTCTCTGGCATTCTTAAACCGAAGGTATTCTTAGTCAACGCGGCTGTGGATAAACTGAACGGCCATGAAAATTACTGGGCAGAATTTCGCTGTTGCCACATATGGGAAAACAAAGCAGGAGTGAAACAAGAGTCGCTGGTTCCCGTGCACTGTGTGGCAACGTCAACCGGGCTGCGTTGCTTAGTTCGAGCGTCAGACAGACTTCTCTCCGGGGCACTTTTGTGTCATCCATAACCTTTCCAGCAAATACTGTCAGTTTGTATCACATGGATTACAAAGACCAACTCTACGACGTGGCAACAGCGCGAACTTCTGCCACCCGCCTAATTCTTTTGGTCGTGAGTTTAGTAGTGATTTCAGAAGAACCCAAACAAGCCATAATGCCAATCACAGTGGCGAGCTCAATGGAGTTGATGGAGTCATAGCCCCCCCCCCCCTCCTTCTCCTTAGTCCCATCCTCCCTTATGAGAATAGAACACATACATGGAAAATTGTAAAATATAGAAATGATAATCTATAACCACACTCTCATATGCTCCAGTCCACCTTACAAAACTTCTGGAACTCCCATTGGCTCCTCATCCCCTACTTCGGTAGAAAAAAAAAACCCTGGGTAATTACATATGCATTTATTAATATATTAAGGGCAAGTATCCTTCCACACACACTATAGATATTCACGAATCATCCACCTCGCCACTTTCAAATTTCTGGTGACGTTATTGTCCGGGGCGATGATATGATTTGATTTGATTTGATTTTTGTTATTTAGTGTCACTTTTCTTCCATTTTTGACTAATGGGTGATGACAGGATGAAATTGATGAAGGGACACTCACAGAGAAAACCAATGGGCAAGCCGGGATTCGAACCCGGGACCCCTGGCACGGAGGTCGACCTCCGGCACAATGGGATGAAGATGAAGGATGAATTGATGAAATAGAAGTAAGCACAAATATGATAAGAATATCGTTGTGGTGACCGATTTTGTCACCAAAGATTTCGAAGATTTGTGAGCGTTAATTCATGTACAAAAGCAAGAAAATACTAAATCATAATCATCATACATCATCACTGTCGCACAGAAATACTCTATCTCGTTTTCGTCTCGAAGTACTTTGTTTCGTTTTTCGTCTGATCTCGATTTGTAACTCCGTCTCGTTCTCGAATGGCAAGCCTCGAGTTTCGAAATATATAGCATAAACAACATATTCGTGTAGCGTGTCACAGCACACACTTTCACAGAGCATAGAAATAATGAAGGCATTTAGTTTTCCTAACAAGATATTACTTTTAATGCCTCGTTTGTACGGTACAAACGCTCAGGGAACAATTTCATCCTGAACATATGCACCACGCACTACAAGCTTGCAATTACCACTGACGCATTGACTTTGTAAATACTGTAAACAAAATGCATGGTTGATTTATAATAATCAGAATAGATATCCCTCTTGGGTATGTCTGAATAAGTCGCATAGTAGAGTGCTGCAGAGAGAGGATTTCGCTTGAGCGCTAAATAGTTCGCACAGACGACGCTAGATAGCGTACTGAATGGAGAGCTATTTCGCTCGAACGAAAAACGCTCCAACAGGCAAAACGAGCGGTACACGCTAGAAGCCCAGTAGTATAATAGCAATTTGTCTGTGGTATTGGGCCCTCAAATATGGATCGTGAATTGAAAGAGAGAGTAAAATTGAAACTTAAGTAAACATAGTCATTATCTACTTGTTAAAATGTACAGGGTGTATCAGAAGTCCCTTACCACCCCTTGTAAAATCCGCAGTGATGTATTTTCATGGAATTTTATATGAGCGATACATAATAGGCCTAGGAGGACACCTTTTGGAGTATGTCACGCGGATGGCCGCCATCTTGGTTCCGCCATCTTGAATTCAACTTTTTTATTTAAAATGATAGGTGGGTCATGTGACACATGATCATAGGCTAGAATTTTGTCAGGATGTCAAATCTGAAATCAGATTTCATGTAACTGCATTTGGTGAAAAGTTATTGGTAACTGAAAGTGATGTTTACCTGTTTGTTGCAGGTGCTGAACCATGCCGTTAACAACTGAGGAACACATACAGATCGTCAAATTGTGGGGTGTGATAAGTACCTGTGCAGTGACTGCCGATTTCAACCTGCGTCATCCAGAACGTCACCCTGTGTCACATGTTGCAGTGGCGCAGTTATTAACCAAATTCGAGGAGATGGATACGGTCTTGGACAGACCACGTAGTGGACGACCGCGGACAGCCACGGATGAAGAACAAGCTACGGCAGTGCTGGTCTCCTTCTCGACTTCACCGCAGCGAAGCACACGTCGTATAACAATGCAATGTGATATGAGTCACAGTTCAGTATACAGGGTGCTACAGAGGCACAAGTGGCATTCGTATAAGGTGCAAATGCAGCAACACCTCTCCGAGGACGATCCAGATCGCCGCGTGTAGTTTTGCGAGTGGGATTCCCGCGCAAGTACGGCTAAATCCAAACGTCGCTATGCAGATACTCCATTCCGATGAAGCGAAATTCTACGTAAATGGGGAGGTGAATAGGCAAAACATGCGCTATTGGTCGCCTGACAACTCCGTATGGACAGATCCCTCCAAAATCACCGTTGCAGGGAAGATTATGGTGTGGGCAGGCATATGGGGAACAGGGATAATGTGTCCTATTTTCATTCAAGGAAATTTAAATGCGGAACGATACCTGGGGATGCTACAGGAACAGATACTGCCAGCTCTGATGTCGGAAGATGGTACATTTCCCAGGTTTTCCCAACAAGATGGTGCGCCTCTCCATTATGGCGTCCGGGTGCGTCAGTACTTGGATGAACAATTTCCTGGGGCATGGATTGGTCGACGTGGGCCCGTTGAACTGCCCGATTATCAGACCTAACACCAATGGACTTCTACCTTTGGGGGACACATTAAGGCTATGGTGTATGGTGTGAAAATTCGTTATCTTCGTCATCTGAAACAACGTATCGTGGCTGCCTTTGAGCAAATTTCACCAGATACCTTGCTCGGTGTCCACAGACATGGGGAGAAGCGTCTGCACACGTGCATTGCCCAACACGGACACATCACTTTCAGTTGCCAATAACTTTTCACCAAATACAGTTACATGAAATCTGATTTCATATTTGACATCCTGACGAAATTCTAGCCTATGGTCATGTATCACATGACCCACCTATCATTTTAAATAAAAAAGTTGAATTCAAGATGGCGGAACAAAGATGGCGGCCGTCTGCGTGACATACTCCAAAAGATGTCCCCCTAGGGTGGTAGGGGACTTCAGTTTAGTCTGTCTTACCAATACAGTGATATGTGAAAATGAAAGAGATGATTATGAGCTGAAACTGCCAGGACGGATATTTTACAGTGTCTATGATTGTTGTCACATTAAAATGATATTCCATTGTAAACGCTCGAGCTTGGGAGACTTGAACTGGTACGAGCGAGCGAAAGTGGTCCCATGCAGAACTCTATCGCATAGTATAGTAAATTTGGTTCACTTAAATTTCCGAGAATATTGAACAATATGTCTCGGTCTCGATTCTAGAAAGTTCTGTCTCGTTCTCGTCTCGATTTCTTACAAGGCTGTCTCGGTCTCGTCCCGGTATGAACTCCACGTAAAATTAATGTCCCACAGTTTTTACGCAGCTCTGAATAATGACCATCCATTAACACATATACTGCCCCCTATATGCTAAGCAAGGCGCTGGAACCTTTGTGGAGGAAGGTGCAAGCAAGCTGTAATTGGTTCTCAGTACAAAGCTTTGTGTGTGTGTGTGAATTTCTCCCTGTCTGCGCGCGTATGTGTGTGTGAATGAATCCTTCTTGCCAGGAGGTGTGGTGGTTGTCAAAACTCGGCGCCACTTTGCTCGCCGGTCTCTTGAGTCCCTGCCAAATCCAAGCTAATTCCGTCGCCTCTCGGATTGGGTCAGCCCATGGTCACTCGCTGCGGCAGGGGCTATGATAGATGACTGAGCTGGGACACGTTAAGTACCAGATGAATTAAACTATATAATTAACGCTTGATTAATGGTTGCTGGGACCGAGAAGAAAATACTTTTAACGCGAAAGAAGAAAGAAGAAGAAGCAAACCATGGAAGACAAGAGGAGAGTCATCAAGAAGTGCAGAACAAAGCGTAATTACTAATTTCTAGACACGGGGGAGCGAGATCGTCGCAAGGATCTATGGAGAAGTTGACATATAAGCTCGCTTCGTTTATAGGTGGGGTCGCGGCGATGTAAATTGCTGATAATTAGATGTTGTTCCCAAGGATACAAACACGACTGCCTCCGCCATTTGTAAGGCTCTGCGGGAAATAATGACACTGTTAGCCGTCAGGGGTCTCGTCTACCTTATGACCTGAAGACTGGATGAACTTCGCGTCAACCACTTTGTAGGGGTGTTAGGTTCCAACGCGTGAAAAGATTCCAATAAAAGGTATATGTTTCAGGTACCCTTGTATCTATAACTGAGGCTGAAGGGAAAGCTACTGGGATTGGTATCAGGACATGAGAAATCCAAGTCTCGACTCAAATTTCAATACAAAACCGAGACAAAGGCATGACGTCACCAGGATGTAGGTCCTATCTGCGCTCTGTGACGAATCCTGGAAAGACATGGATGTTTATGTTTGTGTGTTCTGTTGAATATTAAGGAATACAAGTGAAAAAACTGAAGACAAGAAAATGAGAAACAAAGAAATATTTTTTTAAATACGGATGATGAACCTAGTGGACCTATTGCTAAACTTTTTTTTTTTTCGAATCTATCTCAGCGATAGTTCACGTTTGATTCTCACTGCCATAGATAGGCACATGGGTGGCTCAAATTAATTTATGTCGCTTTAAACGAGAATTTTGTAGGTCTTTAATTTTACAAAATTTCAAATCTTCATATTTGCAGCACTGTAGAAAGACGTTTAATCTGTGCTGCCATCTAACAACCCGCGACCTTAAAGTAAAAAGGTTCTATCTGCACTTTTGTGCGAAAATGAGTTTGTGACCTTAAGCAGGCCATTGCTTTACATTCTTTGTACTCCGTAAAGATCATGCTTCGAAGTATATTAGTTTCGAAGAAATCAACGGGGTAAAAAGGTACTATCTGCAAATGAGGTTTTAAGTTGGGGTAAAAAATTTCTATCTGCTTTGTTTCCGGTCTTTGTGACTACCAGACAAATGGCACAGCGTTCATCTCCTATGTATCCATCTATTGGAACCTCCAACGTAGAGAGGATAAAATTAAGTATAGAAAAAGTGTCAGATCTCACTTGTATGATGAAGTGGATGCCGGCTGTGGACCAACGTAACTTTGCTAAGGTTCTGAAGATAATTTTTTTCATTTGTTTACAGTCTTGTCAATAAGCGATATCTACTCTCAATGAGTACAAATACTTTTCATTTTCTTATCAGAAGGATATACAGTAGCATGTTATGTTAAAATTAACGTTTTTTTGTTTCCGCTGGGATTATATACTGCAACACTATTTACAACATGGTTACTTTTTTTCAACTGACTCGCATGTCAATACTTTCTATTAAACATTATTTGAAAATCAAATCTTCACACTCTTACGTAATTGGCTTACAGTATTGGATGAAACAATTTGTATTATTTTGTACTCTGGAGCACCTTTTACATCTTATTTACTTTAACATGTACATAGTTCATGCAGAATATAGAATAACTAGAATATAACTAATTTCTCACCTTTCTTTTTTTGCAAAAAGTTTAAATATTTCAGGAATAACCTTTTTACTCTCATCTGAAACGTTGCAATACCTAAACATTAGTAATATTTTTTCATTAATTTTCCTGTATATATTAGAGAGGGAGGGATCACTATACAAATGCCAGAGGCACAACTTGTTGGAATAATTAGTTTTCCCTTTGCACACAGTCAAATCTTTAACTAGCCCTCCTGGGAATATTACGACTTGGCAGATAGAACCTTTTTACTTTAAGGTCGCGAACCGTAAAAAAAAAAATATCTTGACCGTTTTCAAAGTAATAACGACCAGTACATGGTTACCATAATTAAAGTAACTTAAATGAATGAGCTCTTAAATATAAATTTATGGTGCACTCAATTGCAATTTATAATCATTTTGTACCTTTACGAATGATAAAAAAAGAACGGTTGTATTCTGTTTTGTGAAATTAATGAGAAGTAGTTAAATTTTAACGGTAGAATGGTGTAAATTTTACGGTAACTTCTAACAGTGTAGTTTCTAAGCGACTGGTAATTCTAGATCGAGCATTGTCCATCACTGCCAGCTACTGTTTGATAGGTTAATCCCTTCACCAAAAATGTTCCTTATAACGCTCCTAGTCTGTGAAATATTGACACTTGACAAGAATCGTTACGACCCGAGTATAAGGCTACTTTTTTAAAGCTTTGCCGATTTGTTCCCTACAACTGATTCGGAAGTTAGTATCAAGGCTTTTTAACCATGATCATTTCTATCTTGATTAATGTCGAATATAAAGTATTCACAGAGATCTTTACGCCAAATGACATCGCTTCTTGTCCAATATATCATTATAGAACAAGGCACCAAAACCTGGACAAAAACCACATTACTTGTTCGGGCGAATGGTTTATAATGTTGCCAACGTGGGTCGGAGAAATAATCCGTGTGGGGGAACCTCAACAGAAATCGAAATAATTATTCAACCAAGTTGAACATATATATACAAAGGTCTCGGGAATGATATTAAAAAATGTACTTAACGTTGTAATGTCGGTGTACTTTCTTTATTCTAAGAACCCGAGTACCGGACCATGTTGCACCACAGACTCAAAATGCATTTTTGGTCCATCAACTGACACAGTTAAACGTGTAATTTTTATTTTTAAATTATCGTATCTGATTCACTCAATTAAAGTATTTTAGTGCATCATACAAATAGGAGCTAACGAGAGTATCCTTTGATGCATTTATTTGTCTATTTTGATGCGTCATTACCAGTTTATGCACTTTAATGTGTTATTGGAGTCATAAGGTTAGACATACTCAGTATGTGTGTCAACTGACACAAAGTTTGGGTTTTGTGCGTGTATGCATCGATCTCTAGGTGAAGAACATGTGTATACGCGCTGTTGAAAATTTTCCCCTTTCCTTCACCATATATTCGTCATTTTGACTATGTTTGATATATTCTCCATACCTTATGTAGACTACATTTCTTGACCTTATGTGACTAAATTCATATTGTTATGGCATCACTTGCGCTGAAAGTTTACAATAAAACATGTGATTGAAATACAGTGGATAGTTTAACAAAGGTAAAGGAACAAAAGGCTGGATGAAATCACCAATTTTACAACCTTGATAACTGCTGTATCTAAGCGTTTCAGCTGATATCATTTTATCAGCTATATACCTTCAGGGACTGGTTTGATATTGCATCTGAGCAAACTCGATCAACACGGTTCAATACACACATTCTGATTGGCAAAATCTGTAAAATTAATTCTATTACTGAAGCTTTGCTAAGAAGATGTCGAAAAAAAGACAACCTAATTTTGAGACTTTGTCGTGCACTTGGCTACACTTCTCCTCACCGGTGTCTTTCGTCTCTGTGGTGGCCTTTTTATGCCAAACCACCCAGAAGGTTTGCAACGACGTCATTATGTCGTTATGTGTTATTGGTAGTCAACTGCTTGCGGCTCGCGCTAAGTGCTTCTTGTCGACTCCTGTCCAACATAAAAATAGCAGGACTAAAGTGTGTAGGAGGGAGAAGACACGGAAATGAAAAAAAAAAGAAAAGAAAAGAACTTCCTCTTCTCTCCCCATCGTTTATAGTCAGATCGAATGCTGATTGATTAGGTTATTCTCTTTCCAACGCATATTCTGTCTGTCATCGTCATCAGTCAATGGACAAGCAGGAATTTGTCACATGCATTTGTTAATATCGAATTCGTTCTTAAATTGGACGGAGAATAGTCAAGTACCTGTGGACGTTACTGCCATGCAAACAATATTGTTAGTGCCTGGACTATCTCCTGGTTCATTGTCCCGATTGTACATTTTCCTTAGACAAAAGAAGTAAACGAATTTACAGGGGGAGTTCTCTTCTAATTTTTTTTCAGATTAGACATTTCTAACATCATTGCTATACGAGGAGGAAGATTCTCCCGCTTTCCGATGTTTTTTTTTTTTTAATTTTATTTTTTCATAATTTGTAGCGTAAGGAGGTCAAGAAATAGACGTGGTAATCCAGGCATATATATACTTGTACATGTACTTAGTTCCTTTACTCGTACATATGAAATATTTAAACGATTGTTGGATCTTCTATTTTAATTTTCATCTCTGGCCAAACTCATATTTTAGTTACTTCTTTAATTTTCTTATTTATTTTTGTGTCATGTATTTAATTTTTATTTCTATCTTATATACTTGATCTTTCCTGCACTGAGCATAATTCTATTTATTCACTTTTATAGCATTTTGTAGAAGGTTGCTGTTTGAACGATTTTTTGCTTCCTTTTTTTTTTTTGCATTTTCGTGTTTCCTTTGTAATATCTATTTTTTGCACATATTATATTCGCGATTAGGCAAATTAATCTTTTGTATACATTATATATGTATTCAATTAGGTTGGATCCTGACTGAACCTCTCCTGTTTGATAAATATGAATTTGAACTGAATAGAAAATCTGAATGAAACAACTGCCCAGAAAATATTTAAAAATCGAAATATCAGTAGTAGCTAAACTTACTTATTGCTCCGGGAAAATAACGCCAGTACAAAATTTCTTTCTCCGTGTTCAGGTAAAATTATAAAATACATAGTTTATAAAAATTGTCAGAAAGAAACTTCTATCTAAAGTTTTGAGTAGGTCCCACCCCAACCCACTAAAACCGCCACTGGATGTACCTAAGTGCATAAATATTCCTTGAAATGGCACATCTATTGCCAAAAATAGTAAATGATTGATTTACACTCATATAACATTCATTGCGAGCAAATGCTTGTCATGACGTAATTTTTATAACTATTAAGGTTCCTCACTTTATATTTTCATAATTAAACATTTGAAGTTAACATTCTAGTGTAAAATAATTGTAGTTTTAGATGTTGTCACTGAAAACAGAACCGTCTTTTTGAGTGCTTATGTCTTATCGAGAATCAAGTAACTGTCGACGTCGTTCTTTTTAAGAAGTTTATTCAGAACACAGCCACAAACGGATTCTGTTCCTAGACAGAGAGAGGACATATTTTCCTTGTCCTCACTTTTTGTGGAAATTGTTTATTCACGAGCAATCTTATAAACATTTCTGGGTGTAAAAATCGAGAGGGGTCTCATTTTTTCATCAATAAAGCTCTAATTTACAGCTTACAGATGGCCGTAGACGTGTGAGTAAACTCAAGCAAGCTTCTCACCCCTTTCGTTAGCAAACATTCACAATGGACCCTGTGTTCCCGACTAAGGTGAATTCGCATTAAGTGATTTTCTCGGAACGTGAAGGGGAAAAAAAGCGACACGCTCGGAGGAGGGAGGAGATATTAACTGCCTACCAAGCATCGCCCGGCTAAATGCTGCGTGACAGAAACAAGTCAATAAACCACGGGCAGACTCTTCCAAGAAGGAGCCGGTTGACGAAATGGATTTGGCTTCGCACCAGCAGAGGCTTGGCTGCAAGATTTCACGTGCTGACACATTAATGGTTGACAACCTGCTCGCGAGATGGCAAGGTGTTACCCGCGCTCTGAAGCGACTTGTGTGCGGCGAGGCGACCCCTTCGCCGGGAAAGTAGAGTGTTTCGGTTTGTTCAATGATAACGCGGCTACTGGCGTTGTGGTCAGCAGGCTGGAGCCGAAGTTACGGGGACATTCTTGCTTGATTCGATGGCGAAGGTTGCGTCAAGTGTCTGAGCGGTCGGCGAGTAAAGTGATTGCTCCGGAACTTGACGGTCAAGCAAAATGTTAGGTCACAGAATATAGCATCGCGGTTTGATTCGTCTATCTGCTGCTGAGTCGCGTGTCATCCATCAATGATGTATCCGATTCCCGATTTTTCCGTCCAGAATCCGGATATACGATTTTCGGTTCAGGATCTGGGTATCCGATTTTCGGTTCAAGATCCGGGTATCCGATTTTAAATTCCAGATTCCGATAACGGATTTCAATTCCAAACCCTGCTACCTGACGTTCTTCAATTCCAGACTCGAGTAACCGATTTCCAATTCAAGATCAAGTTCTTGCGTTCAGGATCTGGATATCCTATATTCAATTCCAGATGCAGGTATCCGATTTTCAATTCTAGATTCCGATACCCTAGATTCCGAATCCGGGTATCCGGTTTTTAATTCCAGATGTGGGTATCCTATTTTCAATTTCAAATCGGAGTAACCGATTTTCAATTCCAGATCTGGGTATTCCATTTTAATTCAGAACCCGAATTTCAATTCCCGAACCGGGTATCTGATATACGATTCCGGATCTGAGTACACTGTTTTCGATTTTCGAAACTCTAATCCGAAACCAATGTTACACCAATGTTAATAATTTCATGGTTACATCAACAAATGTCGCCGATGACGCAATGATAACGTCATCGCCTTGTAATCAAGGAGTCTCTGGTTCTATACCCTGTTACCCTGTAGAGGTACACTCACCGGGAATAAAAATGGAGCACCTCGATCCTGAATTGATCGCTTCGCTGCAAGGCGCTATGTGTGTTGCCTAAGTGTAGGATTAATAGCAAATTTTCAATGGCAACTTCTACCGCCGCCGTAGAGTTAGGCAACACACATAGCGCCTTGCAGGGAAGCGAGCATTTCAGGACATGTGTGTCCTATTTATATTGCCGGTGACTGTACATAGTAGTTCGGATCCAACTTTTAAACTGTAGGTCCTGTCCCGATTAGCCTATCTGTGCACGAAGTGGATTTAAAACAGCAACTCTACAGCAACAACAGCACAGTACACAGATCCTGTTTCGGCACCTATGTATGTCCACTCAAGATGTTTGCAACGCAACGCAACAGTACCACAACGGCACCACACTTCTAACAACAACAGGAGCCATCCTGTGTCTAAAAAAATCAATTCTGAGCAAACTGAAGATTAAAACTGAATGCCCCCGAGATAGCATCATGCTTCTTAGCATGTTCCAACTCGGAACAGATATCCCAACCTGAACTTGCATGCTCAAACCTATAATTGCCCGATCATTATCGCCGCGGATGCAATGGAAAAGGGGTTGGCCTTCCAACTGCTACATGACATGGGACAAACGCAACGTTGCAGTTCTCTCATAAATATGAGGCACGTCGTTCTCATAAATAAGGCGACAAGGAGTACTTAGCCTCACGCCAATAAATAATTAGCTGGATTATTAATAAAGTTGTGTTATTAGTGCGTGGGAACATGCGTAAAAGCCAATTATTTTCACACGTTCATGTGCTACGTGTATGTAACGTTTTAAGAGGTTAATATTAAAGATACGGAAGACAAAATGTGCAGAATTTGAATATTGCTGCTTAAAATGAGTTGGCAGAGGTGGTTGCACTTTCGTGGTTTCCTACTCTCACTGGAGGAAGTGAGGTACACGGGAGATAAAAGAAAAAAGGCAGAGTTATCTCTTGAGCATCTACCGTGCCATTAATGCGCATAGAAGCTTGGAGGTAAGGCCGCACACATTCCCGATCTCGGCCAAAAGTTGATGATGTGATCAGCCCCACGCTCCAGCAGCCATTATGGTTAGTGGCCGGTTGAGCACCAACTTATTTTATCTTTGTCACACATTGTGTGTCTAGAATTGCCTATGAATTGACATTGAAAGTTTGTCCATATCTTACAAATTGTTTTCCACGTTGACTGGAGTATAATATGTTAATAAAGGTCAGATAGAGAAAACATTAGTCCAAATGTAATCTTCTTGATTGATTGATTTGGTGTTTTAAGTCCACTTTATGCACAGTAAGGCTAATCGGGACTGGATCTACAGTTTAAAGTGGGATCCGAACCACTATGTGCTTGAGTGCGTGAAATATGATGCTTCAAAAGGTTTCAAAGACCAGGTAAAAAGAAATAAACAAAGCTCTCTCCGTGCAATGTCTTGAAAACACAGCGGATGCGGAGGTAAGTTTCCACACAGTCTCGATCTCGTCCGTAGTGGAGTTGATGTGATCAGCACCAGACTCGAGCAGCTTTTACAGTCCCGTTCCAAAGGTTACCCATTGGTGAGAGGCTGGATAAGCCCGTGGTAAATTTTAAAGTTCCCACCTGGATTTACAGGAAAATGCCCTTACCAAATGGATGACCACACCTCGTATTCCATATATTTATCTTTGTAGGTACATAATACGTATGAGACAGCTACGAAATCTAGCGGCCGTACAAGTAAATTTTAGTGAGAAATTCATATTTTAAAGTCGCTTTGGCCTGCTGCAGCGAAGTCGTTTTCGAAAGTCCTCTTTTGGAAAAAACTGCTATGATCTTGAAATTTTGAAAATAATTCCTTCCAGAGCATTCACTTGAATCTTCGTGTGCTTTACTTTCGCTGTTGTCGGGATGTTGTACTTTCGTGCAACATAAGGCAATGTTCTATCATAGGGAATCTCGGGAATCTCTGGAACGATCGATCAAAAATACACAGTGCGGCAATTTGAAATCGCCACTGTGCAAGCTTTCTGTGGTGCGAACAAGTAACGGGTATCTCACGAACAATCGGCGCAGAGCTCGTTGACCTTAAGCGACATTGCCGCTTGTGGCGTTGTTGAATGTGGGCACGTGTCGTGAAAGTGCTCATGATTTCAACATGGAACAAAGAGCAAACATCAAGTTTTGTGCGCTCTTGGGTAAAACTGCTGCAGGAACGTTTGACATGTTGTAGCAAGTCTATAGGGACAATTGTTTATCCTGTACGCGTGTATTTGTATGGCTCAGGCGTTTCAGTGAAGGATGGGAGCCAATTGAACACGACGAGCATTTAGGTGTAGCAGGGGCGGTGAGAACACCAAAATTGGTTGAGAAAGTGAGGATAATCATTACTGAAGACTGAAATTTCAGACAGACTGTTACTGGTGTATTTTATCTTGAGGTACTGAAACGTTTGATGCAAGGAATAACACTGTGAGGCCCGAGTATCGGGATGATTGCAGCTGGCGTCTGCATCATTACAGTGCCACAAGTCACAAGACTGTGATCGCGAAGAACGTTCTGGCCCTAAATCGACTCTGTGTGTTGTCACACCCTGCCTACTCACCGGATCTGGCTCCGTGTGATTATTTTTCTTTATTTCCTAAACCAAAATCTGCACTGAAATGTTCCTACTTTTATGATGTACAAACAATCAAGAAGGCTACGACATGGAATTTAAAAAGCGTTACACAAAACGAATTCCAGCAATTCTTCCATGCACTTGTAGGCATTGCGCTACGCTGTATGGATGCAGGAGGGTCCTACTTTGAGTGATCCAAGGTAAGTAACTTTCTATGAAGACTTGTTTATTTTTTTGCAGCACTAGTCTCGATTTCAAATTTCCGCACTGTGTAAGTCTCCGCAAGTAGTGACTGAAGAGGGCTCGACCAACGAACACGTGACAGGGAACGGACGTTCGTGGAGTGAAAAGCGACTGCAGCTACCAGCCATTTGACAGTCCGTAGTCCTTCGCTTCGACGGATCGCCTGAACAACCGCGAAAGGTATTAAGCGCGAAAGTGAAATTTTTGAGGCTAATTTGTTTCGCGGTTATTCCGTTCGCGTTTATTCCGTTTCGCGCTTAATATTTTCGCTCTTATTCCGTTCGCGGTTAGCCCATTTCGCTTTAATTCCTTTCGCGCTTAATCAGTCTCGCGGTTGTTCCTCTCGGACTTATTCCGGTGTTCAATTTTCCTTTCGCGATTAATCCATTTAGCGGTTGTTCCTTTCGCCTAAGTTCCGGTGTTCAATTTTCTTTTCGCGCTTAATCCGTTTCACAGTTTTTCCTTTCGCGCTAATTCCTGTTTTGAATTTTGGTCTCGCGCTTAATCCGTTTCACAGTTGTTCTTTTCGCGCTTATTCCTGTTTTTAATTTTGGTTTCGCGATTAATCCGTTTCGCGGTTGTTCCTTTCGCGCTTATTCCTGTTTTGAATTTTGGTTTCGCGATTAATCCGTTTCACAGTGTTTCCTTTCGCGCTTATTCCTGTTTTGAATTTTGGTTTCGCGATTAATCCGTTTCACAGTGTTTCCTTTCGCGCTTATTCCTGTTTGAATTTTGGTTTCGCGATTAATCCGTTTCACAGTGTTTCCTTTCGCGCTTATTCCTGTTTTTAATTTTGGTTTCGCGATTAATCCGTTTCGCGGTTGTTCCTTTCGCGCTTATTCCTGTTTTGAATTTTGGTTTCGCGATTAATCAGTTTCACAGTGTTTCCTTTCGCGCTTATTCCTGTTTGAATTTTGGTTTCGCGATTAATCCGTTTCACAGTGTTTCCTTTCGCGCTTATTCCTGTTTGAATTTTGGTTTCGCGATTAATCCGTTTCACAGTGTTTCCTTTCGCGCTTATTCCTGTTTGAATTTTGGTTTCGCGATTAATCCGTTTCACAGTGTTTCCTTTCGCGCTTATTCCTGTTTGAATTTTGGTTTCGCGATTAATCCGTTTCACAGTTTTTCCTTTCGCGCTTATTCCTGTTTTTAATTTTGGTTTCGCGATTAATCTGTTTCGCGGTTGTTCCTTTCGCGCTTATTCCTGTTTTGAATTTTGGTTTCGGGATTAATCCGTTTCACAGTTGTTCCTTTCGCGCTTATTCCTGTTTTTAATTTTGGTTTCGCGATTAATCCGTTTCACAGTTGTTCCTTTCGCGCTTATTCCTGTTTTTAATTTTGGTTTCGGGATTAATCCGTTTCACAGTTGTTCCTTTCGCGCTTATTCCTGTTTTTAATTTTGGTTTCACGATTAATCCGTTTCACAGTTGTTCCTTTCGCGCTTATTCCTGTTTTTAATTTTGGTTTCGCGATTAATCCGTTTCGCGGTTGTTCCTTTCGCGCTTATTCCTGTTTTTAATTTTGGTTTCGCGATTAATCTGTTTGGAGGTTGTTCCTCTTGCTCGTATTCCGTTTCGCTCTTATTCCTATCGCGTTTAATCCTGTGTTACGTTTCGCTGTTGTGCTCTTTCGCGCTTAGTCCGATGTCGGTTATTCCACCACCCCGCTTCAGCCACTCGCTTTCTCTCCTTCTCTACAGCCGGCCCCCGTGCGGAGTGGTTAGCACATTGAGCTACGACGACAGGGATCGCGGGTTCGAATCCCGGCCTTGGCATGGATGTTTGCGAGTGTCCATTCATCAATTCCATCATATCATCACTCATCTCCATATTCGCAAATTAGCCAAAAGTGGCAAAAAAAGCGAAGTAAAATAAAACAAATCAATCAATCTCCTTCTCTACCGTTACGTGCGGCCTTGCTCCACAGCTTCCAGGAATAGAGTATAGACAACAACGAAAGAAAACCACGCGAAGATACACTTGAATGCTCTGGAAAATTCTGAACTGATGGAATTTTTCAGAATTTGAAATATCATTATTTCTTTTTTTTTTTTTTCACAAGCGACTTAACGCTTCGAGTCAATAGGTCCAGCTTTGCCTTAAAGTACGAAATACTTCATTTTTCTTCGCCGCAAAATCGACTGACAGGGACCCCTTCTTTCTCTTAGCTAAAAGATGCAATACAGAGAGAGAGAGAGAGAGAAAGTGATGCAGGGGGACTCCCTTCAGATGATGTGGAGTAAAAATACCTCCTCCAGCTGGCTCCGACACGCCTCGGCTAAGTTTATTGTTTCTGTCTCGTGGCGCACACGTACTCACACACACACACACACACGGGAGCACGTATGCACAAAAAAAGAAGGCAGGAGATGAGGATGTCTGTCGTTTGATCAACAGCATATCAGTGCCACTTCTTACGTTAATACCTTGGCTCACGTTTTAGCTTCCTTTGCCGTACGTGTGAGCGATGTGGGGATATCGGTCACCAGATATATATCGTCTGATAATACTTTCATATACATGTATACCGGTATATATGTATTTATTTATGCGTGTGTGTGTGTCGGTTAGGGGTTATTTCATATTAGAATTTTTCCCCATCAATGTCACTGAATGGATCGGCTCTGGGGTACACCCAAACTCTAACAAATGACTATCTGGGGCAATCTTGAGAGATGGCTAGGGTAGAGACCGATACAGCACAAATCTCCAAGGGACATCCATTGGATATCCAGAATGTCCAGATCACATCCATGGATATTATGCATGTACATTGCACATCCATTAGATATCCATTGGACGTACTTTGGATATCCAGAACTGGATATCTAAAACTCATCCAATTCTGGATATCCAATACAGAGCTAGATATTTTCCAAAACTGGATATCCAATAATGGATATAAACAGGATGTGTTTCGGATATGAGGAAATGGAACATAGATATTTTTCATACTTTATCGTGCAATTGAAGCAATAATTGCACTTGTTGTTCATTAGCGTTTATAAACTTATTACTTGTTATTTACTATTCTTAGGCATTGAAACCTTTTTACCTTAGAATCAGAAAAGCTACAATACAATGCAGACTAAAATTGAGTCAATACTCGCTCATAGCGTCACAAATCTCCAAGCGATATTCATAGGATATAAGATTCATGTAAATTATTAGGGATATCCATTATACGTCCATAGGAGCTCCCGGTCTGGATATTCAGATGGTCACTCGTGTGGCCATTGTCTGTCCCAGTGAGTCACGCATGCGCGGAAGTCCAGGTGAAAGTGCCTCTGTGTCTCGCTCGTTGCCGCCATTTTGAATTCAGGAAGTTGCTGTATGTGCACTTAGCAGTGAAGAACAAGCTCAATACTCTGCTTATCATGGATATGCGCGTGAATATAAGACATTTTTCGGATGTGTAGACGTGTGTGTGTGTTTTTGTGCGTCCGTTCGTGTGTGTGTGTTTGTGTGCGGCCGTGTGTGGTGTGTGTGTGTGTGTGTGTTTGTGTGTCCGTGAGTGATGTGTGTTTGTGAGAAAGAGGGGGCTATTGCATCCATATAATGTTAGGAAAATGTCCAGAATATGGTCCAATCTAGTCAATAAAACATTCTGCAAACGTCCTTTTTACATCCCAATAAAATCCAGAAAATGTCAAAAACTAGTCCAAGAAATGATCTTTTAATATCTAAATAATGTTCAGATAAGATCCAAATGCAGTAAAAAAAATGTGCTTTTCGTATTTATACAATATCCAAAAAGCGTGCAGAAACTGTCTAAATTAAAGCAAAATGTCCAGATAATGTCCCACTTGATGTCCAAAACATGTCCAAAAGAGATGCGGAAACCTACATAACATATCCATTGCTGCATATCCTCTAGATATCACGTATGCGGACAAATGGATATCCAGGGGACATCCAATGGATATCTATTGGATATTCATGGATAGCTATTGGATATCCAGAACTTCCGACACAAATATCCAAGGAATATCCAATGGAAGTCATTTGGACATTTGTGTGCTCTATGGGAAGCGTGATGCTGATCACATCATCTCCTCTAATGTCTGAGATCGTTAATGTGTTGAACCCAACCTCCTCCCCCTTCATGGCATGTTACAATCTGCAGATGGTAGCTTTACATACATACCAGTGGCGCGCGGTAACATATTTCGTTGGGATTGCAGATCCAGAAAAAAATAGAAAACTAAGAATTCATTGTTCCTACATGCCACATTATACTGATGTAGATAACACATCACGTGAATAGTGGTTTCCTTAACGTCTCTATTCTTTGAAGTTATTTTGGAATCACTAGCTATTTGAAGGTAAAATATGAATGTACTGAACTTCAATTCGTCGGTTGCCAAACGTATTCAATGCAACAGACGAATGAAGAGGATTAAGTGAAGTTTCCTGTTTTGGCGCCGAGTTCCAAAAATTGCCAATGGCTAAAAATCCATCTTGGCACCAATTAGTTCTTTCCGTAGAAAATACTACACAGCTCTGTTTAGGAACAGATAGGATAATTAGGACTGGACCTACAGTTTGAAATGGGATCCGAAAAACCATGTGCCTCCACTGGTATGGTACTCGGGGTATAAAGCATGTTTGTATGTATTCACACGCACACACACCACAGACATACAGAGAAAGAGAGAGAGGGTTTCACCAATTACGTTTGAGTTTTTTTTAAGTCCATTTTATGTACAGAAAGGCTAATCGGAACTGGACCTACAGTTTAAAGTGGAATCCGAACCAATATGTGCTTCCACCGGGTATCGAAACCGGGACCGATTGATTACAAGACGACGACGCTACCACTGCGCCATCGGGGGAACAGCTAATTACGTATTGGTAAAGCTATCGCCTTATAATCAAGCAGTTCCGGGTTCGATATCCAGTGGAGGTACATTTAACAATGATTCCGATCCCACAGTAAAGTCGCGATTAGACTATTTGTGCACGAAGTGGATTATAAACAGACACTGAAACACGACATACATATACAATTTTAGCTGTCCCCAAACATCGAAGTAAAATAGAAAGAAACTTACAGAACCGCTAAATCAGTCCCACTCCCACATTTTATTAGGAGACCAACAACAAGGGTGCTAACAAGATTCGCATTTGTTGCGCACGCTTCCGAGCATCAGAAAGGAAGCCGCTTCTGTCCTCCTTCCCGCCCTTAAATCGCGCATAACGTTTGCGTAATAGATTATCCAGCGACAGAAATCCGAAGGAACATCTGGCAGCTAGTCGCATGCTTTGGAAATGCTCCAGCACTAGGTGGGAAGACGTTTCATCCGCCGGTATACACCCTCGCGTCCTGTCTGTCATGGGACCCCTCCTCTGACGCAAGCGAAAAAAAGTCAAAGAAGACAGAGATGGTGTTCTAATAGTTCCCATATGCGACACCGAGCTACTCGTGGTGACGAATTCCCCCCGTCCCTTAGCGCGACAAGCGCATCCAAACTTGTCTCCTCCGGTTACTAATCAATCTGTGCTTAGCCAGCGACTGTCTACGTTGTGGTGCAGAGTCGCGTTCGGATAAATGGGTTTCTGGCTCAGGCGAGCTGTTTTTTTGGCAGGCGGTGCCAGCGCTCTCTTTCGGATGTTGTAAGCAATGGCAAAGAGGGAGAAAGGGAGAGAAGAGAGCGAAATAAAGACACACAGAGAGGGGGAGTGATGGGCATGCAGTGAGAATGAAAGAAAAAAGACAGAAATGTAGAGAGAGAAGGGAGGTGCATAAGGAAGATGAAAGAGTGAAGAACGTAGAAGAATAGCAAGCTGGGAAAGAGAAAGATGTTGGATTAGAAAGCTTCAGGCAGAGAAAGAAAAAAACAGAACAAGACAAGAAATTAGGGAAAACGAGACGTAAAGGGATGAAAGACACAAAGAAACATGGAAATTTATTCATTAATTAACAGAACATATTGTTTCAATTATAAAGGATCATATTAAAAACATTTATAATAAAGAATAAATATACATTTTAAAAATTGCAGAACTACAAAATTACAAAATACAAAGAAAAATATACAGGAAATAGAGAATAGAAAAGGCAGTAGGTATGTTATACAAAGTTACAGAACAAAATACAAACACAATATAGTACAATCACAACAGCGCATCGCTAAATACTTTCAAATACAAACATATAATAAAAAAGGTAAAGGTAAAGTGTTCCCCTGTGCTTAGCACCACGCCATGAAGACGTATAGGGGGTGTTGGGGTAACGCCCCACACTTTCTTGATCCGGTCATGAGTGAGGGTGATGTGATCAGCATCACGCCCCTGACCGCCTTTATTATTCGACGCTGGGCGCCGGGGCCGCTTCCATCGTTAGAAAAGTTCCCGGATTTGAACCGGCCGGGGATCGAACCCGGTACCTTTAGCATGGTAGTCAGACGCGTTACCGACTGAGCCACCGCGGCCACTACAAGCATATAATACATCGCACAATAGTCGATGAACACCAAGATTAATTACAAAAATTGTACAAATATCAAATCCATATGAGAGTAAATGAAGCATGACTTTAATACATAGTATCGATAAAGATAATATAATAAAAACATACCTTCACTAAACACTGAATAATTTTAATACAGTCCAATTTAAATGTTAGGCAATGACAATATATTTCTTTTTATTATTGAACTTATGTTATAAAAGGAAGCGCGAAGTCTACTTTAATTCCCTTTTGAACAAGTTTGTTATAATTTGTGCATAGTCTGATAACAACTGAAGATTTATGTGTATTATTTTTCGATTTATCAATAAAAAAAAGGAAGCAGACACCTAAAATTTATTGGCTTAACACTAAGTTTAAAATATTGCAACACTTCAGGCGAATCTATTAAGTAATTCATAATCTTATAAAGTGTAAAATATAGCTAAAGAGAATATGAAAGAATATAGAGAAAAAGAAAGGGACAGGCAGAGAAATACCAGATACTACAGTAAATTAAAGGTTAAATAAAAAAATATACTCAACCAAACTTTTTCTAGTGTACTGAATTTTGAGTAGCTTCTCTTATTTACTTCTGTTACGTTTATGAAACTGTATATTGTAGGAGCAATGTTGCATGTAAGAATATTAAATGTCTGAAAAATGTTGAACATAATTTCACAGCTACAAAGTACCCGTAACAGCAAAGACCAAACACCATTCAAATGGCCTGACGATAGCTTCAACAAATAAAAGAAAGGAAGGGGAAATCGACTTTTAAGTAAAAATGTTGATAAAAAATGTGAAGCTGCAGAAACAACAAATAAACTCTCAGTTTTCTTCTAAGATAATATTGCATTCTATGCGTGTTATTATCACAGTTAGTATTTCTGAAAGAATCGGGAATTGAAGAAGATGACAAATTGCACAAAATATAAGTTAGATAGAAATTAAAGAATATGGGACCCCTTAATGCTCTCTGCTTGGAGGAGGTGGGGTTATTAGTTACACTACTGGCAGAATGCCCCTTACGCGATTATTTTATTATTATTATTGATTTTGTGTAGGGTTACACTTACGCTTGCAGTGTAGCCTACTCTACATTCATTCTGTGACTATAAAAGCAGATTTTCCCCACAAAGTTTAAAATAGCACGGGAATGGTACGGTTGGCTATAAAAATGATTCCAAAGTTGCTACATATGTTAGGTAGCAATTCATTTTGAAATAGTAGAAGACAACAGTTATAGCCAAGTTGAGTTCAGAGTAAAGAAGACGACAATCTTGTTTAACTTGACACTGTAGCAAGTTCACGAATTATGAGAAAACGCGGATACAGTACCGCATCCGAATAAACCGCTCTGTGGACATTCAGGAACACCATTCTTGTGCCTGAACCGTATGCAACCTGCAATAAACAGTTTCCAGACGTGCCTTCGCTTGATGTATAGGCCCGCTGCTGTCTCGAACAATGCAAGACATGGTTCTTTGATGAGGCCCGTGAACAGGATGGGCAAGTTTGTTTACGTGAAAGCTGAATATGGCTATTATTCACTTGGGCTGTATAATAACTGCCAATCACTGAGAGGTCTGGCACATACTAAGAAGGCAGACCTTTCGATACGTGGGTATTAAGCATTCGCTCAGAGTTAAACTTTGAGGAAACTAAGCTTCAAACTCTTCCCCTGCTGCTGTTTTGAGTTTACGGTGAATTGAGTGCTGAATTAAAAGTAGAAAACTCTTAATTTGTATTTATATTTATGGCAAAAGTATGGATTAGAATTCAATACTGGTAATAATTGGCTCACTGCTACGGTGGTGTCGAGACGAGATGAACTTTTCAGAATAACAGTCTCGTCTCGATGTGTAAACACCCGTTTCGTTCTCGTCTCGGTCTCGAAGGCCAAATCTCTGTCTCGTTTCGAAATATCCCATGTCACAATACATAGAGGTCACTAAGAGAGCTTTCAGACCGAAACGACAAGCGGCAGATGACACGGAACCCTTGTGACTGACCAAAAGAGGTTTATTTATTTTTATGTTTATTAATTTTGTTTAATAAGCAAGATGCACAATATATTTTTTTTTATTAATTGCTATTTTGTTATATTTCACGAGAATGTGTTGAATTAATATGATGTATAATTTAGTGTTTATACCAATTACGCTCTATAAATTTAAATACATTTTGAACATGACAAAATAACTTTAAAAACAAATGAATGTAGATAAATAAGTAAGTGATTAATATATTGAGATTTCTAAGAGTGAAGTCTGACTTTTTCATTGTATTTTTTATGAAATTGTAAGAATAATCCGTTGAAGTTTTAGCAAAAGGGCTTGCTTCAATAAAAAACAAATGAATGTAGATGAATAGCTAAGTAAGTGATTAATATATGGAGATTTCTAATAGTGACGTCCGATATTTTCATTGTATTTTATCAAATTATAAAAATATATTTGATAAAAGGGTTTACTTCACCCTTCAGTCTAAAGCAAAACATTCACCACACATGCGCGATGAACAAACCGAGGCAACACGATGCACTGTATGGAGATAACGCCCCAATCCGAGTGACACGCAATCGACAAGCGACACGTGTAGCTTGTCATGTCGCTTAGGTTCGAAAACTTGCATTCATTTCTGAAGGTTAGCTTCCAAGAGGTACGTGCGGCTTGTCGCTTCGGTCTGAAAGCTCCCTTCAGGGAAATGACTTTCTAAATAAGATTTTTTTTTTGTTTAACACCTCGTTTCGACGCTACTAACTTCCGAAAAATGCCATTTTTTTCCTGGGTAGAAGCAACCCATCTGCATGTACTGGTCTCCGTCAGGGTAATCCGATGCAATATGATTCCTCGCTTTTGATTTCCAGTCGCTACTTTTTTCTCTCTCTCGCAATTCGCGCCAGAGACGCGAAGAGGAATCAGAGATTTCCAAGCGATTCCTTTTCCAATTTTCCGACCGGTACTTAAGCTCTGGCGATCCTGGAAATGGATATCCCATTCTTCCATCTCCTCCAGGGAGGATTTGGCCCGTAATCTCGGGACACGCTGGATCACCGCGGGAATACCAATCACTTGAGGTAGCGAGCATTGGGGAGCAGGTTGTCGTCACACGTGGTGACTTCGCTTGTCAGTTTTTACCGTTTGAACCCAATCTTTCGTTAACGGTAATCGTACAGTCGGTTCCCGTGGAGTAGTGGTTAGTGTGACGCTATGAAACCAGTGATATCTGGTTCATCCTCACCGCTTAAAAATACAATTGAAAGGTTATATGGAAGAATTACGTCACTCAGAAAATATAGTTTGGATGTAACCAATGAAACTTTTATCTTCTCGTATAATATCTAAGAAACTAAAAGTTAAAATATACAAAACAGTAATTTTGCCTGTAGTATTATATGGATGTGAAACTTGGTCCCTTACATTAAACGAGGAACATAAATTAAGAGCATTTGAAAATAAAATCCTTAGAGAAATATTTGGACCTAAAAGGGATGAGGAGACAGGTGAGCGTAGAAAGTCACATAATGTGCACAATTTGTATTCCTGTCCAGATATTATTAGAATAATTTAATCAAGGAGACTTAGGTGAGCAGGCAATGTGGCATGAATTGGAGAGGAAAGAAGAGGTTAAGGAATTATTGTTGGGAAACCTGGTGGTAAGAGAGTTGTAGGAAGGCCAAGAGGAAGATGGAGGGTTAACATTGAGATGGACCTAATGGAAATCGGTAAGGATGGAAAAAATTGCATGACCTTGCCCAGGATAGAGACACATGGAAGGCGGCTTGTGTTGCTGCAGCCATAAACCATAGGGTTTTAAGATGGCTAGTTAGGTAACCAACGAAAAAATATTCATGAATATTGTCACATTCCAGCAAGAATGCCTGGGCAGATACTTTTAGTTTATTACCTCCAATCTATGTTTTCCGAGTTATGGTTATCTAGCTAACTCTTCAATGATACGTAGAACAAAATTTACTTCCAGATGAGAGTTCTCTATGTATTAGTCTGTATTGTGATATAAGGATGTAATTAGCATTCCAATTGAGGAATGATAATAAAGAATTTAAGTTAGAAATAAAATCTGTAAATACGCTTTAAGAATTTGTGGGTAGGAATAGTTCTGAAGTTTCGGTCTCGTCTCGATCTTTA
Source organism: Lepisma saccharinum (assembly GCF_977018435.1). Lineage (NCBI taxonomy): Eukaryota > Metazoa > Arthropoda > Insecta > Zygentoma > Lepismatidae > Lepisma > Lepisma saccharinum. Next base: position 49,386,668 of record NC_139231.1, on the reverse strand, counting down.
AGATTTGACCGAGGCCGAAGCTAAATGAGACGATATTTCGAGAATATTCGAGACAAGATCAAGACCTAATCCCGACAGTCTCCTCTCGTTCGATACTGTAGTGACCTTAAATGGTTTTATAAAATTTGTGAAAACTGCTTTATTTGGTGACGTATCAGAACAGTGGCCTGATTATTTATAGAGGGGTTACGTGAGATTGCGAAAAAAAATCTAGAAATCCAAGCGAGACCAACAGCAAGACAACACGAGACTTACACCCTGATTGACGAGATCGAACCTGTCATCACGATATGGAAGAATCAGGTCCTGATTTGTACATATCGAGACCCGGGTTAACAACATCGGGAGCAAACCCCCCCTTCGTGTTCCGTACAGTCAAATGATGTATTTTACGTGCTTCAAATACCTTTTTTTCACTTCATAGCTTTATCAAAGCAGCTTCCTCCAAGGGGAGGCCCGTTTGAAGAAGGCGGGGCTGTAGACCCCAACCCCCCCTAAATCCAGACCACGTGATAAAGTTATCCAAAATTTATTTGGGAGCTTGAAAATTATAACGAGGAGTGAAATATAAGAATTTTCACCCAATATTCGGAACACCTCTAACAAATATTTGCGTTAAAGAGTTACGAAGCCAAATGTCCTATGGTTGAACCCTGGATAACTTTATAATTGTGTTTGTTCCACCACTATTTCGTCCGTTTATTATTCGTCCAAATCACTGGCGTACGCAGAGGGGTGGTTGATGGGGCTACAGCTCCATCCGATATTTTAAGGAAATCAACATTTCCAAATAAAAGCACTGAAGAACTCGGGGAAAAAGCAGAATGATAAATACAAGCCCCTTTAAAGTGACCCCAAATTGCCATTTTTTGGAGTAGAAAGTTCTAAATATACGAAATAACTTATTGTATATGGCGCCCCCCTAGAAAGCAGCCAGGGGCGCCAACTTATAAGTTCAAGAAAACCTCATGAATCCTCTCTTCCATATATCATGATATTAATGCACACCAACAATGAATGCTTACTATTTTAAATATGTTATTTACGAATTTAAATAAGTCAATATATAAAAATAACATTATTAATAATAATGAACATGACAATTTATTGGGTGGGCTCGCGCCCACGGGTCCCTATAAGTTGGCGCTACTGTAAGCACCAACACCTATAAAATTCCAGCCCCTCCAGAAAGAAGAAATCCTGCGTATGCCACTGGTCCTAATAGTCCTTGTTAACCCAAGATATAGAAAAGCGAAGCAAAAAACCGAAATAGAAATAAAATCGAAATTTATTGGATATTTGATTTAATTTGAAGTGGAGAACACCCCAGAGGCGCAACCACAAATTTTTGTCCGGGGAGGCAAGTACCAGGATAAACGTACCAATAATAATAATAATAATAATAATAATAATAATAATAATTTTAATAATAATAATAATAATGTTAATAAAAATAATGTTAATAATAATGTATTATTAGGCTTTTGCCTAATTTGCGAAGATGGGGATGAGTGACGGCATGAAGAAAATGATGAATGGATATTCGCAAACAGCCATGTCCAAGCCGGGATTCGAACCCAGGACCAACATTATTATTACTATTAGTAATGTTTGATAAATGCATTCCAAATATAATTCTTTTTTACATTAACATAACTTTCATGCACGATATGAGTTTGACATATATGCAACGAGGAGTGACGTGGATACTAAATTGTATAAGTATTCAAAGTTTCTTTAATAAATATTATATACAGAATATATTATTTAAATACATTACACAACCAATTCATCCATCTCACAATAAACCAACAGCAAAAATGACATAAATTGTCTCTGAAATGTGCACGTTCCCTTTCCTCAAAACAATTGTTCATGCATTTTTACAAAATCAATTAAGACAAGTGTTATTTCTCTGTCTGGTGATTTACAATGCATTACAGCGAACAAAAATATAAATTGCGAGAAAAGCAAGCAAGAAAATTTTTGGATCCAAGTTTTTTCCAGGCTGAAATCAATATTAATTTAATAGGGCGCAAATAATTTCACGGAACGGAAATGCATTCTCTCTTTTATAACTTTTGTGCCTCTCCGATGGTGTAGTGGTAACATCGTCGCCTTGTGATGAAGGGGTCCCGGCTTCGATACCCGGTGGAGGCACATAGTGGTTCGGAACCCACTTTAAGCTATAGGCCCAGTCTCAATTAGCCTTTCTGTGCATAAAGTAGACTAAGAAAGCACAAATCGGTCAATTAATTTTACAACTTTTTTTCATTTAGATCGTTCGGCGCCCAGGGCTGTCTATCGCCATCCCCTAGCTACGGTTCTGAACTTGATAAAACTAAGAAAAGCAGGCATTGCGAGCGAAGCGGGCAAGAAAACTTTACGAAAAGAATTTTTATTTGCTTAAAATTTGATGCTCTGGGCGGTAATTGTCCCCTACAGGTACACTTTGCCGTCAATGTTTGCCCACCTTGCCCCCCTATAACTCATTTCCGACCAAGGTTGGGGGGCAATGCCCCCCCACCCCTCTGTGGTTGCGCCACTGGAACACCCTCCTCTCACCGAACGAAAAAATTTGCTGCCAAGCCAATGCTTGTTAATTACCACCGTCCGCTTTCTATCATGAAGTTACAATGGATCTTTGTGCATAGAGTGTGAACAATACACTTGGGTTCACCACAAGAAAGTGTGCCTGAGCACCTCACGAAAAACGCAGTGTGCATGTGACACGGTGTTAAACAGTGTGATTGAGTGGCACAATATTGACCTGATATGAAAGCGTATTGCGACCCACGTGCGTATTAAGTAAATGTTATCTACTCACGTGTTATACATGTTAATATTAGTAATTGACGTGGCTCGTTCATCCCACCGGCGACAAGTGCTCATGGGAAGAGAAACAGTTGCTTCCATGTCGTGATTAAGAGGTAGAATTCTCATTTTAATCCGGTAAATAGTCTGTGCTAAGCCTTCCGCAGGTGATACGCATGTTGGCAGCTGATATTTTCGTCCCTGTTTGAATACATGAGAGGTTATCTCTGCTGAAGAGTTTAATAAACACACATGGAGGACTCTTATCAACACGAGCACCTTCGCCACACGTTAAAAATTAACTGTGACTTCATCCAAAAACAGTTGTGTTGTGGAGTTATTTATTCAGAGGCGGGTGGGAAGGGTTCTTGCCAAGGTGGATTGATTTAAATCAGGTTGACTTAGATCTCGATTTAAATCACTTTAAAGAAATAATTTATAGAATAAAGTACATAAGGATTTTGTAGATATCAGAATCACATTTGGTGAAAGTACATTAATCTCATAATCATTTAATGGTGCTTAGTAGGCTCTAAGAAAGGAAAGGAAAGGTTTAGTTTGGTTTGAGTTGGTGTTTTAAGTCCACTTTATGCACAGTAAGGCTAATCGGGACTGGACGGTTTAAAGTGGGATCCGAACCACTCTGCCATGTGCCTCCACCGGATATTGAACCCGGGACAGGAAAAGGAAGGAAACAAAATACATGTAGGATACTGATGGAGCTGAAACTCACACAAAAGGAAATGTAATATGTAAACTGTAAAAACATTTAAATTTCTCTTGCTTTAAAATTCAATAACTTTTATTTGCAAAAATAGCTATCATTTTGTGTACAAAAATATACAACATACTAATCATGTTAAACCGTAAATAGTGTCATTATCATTAAACTGTAAATTAACATGGCAGCTGATATTTTGCAAACCATTATTTTTAAAAAAAATGCCAAAATTCAGCTGCAAAGACTATAAAAAATATTTTAAGTTACAGTTACTAGGGACGTTCAATATATAAGTTTCCCTGTGCTATAAAATATTGTATAAAACAATGTCATTAAAAAGAAGCACATGGTTGACAAGCGCCATCCTTCGTCTACAAGGATCAACAATCGATTCGTTATCAGACGTGAAGGCGCATGCGCTCAAGGGTGAAAAGTAAATGCTTGTTCGGAAAATGAGGGCTCGCGTCATAAGGAGTTCAAAAGCATGGATGCTAAGGGCGTTCTGCTTGTGGACTTTTTCGAACGAGGAAGAACAATTAATGCTGACCGTTTTTGTCAAACATTGGATAAACTGAAAAACACAATTCGACAAAAGCGACCAGGTCTCCTATCAGCTGGTGTCATTCTTCTTGACGATAACGCTCGCCCCCACTCAGCAGTGCAAACACAACAAAAAATTGAAGAATTGGGGTGGGAACGGCTGCCCCACCCTCCATACATCCCCGCTTTAGCGCCGAGTGATTTCCATCTCTTTCCGGTGTTAAAGTCTGAATTGCAAGGTTACCGTTTCGAAACAGATGAAAAAATCAAGCGTAATGTGAGAATAGTGCTCAATGGCCAGAGCCCTGATTTTGTTGCAAAGGGTATGGACAAATTGGTGCAACGGTGGGACAAATGCCTGAATCTCTATGGGGATTATGTGGAGAAGTGAGGAAGGATCCTCCTACACATGTATGTACAGTTTTCTAATGTAGCTTAAAAATAATTTCTTTTACAGCATACGGAAACATATATTGAACGACCCACGTATATAGTATATCTAGAATGATTTACCTTCACTGGAAGAAAAAATACTGATGTTATTACAGTTTCATTAACACACTCAACAAACATTTCCATTGTATGTTCATATACACCTAGTATCAGAAACGGAAAAATGTATATTTACATATAATTTTTTATTTGCTTTAATCAAACTGTTCAAATATTTTAGAGTGCCGTTTACCAGAAAGAGCCTTTCTATAAAAATGAACCACATAGCCTATCTATATATATGGTGCCAGAAAACATAGATGCAATTATAATCGTGTTTTAAAAAAAATAAATAAACTGATTTAAATTTAAAAAAGCCTCAAAAATTCTTTTTTTGAAAATAAAATTCATGATTTTTGTCCACCCTGGTTCTAGCCCACAAGAAGATTTCAAAATACTTTATCTACAGAGGATCTAGATTTATTCGCAACGAAAAGATGGGAAGAAAGAGACACATTTGTATTTCTTTTTTCTTATTTTACGTCGTTTACATCCCTTTTTGGGCTAATAGCAACGACGACGATGAATGATAATCACATGAAATTGATGAATGAACACTCACAAAAGAACACTCATTGCCGGCGGGACTTGAACCTGTCTGCTCAGTCTTCCTTGAAGGCAAAACTGACAAGATACACACATAATTAGTTTACGCGACCAATTTTATGATTTTTCGTACAGCTGACGCTCTGATGCGTCATTTCATCAAGATGTCATTTTACACCATTAATTCGCTTGACTTGTGTAACACGTTAAAATAACTTCATAGGTAAGGAACAAAGAATCTCTATGAAGAGAACATCTATGACGCCATCTTTTAGAAACAAGTTTTCCTCACGTAAATTTAGAATTACTGCCAATAATAATAATAATAATAATAATAATAATAATTAATATTACTATGTTATTACAAGTTTTAAGTTCATTTTCACAAGCTTCGAGGAGAGTTTTATCAATTTACTGTTATCCTTGCCTAATTCAAGCAAAAGGTAGGAGAAATTGAATCAGAAAAAAATATAATTTTAGTCAAGAACCAAACGTCTTCTTCCTCTAATAAATAAATCATGCAAGCATAATTTGGTTTTAGTATGAAGCTTTTACGTCTAACGAATAAAAGTAGAGGCATTTTGTTTTACAAATCCGTCTCTCATGAACGTCCTTTTAGTGGCTAAGGGGCCATAAGTGCATCCAAAGCACACAGAACTTTCATTTACAAGCTAAACTAATCAATTTTAAGCTACATAACCTTCCGTTTATCTGCCCGATTCACTGGTGCGATCAGCCCCATATAAATGAAGCCTGTTACGCCCGTGTCCGAGCTATAAAGACACAATCGTCAAATGAAATCCGTCAATTACGGATTATTTTCTTTAGCTGACGATACGCCGGTTCAACTCTGGTGAATTGAACGTTGGGGGAGGTTTAATTTCATATTCGGATGCCTCCGTACCAACACCATTCTTGCTAACCATAGCCCACAGGTTCGGATACATCACTTAGCACCCTAAGCTGTCCGGTAATGATAAGCCTTCATTGGAAACGGACACGTAACAAACCGGACCCTGCAGGGGGGGATGCTGTAGCATTCCAGAGGTCAGATGAGATCTGATCTACAGCATCACTGTAACCGAACATAATGACAGGTTCCCACGTTCCGAAGAGGTGGCATTACCTCTACAAATCATTGTCCCTTGCCGAAACTCTTCGAGGTTAATTCCAAACTTTATAGAGACGCGACAAAATTCATGATCTGGTAACAATAGCTCGAAAAGAGAATTCGCTGCAACAAAGAATGCGATTCTCACTGTGAGAAAAACGACCATTGTTCCTGTCTCGTGTGAGGTTTGTTTGTTCTGGTGTGAGGGGGGAGGGTAGAGGAAGCGGCGTGTCAGAGCGCACACGTTTATCATGGACTTTCCTGTTCCTTTTGTGTTCTTTCCTGTGCTTCTCTTATCTCTTTGCTCTTTCGCTGCGCGGAAAACGATTGTTAGAATGTCATTGGAGGTATATCAATTTGTCTTTCTAACAAGGTTAGTGCTGAAGCCGTTGTGATGGATTTACTGGTGTGACTTGGAGGTGGGAGGTCTTTGGATCGAATTACTCCTTGCATTTTGCACTCACTTCAACTGTTTTTTTTTCTGTCACATTAAATATTCATTCATTCGTGTTGTTTGTTATCTATCCAGCAGATTAATACTTTGATTGGGGATATATATGCGTATGTATGGTGTAAGTGTGTGTGCTGGCGGTGTGTATGAAATACACATTAGGCATGCCCAGCCTAGGTGGCATTAGCATACAGTCATAGATTTTAGAAATATATGTATCAGACCGGAAATTATGGAGAACCTGCTTGCGAATAGCGATGATGGCCGAAAGCGTTGATGTATCGCGGCTCATATTAACCACACACTTAAGGAAACTGAAATATAATATATAAATATGTAAAAATGTGAATTTCATTTATGATTTCTTAATGCGAATGTAAATTATTTACAATTGAATAAATGTTGTCGATTGTTGTGACATATGGCAGTGTGATCAAAATTGAAACTTTTAATCTACAAATTATCAAGAGAAGGATCAGGTTTAGGTAGTTCAAATTATTGAATGGTATTTAAGTGTATACTAAACGTGACTGCCACCCTAGTAAATGCAGGGTGTCCCAATAAAATGTGCACATACTTTGAATGATTATAACGTCAATGGTTTTAAAGATACAGTTCATTTTCATAATTTAAAGTAACGTACAGACATGTATCATTTTCTAGGTGGGAGGGACACTATCGCCTCACACCCCTTTCCACTTTGAGCACTGTCTAAAATTCAAATCAATAGAATGAAAACAAACTACTAAAATTCCATAATAAAAAAAATAGATGACACCGGTAATAATCTGATCTGTAAACTTTACTTTTAATTAGGGAACAAATTGAAAACTTATTCATGCTGTTATAATAGCAGGCCATTCAACATTATATTTAATATAACTTATATTTAATATGATTCTCCTTCGAATGGAGGCTGAATTGTGTAGTTCTCTATCAATGACGATGCAAATCCTAGATGACACAACTATAGAAAAAAAATCAAAAGCCTACTTCTCGAACTGTCATTGTTTAAATAAATTACAGCCCGTATTTTGTTGTATTTATATGACAGACCTAAATAATTAAAAAATCTAGAAGAAATGTTTCATGTTTTGTGTGTATATATATGCTTGGAAATTTTCATAATTAAAAGTATCAAAACTACTTTTATATTTAAAAGGACACCCATGTTAAGTTTACACATCTTGAGCTTAATATTAGATATAATCATTAAGTAGAGTAATTGGGTATCTTAAATTAATTGGTGTAGTCAAAGGTGAGGTACACAGACACAAGTCTCCCTCCGAGGAGACGTTACAACCAACATTTCTGGTTATTAATTCAAATAACAAGTTTGTAAGAACTGATACATTTGCTAGATTTGGCCTTATTTATTGTAATTAACTTCTTATTGTAATAATTTAAGATTTAGTAATATTGGCCCACGAAGTAGATATATCACACAAGACACTCAAGTGGTATCTAGACATTGCTTCATAGACAATCTAGTACAAGACTAGAAATGATGGATTACCAGTTAAAACCACGGAGCTTTTTCGCACATATAAGGATGACACAAAAGTGATGATATAAGATAAGGAACATAAATAAACTAAACTTTCTTATTTCTTTTTTCGCATATTATCACCGATTCCACACTTAATTTTATAGTACGGATGTCTGTACGAATACGCGACGAAACGTACCAGCGACAAAACGTACCAGCCACCTGGGCGGCTACCTGCGAAGGGTCTTCTAATGAGTTTTAAAATATTTGAGATGCGACAAAACGTACCACTTGATGACACGGCATCAAAAATGATTTACCGAAATTACGATATTCTCTAAATTTCCTGATTTCCATCACACTTTATCCAAGCTTTGGACAGTTCCACACTGTTATTGGAATTTCCGCGTTTTGCAACCAACTATTCACAAAGTAATCAAAGAAAAGAGTTAGCTTCGCTGATTCTGGGGTTTGAGAGTGCGTATTAATCCATAAGATTGTATTTTATTTAAACCTTCTCTGGAAGCTTCATATTGACCAGGGCATTCACTAGTTTACACCAGTCGTCTACGCTCTGTGGTATTTCAATATTGCACAGTTAAGCGTTAAGCAAAACTTCCTGATGTGTTGAGGAAACAGGAGTTTCATCAGGAATATAGGTGGTCAGCTGTTTGCAATAAACAGGTGGAAAACTCACGATTCGGAATGGAGGAAGAGCTCCATGGCCTGGGTTTTTAGAGGGTTGACAGGCTGGGAGAGGACTGACTTTTGATTTGGATTTGAGAGAGAGAGGAGGTCGAGAAAGAGGACTTGAGAGGAGAGGTCAGGGTGTCGCTGGTCAACAAGCAAAGAAGTCCAAATAGAGATTAGGTAAATTGTATTCTACGACATTTTAAATTCATCTTATCATTCTTCAGATAGACAGGTATTTATCAAACCAACATGCATGATTCAGGTTTGAAGGTTCATAAAACCGAATGAGTGACCATTGTCTTTTCTAGTTGCCTAGAGATTTTATTTCAGATTTACCTTTCGCAGCCAAGCATTTAGACATTCTCTGCCGTGTACAAGAGAAACTTCTTTCGTGTAGTTCGGAACGTGTGTGGTGAGTTACCCCGTAATTATATCGTGCCTTATTACACTTACTTAACTTCCACACTGGACATACTCGAACCCAACTTTAATTGCAAGTGTCACAAAAGCAGACGTATGCATTATCCCCTGTACTTACTGGACTTCCGGTGGACGAAGCCTCTAGAGCTGACTTAGCTGAAGTTTCAGACGGTTTGAGAAACTTACAAGTTTCCGCCAAAGTTCCATAGAACATTTAAGAACTCCAATTAAGTTATCAAGAGTTTCTGTAAACACGCAAGTGCCTTTAGTCACGATACAATAAGAAAAGGGTTCAATTTATTGCAAATCATTAATTTTTTCAAATGAACTTCTCAGAAAAGTCACCATCTTAATTAACAACTAACTAAACTTAACTAATATCTTAATGAAGTTCGTGTCTCGGGACTTCTATGAAATGAGTTTCTTAAAGTTTGTTTTCAGCACACTTTGTGCTCATATGGGCTAATCGGGACTAGAACTACCGTTTAAATTGGAATACGAACCACTGTGCAATGTAGTCCACTGGGAATCGAATCTGGGACCCTCTCGATTGTAAAGCAACAGCTTACCAATACGCCATAGGGGGAGAAACGGGATGAATAACTGCTTTTATTAGAGTGTATACGAATATTTGTATAAGTATTTATGTTGTTTAAAAAAAATTGTCGCATTTCTGCCACTTTTGGCTAATCGCGACGATCAGAATGAGTGATGATTTAATGAAATTCATGAGGAGTCTCTCATAAATGACATTCGTGCCCAGGTGGAGATTCGAACCTGGCCACTTCGGTGGCGAGAAAGGAAATCGGCCACTTAACGCACTCGGCCATAGATTGATTGATTCAATGATTTTGATTCATTTTACTTCGCTTCTTGTGCCACTTTTGGCTAATTTGCGAAGATGGGGATGAGTGATGATATGATGAGATTGATGAATTGACACTCTCAAACATCCATGTCGAGCCCGGGATTCGAACCTGGGACCCCTGGCGCGGTAGCGCAATGCGCTAACCACTCCGACACATGCATTTTTTTTATTTGTTAAACATTATTTTCCTTAGTATAATAGCTCTTTAATATACAAATTGCAAAACGCAGATCTTAATAATAATAATAATAATAATAATAATAACAACAACAACAACAACAACAACAACAACAACAACAATCCGTTGCGCAAGCCCTTGAGGGGCAGAGGCTATCTACTGACTGCCAGCCTCAGTCCAACCTCAGCAGAAGTGGGCGATAATCTAACCAGTTACGGACTGACATGTGGACAACACGACGAACCTCCAGTCATTGTTGTAGGCTTCCATGGCCGGTTTACGCTTCTCATTCCTAGCTCGCCAGTTTTCTCACGATGGTGTGGTGTCACCGGTCCCATACACAGGCCGAAATCTAATAATAAGATAAGTTGTTACGCTTCCTCCAGGAGACTTGAACCAGCGCGCGTCCCGTCTGAGCCCAAAGCATGGCGCCTTAGACCGCACGGCCACGGTGCGGGACTTGTAGTGACCTTAACTAAGAATAAGCTAGGTAGTGATGACCTTTCCATGCAATAGTAACAGTTATTATTGTTATTATTATTATTATTATTATTATTGGTACCAGTTTCATAGATCGGAGACACATTAAAATCGGATATTTTGTGTTTTGCATGGTTCGTACTTACCAATTGTGTATTGCAGAACATAGTTCAAGGTGCCATTATGCTTTTTACACGAAAAAAAAACTCAATTTTTCTCATAAGAGTAATTTATTTGACTTCTTTTCCCCCTTCCATAACACAGAATATGGCGGGCAAATCTTGACTACCGTAGTGGGCATGCAGTGTTTCCAACATCCTTCACCGAAAAATACATACTACCGTGTTCGTCACTTGTGCAAATTGTACATTATGCACGGGTAGCTGACGGATAGCCCCACGTACCATACCCGGATAGCCCCACAAACCATTCACGGATAGCCCCACGAACCATTATGCACGGTAGTTGACCGATAACCCCACGAACCATTTCCGATAAGGTTAGGTTAGGTTTGGTTACGTTAGGCGAGCATAGTAAAAAAGGAAAAAAGGGGAAAAAAGGGGAAAAAAGGTTTTGAAACACTGACAGGGGTTTACGTAATCAAAGGTACGCACGCAGCATCCCGTTGTCGTAGGGCAAGCAAATGAAAGCAATGGCAATTGTGCGTCGGGGAGATATTTATCTTGAAAAATACATGATTTCCCGGTCAAATATATTCCACGGTGAAAGAAAATTCCTCGACGAACGTTGTAAACCTTGGAGAAACTCATTTCCGTAAGTAGTTTCTTGTGTAAAATTGAAGAAATGTGTCTCCGATGTATGAAACTGTTACCTTATTAGTAGTAGTAGTAGTAGTAGTAATAAAAATAATAATATCACAGGCTCGGTGGGTGAACGCGTTAAGTGGTTGACTTTCGATCTCGCAACCGAAATTCCCGGGTTCGAGCCCTGGCCTGGACATGGGTGTTCTTTACGAGTGTCACACCATTTATTTCATCTCATCATCATTCCTCCTCATCGTCGTGATTATCCCAAAGTGAAAGAAACTCAAACATTTAATTTGGGATACTTGATTAACCTGCTCGTCTCGTCTCCGTACCAACGCTAGTAACATTCCGCAATCGAACCGAAAGAACACGCGACCATCCCCACAGCTAAAAGTGCGCACAGCCTCCGTGGACCATTCCCTGACACATCCACCTCAAAATTGGATAATGAAGGATTTAAGCCTCATTCCGTATGCCTTATTACCGACCCTGCCATTATCTTATTAAGAAAGCAAACGGCCGAAAGAATACGAGTTCGCGCCCGGAGCGGTGTTAAGTTTATAAGTCGGCCCCCTCCAACTTCGACGTTGCTGCCTGAACTTTTGCGCCCCTTTCCTTCCCCCCGAGAGGAGAAGCCGTTGGAAGCTGCTTATGGAGAAGTTCGCCTCGAACTCTCCCTGATCGCAAACACCTTGGGGGCTGAGGAATCGCACACGTCACGGGCAAACCCCTTTCATCAAATCATGCGTCAATTACATGCTTCAATACCACCCGTTGCTTAAGTACGAAGTTAAAACGAGGAGAAAGTTTTCCTGCGCTCCACCTTACGGAAATTAGCTGCTTGCTTTTGGGAGATTTTCTCGCACACAGACTCAATTTGGATCCCCAGTGTATATGGTTTTGAGTTTGAACGTGCGAATGTGAGAGAAATTGTGTACTGAAGTGACCAGAGGCGTCAGGAAAGAATGTTGTCCGGGTGTGGACTCGAAGCTGGACGAAAGATGGGTCCTCTGGTTACTTTGTGTAAGGTTTCCTCTTTCGCTCTTGTTTATCTCTTTCTCTCTCTCTCTCTGTCCCTCCCTCTCTCTCTCTCTCTCTCTCTCTCTCTATTTCTTCCTACTTTTATTTCCCCTATGTTTCTGTTTTCTCTCGTTTCCTTCTTTCCTTGCCTTTCCTTCTCTTTCTTTTCCTATTGTTATGTTTCTCCTTCGTTCCCTCTTTTCGTATTTATTTCATTATTCTCCTTCTCTTTCTTTCTTTTTTCTCTGTTTATGTTTTATTTCTCTCTTTCCAGCTTTCTGTATCTGTGAATCAGTGACGTGCGGTGACGTCGACACTTGGAGTAGCAGTCAGTGGCGTGCTCAAGGGGGCTGGGGTTGGTGTGGGTCACACCCCTATTCCTAAAAAAAAGAATGTCAATAACAGGAAAAGATTTAAAAATGATGAAAGAGTACTAAAAAAAAAAGTACACGTAAACCCCACCCACATTCGAAAACAAAAAAAAAAAACGATTTCATTTGACTACTAAGCCAGAGATCCTGGGTTCGAATCTCAGCTTGGCCATGCGTATTCTTTGTGTGTGTCCATCAATTTCATCATATCATCTTCGCGATTAGCCAAAAGTGGCGGAAAAGCGAAGTAAAATAGACCAAATCAAGCAATCAATGATTTGATTTCATTTTTGTTACTTAGCGTCGCTTTTTTGTCACATTTGGTTAATTGCGAAGATGATACGATAAAATTAATGAAGTGACAAACACAAAGAACACCCATGCCCAGATCAGGGTTCCAACCCGGAACTCCTGGTGTCGTAGCGCGCTGTGATAACCACTCCCCCACGGTTGGTTGATTTGGTGTTTTAAGTACACTTTATGCACAGAAAGAAAACAGGTAACAAAACACACTTTTTTGTAGTTTCTTCAATAATATTCATTTGGCTTTTTGAGTTCTGAGATACATTTTTCATTCCAAATTATTTCATTATTCACTGCAGAATACAACACATAGGACAAGAATGCGCACTCATCTCGGGTTCGAATCCTGGCCTGGATTGTTCATATGAGGTCCCTTCATTAATTTAATCATATCATCACTCATCCTCATTTTTGCGATAACCAAATGTGGCAGAAAAGCGAAGTAAAATAAACCAAACCAACAACAATATGAACGCGCGTTCTCTTGCCCAAATAAATACATCCGTATTTATGACTGTTAGAGGCCAAGAGATTAGTATATTTAAATAAAACACTACTAAAACGAAAGTGAGAGAACCTGAGCACATATTTGTAATTTAATCATGATATATTCCATATTTTTGTAAAAGAAAAGAAAAGAAAGAAAGCATAACATTATTGTCTGCACATAACACGTTCCCATTTCATAAATAATAAAACTACATCCCATATTATACATACATATTGTACAACGTGTAAATGGTTGTGTAAATACAGATAACCTTTAAGTACTGCAGAAAATTTTACCCTAAGTTCTTTAGAGGATTTACAAAAAAATCTATGAGAAACCAATCCCCTATCTGTCCTATAGGAGATAGACTGGGGGACCTGAAAGCCTGGGCGGGGGGCGAGGGGGCAAGGGAGGTAGAAATCTTCCTTCTCCTTCGGGCGGCTGTTTCTACCTGGAAACTGGTCAGGCGGAAGAAAAGCGAGCTAGGGTATCCAGCCAGCTTTGCCCGCGGATCATACCGATGGACGAGATGGGCATGGAAAAGAAAGTGTTGCATATGAGCTGTGGTGGCTTTAACAAGACAATAAATATTGTGATTTGAATATAATTCGAAATGATCTATCTCTGCTAGACTAGCTACTCCTCAGTGGAAGTCACTGCTGTGAATGGATACCGGTTGATACAGCGACTCCACCATAGTTTTGATATATTTCTGGAGAATGAATCGTAGAATCCTCTCGATAATGCCCATTGTTTGGAAGAACCATACTAAAAACATTCTACAGAATTTATTTTTTTCTGTTGCCTTCAGATCTGTCCTTCATACTACAGAAGCTTTTGTTATACAACAATTACCTTAGGTGCACAGGAAAAATCGCATCAGCATTTGTGTTTAATTCATTGTAGTTTACTTCATGGTCCTTACACACATATAATGTTGTATTGTGGACGTAAAATATCTCCGTATTTTGATCTCAGGACATTCTTGAATAGAAGGCGACCATTTAGTTGACGCCGCAACTAATGAAACACTACAACGGATAATGACCAAAAACAACTAGGTTTAGAACTTTACAGAACCCGACATGCATAAACTGACACAGCTAAATATATGATTGGGTTTCATTGAAATGATCGTGTCATACATCACATGGAGCAGCAGCCGATAACAGTACTCTTTCATGTATTTCCGTGTGTATTTTCATACACCAGAAGTACGTCATTAGCAATGTCACTGGAGTCAACATATTTGTGTCAATTGGCATCTGTGAGTATGGGCGAATACCTTTCAACAATGCTGTAACATATATTCAGTTTCACCAGTCTTCAGTGAAAATTCACTGCCGAAAAAGCTATATTTTTTTTGATCATTATTTCTTATTTGTTGATCATAAAAGGAAACGCATTAAAAAATAAAGTTTCAGAAAGGTTTAAATGAAAACAAATAAGATTTTCCTGTGTGAACGAACATACGTCAACGCGCTCGAAAAACAATGTGTGTCTGTGGAGTGCACTAGCTAGACAACAAAGAAACCAAACGACACGAAAATTTACTTAGAAGGAATTCTAAGTAGATTTAATTTTTTAGAATTTGGAATATTATCGTGTTTTCAGACAGAAGAGGAAATTTCGAAAAACGACATTACCCGACGTAGGACTTAACCTGTCAAAATTTGTGTTAGGTCCACTGTTGTGCTCAGATAGACTAATCGGGACCGGGCCTACAGTTTATAGTGGGATTTGACCCACTATGCAATGTGCCTCCACAAGGGATCGAACTCGAAGACGACAACGTTATGGCTATGCCATCACTTGCATTCCGCTCGAAAGGTTTGCGGGCCTCGCTTTGAGCACCGCTCCCGAACTGACAGGTAAGGTCCTCTCAAGCATGTCGACGGAAAATGAGTCCGGGATGTTTCTACTATAGCTTAATGATACACACTAACGCACACTTTTACACACACAAACATCCCTCCCCCACCCTCCACACACACACACACAGAGCACCAACAAGGCGAGGAGGCAAGTTTCTTCGGCGATCCCTTTGCAACATACTCTATAATTTCGAGGCAGAGGATGACAAGGAAAAATTACAGCACGACGCTGGAAACGGAGGCAGTCTCGGATGGAAGAGACGGGCTTCAGATTCCGCGAATAAGGTGTATCATTAACCCTCTACCCCCCCCCCCCCCTCCTCTGGACCACGGCATTCTTTCAAAGCATGAGAAGCTTCGTCCTGAGTAGGGTGAGGCGTGGTGCGGGTTCCGTGTACAGTGGAACCTAGCTTTGACGTTATCGTGTGTTACAGAAGGTGTAGTCGAAGAAAACCTGGGTATATTTTCTTGTCAGTTGGAATGTTGAGGTCCTTCTTGGCTGAGCGGCTTGACATGCTACGAAGGCAGAGGTCTCAGATTCGAATCCATGTCAGGCATGGATGTAGTATTGTCTTTGTCACACTTCATCATTCCACTTCTACGTAGGACACTCTGGACTGCATTTTGCAGACGAACGAGGCTCTGGCGACTGGCCCTATGGCCAGTATAATTCTGTGTGTTTTTTCCTGTTTCTTGTCCTTGTGTGTGCTGAGTGCCCGTTTACAGCTTCAGCTTTTAATGGAAGTCAGAATATTTTAATATTTTAGTAACACGACACGGCAATTATGCTGTTTTAGTTATGGTAAGGGGCTGAACCCCGTAAAATGTGAAGGGTGGAAAATAGTCTAAGTGCTGACGCACCCAAAATTTTAAATTCAAATTCAAACACTTCATCATTCATCCTCGTCTCTAGGGTTAATATATGGAATATTCATAGACAGAAAATAACGAAAATTAAAATAGGAATAGAATAAATAAAATCGTTTATGTTTCTATCTTATATCTCAGTCCTCCGATTTCTCCCTCCCTCCCTCCATTTCTCTCCATGCCCTACTTTCACTCTCTCTTTCTCTTTCTCTCTCTCTCTCTCTGTGTATGTGTGTGCATGTTGCTAGCATCACCAAGCTACCTCTAAAGTAACTAAACTTATGCAAGAAAGCTCAAATGTCCTTTGCACCGTCAATTCTCATATGTATGCCTAATGTTTGACATGTACATAGCATTACTTTCAATACAACTTTGTTTTTAGAACATTTATAAGTAGGATCCCCGCGTAGCAAAATAGTCAGTGCTCTCACCTTTGTTGCAAACGGTACCGGGTTTGATTTCCGAAGGGAGTCCTCAAAATTCTTCGGCAATCGGTATTGACCCAGCATCGTAAGGACAATTGAAAAGCTTCTTGAAAAAGAAGTAACGGGCTCCAGTCTCGAAACCCAGAAAACAGCGACGATGGGACTCCATGCGTTTACCACGTGTCACATGAAAGAGTCACTTTGCAGACCCTGGCCCTCGTAGGGTTGTTGAAAGAGCGAGGTCATTGAATCTCCCGTACCCTTGCTTAGACTCGAACCCAAAACCTTAGGAAGCTAGATCGTGAGCCAAACACTCAACTTGCACTCCAACGGAGGTAGTTTTGTGATCAACAAGTGTCGGGTTCGATTCTCGCTCATGCTTTTAAGCTCCCGTTGCTCTCTGTGCATAAGAAGGGTCTGCTAGAAGTTTCCAAGGGCGAGATCGTGCCTTGTTCCTATATCCTCAAGCTATTTTGGATTTAAACCACTCGTTCGTTTTGTGGGCGTGGCCTCTCTTAAGACTCCATAGCATTTAGAACGACGACCTCCGTGTAATCAGCGAGTACACTCAAAATGACAATCCTTATCCTTAAGAGAGATAATTTTCCCAGCCTCAGATAAATCGTTTTCAAAAGGCCGAGGAGGGGGGAACCCGAGTAGATGGGGGGATGCGCCCCTTCCTCCTCCCTCTTTAATCTAGCATAGCTGTTTAATAAGAAGCTTCAGCCCGTTATCTGAGGACCAGATCCCTGAGAACGTATCAGAGGATGGAAAAAAGTGGGAGGGCTTTAACGTGGAGAAAAACGCCTCGAAAAAAAAAGGTCTAATTCGTACACTCATTTTCCGTTGTAATAGTTTGATATCATGCTTCCCCCGCTCAGCACCTAGCATTTAAAAAAAGCTCTCCTGTACTCGCTAAACAGCGGAGGTTATTTATCACAATTATATGGAATCAGGGAAATGTATCGGCGTGTCACACCCAAGGATATTTACCGGGATCCGGGAGGGGACAGGAGAAGGGAGTGTCCTGTTTGACTCCACCCTGTAGCTACAAAGTACAGTCGCGATATTTTCCCTGAATTCTTAGGCACTGGCAACCTTGTCCATGACAGGGACTTCGCCACCGGCTGGGGGAGGGAGGATGGGTTCTAGCCCACCCAAAGTATTGGAGGAGGAAAGAACGAAAGAGAAAGACAAAATGGAAAAGCATAGAAAACAGAAAGAGAAATAGTCAAATAGAGAAATATAGGAAGAAAAAGGAAGATAAAAGGAAAATATAATGGAGATCCGGGTTATATTTCCAGGGTGGGTGTGATTTTTTTCTTCAGTAATATCCCTGCTTTGAGGTTCACTCAGCCTCTGATAAATGGGTACCTTTGGTAACTCGAAGGGAGGAGGAGTTAAAGGCAGTGGGAGCGTGGTGTTGATCACATCACAAATGGTCACATCCATATGTATCTCTTCACGTCAGCTTTTGCTTGCTTGCTTGCTTGATTGATTGATTTGGTTTATTTTACTTCGCATGTCTGCCACTTTTGGCTAATCGCAAAAACAACTTTTGTTTGGAGAGAAACATAACTGCCTTATCTTCAGGAACCAGAAATCCATTTAGCGTCAAAAATCTCAAGAACTCTCTCCTGTTTCTCCCCAGTCTCCATCCTCCTTCTGCAACTACTTCGCCGACGCCTCACAACTCGTCCGAAACTCAACATGAAGCTTAGTCTACGGGATTTTTCCTCCACTTGACCGTCCTGCCCTCTGTATGTCAGCCACGTCCCTCCTGACCACCAAATTACACTCTGAACTGAGGGGGCTGACGTTTGTTTCCCTGTTTCTTTCATTCTCCCTGTACACTCGGTCGATACGTTTCTCTCTCGCCCAACTCGAACTCCGTTAATTACCAAAAGATGGAGCTGGGGAGCCCGAATTCTGGTGTCTGACCGGCTTTACCAAAGAGCAACAAATACCATAGCTTAGTCTTTCAAGATTTTCAAGTAGAAAGTTCTGCTTTAGTTTCTTCCAGTGGCGGCTGGCAGCTAGTATGATGGGTAGTGCCAACGTGATCAAGAAATCGAAAAGTTTTGCTAGCATATGTCATAGAAATCTAATGAAAGAGGTAATTTAAATGGAACTTTGTTTACTAAAATTGCAGACAAAAATTCAGAGTTCCTAAGATTGGTTTATTTTACTTCGCATTTGTACTGCTTTTGGCTAATCGCGAAGATAAGGATGAGTGAACACTCACAAAGAACACCGATGTCCAGGCCGAGATTCGAATCCGCAATTCCTTGCGTCGTAGCATGATGCTGTGCGGAGGTTAGCCAGGGTATCTAGGAAATAAATGCGACTATTAAAGTTTCGACGCCTGTCACCTTTACCATCTTTTTTTAATATTTCTAAATAGAATTGATGTTTAAATCTGGCGCGGGACAGCCAAGTTGTTTAACTTTTAATTTAATATCGTATGGTACCTTGGAAACGGTGTATGTAATAATGCTCTAATCTGGCTCATCTTTACTAACTACCCTTCCTTTCACACACCATTGGACACTTTCACTTCAGTAAAAAGAAAAACACTGAACAATTAGAGACACGGAGTCGATCACGGTATTCTTTTGCAACCCCAGCACGGCAGACGGCACATCAACAATCGGTGTTACTAAAAACTGAAATATGATTATCTGCTAAATGAACGGTAGATCTACAATTTTTAGAATTCAACGCAAGAAGTTGAATTATATCTCCAAATGAAATTCTTATACTGATAGATTTTCCGTGTGATTTTTTACAAATATTAAAGTAAAAAATCCCCTGGTTTTGCGAATTCCCTTTGATATTTAGGCAATTCGTTTGTACAGAAAATGTCTTCAATGTTGTCAACGTCAGTTGCAACACATGAGTGTCTGTGTGCATGAGAGCAAGGGATATATCTTTTCTTAAGGAAGAAATCGATAACAAAAAAGTCTGGTTGGGTTTAGATGCATCTATCTAAATGGTTATATACATTTGGGGAAGATATTACGTTCGTTCTTGCCAAGTATGCAGGAAAGTATCTTTCTCGCGACTTCTCCAACGAGTATTACAAATCGGTCAGAATTAGTCACTTTTCTGTGAATTTTGCAACTATGTCAACACAATGCGAAAGCTCTCGCGTCGTGCCAGCCGAAAAGGGGCACGGCTGGTTGTCTTATGGCCAGCCTCCTCGCTCGTTAACTGAGGAGACTTTTTCATGCCTCTGCGCACAGGGCAGACTATGCTGGCCCATCGCAAGTGAGAGAAGAGAACAGCTGGGGATGCGGCGCAGGAATTGAGGCGGCCGTAAGTTCGAACGCTTACGAGATTCGAATCTCCTCGTTCGTAAATAAATTCATTTAACTATATTTTGGCAAAGCAAGTGCTTTTTCTTTTTCTGAGGGTAAGCTGGTTTCTTCCCTTAGTTGTTATATGATTGAAGCTTGCCATATATTTCTAAACTATATTGACGAACCTAATGATCTCATTTTGAGCAAGGGGTTACATTACGAACCCCGACGCTACCCACAAAGCAGATGTATCCACCAAGCGACAGTTGCAGGAGGAAAAGAAGGACAAATACAACCAACCCACGTCAATAGTTAACTCGACACAGAAGAAATAGGAGCCAGGCCTGTTATAGGCGATACTCCACGAAACAACCGTCAAATAAAGAGAGAGAGAGAGAGTACTTTTTCACCTATATTCATGTCGTCCAATCCTCACCTCATGTTCCTAAGGGAGTAATATAATGTAATAAAATTTCTCTTCATTTTATATTTTCCAGCATTTCAAGTATTTTTTCTAATCATCGTTATGTGAAAAACGTTAAATTGAGGTTCTACTGTAATGCATTTCTATTCTAACCATTTGTTAATTAAGTGTGTATGTAATTTTGGCCACAATAGTATAGTACCCTGATAAATGTTGTAATTGAGGCTAATGATGGATTATGAAAATAAGAAATAAGAATTCTCATGTCTCTCTGGGGCATGATGAAATCTCGGTGCAGATGTACCGGAAATTCAATGTCAGGATCCTGGTTCTAGAAATTTTATTGAATGTTAGATACCTGCAATCGAACCTCTATGTCGAGGCTGAAACACCTTTCAAAAAACAGAGATGATTCACTTTCTGCATTGATGGGCTAATCGGAACTGGACCTACAGTTTAAAGTATTATCCGAACCACTATGCTCCTCCACAGGGTACCGAACTCGGAAGCCCTTGATTACAAGGCGACGACGTTACCACTACGCCATCGGGGAGGCCCTCGAAAATGTAATAGTAGCTACAAAATGTAAACAATACTCACTAAAATAAGGTAACAATTGATATTTCTGTTCACTAAAGAACGTAATTTATGTAATCAAATAACCTTTCTATTAAATTGGCACTTAATTCTAATGATCAAAATTTTGTATCTCTTGTTTAAAGCCTCTTGACGAGACCGAAACAGTTATAGAAATCCTCACTCGCGAGACGAGACGAGACTCGGTACTCTATACCCTACACTGAAGAAGAAACATATCTCTCATTGGTCGATGTATAGCCACCACAACGGTTAATGGGAGTTAACAATACAAAGAGTTCGCTTGGGTAAAAGAAGGGGAAAGGGGGGAAGCTTCCGTCCATTCTAAGTATTCCCGGAAGAGAAATGAACGTAACAAATTCTGTACTCCGTTCACTTAGTCTTGACCTGATCTATTGGACAGTCCACCCTTATTTCAACCCTCATGCTCTTTTAGCACCCTCCTCTCCGAAGGTTTGCGTAGGGTGAAGTCAAATCCGGCAAAAAGGAATATAGATCGAGTAGAAACCCTGTCCTTCGTGGTGTAGCGGTTAAGGTATCCTCTGAGTTAGGACAAGTGGGAGGGTTTTGTGTTAAAACATAGGCTTTAATGTTTTAAATTCATATTGTTTCGAGCCTGTTTGTTTATAGTGCCTATAAATGTCTATTTTAAGGTTTAATGCCTCCTTTGCATAATTTTGCATTAAAATAGTCTTTTTGGTATTATTTTTGCTTATTCCTACTTTCTTTCTAAACTTGGATTGTCTCCACAGAGCACTGCGTATCGTGAGTGTGCATCAATATATTCTAACCACCATTCATCGGAGCTATCGCGTAGCCAAGTGGTTAGCGCTCTGACGTTTGTTGTGAGAGGTGCCGGGTTCCCTGTGAGAGCCCCAAACATTTCGGTCTTGTCCTAGCATCGTGAGGGCAATTAGGGAGCTGCTGGAAAAGAAGTATTATCGGGCTTCGGTCTCGAAAGCCAGGAGAAGCAGCGGTGATGGGACTCGATGTGCTGATCACGCGTGGCCCAACCAGAAGCGCTTAGCAGGCCCTTGTGTCCTCAGAGGGCTGTAACACCATCATCGTAGCGATAAAGTATGTTCTTACAATCTTTCTACATTCAGTCTCTTTTTACTCTCTCTCTCTCTCCCCCCCCCCCCCACACACACACACACACACACACATATATATATATATATATATATATATATATATATGTATGTATGTATATAGATAGATAGATAGATAGGGTGTCATTTTAATGGCGCCCACGGAACACGGAAACGTATAGAGGACATCAAAACAAACAACTTTTCTCAGTAACATTTTTCTCGTTGGTGCGTCGTTTCGGCGCTACAGTCGTTCAAAAAAGCCCGTTTTACCGCCTGAATGCTGACAACCACACACAACATTTTATTGCATTTGTGACGTCATATCACGTTGTGAACCGATGCGTTCCAGGGTTGCCAGGAACACACATATTCTGTGAAAAGTGACATAGCTACAATGAGACACATTATATACCGTAAAGCAAAACGAGAAAACACGTTCTGTAACCTAACAGGAAGTAAACAAACTATTTATACGAAAAATGGTATAAAGCAAATAGAATTCAAGTGGAAGTGGTCATATCGAATATTGTCTAAGTTTACATGTCAAATATGTGCAAATCTAGTTACCAAGTTGGCATCTACAATTTAGTCTATCCACTTCGTCCTTCTGATACTAGTTGTCTGTGACACACTGAACAGATGACAAAATAGAAATGAAAGAACTCAAGATTCCAAAGGTAAGCAACACATAATATAATGTATATTCAGGGCATTATGAGGCAAATGGCAAAAATGGCAAAAATGGCTGAAAATACAGGGGTATAAGTAGTAGTAATGCAAGCTCTCCGACGACTGTGTTTATCTACGCACCGGATACACATGTAATAGTTTGCAAATGTGAACAGGGCAGTATATTCGCTACTGATTCATCATTACATTGTTACTGTGGTTGTACGTGTTTCAGCCGTAATGTAACAAGGTGAACTTGGGATACTTCCGTTATTAGCACAATAGTACCGCACGGCATCTGGACACAAACCTGTAGATATCAACCTTGCAACTAGATTTGCAAATATTTGACATGTAGCTGGGCGTAAACAGCCACGTGTAAGCTGTAAGTCCAATAAAATTTATTGTTGTTGATACTTGGCACGTAGGCTTCCCCCTTCCCCTGAGATGACTGCTGATCTTCTGGCTGGTAAGCTATGATGTTCGGTCTAATGGACGAGTTTCTCGCTTCGTTTACCAGCGAATAATGTGGTTGGTAGTTTGTCATTTTTCACAAAATGTGTGTTCCTTGCAACCCTGTTGTGCGCTGTTTCGCCGCAGGAAATGACGTCACAGATACAATCAAATGTTGTGTTGGGTTGCCAGCATCCAGGCGGCAAAACGGTCTTTTTTAAACGGCTGTAGCGTCGAATCAACGCACGAACGAGAAAAATGTTACTGAGAAAAGTTGTTTGTTTTGATGTGCTCTATACGAATCTGTGGTCCGTGGGCGCCATTAAAATGACACGCTGTATAATCACACACACACATACACACACATGTTCTAGATCGCAGTCGTATAATTACTAGCACCGTCTAATTCGCTTCACTTTTTTTACTCTGTTTTCACTTACGTGTCTAGTTGGTTACAAAGTGCATCCAGGGTTTGTAAATTAATTCAATTCCATTCCTGGAGAGAAAATCAGCAAGCGTAAATGGGTTCTGGACCGTAAAGAACCTTTTTATATTTAAAGTATTCCAATTCGATCCCGGAACATATTTTTCCGGATCAATTTAAATACGGTCCAATTTCGACCTTGAAACGAAATAATAGGCAACTTGGACCGAATTTAAATTTTTGCGAGGGAAAAAAAATGTTTTCGGTCCTGTTACGGAACACAATACAACCCATTATACTCTATCCCAGGAATCTGTCGAGCAAGGCCGCGCATAGCGACACAGAAGAGGAGGAAATCGAGTGGGCAGAGCGAAGCAGTACACGCTGCTCGAAAGCTTGTAACTGCAATCGCATTCCCCTCTCCACGCAATCCCATTCCCTCTCAAGTGTTCATTGGTGGAGCCGTCTGCCGTCACTACTTGCGCAGACACTTGTTTTCGTTCTCTTGCTCCAGAGATACGCGGGACAGGGTATAGAATTTGTAGGTTCTTGTACCTTTAACCACCCTCAATCCAACAGCGAAGCGTCTACTTCGTTGATTTTATGTCAAGTAGTGTGTTTGGTGTCTGGAGCGTTTGCACTACGTTCTGGAGCGGTGTAGATGGTCACGTGGTGCGTGTTGACCAATCAAATGAACATTGAAAGCAGCAGCAGGCCTCACTTCAATCTTTTGAATGGGCCTGGTGAAAGCAACTATTGTAGGTGGCAGCACCCCTGTTGTGTCCCCACGCTTTTGATAGCCGAACGTGCTGCTATTACATTAAATTGCAAGTTTAATTTCATCTTAACCTCAGAAATGATGTCTGAACATGATAGTTGAATAATCAGTGCTGCAAAAGTAAGATTTTTGAAAAGACGATCGTCAACAACAGAAAAGAAGCCTTAAAATTTGCACAGCACTTGTTTTGTTTACATCACTTGCAATTTTCAAATTTAAGTGATCTATTGTTGAGAATCCGGTAAAGAATAATACATAATAATTCCGCGCGACTGCGCTTTAATTTCTATAGTTGTTTTCAATAACTGACTTTTTCTTTCACGTGATATCATACTTTTCCACGTAGCTAGTAAATATGGTCCTATGTTTTATATATACACATTTATCGTCAAGAATAGTTATTACAAAAAATATTTTTTTTCTTCTGCTTCATGTCTCGCAAACTCTAGGGCTATCTTATTTACAGGTATTATAATTTTAAAATTGTTGTTACCAAGAAAAAGAAGGACGAAAATGCGAGGGGAGAATTTCTGCTTAATACAATGAAAACATACGTTAATATTAAATTATCGGATAGGGCATAATGTCAGTCATAGTGTATAATTGTATATATTATGCGTTTCGCACTTAATACATTTTTCTTTATAATTTTGGGAGTTTCTTCGATTTCTACTCCCGCCGTTGAATTACACATAATCGCAACCAGAAAAAAACAAAGCATATTGTAAAAAATCTAAATTTTTGTATTATCGACCCATGGCAGCTAGAGACGACCCAAATGACGTCAAGTTTAGTGCTCTTTGTTCATAAACGTACTATATTTAGCTCGTTTTCGTAACCATTCCGTTGCGCTTTAATATATTCATTGTTAGGTTCAGGAGAATGTAATTTTCGGAAACTTATGACTGGCTACATAAAGTTTTACTAAATCCATTTTATTATCGATTTACGCGATAAATTCTTACCTTCGTTTAAAATAACGTTTGAATAGCCATCCCATCGCGCTCCAATGTAAAGCTTAGGGCAACCAAATGACGAACGAAATTATTTAGGGACACAACAGGGGTGGCGCCGCCAACGGAAAAGTTTGGCAATGAACAGCCCCGATATTCTTGCGTACTGCACTACACCTAGTGTCAAAACGTGCAGCAACTGCTCTCAAGTAAACGAGCTTTGTCAATGGGAGAAAAATTTCACATAACATCTGCACATTTCTTATTTGTTGCCACCTTTCTGACATTTTTATTTTGCTAATCCCGACGGTATGAATGATGACTAGATGAAAATTTCCAGATTCAGGCCAGGACTACAACCTGTAACCTTCGTTGATGATGTCGCGAGTGGAACACTGATCACAGTCTTCGAGGCAGTCATCAGTAAAACTAACGTAATAATAATAAAATAAAATAAAATAAATATTTTAAAAAAACGAACCCAAGTTTACATTCCATCTCTTGACCTGTTTTCATGTTCTTGACATTGTAAACCGAATAAGACTTGTATGGACTTGCGGGACACCCTTTCAATCGGTAACGGGTATGCGATTCCCTCAAGATCAATGTTGTGCGTTCCGATGAGTCACTTGCCGGAAGGGTGATGGCAGAGGGCAGCTGGAATGAACACAAAGGGGGGAGAAAAGAATACGCTGCACCCCCTTCCCCAAGGAAACCGACGAGTGGATGGGGGAGGAGGTTGGAATCAATTCCGCTGCAGGAAGGAGATTCTGTAGCATTGCCAAGTTGGTAGTCGGCATGTGATGTATAAGAGGGCATTTATCATTCGATAACAAGAGAGCATCGCGATTCCGTTAACTTGTCACCAGATGTCACCCCAATGCAATTTCGACATTTCAGTGTTGCCTGTGAACTTTAGCAAATGCAGACACTCTAAAAGCTGATAAAAACATATAAAATTATTTCCATTAGAACACTTTCTACAGAATACTTATTTAAACAGGTTAGGATCTGGCAAATGTTTTTTTGTTGGATGATACGTGTTTGGTGTGCCGATTTTTGTTTTTAAATGAAAACGTCTGTTTCCTTCCCGGCCTGGCCTTAAGTTTTAATTATTTTTTTTTCTTTTGTCTCGAGTCTCGTTATATATATATATATATATATATATATATATATATATATATATATATATTCATTTCGATCTGCAGCCGAGAGATCGGGAGAAGCGTGGCGGGCGGCGCTGACGGAGATGCCGACATTTGATTTGCCGAGTTTTGACCA
Source organism: Lepisma saccharinum (assembly GCF_977018435.1). NCBI lineage: Eukaryota > Metazoa > Arthropoda > Insecta > Zygentoma > Lepismatidae > Lepisma > Lepisma saccharinum. The sequence continues at coordinate 49,359,773 of NC_139231.1, read as the reverse complement.
GTAACGTCCTGTTTAAGTTTATATCCTTGAAAGAGTTTTGTGGCCATGGGAATCGTTTCGAGGTTTCGAATGTGCAACACTGTATCAGGATTACACTGCAGACGAAACCGATAAAAGTGAATGGTTTTCGTGAGTTTCCTTGCAATCCGAAATATCCGAGCTCGAGTTTTTTGTTCCTTCGCGACTAGATGAAGACAGAGTTGTAAATATAGTGGCGAGCAATGTAAACCAAGAGCGTGTTAATTTCGTACTGTGCGCAAGAGTGTTATTCTTGGTTACTTGCAGTTACTTGTTTGTGTTATTGTAGTGTGTATGTGTGACGTGTCAGTGAGACGATTGGAATGCCAGCCGCAAGATTCACGTTAGAACAAAGATTTTTTTATGTATGACACGTACCTACGTGAAAACAAACTCGTGTCGAGACGTGTGTAGGTAATTTGTACAGAAATTCCCATGCGTTTCAACTCCACACAGAGATACGGTTAGACATCTTGTCCTTAAATTACGAGAAACTGTATCGTTAAATTTTAAAACACCTAAGCAAAAACGACGGATTCTAACCGAAGCAAAACTCGATGATATTGGTGCAGCGTTAGAACGTTCTCCAAACAAACCTCTACGCCGTGTTTCACAAGAGGTGGGCGTGTCAAAATCATCGGCACATACAGTCACTAAGCTACTAAAATTAAAACCATACTCTTATAACACAGGTTAGTGCTCGTTTTGCAATATTTATATAAATGTCTGCATATGTCCATAAAAATAAGCGGGCATTTCAGGCCGCAAATGTCGGCATCTCCGTCAGTGCCGCCCGCCACGTTTCTCCCGATCTCTCGGCTGCAGATCGAAATGGACGCACGGTGTATATATATATAGAAGTAAAGGTGGTATTATGAGCCCCCATTTTGTTTTTTATTATTTTAAATTTGATTTTTAACTTTTTTGTTCAGATTCTTATGATAACTTTAACTACAACATTTCATAAAACTATTGTTAAAATATATACCAATTTGAGCAACTTTAAGGATATGAAAAAAATAAAATACATAACAAGTCAATTTGTGGAAAAAAAGTTTTGTGCTGGTAATATGAGCCCCTAGGAAAAAATAATATAATAATTGGTTTAGAAAAGTGTATGACAAATTAAATCATACAAACAACATTTTATTCATTATAAAACCTTTAAAAAGATATTATGATGTGAAATACCATAAAAGAGTTCATAACAAGATCATTGAAAAAATCATTACGAAACCAATTGTAAGGGTAATTAAAAATGAATTCAAAGGGTCATTAAGAAACCATTTGAAAAGTTTTATTTTGTTTCTTTGTAATGTATATTTACAAAAGTCGCAAATGTAAATATCCTTCTCGCATCCAGCGCAGTCGTTGTGTGCCCACATTTCACAGATGAGACATTGCACCTACATTTCTCCTCGGCCATCTGCCGAAAATAGACCCTCGCAGAACAGACAAACTGCTTCTTCATCACTGGCACTTTCTACTCCGATTGGTGTTTCTAAGACATTTTCCCCAGAATCGATATCTGATTCACAGGATTCCTCATCTGAATCTTGATGAAGCTTCGGTTTCACTGCATGCTTTTTTTTTAGTTTGTGTTTGAAGAGTAGGTCTTGGAACAATAAACATTTTTGATGCCTTTTTCAATCCCATATTTTATTTTTTACAGTCTTGATCGCCTTAACCATATCTTCAGTATTCCAGTTGTTTCTTTTGGTCTTGTTTTTTGGACCTAGCACTTTTCGTGACATCTGAAAAGACAAAGTTGAAACCACTCCTGTAGTGTATATAATATGAGCCCCTTAAAGTTTGGGGGCTCATATACCAAGCACGATGGGGGCCCATTTTACAACCCTTGCCAAATTGGAATTGGAACATGCATAACGAATCTTTGTTACTTGCAAAATCACATAGTATCTACACAAAAACAATCTTTTAAACATACTTTATCCAATGCAATAATGCACTAGGATGAATTTAAATGAATAAGTACTGCAATTAAAAGCAAAAAAACTTACCTTTCAAAGTTTTTCAGATCGAGAAAACAAAAAGAACACGTTCACTCTTAAACTATCAGCTGCAACTGAACGAGAACTCTCTGGCGACAAAAGGCGTTACTAAATTAGCAATTCAAATCATCGCCACCAGGCTGAGGCCACTCCATGAACAGATATTGGGGGGGGGGTTCATAATACATGAATGGCTCATAATACCACCTTTACCTTTATATATACACAAAACAACATATACAGGGTATGACACAATTTCACAAGGTATTGTTTTCATTAAGCACTGTTTGACGTTTCTTATCGACGCTACAAACCCTCGAAATAAATGGACTTTTATCCTCAACCTCAATGTATAGGCAACACAGGTATACACTTACCACCAGGGGTGCACACGGGGGGGATTATGGCGCAGGTTGCGCCATCGAAATTTTTGGGGCAGATTTTATACCTTCAAATAATATAAAATTCAACATTTATATGTATATTTTTCCAAAATATATGTAAAAATTTTACACCTTAAATGCACCATATTTAATCCATTAGTTGAAGAAACGAACGTGTTCAAGAGTATTATTGAATTGGTGGGGGGGGAAATATTCCACTCTTACATATTAGGCCTTAATTCCTTAATTGACACGTGGGTTCTGGGCGGGGGAATACTGAAGTAAACATTGGGGGACAGTATCCAATTATAGATCTTAGATTATGGCGGGTATTTTAGTTAGAGGATTGAGCATTAAATTGAGGGGGTATCCAATTCTTGTGTATTACTATTGTCTTAGACTGTTGCGAAAATTCTGGTGTGGAGACTGAGAATTAATTCTTTGGAGGAGCCAATATCCACTTTTTAATATCAACAGTAAGTCTACAATTGACATGGAAATTTTTGTGGGAGGATTGAGTATTAACTCGAAAGGGAGAGATATGAAACTCTTGCTAAAGTGTTAAATCTTAGATTGTCAAGAAATTTCTGTAGTGGAGAGAGAACATTAAATTTTGGAGACTCCATATATTTAGCGATATGGCACATGTTTTCGATCCCGAACGTGCCAAAAGAGAAGCTGGAAAATACTAAATATCTCTGGATTCTAAGAAAGTATTGACATCCCATTAAATTAATATTCTTGAAAGTCTGCAAAGAAATAAATGTATGTAAAAAATTTCTTTGTTTCGCGCTTTACTGAGGTGAATGTGAAGTTTTATTCGCGAAAAAGAATCGGTCATGCGGCTGGAGCATGTTATTTAGTTTTCCAAGGTTGAATTTTCTATCTTTGTCTTAAGTTGTGGAACAATTTGTGTTAAATACTCAAATTGTGAGTTTTATAAACCCACTCACAAACAACATTATTTATATGCATATTTACATAATTTAATTTACTACATTTAACCAATCAATGTGCTAGCTTTAAGTTGGGTTTTTTTTTCGAAAATCGAAGAATAAAAAAATATGGATAGTTAAACATTGTATTTTAAATAAACATATTTTATTGTATTGAAAAATAATATTTTCTGGGGATTATGATAAACGATTATAGGGACGGTCTTGAGTGATGTCCACACTGTTTATGGAAAGACATGGGGGGGAGACACATTATATGATTTGGGGGGGACGCATGACATGATTTTGGGTGGGATTGCGCCATTGGCCTTGGGGGGGGGGGGATGGGCACCCCTGATTATCACTCATGGATTGACTCTGTGATTGCTCTAAAGAAAGACTTACATAAAGAATTAGGCAGATATCCGCTTCACATGTACGACATATTCGGATATCCGGATTATCCGTTGCATCCAATACGAATATCAATAATTTTTATGTATCTCTTATGTACATTTATATTGTAAAACCAATTTGTCATCCAAATATCTGAATCTGTCCCGGACAAAGGGGCAACTTCAGACACAAATAATCCATACAACCATATATTGTAAAATAATCAATTACTGTAAATAAAAATTAAAAATTAAGAACTCAAAAAAACGGTGAACCACAATTCCGAGGATACAGGTTTTGTTTTAAAGGCACCAGAGCGCCGGATATGAGCGGCGCAGTAATAGTGTTTCAAGATTTATCTGCGGCGTCCAAGTCAGAATGTAAGCCTATCTAACATTTGCGATGCTTAGTTAGTGTGGTCAGTTTGCTTGTCTTAAGCTAAAAATTAAACACATATATCAAATTCAGAAACATTTTATGTGTAAAAATAAGCACATATTTGGTTTAATACGATATGGTCCGATTCTAAAACCACGTGTAGACTGGCAAGTACGTGTCATTTCAGTGAAAATATTGGAACATTTTGCGGCAATCTTGCAATCCAGGCACGGCGCCACAAGGCCCTTTTGAGGGACACGTGCAGCTGTCACTTAGACAATTACCATCCTAACAAGGACAAAACAAACACAAGACGACGGCACACTCAGTGGCGTGAAGTGTACCAAAGAAAAAAGCCTTGTGGCCTATAAGGACGCGCCGAAGATTGACATTCTAAAACCGCCGCTGTGGATCCGATCGGAATGACGTCTCCAGGATGCTGGAGGGGTGATCCGAGATGCTTCCCTGACCCTTCTCAATGTTGATCCCCGAGGTTTAGAGGGGGGAGCTATGAAAAGAACAGCCCATAAAGCTAGCGCGAACGTGATGGCACAAGCTAAGCAGCGGCCACTATTGCTTCCCTTGTCGCCCGTGTCGCGGGAGGACGTGCGGGCCATGTGGAAAGTGGTCATTTCCGGAAGAGAAGGATCCTTTCGCGTCATTTGATCTCCACTGTTTTAGGGTATTGGGGAGTCCTTCGCCTGAGGGGTGGAATCAATAACGTTTGATTTCTTACAAGCTTCGCGGGGAGGGGGTAGCTGTCTGGGTGCTAAGGTCTAGCATGTACGGTCGTTCGTAGGATTTCCAAGCAGATGTAACAAAGTCATTTTCTCTCGTCGAAAAACCGTTTGAATTTGAAACACTGGCATTCTTGTGACGTACATGATAAGTAGGGAGACAAATTTATGGTAAATAAAAACTGAGGAGAGCGGTAAATAAAATGTTAGATCAGCGGTATATACCAGTGGTGAATAAAAAAGAGCTATAAATTGATAAACTAATACACAAGTACTCAGCTGTCCAACCAAAAAGAAAACATCAACACAAAATCACTTCATTTCTAAATTGCATATCTCAAGTGATTTATTCATTGTATGTATTTAAAGGATATCCTTGCTGTCCAACAAATAAAATAATCACTACTGCACATACACAAACACATGTTGAAAATCTCATGATGATAAACAAAATTCATTCATGACTGAACACAAATGACACCATTGTTTCCCTTGATGTGCGGGAACAGACTAATCTTATTGCTGCTACAGCTAGCAAGTTCAATGAAACTGGAAGTTGAGTAGACATTCGGGGGAAGAAAGAAATGCAGCTTGGCAGGGAACGAACTTTTCTAACCCGAGATTATGTGCATGGGAAATCCCAATTTGTAGCGTCTTCCTGATGTGATCGAAGCTAAAACGTTCTTCAGCTGCAAGAGTTAGGAAATTTAGGCAAACGTTTCGTTACAAATCGACAGTTTGCGCGCACAACCTCGATTGTCGGTTTTAACGTGTTTTCTACTTAATTTGATTATATTTCACGGTTATTTCGCGAAAAAGCGTTCATTTCGTGGAAAAGCACACATTTCGCATTACTTTGCGAATAAAACTCATGCATCGAAAAAGCGTTCATTTCGTGGAAAAGCACACATTTCGCATTACTTCGCGAATAAAACTCATGCATATTTCATCATTGGGGATATAGTTACGTGCAGAATGTTCAAAATTGCATCTTTTTTTCACATTTCGCGATTTCGCGGATCGCGAAAATTCAATGTCCCTAATGATAAGTCTAACTTCTAATCAGTTTTATTTTAATGATTAATATACTGTATTGTAATTTGAATGTAATTACATGTAAATTTACATTCAATCTTCTGGTGAAGTTGCAAATTCCTGTCTCTCTCTCTCTCTCTCTCTCTCGGTCTAGTCTTTAGATGCAAATTCCTCTTTCTCTCTCTCTCTCTCTCTCTCTCTCTCATCTCTCTCTCTCTCTCTATCTATCTATCTATCTATCTATCTATCTATCTATCTCTCTCTCATCCTCTCTTGTCTCTCTCTCTCTCTCTCTCTCTGTCTCTATCTATCTATCTATCTCTGTCTCATCCTCTCTTGTCTCTCTCTCTCTCTCTCTCTCTCTGTCTCTATCTATCTATCTATCTCTGTCTCATCCTCTCTTGTCTCTCTTTCTCTCTCTCTCTCTCTCTCTCTCTGTCAACTAGAGTTGAAAATGTCCAGCAGTTTCCAGTATCGAAACATATTAGATGTCCATATAAATATCCGTTTGGTACATCCTGTCACGTTTCCCGCGCTTGCCGATCGTTGGCATTTCTAGCAGAAACAACGCGGCGTTGCCGCTTTAGGCAGAGTGAACCCTGCCTTGGGGGAAGCTGAGGTCAGGTTACGCATAAGGTACACGGGAATTCTCAAATTCAACACCACACTAATCAGCACCACGCTTATAAAACAAGTTTTTTGCAGACACAAACAAGACACGTGGGAGTTAGACCGCAATGTGGCAACAGCGTCTACGTAAGCGCCTCTCTTCTGGCTTCCATTCGCTCCTCGCTGCCCAGCTGACGACCTTTTCCTCTTTTCTCATTGGCACCGAAACTGTCGAGCGATCGCTAGCGTGGGAAACATGACAGGTTGTAACAAACGCGATATAATGACTGAATAAGTTGCACAGTACAGCGATTCTGATTGGAACATATATCGAAGTCTCGAACGAGAGATACTGCTTCTCTATTTTAAAGTCGTTGTCTCGTCTGACCAAGTCTTGAATGGGCTGGTCTGTATTTCAAAATTGTGGTGGTAGCCTTATCCGGAAGGAATAGAGCGACAGGAGCTTGGTGCTGACCACGTCAACTGTAGTATGACCGAGATAGAGAATTTGTGCCTGTTTCTCCTTGACACGGTGCAAAGCACAAGATTTTTTAATTTTGTGTTCTGTTTATTTTAGGTCTCCTTCTTATCCCTTAGGGAGCTTTCAGACCGAAGCGACAAGCGACACTTGGAAACGAACCTTCTGAAATAAATGTAACCTTTCGTTCCGGAGCGAAACGACAATTTACGTGGCGCTCGGATTGGGCATTTTGCTCAATAGGGTGCATCGTGTCGCTTCGGTCTGTTGGTTGGTCGCCCATGCGCAGTAAATGCATTCTTATACACTGGAGCAGAGGTGCTCACTCTCCGGAAGGCGACCCTCATGACTCATGAGGATAGACCTCACACTCACACACCGAAGTCTTGTGAAAGTGAGGGCGACGTCAGTCTGTCAGGGTGAGTATGTGTGAGGGTGAGGGTGAAGTCAGTCCGAGAGGGTGTGTGAGGGTGAAAGGCGAGTCGTGAGGGCGACGTCAGTCTGTGAGGGTGAAAGACGGGTCGTGAGGGTGAGGGCGTGTGAGGATGAAAGGCGGGTCGTGAAAGTGAGGGCGTATGAGGAAGAGCGCGAAGCCAGTCCGTGAGGGTGAGGGCGTGTGAGGATGAAAGGCGAGTCGTGAAAGTGAGGGAGTATGAGGGAGAGGGCGAGGGTATGTGATGGTGAAAGGCGAGTCATGAGGGCATGTGAGGGTGAGGGAAGTTGAACGAAAATTACCACCTCTGGACTAGAGAGACCAGTGTTGGATGTGAAACCACTGTGTTATCTGTCGCGTGCTGAATGCTCCCAGTCCAGTATCCGAACCAAGGCTTTCTGGCTTCGAATCTCGTTACAGGATCCACCCTGCCACGGAAGCTGGCGAGAGACAATTAGGAGTCAAACACTGGACACCTTGATTACTACCGTTAGGTTAAAGGTCCAACGGGATTAATTCCAGAAATTTAATCGTCGCCTTTATCCTTTTATCAGTCCAATTTCGCAATTGCATTTTTTTAATAACTAGATTGTGACCCAAAATTCCACCAGGGAGCAGATAGGGGAAAGGGCGTCCCAGTTTTAATTTATTTTATAAGACTCTTGGCGGTATGACAAAGCGACCGCGTCATTCCTACCCCTTGTTTTCTCCCCTCTAAAACACTAATTCAATTGAATCCCTCACCCCCCGCAGGAAGAAGCCTAAGGTCGTGTGATTTGTAAGGGGGCGACAGGGGCGGACATGTCGTCTTACACGAGCATCGTTTCCGCTTTTTTTCGCCATCCCCCCGTCCCCGCGGCTCTTAAAGTCAACTCCCCCTCCTCTCAATCGAAAGAGGGGATCCCCGGGGACTCCCTATCGCGCCCGCTTTGCGCCTGTCAACCTACAAGTCTCCCCGAGTCGGCGGGGAAGGCGAGGCCTGAATGGAATTTAAGTAGATTGAAACCCGTAAGTTGCTGCAATCCAACTAAATAGCTGTCCCCCGTGAGTATAACAGGCGGGGGAAAGATGCGAAATTTCAGTGTTGGCAGAGTTGGAGAATGAGTCCTTGCTGGCCATGAAAAAATAAGTAGCATTAGGTCACTGGGTTGATGGAACGGAGGATCCGAACACTCAGCCATGGGAGTCGTCAGAGGCCTTCCTTCCTACCCACGCAAATATCCATATCTTCAGAATCATTAACCGTAAGTTGAGTTGAGTTTTTGTTTTTTAAGTCCACTTAATGCACAGATAGGCTAATCGGGACTGGACCTACAGTTTAAGTGGGATCCGAACCACTATGAAATGAGAAAGAAAGAAGATAAAACAGATTAAGATACAGTATTAGATATATAGATAGAAACAAAGAGAGAGAAATGAACAGAGGAAGAAATCAGAGAGAAGATGAAAGGTAGAAGCAAGAAAGGTAGAAAGAAGCAGAGTAAGAGAGAGAAAGAAAGAAGAAGGAATAGGAAAGGTAGAAATAGAAAGGTAGATAGAGAAACAGAAAAATAAAGAGAGAGTGAAGGAAAGAAAGTTAAGATAAACAAGAAAGAAACGGAAGAGGAACTAAGAAAGTGAGAGAAAGCAGAGAAATAGAGGGAGAGACGGAACGAAAGAACGAGAGAGTAAGAAATGAAGAAAGAGGTAGACAGAGAAACAGAACAAGGAGGAGAGAATGAAGGCAAGGAAGAAGGAAATGGATCGGGAAACGAGAAAGAAAAGATTGAAGGAAGAAAAAGAGTGAGGTAGAGGAGAACGATACAGCACTCACGGCGATCCAACCACGTCACGTGTGGTCCTCGCTTCGATTCTCATCGCCAGTCTTCATAACCAATAATTAGCAATAGGGACTTCTTGGAAAAAGCATGTCGAAGTCCGCATGTTACAAAAATATGTTTTCTTTTTCATGGCACCTGACAAGAACGTTGACTTTAGCATCTATGCACTATTCACTTAATAACTTGAAGAAACGAGTGGAGTGGCAGAGAAGGGCCGAAATATTTTCTGAGCAGTGGCATTTAATGTTATTAATACCATTTAAAATGCACATTTGAGCTAGAGCAGCATATATTTCTCAAAATGTTATTGTTCTTTGTAGGATGAGCGGATGGTTGAAGCGGGGGGAGTGAGAGGGGGTGCGTCCGCCCCACCTGCTCTGGCAGCGTTACTCTTATTGATTATATATTCCTAACGAACTGTTATCGATAATTTGTATCATGAAGACTAAAATTGGTAAACGCTGTAAGTGCCACAATAATTCAAACACCGTTTTCCAAGTTAAACTGTGAAATGTGCCATGCTTTATAATGTGGTAAACGTGAAATGTGGCTGGTAGCCCTCTAAGTAGTTCAAAGGGCGTGTTAAGAGGTCACTAGCGTGCACGTTCTTAAGGGCCGATGTGCGGAACGATGCGATTTCCCAACACTTTCGCTTTTGGCACTTACAACGTTTACCACTTTTAGTCCTCAATTGTGATTTGAATTCGGTTTCATTGCATAAACATTTGTAGTTCCATAAATGGATAAAGCCAATACTAATTAATGTTTATTTTTTTCAAATTTTTATCTTATTGACATTTTGCCCACAAAATGCATTCCTAGTTTTATATTTTACTGATAGGTCACTACAGTAATGATTATTGTATTTTTTAAGAAAATCCCATTGACAGACAAACTTACAATTCGATATACGTACGTCTCAACAGCTTCTGTCAGATTTCTTTCAGGCCCGGGTTCGATCGTCGGCGGGGAGAACCGGGATTTTTTCACCTATTCAAGCGGCTACGGCGCCCACCCAGCGTCGTAAAAGCGGCTAGGGGCGTGGTGCTGATCACATCACCCCTACCTTCGGCCGTGATCAAGAAAGTACCCCCAATACGCCTTCATGGCGTGGTGCAAACCATAGGGAAGCACTTCTCGGAGCCAAGAAATCCCAAGCAAGATTTGGATAACAGGTTCCTTCAATTCATATGTTGTCAGCACCATATGTAGATTAGACTTCCGGCCTCGTCATTAGCACTTATCCTCATCACCGCGAATAGCCAAAAGTGTCAGAAAAGTGACGTGAAAACAATAAAAAATTCAAAATAACATCTTTAGTTAGTTCCTGGTCTCATACTGGTTATCTGTAATTTAAACTGTGATGTCGAAGAAACAAAGGAAGTATCATATTCACGATGGCCTCTCAGGTACCGTAGTGGCTTATGCTATTGCCTTGTAATCAAGGGGTCTTGAGTTCGATCTCCGGTGAAGAGAAACTGCACAGTGGCGTGGATTCCACTTTTAAACTGTACTTACAGTCCTGAATAACATAAACTGGACTTAAAGCAAGGTTTTTATTTCTTTCTGAAAATTACATATTATTATTGACCCTATACGCCTTCATGGCGTGGTGCTATGCACAGGGGAGCACTTTACCTTTACCTTTTTTTTTATTGACTCTCTCTCCAGGGATTAGGTTCATGGCTCTAGAGCAAACGGTCCAGTGGCGTAGCCAACATTACTTCTTGGATCGGACCTAACTTTCGTAAAAAAGACCGTGATAAAAATTTGAAGGGAAGAATTATATTAACATAACTTTTATTCTACCTGTCGTTATATATGTCATTGCTTATTCATAAAATACTACATTCGAACACTGATACAAAGCATTTCCAATTATAAATCTGGATCGTCGAGAATTTTTCTGGATAAGTTGCAGCAGGCCGCAAAAATTATTGCACTGAACAAGTTCTGGCAAGATATTAACTAATCGCTTTAGACTGAAGTTTCAGTCTAAAAAATTAAAACACTGTGCTTCAAGATCAGCACTGTGTGTGCCCAAAAGCCTTTTGGAAACACCCACAATGCATTGTCAACATTACTAGATAATTTGGTAAAATTTCGATAGGAGCTCGAGCCCATTGAGCCCATACTTGGTTGTTATAACGCCAATGAAACGTTCTAATCCTTGGTTCCGAAATGTTGCTCTTGCGGGTAATTTTTCTGGCACTGGCAACACTGCACGCTTTAGAAGTAGATATGGGGGAGCGAGCATCCTAGACAACGGTTGAACAGAACGACAGTCCTGGACCTGAGGCAACGTGTCTTTGAAACCGGGAGGGGAGAAAAGTTTGGAATGGGGGAAAGGGGAAACCACGGTTAGTGGAGACAAATGAACATCGGAACCTTATGTGGGAGATCCGGAAGCCGTCTCCAAGTAAATGCCTGAGACCTCGCGGGAAATTCTTGATCGTCTTTTATGGAGCTTTCATAGGCTTTTGTGCAGGCTTCGAAACGGCTAATAAAAGGCATACTGACAAGTAATGCGAAGTTATCAGTGATAAATTGATGTTTCAAATGTATCTTACTATCCTAGCACCACGGTATCGAAAGGTGGTAGTTGATTTTTGTGTGGCATCAATATTGCATCTCAAACCCCCCTAAACGTCCGCAACCTAAACCTACAGCGAAGTTGGACGGGTTGTCTACGTTTCAGGAGATCGTGTTTTGAAGGGGAATTTATCCTGAAGACAGCGGCTCATTTAACGATATTACGTGTATGTTGCAAGGTTGTGAAGGTTTAAGGTGTTCTATGTTCAATATTGATTGCTTCATCATCATCTGAAGAAAGGGAAAGCTAACCCTTGCACATTGCAACTGCCCTGGAGGTATCTGGGTATATCCCAAACCTCACACATTCATAATCTCGACCATTCGTGGAGGTGAAGTGATCCGCCACTCTTCGACTTCTTTAGCCCCCAGGGTAACTCCACCTGAATTCACCGATCCCGGGAATCGAATCCGGATCTTCCGAGTGGCAGTCAGACGTCCTACCGATTGGGCCATCGTGGGCCTTCACTATCTGAACAACAATTCTTAAATTTGATGAAAAGCCACTGTTTCTTTTTCAGTTAGCTATCTGTTGTTTAAATATGATACCAGGTCGTACTGCACAAATCGTAACACACGTACAAGCAAAATAGATGACAACAAAATAAAAATCCGACCAACGTGGATCTCTTCAGCACGTTCGGTTGATTGATTTCGTTTATTTTAGTTCACTTTTCTGTCACTTTCGCTTAATCACGAAAATGAGCATAAATGATGATATGATAAAATTCGTCGTATAGAACCAGAGGGACGTAACTCCAATTTATCAAATTCACAGGAGAGAGGAAATAATGTACGAGGGGAGGCTGATAAGTATTGAGCCTTAACCAGAAAGAAAATGAAGCTGTAACTGCCACACTACTCTACATATTTCTCCCAGGATTTCAGCATTAGTTGCCTCCTGAACACTCCCAAATCAATGTCCCTTTAGGCGTTCTTTCAGAAGGGAGAACAGATGATAGTCAGATGGAGCCAGGTCCGGCGAATAGGGTGGATGGGGCAACACTTCAAAACCTAAGGAGGTCAGTGTCACCATTGTTTCACCTGCGGTGTGTGGCGAGGCATTATCATGCAACAGGATGACGCCTTTGGAGAGCGTTTCTGGAGGTGCTACCATTTTTACTTTGGACCTGAAAAGCAAAGGGAAATTAAAATCATAAAAAGTCGATTTTTGCACCATTACATATAGAAGAATTGACCAGTACACCCTACAAATTTCAGCCTCCTAGCTTAATTTTTTCTGAGTTAGGCTCAATACTTATCAGCCCCCCTCGTATTCTTAGGAATATGTCCGACTGGAAAAGAGTCAGTAAATTGGAGATACTTGACTCCACCTTACTGCTAAGGGTTAGAAGTGGAGATATGTCATCTGACTCCAAACAGAGCTCGTTAAAGGACTTTATTTAAACAAAACTGAAAACTGCATTTGATGAGTGATGTTCCTCTGGTTCTCATATGATGAATTGATGAAGGGACACTCACAAAAAACTCCTACAAAGAACACCCATGCTCAAGCCGCGATTCAAACCCGGGACCTGTGGCGTCGTAGCGCGCTGTACTAATCACTCCTGTCAATACTTTCGGATATTGAATTTTGGTATTTCACAACTGTATGTCGATTTCTAAAAATATCCACATGTCGAGATATGGATATGAATCAATAAAATGGATTGAAACAGCCGTTTAGGACCAAAGCTTGCCATGATGCTATTCATTGAGTGACGGGTGGGCCATGTTTTCTGCTTTTGGATCTCCTATCGGGAATCGAACCCAGATCCAAGGGTGGGTTTTTCAGGAGCTCGTTCCTTGATCTATTTCATCAAATCACCACTCATCCTCATCGTCGCTAATAATCTTAAAATGTAGGATGGCAACCTATATATACAAAAATGGATGTATGTATATTTGTATGTATGTTTGTTCCGGCATAACTCTCGAACGCCTGGAGCAATTATAACCAAACTTGGTACAGATATGACTTACAATCTGGGAAGAAATACTGTGGGGGTAAGAAACCCCTCGCACCCCTAAGGGTGGGGGTTGGAATGGGGTGACATGTAAAAATAATGTAAAACGACCGATATTAGTGTGGAATCCATAGCATTCGGGGTCGCTAAGATTATTAGTGACACTCCCAAAGCCGTTCAATTTAATTATTCTTGCTCCTGTAGGTGAAACTAAAAATGTTTATAATCAATTTTTGAATTAAATTAATATTATAGTGAATTCGTAAAAGATTTTACTTTATAATTTGTATACTGTACTTATACTTTTAAATACTTGTAAATAAAATTAGTTACATTTTACACTATAGTCAGCATTCATTATTTTCCTGTGTAATAAGGGATTGTGATAAATAAATACCCGGGCAACGCCGGGCAATCAGCTAGTATAAAATAAAACTAAATACAATATTCATGTCCAATTTATACTCTGGCTAGTCGAACCTAGGTCCACGGTTAATCGGTGGATGCGAATCACTGAAATATGACCCACCGAGAATTGAATACAGGATCCATTGATATGTGAGATGGAGCTTCGTAAGAAGTAAATAATAGTGACTATCCAATCTAGTCCAATAGGTAAGACCCAGGAAGCAAGCAGTGTTAATTTAACATTATTCGTTGTTGCAGAGTACTACATATTTTAACACTACGTTACTTTCGTCTTCAGATGTACTAATTCCGTTTTGCCTGTGGTGGGTATCGAACCGACGACAAACCTGTGGTTATACTACAACCTTACTGACAATGAAGTTCGACCAGTCACAAATATAGGAGTGCGTTGTGAAAGAAGGAGAACACATGCATATGCTGAACATATTTTATTCAGCAGGATACATGGAACAAAGGAAAACATAAATTTCCGCTGCAACGCAGCAATGTATGGTGTCCACACAAAATAAAACATTTTCGTCCAGCTACACGTGACATTGAAGTTCGACCACTGTTAGAGGGGATCCTGTTTACCATGGTGTGACGCCGCCCCGTCGACGAATAACTGTGGCAATGCGTCGGGGCATGCTGCGGACGAGTCGTTCAAGGTATTCCACGTCGATGCGGTGCCATTCCTCCTGCAGGCACGCGATAAGAGCAGCCACTGTCGTGGGTCCCCCTCTGTTGCACACGTCGCTTAAGAACACGCCACACATTCTCAATGGGCGAGAGGTCGCTACTCGATGGTGGCCATGGCAGAGTTCGCACGTGATTGCGAGTCAACCATTCTCTTGTCAGCCGCGCTGTATGAGGCCTGGCATTGTCGTGTTGAAAGATGAGACGCCGCCTGTGGAACAGGTGCCTTCGCACTGTGGGAAGATGCCGCTCCAGTATGCGTGTATAGGCGTGTGCATTCACAATGACCTCACAGACGTGTAGTGGGCCAACCCCAGATGCCGTCATGCATCACCATACCATCACTGACGCAGGTTTCTGTACCCGACGTGCATAACATTTTGCTTCATTCTGTTCCTCCTTCCGACAAATGACCGTTTTCCGTATTTTCCCGTACACAACATTGAAAATGGATTCGTCCGTCCACAAACCCTGTTCCACTGCCGAAATGTCCATCCCCGGTACATTCGTGCCCACCGTAGTCGATTGCCTTTGTTCAACATGGAAAGGAAGGGTTTACGTTTCGCCTTGTACACTCGGTAACCGCATCGCTGTAGGTAACGGCGAATGGTTCTGGTTGACACTTCAATGTGAAAGCGTTCTCGAGTACACAGTCGTAATTCGGCCACAGAAATAATGATTGTCGGTCTGGATATAGCGCCTAAATATCCGTAGGTCACGCACGCTCCGCAGGCGTTTTCGACCGGGGGCCTTACCTGGCTCTGTAGTACCCGTATTTTGGTGGTGTTTGATGATGCAGTGGACGGTTGACTTGGGTAAGTTCAGTTGGCGCACTATTTCCCGTTCACTGAGTCCATCCCGTTGCAACTCCACCACTCTTCTCCTCACGGTGTTGTCAATAGGTTTGCCCCTGGCCATGGTGACGATGCACTGCGGTTCCTCGGAGCACAGCACGCGCTTATATACGGCGGACTCCCTTATCGTGTCCGTGATGTCATGCTTCCGTCGAATGCGCCACTATCTGGAATTTGCCGTATGGGTCTGGTGCCTGGTCGAAGTTCAACGTCACGCGTATAGTTCCCCGTTTTCGTTATTTACGTGACCTTGGGTGCAACATGCTGGGATCACGATTCTTGCCTGCTCACACGCCTCCTCTTACACACATGCGTCACTTCTGCGGGTCACCCATTCCACCTCCTATGCCTCTGTGCATTTAATCACGTATTCCTTTCTGGTCGAACTTCATTGTCACCAAGGTTGTACAAACCCGGTGCCCTAACAAACCAGTCCACAACACATCCAGGAATTTTATACTACTTCTTTTCTTCATTTGAGTTACTATATTTATTTGCTGGGGAGGGGGACTATATTTGCTATAATTCTACACTGGAATACCTTTTCTTATATGGTTTTGGGCCATTGCTAGAAGTGGAAGAATTAGACAATAGATAATGTCCCATGGACAATGTATGCTAATAAAGAAACATTGTGAGGGTGTAAGGAGTGACATCTGAATGTCAAGCTCTCTTCCACGTAGTACCCTGTGCGCCTCCCTGATGGCGAAGTGGTAACGTCGTCGTCTTGCTATCAACGTCTTGGGGTTCGATATTCGGTGGAGGCACATAGTTGTTCGGATCTCAATTTAAACTGTAGATCCAGTCCCGATTAGTCCTTCTGTGTATAAAAAGGGCTTAACAACGAACTCAAACAAGCATACTCTCTGGGCTGCCATTTGCAGAATAACGAGGCTCTGGCGTCTGGACTCATAGCCAGTATAATTCTCTGCAAGACTTGTGTCCTGTCCTCGTATGTGTGTGATTGTCCTTTAACCAATTCCATATTATCACCTTTCATCTTCATCTTCGCGATTAGCCAAAAGTGGCAGCAAAGCGAAGTGAAATAAAACAAGTCAATCAAAGAATCATTGTCGTTACCATTCAGAGAATTACTAGCTAGACCTCAGGCCATAATCATAATATGTTGTTCAGATGATGCCATTAGACCAGTAAAAAGCATACTCGTTTGCCTGGAACTCCTGAGAAAATAATCAATTTTCTGAATCGAATGCCCCCCCTACCGACTCCCATTCACTCATTAACACACCATCTGGTACTGGCAGAAATTTTCTGCAAGGCAGTTCAACAAAGAAGCGAAAACTTAAGACCATTGTTCTTGAACGATACTTACGAACCCACCCAACCCTCCTCGGATACAGGAAACTTTTTCTCCCTCCAACCGCTAAAGGATTTGCGCCGAGGACATTCTTTATAAGGTTCTGAACCTGCTAATCTCGGCATAGCATTGCCTCATCTCATAATTTCCGAATAATGGCTCCATAACTAACGTTTTAATACGAGCTTTAGCGCTCGGGTAACGAATGGGCAGGCAGGGGTACTTCATTGCACGGGTATGAGTAAGGGGGAGGTGGCCTTTTCCTTGAATTAGAAACTGGAAGAGGCCGATATAATTTCATGCTGGCGACATCTTGCGAGGTCCTGGAGGAGCATAGATACCGTCGCGACAGGACGTCCATGATACAAGAAGATTTAAGAAGAGTCAGCTCAATCACGTGTAGTTTCGTTGTGTGACCACAAAGGGTTGTTTTAAACCCACTCTACCTAAACTTTCAAATTCAAATTCTTTATTCAGCTTGAGGCTCCTCTGTCACCTAACCCATGTCATGGATTACATTTAACTTTGACTTTGATTTACTTTATTTTACTTTATTAGCCACTTTTGGCTAATTTGCGGAGAAGGGGATGAGAGATGAAATGATGAAATTGATGAATGGACATGCACAAACATCCATGCCCAGGCTGGGATTCAAACCCGGGACCCCTGGCGTCGTTGCGCGATGTGCTAACCACTCCGCCACGGGATTACATTTAAATTTACATTTCTGATATGCAGTCAGTGGCGTGTACAAGAGGGGGATGGTGGGGGTTACAACCCCCTCTTAGGTATTCCTAAAAAAAAACGGCAAAGGCAGGAAAAGAAGACAAAATGAGGGCTGTCTACTAAAAAAAAATACGTAACTCCCTCCTTTTGAAATCCTGTATATTAATACAGTATAATATAAAATGTAGGATTTAGTTACAAAACACAAATATTGATCAAATAACTTGTACATATCATGTGACTAAAACCATATAAAAAGAAATGATGAAGAGGCAAGTACATAAAAATAAAAATTAATAATAATAATAAAAACACAGATCCTGGCCACTGAAATGGGGGGAAAAAATTCCATTTCCGGATAATTCCAAGAATCGAATTCGGGACCTGTTTGATTAGTACTTTCTCTTTTTGACATTACTTCTCTTCCTCTTTAATCGCGACGATGATTATGAACGATCACTTAGCAAAGCATGCTTGAAGTTCACTTTGTGCACAGGTATGTTAAGCAAGATTGCACCTACAATTTATACTATTAGGATCAGAACTACTGTGCAGTGTATCTCCACCTGGAATCGAACCCAGGATGATGCCCTAGTTGCAGGGCGACAGGATTGACCATTTCACTATAGGAGAGTACCAGGATAAATAATGAAAGGGCACTCACAACTTCCAGGCTGAAACTCGAACCGCTACGCTATCAAGGAGGCAAGTATAATTTACCAAAAAGCAATGTCTCCAATAATGTTGTGCGTGGCAATATAGTTAGTTTGATAAAACCATTCCACCTAAGCTACCATATTGAATAGCGAGACGTTATTTTATGAACAGTATAGCAGTTACGTCAGTTCAAGTTACAAAAGAACAGAAATTTTGCTATCTCTATTATTAATAACAGAAATAAAGTTTACTTAGAATTCGAACAGAATACCCAAAGCAAGGACTGCGTCAGATCGAAAATGTGAAATACAGGAACCAGGTTACGTTTTCATATGCAATTTCACAGTTTTCAAAATTCCAAAAATTAGACTTTTATGTGATATTTTGCAAAACATAATTGTATTACTACATTTTCCCCTTAAGTTTTATAGGTTATTTTGGAACGAGGTGAGTAAAAGTTAATAACAATAAAGAGTAACAAAGCATTTCAGTACACTAACTGAGTAAAAAAGAAATCAAGTTGTGCTGGATATTCTCTCATCTGGTGGATCGAGTATATAATGCTAGTATATTATTGAAGAACAATCATCACCATGAAAATAATCATTCTTATTATTTGTACTATTTAAGTTTTATCAATGGCCTGATCCCTTCCCTACAAAAATAATAATAATAATAATAATAATTCTGGCGACGTCCATGATCAGACGTTCTCTTATATGCAAAAAGCTGGGTCAAAAATGGGGCAAAGCCCCCAAATATTGTCTGAGAACGTTAATTAAAAGTACATTACAAATGTTTACTTGATTGATTGATTGATTTGCTTTATTTTACTTCCCTTCTTCTGCCACTTTTGGCTAATTTGCGAAGATGGAGATGAGTGATAACATGATGAAACTGATGAATTGACAATCATAAACATCCATTCCCAGGCCGGGATTCGAACCCGGAACCCCTGACGTTGTAGCGCGATCTGCCACGGGGGCCGGCTCAAATATTTACTGACCTTCACCAGACCAGCATTTGCCTTGATGGAATGAGGGTAAGTTTGAGTTTGAATCCGTTTTATTCAAGTCCACTATATGTATCGACAGATGAGTCAGAACTTGATACATGTACCTCCACAGGGTATTGAACCCGGGACCCCTTGGTTTCAAGGCGACGACATTGCCACTACTCCATCAGACATGCCCCAGTGAGGAGAAAATAACGCAAAAACCTCACAATCTGGCATGGAAAAGCACTTGAGAGGTTTTCTCTTTACTATTTATGTTTCAATATGATCTAAAAAGTGTACCTTACACTTTGCTATTTTAGAAAACATAAATTTTCTTCTGTAATCCACATACCAGCTGCGTGAACCAGAATACAACATACGTTCGCAGAGGTATCCATCCCCCTTTTGCGTGTGTAATTATTATTTTTCCGACGACAAGCTAATGACGTAAAGGAAGGAAGAATGGGACGATAAAAAAAATCTGACTCCGACAGGAAAAAAAGGAGTAATCCTGATTATAAATTCAAATGAGGTCCTTATCGGTAAGTCTCGGATTTAATTGTCCTCCGAAAAATTACACGGTGCGACGGACAGAAGACGGTGTCGAGTGTGGAGACCGGATGCGTCGATGCCTCTCTGTCTCAAGGACTGGGTAATTCTTTTTTGTCTTCGTGTCCTCTCTCTCTCTGTACGTATCTCTCCCCCTCGCAATATCTCTCTCCCTCTCTGTCTCTGTCTACCCCAGCGTGGTGTTTGGAAAAATTGTACTGAGGAAATTCAAGTAACTATTCTTGAAACATCGGAATATAATATTTTCCACACATACCCCCCCCCCCCGCACCCTCATACATACCTATATGGGTTATTCCGTTGTCGCGGGTGAGACACGCGGATTGCATTTTTATATTAAGTAGTTATTCTACTGATATTTAAGTAACATTTTTCTTACAGTTCCTGCTCAATGAAGTATGAAACTTAACACTGTTAATTAGATTACGAGTAGATTTAGATTAGATTAGATTTATTTTCTTTTTGTGCGAGCCATACGCTGTACGCACTACATAGTTTTGATTTTTCTACACTATTTTGTTACATTTAGTTTTCTTTTAAGCTGTCTCTTACTTTGTCCCCTATATACACATTCTTCCCCTCCCTCGACAATTCTTCTTCCAGTCTTCCTTCCTTCTTCCTCGCCCCACTTCTCTTTTCCTGCACTCGCACCAAAAACACGCATACATTTTGCTTTACACACACTTACACTATAAAGATGGCTCGTCTGGAGCATGATCACTCATTTCTCTGTCTTCTCTAATAGCTTTCCCCCGCCGTTCTCTTACTTCTCCCAGGTATTTCCCCACTTGCTGTCCCGCTTCCTTTATCTTTATTCTGTCGTCTACCACTTCTATCACCTCCCTCCCTGTTAAGTTTTTCATCCATTTGTCCCTTAGGTCACGTGTAGAAGGGCAGTTCAGTAGGATATGCTTGTCCGTCTCCTCCCCATCGCAAAAAGGACATATCGTTTCCCCTGCTTCGTTTCTCGTTCTTAGTTGTTTCCATCCCCCTAATCTGAACCATGCCAGCGTGCCTCTATCATTTTTTTTCCACAACCTGGGTATATGTCCAAACATTGTCCCCTCAGCGTAGTTTGGCCCTCTTGTGATAATCGCGAAGATGAGGATGAGTGATGACATGCCGGCACGGACGCTGACACACACACAAGCTAATATAGTCTCCTTAACAAGAGCCAAAAATTAGCAATAAGAATGGTGGATGCGATAACCACTGGGAATTCTCCTCACCACTCCTTCCAAACACCCTTCCTCTCTGTCAATATCGCCTCTCTCTCCCCCTTCATACACACACACTCCTTTCCTTTTTCTCTCTCTTACACACACACACACACAAAGAAGTGTGCGGAAGATCTTTGGTAATAACCAAAATAACAAAAAAAAAACTCTCTAGCCTTCTTGAACCCGAAGGTTCATGGCTGCAGCAACACAGGCCTTCCATCTGTCCCTATCCTGAGCAAGATCTATAAACTCTTTTCATGACAGGGAGCTAGACACACCACATAAGGGCAAGAAAAACTAAAACAAAATTTGCAATAGAACAAGTCATAAGGACAATAGCTAAAGAAGGCATCTCAAATGCCTTTCCCGGTCATTCAAAACCTCTATTCATCAATAGTATTAGGTACATTAAACTATGGAGTAGAAGTGTGGGGGTTAAGGGGGCACAACACAATAATTGGCATACAAATCGAATTTTATAAGAGAGTAATGGGCGTAAACAAAGGTACGGCCAACTGTGGGATTCTCAAGGAATTGGGCCTGAACAGAGACGCGGTACAATCACGGATGAGGGTTGTTAAATATTGGATGCGATTATCACAAGAGGGCGAAACTACGCTGAGGGGACAATGTTTGCACATATACCCAGGTTGTGGGAAAAAATGATAGAGGCACGCTGGCATGGTTCAGATTAGGGGGATGGAAACAACTAAGAAAGATAAACGAATCGGGGGAAACGATATGTCCTTTGTGCGATGGGGAGGAGACGGACAAGCATATCCTACTGAACTGCCCTTCTACACGTGACCTAAGGGACAAATGGATGAAAAACTTAACAGGGAGGGAGGTGATAGAAGTGGTAGACGACAGAATAAAGATAAAGGAAGCGGGACAGCAAGTGGGGAAATACCTGGGAGAAGTAAGAGAACGGCGGGGGAAAGCTATTAGAGAAGGCAGCGAAATGAGTGATCATGCTCCAGACGAGCCATCTTTATAGTGTAAGTGTGTGTAAAGCAAAATGTATGCGTGTTTTTGGTGCGAGTGCAGGAAAAGAGAAGTGGGGCGAGGAAGAAGGAAGAAAGACTGGAAGAAGAATTGTCGAGGGAGGGGAAGAATGTGTATATAGGGGACAAAGTAAGAGACAGCTTAAAAGAAAACTAAATGTAACAAAATAGTGTAGAAAAATCAAAACTATGTAGTGCGTACAGCGTATGGCTCGCACAAAAAGAAAATAAATCTAAATGTAAACCCTACCAATTTCATTTAGGTCCATCTCAACATTATCCCTCCATCTTCGTCCTACTGGTCTCTTACCATCAGGTTTCCCAACAAAATCGTGTAAACTCTTCTTTCCTCTCCCATTCGTGCCACATGTCCTGCCCACCTAAGTCTTCTTGATTTAATCATTCTAATAATAACTGGACATGAATTCAAATTATGTACTTCCAAATTATGTAACTATCTCCACTCCCCTGTCTCCTCATCCCTTTTAGCCTCAAATATTTTCCTAAGGATCTTATTTGCAAATACTCAATAATCAAAATAGACTTTTAAAAAACTAAGATAAAAATATCCACTTTTATATACAGTAAGACACACAGGTGTCCAGGCTGTCGCTGTACAAACACGGGCAAACTTTCACACCGTGCAGAGGACAACAAGGAGAACAGCTTGTCTTAGAACGCTTTGTTCGTGAAAAATCGTTTGGAATGTACGGGCATGGAGAACAGCATTTTCTATCCTGTATATATGCAGCCATGCAACACATGTTTTCTGTCCGATAACATACTAAAAGCGATAATGTGCCACGGAGAAAGTATCATGGCAGAGGACACGCCAACAGTGTGAAGTTGCTTTATGCGTGTCTCGTGTTTGTGTGGATACTAGTGTTCATAAGAGATTCATCCTCCTTAATATTTTCCACGTATTGAAGATGGTCGATTTCTCCATAATGACAGAACCTGAAGAAGGTCCCATTAGAAGACGAGAAGGGTACGTGACAAAAATGGCAGTCACAGGCATCTTCCTCGGTTTGTGAATGTGGAATCTGTACCCTCGCTCGTGACTAGAATATCCGAGCACAGCTAAGCACTTCTTGGGACATTAGATGCACTCGGTTCGGGACACATTACATAAATGTCCGGGATGTTGTCTGCACCACCACCACCACAAAGTCGCCATTTTCTAGTGAATCTTGGATGTGCCAGGCTCTTTCCTGGCTTTGTAATAGGATTATAATTGAACGAAGAAAACCGACCAATTTCTGCACGCATGAAATAAAAGAATAATAATTCCTATCAAAAGCATCGCATTAACCATTGCTTGACATGGCTAAGTTTGAAATGATACAGGAGTATTTGAAAAGGATTTGCACTTGGACTCTCTTTCGTCGTTTTCTTTCCTCTCGGGAGTAATGGCGACGATGAGGATGAATGACGATTAGAAGAAAATGATGAATGGATGCTTACAAAGGAAACTTCCCTGTCGAGGCAAGGAATCGAATCTCATCCTTCTGTATCGAAATCGTTATTATATTATCTCGACCACCTAGGCGGCAAATGAGGAAAGGAGCACAATTAAATGTTCATGCAGGATTCAACGACTCCAGGTTTCGTACTGCTTTACGCTAACCACAGGGGTTGACCAAAGTGGTTGAAGAGTTGAGGACAACTAATTGTATTGATGGCTAAATGATGGTAACGATGATGACACATAGACGTCTGAAGCTTTAATTTATTTTGGGGGGTGTGCTTGGAAGTTGGATTAAACATTTCGCTTTAATTGTTGACAGGGTGGTACAGGAGCTCAATAACATCTTTGTCTAAGCACCAGGTGAAAATGGTGCATTTTTCACCATTCTTCAGCAACCTGTAACTAAAACACAATACTTGTTGAATGCGTATATTTTCAAGAATTCTATGATGTAAAGGCTGGAAGATTCCAGTTAATATTTGCATCTCCAGTATTTTATGCACGTAGGCCTTCCCTGTTACAGGGAACTTTTTAAAAAATAGTTCCTGTGTGATTGTGTGAAGCCTCGGCTAGACGTTTGGCCGACGCCAGGGCAGCAGTTTTCGAATTTTCCTATCCTTTCGGAAAACCGCTATCATAGACCAGAATCTGAAAAATTCTTCGTGTGGTTTGCTTTCGCTGTTGCCTAGGTATTGTCAACAGCTTCGTGGCTACAAGAGTCTACAAAACTATTGATAACATCTAGACAACTGCTGAAGCAAACTACAAGAAGGTTCACGTGAATGTTCTAGATGGAATTATAAGCATATGTAATGTTTCAGAGTTTGGTATATCAAAAATCCAGGCGAGTTAAGGGGGATATTCTCCTTCACGCTGCTCCCCTTATTTCAACGGAAACATGAAGGTTAACTTCAGCTTGAAATCAAAGAGCTGTAATTTGACTCCCAGTAGGATATTGATTGATTGATTTGGTATATTTTACTTCCCTTTCGTGCAACTTTTGGCTGATCGTGAAGATAAGGATGAGTGATGTTATGATGAAATTGATGAAGAGAAACGCACAAAGAAGATCCATGCCCTGGCCGGGATTCGAAACCAGACCCCCTAGCGTCGTAGCGTGCTGTGCAGTATGATATTGAATCCTGGAGTCTCTGCTGGGAGTGGAATTTGACACGAGCTTCTAAGCTGTAGCTTATTGGATCCGAAAGTGTACCTGTGTGGTATCCTAAGCACTACTTGCGCAATGGACGCGTGTTTGTATACTCACGCTCGCCTGTCTCAGGTGCCTGCGTCCTTCAAAGGTAACACTGCTCGTACTTGTTCCCAGCGACAATGCGGCCTTTCTCTCGCGATTCTCCTCGTGTCACTTACAAATGAGCTCCTTGGTGGCGAACCCGAATGCCTAGGGCGCTCGAGGACCCGACCGCAGACCGACCAACATGTCTCCGGCATTCACGGTGACAACCCCAAAGAGAATACGCCGAGTCACTTTGTGATTAATTAGTTCCCTTCGTGTTTACTTTCTTCCCGATGTTGTTTGTTGCGACATCTCGAATGACGCCTGCAAAAATGAATAATGACGTGACGTAATGTCTTGCGCCTTAGCCTTAAAGCGTAAAAATAAAAATGGCGGCATTGGCATTAGAACATTCCACTGTGGTTAGGGATGGTATCGAAACGGCCTTGTGAAAATCGAGACGAGGAGGAGACTTTTCCAGACGACACATGGTCTCTGCAAATTCCGATCTTTTTCGTCAGTTTGATAAGGAATTCAAAAATTAATTTATACGGAATTTACTTTACTTTGCAACTTCGTCAGACATAGCAAATATATATATATATATCTGCCTGTTTATTTATAGATGTCAAATATTTTGTTTAAATCATTGTAAATTCAATCCATTAGTGACAATCTTTAACCTGTGCCGCGTGGTTGCATACATATTCAGAATAATATCTTTTTTTCGAAGGCTCGTATCGTCGAAACGAAGTGTCAAACAGAAAAAAACTTTATATAAAATAGGATTGTTACCTTAATGACCTCTATACACTATGAGAGTGCGTGCTGTGTCACGCTGTATGTGATGTTTCTACAGGGTGTCGCAAAAAGTACCTGATTCCCAACTGTTATTACTTTTCATTGATGCCGCTGATATCTAATTTTCTGTTTCAGGTGAGTTCACGAACTCTCAACTTTTTATTGCTGCGTGTATCAATTCCAAATTAAGCTCCTACGTTTGTTAAATGGCATTGGCACATGAAAAGGAATATCTAGTTTTCATTATCATCTGGCTTCAATTGTTGCACAAATAGAACTTTGCAAGAATGCAATTTCAAATAATTTCATAGCACCATGTACACTGTAGTTCTCAGTGCATGAATTTGACGTGAATTCTCCCTGATTTGTTCAATCATCAAGTGGAAGCTGTACGAGTGATTTCCGCAGTCTATTTACACGTTTAAATTCCTTTAATTAGTGTTGCCCACGGGACGAGACGGGACAGGCTTTTAAAAATTCGAGACGAGACGAGATTGATCATGTGTCCCGAGACAAACGAATATTTTCGAGACGAGACAGCATTTCACAGCATTTCCACGAGACGAGACATGCCAAAGTCTCGTCTCGTGGGAAACACTACCTTTAATGCTTCTCACCTTTTTACCTATGCTTGTAGCTAAAACATCTCCTTCCATGTCTTTATCAACTTGATATTCGGTGGCTCTTTCCCATACACTGCAAACAATTGTATTAAAGCAACACAGATAGTGGTCCCACGAGGCACACATCACTTTTTAGTCAATATTTAAGCTCAGCGGTGTCAAAGTATCATAGATAAGTGGTTGCAATCAGAAACATTTTAACACCACTGATACACGTTGACCAAACTCTGGTTTCGATACCCAGGAACCACTTTCAACACCAGTATTTTTTAAGGGTACTTGGTTGTAAATTTTTGTGGCACTATGCTTGGCGATTTCAGCCACACTGTGCCTTCAGCCAACCACAAACCATACCGTACCTTTTCCTGCACCAATGATATAGATCTAGCAACAGCAACGCTCATAGTGACAGGATTTGGCACTACCTTTTCCTGCACCAATGATATAGACCCAGCAACAGCAGCGCTCATAGTGACAGGATTTGGAACTAATACACAGTTATTAAAAAAATTAAAAAATTGAAGAGTTCACCAACTCACCTAAAAATAAAAATAAAACATCAGTGTGTTAAACATTTGGGTCACCCTGTACTTTATCTTTCTAGACTCAAGACGAAACGGAAACTATCCCTTGGAGGCCGAAACGAGAACCAGACTGATTTTTGATGAAACGAAACAAACTGAAGAGCAGGACAGGCACAACACGTAACCGAGACAGTCCTAAGTTTTGGTTCTAGGCTGAGATTCTACCGTACAACGAGTGTCTGTGAAGATTATATGGTAGAAATTGCCAAGAAGACAACACTTCTTATGACCCATAGATCCAAAGAGTGTGCAGAAAATTATAAAAATGGACAGGATACGAATCTGCAGTTGTAACGGATGATCTACCAGCAGATTCTTTAAAGAAACAAGTCGTATTCGAGCAGCTTCAAAGACATTTCCTTTCCTTCGCGGTTATTGAACTCAGGTAACCATCATTTGTGTCAGATGTCCTACGTAGCTGAAAGGAAACAAAGAAATAATGAAGAAACAATGTGAAGGAGGAGGGGGAATGAAAATGAATGTTATGAGGACACGGCACTTTGTTTGTCCTAATATATTCGTGTTTTGTATTGTGACATGGCCACCGAGCAGAACAACACGATACAGTCAACTGCGCTCGCCATGCGGACACTTCTCTCCCCCTCCTTCCCCCTTCCTTGCCTTCCTGTGTGTATTCTTTTGTTTTTGCTTCTTTTGTTCGAACGACACCGGAAGCAAGATCGTACAACTGTGGCTTGTCACAATTGGAACGTTCTAATTATTTGTGTCAGGGAAACCTTCAGTTGTTTTTGTGTCCTGAAGATGTGCTGAAGCTTTAATGGCGCTCCAATTGTGTTTTCTTTTGTTTTAACGTTTGAGCGTTTTCGTCCATTTGTTTATTTTGTCTCAGTTTTCTAACATTCTGAAAAACCTGTCCAATATTTTCAAAGTTTTACTACCATTTTTTTTCCAAAACGTATTTCCTTTTCAATTTTCACCAAAATTTTCAAAATTTTCACATCTTTTACAATTTTCTTCCCAAATTTTCCAAACACGTATGTTCATTTTTGTTTGTTTCCTGGGTTTAAAAAAAAAATCAAATTTTTAAGAAAGTAAAGTACGAGGATCATTAAATAAATAAGTTTCATTGATGTTTGAGGAACTTACTTGGTGGCCAAGAGAGTCAAGTGATCGACATTCGATCTCGCCACCGAAGTTACCGGGTTCGAGTCTCGGCCTCGGCATGTGTGTTCTTTGTTAGTGTCTCTTCGTAAATTGCACATAATCATTACTCATCTTCGTCGTCGCAATTATCCAAAAGTTGCAGAATGAGAAGTAAGACTACAAAAATACGAATGCAAATCGAATGTGTATGCTTGCTTTCTCGTAATGTGATGTGTAAATATAATTCATATGTCGCCTAAAATATATATTCAGATAAGCTAGTCGATCGATTGATTGATTATGTTGATTTATGTCTCTTTTCTACCATTGTTGGCTAATCGCGACGATGAGGATGAATTATGATATGATGATTTTGTTGAAGGAACACTCACGATGTAGCGAGCTCTACTATCCACTCCGCGATTGGCTAATCCAGGCTAATCCATAGAAGATGAGGCTTCTACCCTGAAGATGAGAGTGGCGTTAACTCTCGAAAGCTTGGAAACATTTCCACAACTCACCTGGTCGATAGCCCGAGAGAATCTGTTCATCATTCGACGCCAGGAAAGCTTCAAGTCTTGCTATAACGAGAAGTTTGCTATTGAACGAAGAGGCTATAATGTCTTATTTTGTGTTGTTTTCATGCAACGTTCTGCTAATTTTCAAGTTTGATTTGCTTTATTTTACTTCGCTCTTTGTGCCACTTTTGGCTAATTTGGGAAGATAGGGATGAGTGATGATATGATGAAATTGATGAATGGGCACTCACTATTATCTATGCCCAGGCCAGTATTCGAACCCGGGGCCCCTGGCGTCGTAGCGCGATGTGCTAACCACTCTGCTACAGGGGCCGGAGTCGTTCTGCTATTAATTATTGACTCGTATTCGGCACTTTTGGTGAAGAGATCGTGAATCGACCACTCAACTCGCTTGCTCACCGAGACATAGTGCCACTATAGTGGTCTTTCACTACGAACGATTGAAAATTTCGATATTCAACATTTGAGTCCCATACATCTTTCAGCAGACGTCCATTGAAATTCTCTATATCACGCATCGTCTAAATGGAAATCGCTTCAGTCAGTGTTGCCAGCGAAGGAAAAAAGGTTGTGTGACTGATGTCGTCCAACTTTTCCCTTGCTCCGCACCTTCCACATAAATTTGCACCCCATGTCGGTCCGCGGCTTATTGCAGGAGTTTAGCTCGGATACGGAAGCAGTTACTTCCGAGCTAGAAGCCCATTCCTTCAGAAAGGAGGGCTCCCAAGGTGACAGCGAGGCCTGAGTGCCGCAATCTCTTTTCTGTCACCTGGCGTCATATCAATAACGAGGCCAAGATCCCCCAGGGACAGGGACCCCGACTCGGGCGACGCCGGCCGCATGCTGATCGCACTCCTTGCCTCGCTATCTACGTCCCCCGCGACACATTATGTGGCCTGGCCCCTGGCAGGCTGAGATATCACCGCGGGTGGGGGGCGACCCCCTTGGGACAACCTACGGCGGTGACTCTGGTCGCCCCCCGTCATTACTCACCCTCCCGTTTCCTGAGCTTTTTCCAGGGTGGAAAAAAAGAGGGGGGAAAGAGATGTCTTTCCACCTGCAGCCACCGAAACCTGCTTGTCGCAAGATACGGCAACAGATTCATCCATCAAGGGGCCGCAACAAGCGATACGTGCCTGTGCTGCAAGTTGCATAGTTTCCAGGATGGAGAGGGGAAAGGTTTCTAGGACGGAGAATGCAGGTGTCTTGTGTTCCTTATCCGTGACGTCCATACCTTGCTGGTCAATCTTGCTTGTTCTGGTGTTAAGAAAGTACAATTTTCGTTGTTCATATCACCTTCCCCTCCCCTTCCCCTCTTCCCTTCTTCCCCTCCCCTTCCCCCCACACAATACTTCACCTTAGACTTTAACAATCTGCTATAAACTTTAATCTATTACATAAATTCCAATTTAGGGCCTCCTGGATGGCGCAGTGTTAGCGTCGTCGCCTTGTAATCAAGGGGTCCGGGTTCGATACCCGGTGGAGGCACATAGTGGTTCGGATCGCACTTTAAACTGTAGGTACAGTCCCGATTAGCCTTACTGTGCATAAAGTGGACTTAAAACACCCAATCAATCAACCAATAAATAACTTCCAATTGCTATACATGTGATGGAACGGTGTCGGGTTCGATTCTCGGTGGAGACAAACTGGTTCAGATTCCACTTTAAGCTGTGGTCTAGTCCTGATCTTCAAACAAAAACAAATACTTGTATACATCACAGGGAAACCTAATGGTAAGAGACCTGTAGGAAGGCCAAGCTGAAGATGGAGGGACAACGTTGAGATGGACCCAAAGAAATAGGTAAGGATGAAAAAGATTGGATTCATCTTGGCAAGGATAAACTTGTGTTGCTGCCAGAGGCGCAACCACGATTATTTGTCTGGGGGGGCAAGTACCAGAATAAACGTACCAATAATAATAATTTTAATAATAATAATATTAAAAATATTATTACATAATAATGCTAATAATATTAATAACAATGTTATTAGTATAACATTATTATTATTATCATTATTGTTGTTATTATTATTGATTTGCTTTATTTTACTTCGCTTTTGTGCCACTTTTGGCTAATTTGCGAAGATGGGGATGAGTGATAAGGTAATGAAATTGATGAATGGACATTCACAAACATCCATGCCGAAGCTGAGATTCGAACTCAGGACCAACGTTATTTATATTCTTATTATTCTTATTATTGGAAAACAAGCACACAAACTATTTTCGAAATACAGAAAATGCTTGATAAATGCATTCCAAATATAATTGTTTTTTTACATTAACATGTATAACTTCATGCACGATATATGTTTCACATATATATGCAACATGGAGAGACGCGGACACTAAATTGTGTACGTATTCAAAGGTTCTTTAATACATATTATATACAACATATTATTTCAATACATTACACAACCAATTCATCAATCTCACAATAAACCAACAGCAAAAATGACATAAATTGTCTTTGAAATGTGCACGCTCCCTTTCCTCAAAACAATTGTTTATGTATTTAAAAAAAATCAAATTAAGACAAGTCTTATTTCTGTTTGGTAATTGACATTGCATTACAGAGAACAAAGAATTTTTGGATCAAATTTTTTTGCAGGCTGAAATCAATATTGATTTAATAGGGTGCAAATAATTTCACGGGACGCCAATTCATTTTCTGTTTTACAACTTTTGTGCCTTCCCGATGGTGTCGTGGTAACATTGTTGCCTTGTGATCAAGAGGTCCCGGGTTCGATACCCGTTGGCGGCACATGGCACAGTGGTTCAGATCCCACTTTAAACTGTAGATCCAGTCCCGATTAGTCTTTCTGTGCATAAAGTGGACTTAAAACCACAAATGAATCAATAAATTTTACAACTTATTTTCATTTAGATCCTTCGGCACCGAGGACCGACTCCCGCCGCCTCCTAGCTACGGTTCTGAACTTGATAATACTAAGAAAAGCAGGCAGGCATTGCGAGCGAAGCGAGCAAGGAAACTTTACCAAAACGTATTTTTATTTGCATAAAATTTGAAGTTGTGGGCGGTAATTGCCCCCTGCAGGTACACTTGGCCGTCCATGTATGTCCGCCTTGCACCCCTAGAATTCATTTCCGTCCAAGTTTGGGGGGGCAATTCTCCCCTGCACCCCTCTGTGGTTGCGCCACTGGTTGCTGCAGCCATGTACCTTCGGTTTTAGGAAGGCATAGAGAGTTAGTTAGTTAGATACAGTGTAGGAAATGGAAAAAGAAGAACTTTGTTCACTACTTCTAAACTAAAGGCGACCTCCCGTGGCTTAGTGGTTAACAGAGCGCGCTACGACGCCAGGCATTCTGGGTTCGAATCCCGGCCTGGGAATTGGTGTTTTTTGTGCGTGTTCCTTCGTCAGCTTCACCATATTATCATTCATCCTCATCTTCGCGATTAGCCAAAAGTGGCAGAAAAGCTAAGTAAATAAACCAAATCAATAACAACAACTAAGTTAAATCGAATGTAAATATCAAAGCCTTGGGCTCCTATTTACATGCAGTTTGGAGGGAGGGCAGGAAAATGCTGCAAGGAATCAGTGAAAGTGAAGGGTACGGAACAGCAGTGGCTCAGGCATAGGTGGAGCGTGTAGTGCAGTGTTGTGAAAATGAACAATCTCAAATGTAAGAAAAGGACCACATTGCTATTTATATATGTACATAGTATGTAATTATTTTTCAAATGTTTCTGTTTATAAATGTTTCTGAATTTATGATAAATGGGGTGCATGTTTAAGGTCGGGGTGTGTATGTAACAATATTGTAAGATACGCACAGCCGAAGGGCTCGTACCAATATCAATAAATAAATATCATATCATATCAAACTAAGTTAAATCACTATATTCTCTGCCACAACGCTCATATGGCTGTACACAGGATCAAGTCTAAATGTTCAGTACATAATAAAGCAAACCTTTGTTAAGAAGATCTCAACAACCAATTGTTCTTAGACATAGAGGCTGCTGGAATCTTTACGAACCATGCAAAACTCGTGGACTACTCAGGACTTCCAGCTGCATTCCAGGGCTATCCGCTGGCACAAAGAGCTCGCTTGCTCTTCTTCTTCTAAACAACACGAGCGCTCTTTTTTGTGTCTTCTGTGTCTTTTGGGAGGAGGAGACACATTGATGCCTTCCAACAATGGGCTTGTGTGACTGATTCAGCCGAGCGCATCTTCCTGTGAAAAAGCATTCTCCTTCTGGTGATCGACTGGCGACAAGGAGTCTGCTGTCTCATTGTTGATGTGAATCTCCCGGTTTCAAAAGATCTATGGGTTCTCGGGAGTTGCACGAGTTTCATTCTTACACTCTCGGCTTTTCTTGTCCAGTCAAGACGTTGGGATTGGGGACGGGTGGATACGAATCGGATTCTACTTAATGTATTCAGTAATTGAAAGTTCGGATATCTGCTTCAGGTTTCGGTATTTACGTAACGGATTCGTGTTTCTGGATATCGGATTCGTAAAAATTATCATGGATTGGTGGTGAATTTGCTGAATTTATGTTTTAAGTATACTTTATGCACAGGTAGGCTAATAGGGACTGGACCTACAGTTTAAAGTGGGATCCGATCTACCATGTGCCTCCACCGCGTATCGAACCCGGGACCCCTTGATTACAATGCGATGATGTTACCACTACGCCATCGGGGAGACCCTGTCATGGACTGGGAATTAGATTATTGATTCCGAGATCCAATACTATAGGGTATGGAATACAGGATTTGTGATTCGGATAGTGGATACGGGTTTCAGTCCTGTACTATGATATTAAATTCAGGATTTGGAATTCGGATATTGGCTCCTGGATTCAATACTAGGGTATCGGATACAGAATTTGGGATTCAGATACTGGATACGTGTTTCAGTACTAGGGTATCGGATACAGGATTTGTAATTTGAATATTGGTTACAGGATTCAGTACTATGGTATCGAATACAGGATTTCGGATTCGGATATCGGATTCGGGTTTCGAGATTTGGATGTCGAATCCATCCAATGATTCTTCATCTATTTCATTAATTCAATCATCACGTTAACCCTGCGTACCGTATTATGCAGATGCTAGGGGCCATACGTGCCAAACTGGAAGACATTAACAAACAGAAAATTTTGGCACAATCCGACGCAAAAATATCGTTAACATCAGCGAAAATAGTGGATACGGATGGAGAATGGGGAAGGAGGAACTACGTGGATTTGTGTGGGGCAAAAGAAAGGTCAGGATGGGCCTGGTTCAGACTGGGGGGACGGGCACAAGTTAAACTAAAAAGGGAGGACGGGAGCGTAGAATGTCCGCTATGCGGTGAAGACGAGACGAAATTTCACATTCTCCTCCAGTGCAAAGAAACAGGGGAGGCAAGACAAAAATATATCAGGGAAATAAATGAAGATAACATTGAGAATATAATGACAAGCGTTCTTAGGAGGGAGAGACCGAGAGGGGGGGGGGAGGTGTAAATAAGGAATCTGGAAACTTTCCTACACTATGTCTGGGCAAAGAGAGCAAAGAAGCTCAGTGGGGATAGCGAACATGTGTGAAACGGGAGCGGAGGGGGCTACTAAATAAATAAATAAATGTGAGAAAATTTAGGAATCACTCTGGTAACAGTGCAAGTGTAGTGAAAGAGTTGAATTGAAATAGTGTTTGTGAACTCCCAAGCAGTGTGAATGTGGAAGTAGACTGAGAGGAGGAAGGGTGTAGGAAAATTGTACTAAACATTTTTCATCCTTGCATGGTATGTACAGCTGTAAAGGCTCATACTGGAAATAAATTCTTTTCTATTCTATTCTTGCAAGCATGACTTTGTAAAAATTACAAAACTACAAAAGAGCAATAGAAAATTCGCATGTTTCAGCTCCCATTCCCAAGTGATGACTGCATTTTCCTGGAAGTTTTGCAGTATTCTGACGTGGATTTTGGAGGCATTGCATACGAATTCCGTGAGAATGAATGTTTTGTTGAAAGCATTTCTATACAAGCAAAGAGACGGCTGACAAAAGCGATCATCTGTAAAACGTGGTTGTCGTCATCGCGTGCGTACAAACGGCATCCACAGACGGCAAGACTCCTGAATCCGCCTTTGGCGAGAAGAACTTTTTCTTTTTTTCAAAAAAATGTATATAAGACAAGGTCACATTTAATGAGTTTTGCGAAGTTTCCCGGAAGGTGTGATGCTGGAATCCTGATTTTGAATTCCAGGGATGCTTTTCCCTGGGGATTATCATGTCAAAACTCAACCGTAGGAACGCTGAGCGTTTTGCCATGCCACTTCGCCTCCTGCGCTCTTTTCCAGGAATGATCATCGTTGTGTGTAAGTGTCCTGAAAGATGGGGGTAGGCAAACTGTCCACTATTGGTCCGTGCACTGATGTTGTTTTTCAGTTCATTTGCACATCTTTTCACGTATTCTTGCAATAAATCGAAAGCTGCTGTGGTTCAGACGGCAGGGCGTCTGACTTCTAACGCGTGAGACCAGCGTTCGACTCCAGGAGTGGGTGATTTTAGGTGGGAATTTTCACAGAAAATTCACTGGAAGAAGCGGCTGTAGAGTCACCCAGCCTCCAATAAATAGGCGCCTGCAGGCAACCCTGGGGGTAAAGGCGGCTTCGTCATGGTGCTGATCATATCACATCTGCAATTGAATGATATCGTAAAGGTGTAGGGTTCTACGTCAACATCACCTCATATACTTGCACGGCATGTTGCGATATGCAGGGGCGGGCCTCCGTAGCGGAGTGTTTAGCACAGCGCGCTACGATACCAGGGTTCCCGGCTTCGAATCCCGGAGTGGGCATAGATGTTCTTTGAGAATGTCGCTTCATGAATTACATCACATCAATACTCATCCTCTGAGCCTCCCCGATGGCGTGATGTTAGCGTCGTTGTCTTGTAATCAAGGGATCCCGGGATCAATTCCTGATGGAGGAATTTAAACTTTAAACTGTAGGTCCAGTCTCAATTAGCCTTACTGTGCATAAAGTGGACTTAAAACATCAACTCAGTAAATCAATACTCGTACTCGTCGTTGCGATTAGCCAAACCCGGGACCCCTGGCATCGTTGCCGGTTGTGCTAACCACTCCGCCACGGAGATTGATTAAAGGCCTATGTGTATAACATGTACGAATGTGATAACCCCCCTCCCCTTTGGCCAAGTATTTCTAAAAAAGAAACATCAAAGTCAGAAGAGGATGGTGAAATGAGACCTGACTACTACAAAAACGTATATGTAACCCCCCCTAAAGGTAAAGGTAAAAAAGGTAAAGTGTTCCCCTGTGCATAGCACCACGCCATGAAGGCGTATAGGGGGTGTGGGGGTAACGCCCCACACTTTCTTGATCCGGTCGTGAGTGGGGGTGATGTGATCAGCATCACGCCCTGACCGCCTTTACCCCCCAGGGTTTTCCCCAGGTACCCATGTTATTCGACGCTGGGTGGGCGTCGGGGCCGCTTCCATCGTTAGAAAAGTTCCCGGATTTGAACCGGCCGGGGATCGAACCCGGGACCTTTAGCATGGTAGTCAGACGCGTTAACGACTGAGCCACCGCGGCCACTCCCCCCCCCCTCTTTAAAAAATCATGGGCACGCCACTCAGTGCGCCTATGCTCACGACAGGATTGCGGTGGCCCGTTGTAAATTTACAAGCAAAACTCCTAAATTTTAACGGTAAAATATTGTTAAATTTCACGGTAATTTCTAATGGTGTACTTTCAATACTATCAGTGCCATGCAAAGATGGCGATGGAGTACTCTAACAAGAGAAGGGAGAGGGGATCGTTTAGTGGCTGTTAAGCAGGGATCGTTAAGGATAAAGTGGAAGAGAAACAATTAAGGAGTCGAGGACAGGTCTTGAAGCGACACGGACAAGTTCCAGTATCTCCCCAAGAATCTACAAGACTCCACCGGTGTAGAAGGATTGGGTCTTAATTGCCCTGCACCGTCTATTCTTTTCTTCTTGTTGCAGGCCATGGTCTCTACATGTGGGAGTGACCGTCCGCGAATCGCTCGGTAAAAGCTCACGCTGGGCGTCATCGTTCCGTTCAGAGCTCTCTGGATTGACGATCATAAACCCTCCCCACATAACCAGACCACCTACCGAGTTGATATCAATAAATTTGACCCATAAAAGGTTAAGTGTTCCTTTACCTGTGGATGGTTCCCACCGTTCAGACCGCGGGGTTTGTTCTCGAAGGATGGTTCTGATGGTGTGTACCTGTGGTTTCAACTGACTACCACGCTCATATGTGCCAGACCTGAGAACTATACTGCAAGAAGTTTGTCTGTTTCCCGTCTGTCTACTCAATGGTGTAGTGGTAACGTCGTTGCCTTGCAATCAATGGCAGGAGCGTATATTCTAGGCTACCTAGGCTATTTGCGAAGCCTGAAGTCTAGATAATAAAATACAGGATAAAATTCGATCATACATTGTAAATAATATTATTCATATCAGTGAGATGATGATGCTGATTCTGGAGTTGGCAACCTGATTTCCTATGAGTTGGCAACCTGATTTCCTATGAGTTGACAACCTGATTTCTTATGAGTTGGCAACCTGATTTCTTATGAGTTGGCAACCTGATTTCTTAGGAGTTGGTAAACTTATTTCTATTCATAGCCTAGGACCACGTGACATAGTGAGATAGCCCAGATATTGGACTCAGTATACGCCACTGATCAAGGTGTCCCGGGTTCGATATCCGGTGGAGGCGCATAGTGGTTCGGATCCCACTTTAAACTGTAGGTCCAGCCCCGATTAGCCATACTGTGCATAAACTGGACTTAAAACACAAATTCAATCAATCAAACAAATCCAGTCTGTCTCGAGGACTTCGTCATCTCTAGCACAAGCTAATAATAGTCTTTTGACTTTTTCAGAATCACAAGAAACGGATTCCTTACAGAGGTAGAAAAATAAAAGGCCCCCGGTCGCCATGAAGCCTGATAATTCTCTTGCGCCTGAATTTTCAAATTCAGTGCTTTTTTCCCTTCACTTTCTAAATATTTCGAGTTCGCTTGTGGAAATTTCCATTACTTTTTTAAAATATAACGAGTACAGCAGTGCTCGAAAAATTTTCTTCAAAGCTAGGCGCCAGCTCTGAAAATCAGGCGCCAGAAGCCACCTACTACCAATTGTGCATACTACAGTATGTTTCAAAAGTCGCGCAATCCAAACTTTGAAAATATATATCATGAAAATCTTAAGAGATATTTATTTACACCGGGTTTTATGCACTAAACTAATCCTGTAGGCTATCACTGGGTTCATAAATTTATGTTGGCATCTATCTAAATAAGAGCAACTACATTATTTTCAAATACATTGTTAATTTGCTGAAAACATCTGAGAACTGATTTTCACCAATAAATACCAACTCTTAAACAATTTGTGGAATCATTTCTTTGTGTTGGACTGGTTGTAAAACAGTAGCTTTGTGAGGTACAGGAGAAGCAGGGCATTTTTATTGGAAAACCTCTTGCACATGAGTGTAAGAATGAGTAGCAAAATACTCTTCAGCAATGCACACGCACTGCTGCAATGAATACGCCATGCTGAATGAATTTAAAAAAAAAACAGGCGCAGTAGCGGCAAAAGTGAGCGAAGAGAACAATGTAACCAGGTGCAGCCTAGGATTCTCTCAAGAGTCCAATTTCTGCACAAAATCTTGATTTTTCACATAAATGTATAGCCAATACTTAGACTGTTGGCAATATTTCGACCTGGTAGTGTTGTCCCAAAAATGACACTTTTCACTCAACCCATAAAATCGACAGTCAAAAATTCATCAAATGTTGCACATGACCAATAGAGGTCGCAAATGAAAGCCTGACATGACATCAGTCATCAAATGTCTAATTATGACCCTTCCGTAATTTCTTACATATTTTTCTCACTTAGGAGTTCATTTCTGGAAAAAATTGAATGCTGCTTTCCGTCAGTTATTAATTTATATAATTTTCTGTGTGGAGTGAACTGATAAATTGAAGCATTGAAAAATATCTCAATGGGTGAGGGAGGCTTTATAATGCAGAAAACCCGGTGTAAATATCTCTTACAGTTTGCATGATATACATTTCCAAAGTTTGGGTTGTGCGACTTTTGTAACACTCTGTATAAGATGTTGAGCATCACGGTATTCAAAACATCGATAAATTATTTGAGAAAGCAGGAAATGGGGTGTTGGGGGACGAAGGATAAAAATTGTTACTAACTCTATGGAATGTTCACAACGTTGATAAAGAAAATTGCTAAATTACGCTGTACTGCAATTTGAACTTAGAATCATCAAAATTTTGTACGTATTATAGCAAAAGATCACAATCGCCAGGCTGAATTTTTAATGTTTGTGTATTTTCTGTATCACGTTTATCATAATATCAGAATAATAAACATGCCATTATAAAGTTTATCACTGTTTCTAACCGAATTTTAAAATCTGCGACGATATGGTAGGAGTCGGCCATTAGAATTATTGGAATGTATTGGATAGTTACTCATGATGTTACCAGGTGAGCCTTCTTTAGGAAGAATTTATCACTTTTAATCAAACCTTGTATTAATTAATAAATTAAATCATACACGTATTTATTTCAAAATGTGTAGCTTTATCTTAGATTCGTGACTTTTTAGACAATTTTTGCCAAAAAATAAAAATGGAAGCTCCTGAGAAAAGGGGGTTACAAGCCTCAAGCTACAAGCGATACATGTTGCTTGGGAACAGCAACGTTTCACACCGTGGCGGCAAGACAGGCCGACTGCGGTCGAATGGCGAAGTCCTTACGTGACACGAATCGCGTGTCGATTGTCGCTTCGGTATGTAATCTTCCTTAGAGAGCTTTCAGAACAAGCAGACAGGATAATTCCACACCTAATCGACAAGCGACATGTGTCCTTTCAGTCTTTAGACCGAGGCGACACGTGCAGCTTGTCGTGTCGCTTCGGTTGGAAAAGTTGCATTTAATTCTTAACATTGGTTACCAAGAGACATGTTGATTCATTGTGATTGATATAATTTATTTTACTTCGCTCTTCTGCCACTTTGATTAACTGCAAAGATGAGAAAGAATGATGATCATAATTTTTTGAATCGTTAAGTCCACTTTATGCAAATATAGGCTAATCGGGACTGGATCTACAGTTTAAAGTGGGATCCGAACCACTGCGCAATGTGCCTCCACCAAGTATCGAACAAGGGACCCACTGATTACAAGGCGACGTTACCACGCCATCAGGGAGGTGATAAGATTAAATGGACGACAGGACAAACGCAAACACACAAGGCCAACACAACATCAGACCTATGGAGGATTATACTCGCCGTTAGCCCAGGCGCCAGAGCCTCGCTAGTCTGCAAATGCAAACTGCAGTTCAAGTGTATCCTACTACGTGGTTGACGTTTGGGTGTCTTAAAAAAGGATCACCCCCGTACAGCACACCAAAAGACACGTGTCGCTTGGAAGCAAACCCTCAGTAATCAAAACAACCTTTCGATTCGAAGCGACACAACAACCTGCACATGTCGCTTCCGTGTCGCTCTGAGTGGGCCGTCTTCTCAATTTCGTGCATCGTGTCGCCTCGGTCTGCTTCTCGCGCCTGAGCGGTGAATGTTTTGCTTTAGACTGAAAGGGGCAGAGTCGCTTGGCGCGTTCCCTGTCACCTGTCGCCTGCCGTTTTCAAGTTTCAGTTTCAAAGCTCCCTGAGGGACACGATTTCAGAGTTACACACTAAACCTAAAAAGTGTCAACTGACACAAATAAGTTGACTCAAGTGGATAAACTGCTG
The DNA here is from genome assembly GCF_977018435.1 of Lepisma saccharinum. Classification (NCBI taxonomy): domain Eukaryota; kingdom Metazoa; phylum Arthropoda; class Insecta; order Zygentoma; family Lepismatidae; genus Lepisma; species Lepisma saccharinum. The sequence goes on along the minus strand of NC_139231.1, from coordinate 49,319,364 downwards.
ATGATGCACTTTTGAGCATAAATATATCAAAGGATATGTTCCGTGTGATGCAATAAATTCAGACACAATTATTTATATAAAAAGAAAATTCAAGTTTAACTATCAATCAATGCACCAAAAGTGCATCAACCTTATTTTTATGCATTTTGAGTTCTGTGTGCGAGTTGCCAAACCTAACAGCACGATCGGTTTAGCAGCTGGAGGTGCAAAAATTTATGGAATACAGTGACGTGCCTTAGAGGGGTTGGTGGGGGTCATAACCCCTTCCCCTTTCGGCCCAGTAAATAAATAAAAAATAACGTCAAAGGTAGGAAAAAATGCAAAATAAGGGCTGAATACTAAAATTTACATACGTAATCCCACTTTTCGAAAATCTGGTCACGCCACTGATCGAATGCCTTTGCTCACTTCTTGGTTCAACTGTGAAGGGACAGAAGATGAATGACTGAAAGGTTGTTTATGACTGAGGGTGAAGCAACACTGTCCCCACTCTTGCACGCTTCTTTCATTTGGAGCAGCGACGACGTCCTAGTAGACGCAACGATTTAGCAACAGGGGGTGGGTAACTTTCATAATGATGTTAATAGTAATAATGTCTATGTACCCAGGTCCAACATGAGATGACACTTCATGGCATTCCTCCCCCTCCCCCCCTCAAAAAAATCAAAAAAATTATTTCTCTCATTGGTGGAAATAAGGAACATGAAAACATTCCAGCCAACTAAACGACCAGAGTATCTCCTTAGTTAGGTGGGTGGCTTGAGTCCACCGCACACAAGACGACAACTAATTACCATTAGTCAGGCCGAAAGCAATTTGCCGGAGCGCAGATAATGAACAGATTCTCGTCGCATACATCAGAGATCCCTTACCTTTTGTGTTAGGCGACTACCTCCAGCTCGTCTGCGAGATGAAGCGCATGGAGTCGCAAGCGCATCAGATCCCTTGTGATATAATTTAAAACGGTCCAAGGCTGTTGTCTTGAGGTAGGTTCTAGACCATGTGGAGGGAAATTTCCCTCAAGACAGGGAAATTTTCGGAAAAATGTCCCTCGATGCAGGGATAACGGGAAATTTGTAGGTGATAAGGGGAAAATTTGGGAAAATATCAAAACTATCAAAACTGTTGGGATATTTCAAGACATATATCACACATTAGAGTCAAGTATTTGGAAATATGAAAAAATATCTTTCGTCGTGCAATTTTGATTCACCTTACTTCACTTTGTCATTATCTATAACTTCAAAGTCCCGGGTTCGAGTCACGGCCTGGTCATGAGCGTCCTTTTTGTGTGTCCCCTAATCATTTTTATCTAATCGACACTCAAAAACAACGTAAAATAACAGAAATACGGGATACAGTAACTTTCAGAATTATTGTTATAACAGCTAGTAAACCTAAAGTTATATGTGTTGTCATGGAAGCTTCTTTATTTCGTATATTTTTTTACGAAGTGTAAAATTCTATATAACTACTCCTTATGCGTATGTGTTTCTTTCCTTCATTAAAATATATATTTCTGCGGTTGATTTATTTATGCCCAGAAAAAACGGATTTGTATGAATTAACAAAATAGGTTTAGTTAAGTTATTTTGTAATCGTAAACAAAAAGTTGATAATTTTGACCCAACTTTTTTGGTAAATCTAATAAATAAAATGTGCACAATTACTAAAGGAATTTACTTCTTGTGGAAAATTTTAGTTGCCTATTTTCACCAATCTTTGGTTGCCAGAAACAATTCCTTTTGTTAAAGAAACTATTTTATCTGCATGGTGAAACAGAATAATAATACAGAGCATTCCGTGACATTCGCTACGAGACTCGGCGGCAAGCGGCCCGGCATCAGAGCTTGTATTTCCCGGTGAACGGGTCCGCGACAGTCGCTTATATTAAACCTCGTAAACAAGTTTAGAGTAACGGGGTCAGTTCTGAATAAAAGTGGAAAGAAAAATGGGGAAATAAAGTATACAAAAACAATCCGCACACCATCCGTGAGTTAAAAGAGAGTATTGTACGAAAATCGGGAGAATTGCAGTAGACGAACTTGCACGTGTAAATGCCAATTTCCTTTGGAGATGCCAGGAATGTGTTGCAGCAGAGGGACATCATTTTCAACACCTTCTGTAGTCAAGGTTAGTACACAATATGAAAACTGTAATTTTAATTCGCCGACTTTAGCGACTGTCGCTGACCCGTTCACCGGGAAAGACAAGCGCTGATGCCGGGCAGCTTGCCGCAGAGTCTCGTAGCGAATGTCAGGGAATGCTCTGTAGTAAAAATAATAATAATAAAGTTTCTTATTTGATTCTTGCTAGATACAGCCCTTTCAAAGTAGTGTTAAATTTGATTTAAGTTCTGATTGCCAATTTTGGATAATCGTGACGATGAGGTGAGTAGAGCACTCATGAAATTGATGAAGGAACGCTCACGAAGAACATCCATGCCCAGACCGGGATCCGAACCTGAGATCTCTGCCATCGTAGCGCGTTGCGTGAACTACTTTACTAAGGAGGCCGGCTGAAGACAATGGATCATTGGTAATCTGAAGTGTATAGTTGTACAGTTGTAGTGTGTTGTTATTATTAATAATAATAATAATAATAATAATGAAGTTGATGCTGAAGTTATGTAATTTACAGATTTGTATTTTTGTAAGGTAAAGAGGGATATTTTGCACTTGAGAAAGGGAAATTTTCCACCTGAGAGGGAAAATTTCCGCCTGAGAAAGGGAAATTCTGCTTCCAGATTTTGGCAACACTGGTTCTAGGTAGGACGGTCCCTGCTTGTTTATTGTGCGGCATAAATTCTCTAGTGACAGCGTAATTAAATAACTAGCCAACCACCCTTTCAAGATCTTCCGTACCCGGAATGGCGAGAGGGTTGACGCCAACTTCACTTAATTATAGTTCTCTTGCTCTGAACGCTCAGTTTGGGACCATTTCGAGAGAGTTATACGCGGGACTTTTGCATCGAGTATCTTTCGAGGAGCTATCAAAAACTTCCCGGAATTGGTTATGTATAAGCGTTGGGTACTTTGACGAGAGGAGCCACTAGTAGTGTAATAGATTAAAATCAATCGTAAGAGTTGACGGTTCGAATCACGTTAGGGGTACACGTAAGTTGAAAATGAAAAACGAACTACTGAAGTGTCGGCCGACCTGTCAAGACTCATTAATAGTAGAGCAAGAGTCACAAAAGGGAAAGAGAGAAACACGGAGAAAAGCAATGAAAGAAAGAATATTGCAGATAAGGACTAACAAAGGGAAAGGTAAAGAAATAAATAGAGAGGAGGGAGTAATACAAGAAAAATACAAAGAGAGAATAGGGCAGATAATGGGGAAGGAAAAGAAAATTAAAGATGAAAAGAGAGAGAAGAAAAGACAAAGAAAGAATAGTACAGATAGGGGAGAGTGAGAGAGAGAGAGGAAAAAGACAAAGAAAGAAATACTAGTACGAATAGAGAGGAAGAAAGATAAAAGATAGGGAGAGAGTAGAGGGAAGTAAGGTAGAAACACGGGGAAAAGGCAAAAAGAGAGACCAGTACAGATAAAGAGGAAGAAAGGGGAAAGAATAGATAGAGAGATATGTGAATGGAAAAATGAAGGAAGAAAGAATATAGATAAACAGTGGATGAAACATAGAGGAAAAAGAGAAGGATGAGAATGAGAAGAGGGAGTGAGAGAGAAAGAAGGAAAGAGAGAGAACCAGAGGAAGATAAAGAGAAAAAAATGAATATGTAGTCGTCCGCAGAAGCAAACTGGTTCGATACACATTGAGAGCACCAAGATTTCATCCTTCGAGAAAGGTGGAAAGCTACATCAATGGAATTGTAGCGGACTCCGGTCTAGAAAACGAGATATGAAAATTGGAAAAGAATTAGAAACAACGTGAGCGCAAATGGATAGTAACAATATACAACGAATACAAGAACAAAACCCTTTACTGTTTGGAGCACAGTCTAAGATTAAAACAAATGGCCCAGTGTACAGATTGTACTGTTGGTTTCCTCCCTGTAACTTCCGCAAGACAGAAGAGCTCGATTCTGCAGAAAGAAAGAAGGTATTAATAAAATATCTGTCACGGAACGAGGCTTTGCTTGACTGGCAGCTCGCAGATGGCTGGACACGTGTTTCGTTGTGATAAAAACCTAATCACTGCCTGCAGGGTCCGTCTCCCTGTTTTTTGTCAACAGCTAAAGAGGTTGAAAAGTCGCCTGGGGTAAGAAAGACAAAGAATGGAGCTTGGAAAAAAAATGGATATCCCCTCCCGGAAGAATATTGAAACAAAAGAGAATGCTAGGTCCAGCGGGAAGATCATTGCTTCCCTCAGCTACGAAGCCAGAGGTCCCGGGATCGAATCCTGGAAGAGGCATGGATGCATCGATGAACTTGTCCCATTATGTGATCAAGAAAGAGTCACTATGGACTGTAGGTTTTAGAATTCTTAAAATTAGAACGTATTGTACCCAGAAGGCCTTGTAAAATTCGAGACGAGAATGAGGCAGATTTCTGTAATATCGAGACAAAGTGTCCGGTACTGGAATAATATTTGAAAAAATCCCCTACTATGCGACTTATTCACACATACCAAGCAAATATCTACCTGATTATTTGTAGATAAGTCATACACCTTGCTTACATCAACTAGTTCGAAGTCAATTGGAAGTTTGGCCTTCGTGGTTGCATATTTTTAGGATAAAGTTCCATTTTCCGAGGGTTCGTAGTGTCGAGACGAGGCGTCAAACCTCTACACCCTACTATAAATCTGGAGACTCGAAACTGCCGTTTGAGACCCTGACAAGAACGACTTGAGACGAAGCTGTGAAGTATTTCAAACTTTTTTAGTAAAAAAAAAATAGTGAAATATTGGGAAATATTTATGAAGGTCTACTACATCCGATTACAAAATATGATTGGAATTATCTTCTTACCTTGGATGCTTTATTTCAACAGGAACTAAATTTCATACTCACATATTCATATAACGTATCTTCATAAGGATTCTTTTCTCGATAGATCGAACAACCAAATTGTTTAACCTGACTTTTCCTTGCATGGCTCTCTGAGATAATATCTAATCCTCTTAGAAACTTCTTTCAACGGTCGCAACAAAAATAAAATTCACTTACTCATGTCATCACACTACATACACGACTGACTACCATGCGAGAGACCTGGGTTCGATCCCCGACGGGGAGAACCGGGATTTTTTCCACCTGTTCAAGCGGCTCCGGCGCCCACCCAGCGTGGGTACCTCGAGGAACCTCTGGGGTGTAAAGGCGGCCAGGGGCGTGGTGGTGATCACATCACTCCAACCTTCGGCCGTGATCAAGAAAGTGTGGGGCCTTAACTCCACACCCCTTATACTCCTTCATGGTGTGGTGCAATGCACAGGGGAGAACTTTACTTTACTTTACACAACCTGCCTTTAAAAAAATAAACAAGGAAAATAATTCTCCTAGAACATCTCTCGACACGATTTCGGCTCCAACAGTACTTTTTCACATTTCTTATTTATGGCTGGAGTCATAAAACATCCCTGGTCAACAACTTCTCACCCCAACTTTAGAACAAAAATTTATTGTCAGCATAGTAAGGCATCTACTGGGCTACTTTACCTGTGCGCAAAACACCTGCGAAACTGCTAGAATCGGAATTAACAAATTGAGAATACTCACAAGTCACGTGTACTTGTTTATCTTGATTTCATTCTTGCTGTGGACGAAGAATAGATTTAGTCGAGGCCGATCACAACCAAAACAGAACATTTCACTCACTGTGTGTACACATCCCTTGCCTTATCACTTTGCAGTTCGACACTCTCTCAGCCTAGTTCGAGAGACCATAGCGGGGGGAGAGGGGGGCAATGTCCCCTTTTCCTCCGTTGACAAGTAGGATGACAGCCTAGGGGTAATTAAAGTCCTGTTTGAGTTATGAAACGTAATTATGTGCCGTGGCTAATTGTGAGAGAGGACAGAACAACTGCTCAGGGGAGGGAGGAGGGGGGTTCCTAAGGAATGCGACAGCTTCCTAAGTGTCAGGAGGAAAAAGATGGGGGGGACGTGTGGAATGTTATTGGAAGCGGAGGACAGAAAGTTAATTTCTTTGGTTTCTTCGCTGATGAGCGCAAGAACTCCTTGGGGCGAGGCGAAGGGGGGTCATCAGGAGCGACGGAACCCTCGACGTCTCCTAAGTACTCTCAGGGCTGTCGCTCTTGTCACTCGGGCGACGCTGGTGACGGAACGGGGAAGTAATTAAGCTCCGTTTTGACGTGTAGCATGTTGGTCTTTCAAGAGCAAGGGGTTATCTTCCAGCGTCTCCTTTAATTTGTATCGGTGTGAGCACGGGCGTCGTCATGTTGGAGTCCCTATTAGTTGCTTGCAAGATGAGTTTCTAGAGTGAATGCCTCGCTCTAGTTTTTAGCTGAGAATGTCTCTATCTCTGTTCTTGTTTAAAGTGTACTGTTCAGATAGGCTAATCGGGACTGGGCCTACAGTTTAATGTGAGATCCGAATCCTGGACAATCCCCCTCTCTTGCCATCTTCAGCTAATAATTGCAATCTCTTTCTCGTCTTCAACTTTACCCTCCCCGATGGCGCAGTTGTAGCGTCGCCGCCTTGTAATCAAGGGGTCCCGGGTTCGATACCCGGTGGAGGCACATTGCACGGTGGTTTGGATCCCACTATAAACTGTAGGTCCAGTCCCGATTAGCCTTACTGTGCATAAAGTGGACTTAAGGCACTCAATCAATCAATCGTCTTCAACTTTAGAATATACACTTTGGCTCAAAAGCAACTGTGGGATACTATTTATAATGCAAGAACGTATTATCCGCAAGAGAAATTGACGTAAAAAGTTGTCGCAGGTTGAGAGGAATGTTCATCCGCCTCACATACGTTGTGTGGTAGTGATAATACGTATGATTTCCGATAGAGGACAGTCAATCCCAATACTGTGGTTAAGAGTCAGGGTTTCCGATTGAGGTCCGTTTGATTGTTCCAGTTAAAAGTCACGTTGTGAGCAATTCTTGCCCTGTCTCACTCTTTAATGTAATTTCTTCTTCTCAATACAATTTCTGCATTGATTACCGCATTTTCTCTCACAATAATAATAAAAGGGCTATATCAATATCGTAAAGTGACTTTTGGACCACCCTGTACATTATTTTTTCTGTAATTATTCATGTTGTCCATTTTTTCCCGTATTTTCTCATTCTTATCCTTATTTTTTCTCCCTTTTCTACTACTCCATCTTGCTTTCTCCCTGTCTTAGTCCCTTTCTTCTTTACTCACTCATCCTATCTCAATGTCCCTTCCTTTTTCCTCCATCCCACTTTACATCTCTTCATCTTCTTACTCTTACGTGTTCTTGACTTTCTTGGCTGCAGTTTCTACATACATTATTTTCAATCGCCTGACACGAAGAGATGAGTGCAGGCCTTGAAATGGAAATTTTCACGAAACGGAACGCTTTATATTCGTTAACATGGTGTTGTCTTTCTTTTTTCGTTTATCCCTGTCTACACAGGAACAACAACATAGAGGGGAAGCTAATATAAATGCTATAATATGTACTATAAAGAGTATTAACAATTTAGTTCACACTGAAAAGCAAAATGTAGTGAACTATGTAAAAATAAAATACACGAACTTGATCGGTCCTTTGCCATTTCTGACGAAACGGAACGGGAAGGTTCCAGACACCGTTCCGTTCCGCTCCGGTCCACTTTGAGCCCTGGATGAGTGGCGATTTTAATATAAAGGATACGGCTTATTATGCTCATTTGCATGCCAGTTCTCCTTCGTATCCTCACGTATCCCATCACGTTTAACCTAGCGGTACACAAACGAAAGTCGCCGTAAACGACTTCGACAACAAGAACTGTGCCTATCAATCTCTCTCTGGCTGGTTCGAGAGAAAGCATCGTCTCCTGCGGGGGGGACGGGGGGGGGGACGGGAAGAGAAGGAGCTCCTGCGTGTGTCGTTTGTCACCGTCACATCTAGACAAGAGCCTTATTGGTTAGACGTGACCCGGAGCTTGAGGCCCGGCCTTAATCTCGATCCCAAAATTCAATCTACCGCAAAAATTGTCATACGTCTTCATTTCCGATCTATATTTCAAGGTAATCGCGGCTAGGTTATCTTCTCCGCCGGGGACTCTCAGGGCGATTGGATTCTCTCCTTTCTCTCTCTCTCTCTCTCTCTCTCTCTCTCTCTCTCTCTCTCTCTCTCTCTCTCTCTCTCTCTCGCTCGCTCGCTCTCTCCCTCTCTCTCTGCGGTCTTCGCTTCTCTCTTCTTCGCTGGGAAGCACAACGAGCGGTTTTCACTAGGAACAAATATACTTGGCCGTTGTTCCAAGAATCGGGTAATGAAGATTTGGACAACCAAATTTGGCATTAGGATATCGGATCTAGGATTCGGTATTCGGACATCGGATCTAGGATTCGGAATTCGGACATCTGATCTAGGATTTGATGTTGGTACTCCGATATGGGATCCAGAATTCGGGATTTGGGTTTCATATTCAATACACAACGGGTGTCTAATCCAAGGTATAGGGATTCGGACGTCTGATTCAGAATATAATATCCAGTATTCCCGATGCAGATATCGGATAAAGTATCCATGATTCGGATATCATACTCAGAATCCGAGATTTGGATATCGTATCTATGATACGGGTTTCGGACATCTGATTCAGGATTCGGGAATCGGGTATCGGATCCAGGATACAATGTTCCGAATAGCATATCCAGAATTCCAGATACAGATATCGGTTACAGTATTTCAGATTCGTATATTGGACACATAATTCCAGATTTGGATATCTGATCCATGGTTTCGGATTCGCACATTTGATCCAGGATTTTATATATACCAACAATGTGATGCAGAATTTGGTACTCCGAAATGGAATCTAGAATTCTGTTTTGGGAAAACACGGATATCATATCAAGGGTTCGAGATTCGGATAGCGGATACAATACTGAGATTCTAATGTCGGATCCACGATCTGGCATTTGGGTTTGGGATTAAGATTTCAGATCTACAACACGAATTCTGCCCGATCCAGGTTATTCTCATTCAAATGCGTACTGAACTTCGACTCTCCGATTAAACACAAGGAGACAACACTAGCTGCTACACCATCGCACCATAGTTTCTACAAGTTTTTCAAGATAAGAAGGAAATTGAAGGGACTACGGTTAATAGAAAAAATCTATAGTGCACTAAAATAAGTATCGAATAATGATAGACGTAGGTAAAAGGTAAAGTTCTCCGTGCATATAGCACTGTGCCATGAAGACACATTGATCTCGGACAATATGGAGGTGATGTCGTCAGCATCGCGCTCCGGCCACCTTCATCCCCCCCCCCCCCGAGTGTTTCCCCCATGGTGCCCATTGGTTTGAGGCTGAGGGTGAGTCCCGGAGCCGCTCTATGTGGGGACAAGGCCGGAAAAATTCCGGAGTCCGACATTTCCGACACCGTCATTTGCGACACTAAGGCAAAAACTGTTTTTTTTTTTCCCGTCATTAACGACACTGCTTGGATTTTCCCCTACGATTTCTAATTTGTTTACCAGAATTAGCGACATTTGCGTACGTGCAGCAGCAATAGCGTCTCTGAAGGAAGTATTTCCCGAGGCTCAGATCAGTGGTTGTAATTATCACTTTAACCAATGTTTGTGGCGAAAGGTGCAGGAGTTGGGACTGACAAACGATTACAAAACAGATCCAGTCGAGGGATAGAACCATACAGTTAATGTATTGACGGAAAAGTCAAGTCCTAACGTGTACCAATTAGTGAAGACTTTAAGGTTAGAATCTGTGCACAACGACTACTTATGTGAGAGGAGGGCCTTGAATCTTAAAGGGAAACGTAGACGACGTCAGTACATTACATTAGATGAGAGAATACAAAGAGCGTTTGCCAACTATGAAATGCATAGAGATCTTAAGCTCTTTTTGAGGAGAATGGCGTATGTTCAGAAATTAGAATGAAAATAGTAAGATGTTGGTTCAACTACAACAGAAACAACGCATTCTACATTTCTACATTGACAAGGGATTGCAGTCTGCTCCTATACTGACAAGGGATCTAAAAAATCATTGACTGACAAAGGGTAAATACATATAGCTTTTAAACACGCAGCTTCCATGATGCCAGCGTGAAGGAAAACTAATAAAGGTTTTAAAAAACACACCAGCTTCCATGATGCTACCAGTCCTAAGCCTGGATAAAGTGTGACGGGAAGCTATTTACACTTTGTGTCGCAGATGACGGTGTCACAACTGTCATGGAATATATTTTCCATACAGTGTCGCATATGACGGCAGAAATGGTAGTGTCGCATACGACGGTGTTGCAAAAGTCGTGGATTCAAAAATTCCGACCTTAGTGTGAAACGCCCTCCCTTGCCCGGGAAAACAAATGCTACCACTACCAAGATAGAGGCGGCAAAATCTCCCTCGGACAAGAGAAATAGCGTTACGGTCCAGGTTAAGTTCGTGTGTAGGAACCGGTGACCGACAGTGCATAGTGATAAGCCATATCGAATATAAACAAAGACATATGTACTTTCAAATAACCACCTCTTTACCTGTAGCCGGGAAGCGGCTAGCTGCATACCTGAAAATCACGGGTAGCGACATGCGTACGAAATTATATAGCCCAAAATTAACATGAAAATAAAAAGTATATTCTATTCATAATCAACAAAAATCAATTTACTACATCTCCCCCTCTTTCACTCTCACTTTCACTCACAGAATCAATCCTCACGGTGTTATCGACACAAAGAATGATACATGACATGTACAAGTGTTATGACGATAAGCCCTAATTATTGCATTCTCAATTAATTATACCTTAATTTTTGTCTAATCAGGTCATTTGTGATTTTGCTCCAGTGCTACTCAAATCCTAGCCAGCCCTTACTTAAGTTCACCTTTTTTTTAAAAAGAAACTAGTCGGCGCGGTGACAATACATTATTTGATCAGCATAGACAAAGACGTCTCAACGGCAATTACATTCACGTGGGCGGACGTTTTCCTTTTACAAGACCTCACGTGGTTCCAAACATAACAAATAACCTCCGTTGAGTGACGCAAACATAAACTCTCTAGCAGGCGGGACTTAAACACTTCGCCGCGACGAGCAATTCATGTTACCAGGCAAATACTTTTACCAAATAATCACACATGCGGCCTGACATAGCTAGCAGCGACACAGCGCTGACACATAAACAATGAACAAACCTCTGGTATATTAAACAATTAAGTGGGCGGCGCTTTACTCTAATAGTACGCACTTTAAACAAATACAAAGGAGCACAAACAACAATGAATTTAAGATCATAAAAAAAAATCACAAGGAATAAGAAAAATTGACCTGAGACGAACAGATTACAAATGACAAGCGCGACGGGAGTTTGATATGAAGTTTCGAGTTGTGTGGGCGTTTTCAAAATGTTGACGAATTTCAAGGGCGTTCTCTAAATCAATCGGGCCGTCACGTGCTGACAATCACACAGATGAATACATTACCAACTCTCAGCTTCCGAAGTGCATCCGGGCGTAGTTATGGGCGATTGAAAAACACATAGTATTCACACGGAAGGTTTCCTTGGTCGCGACGATGAAGATGCGAAAAGTGTTCATACTTCTGGTTCCTCGGTTTCTCTTCCCCTCGGGATCGGTGGTCTGGGCGTCGGGACGTCAACGTGGCGGCTGGTAGGCATCATCGGTGTATCAATAGGGCGGCGTTCGACGTCTCTCTCTCTCTCCATGGCGGCGGATAGGCATCATCGGCGTATCAATAGGGCGGCGTTCGACGTCTCTCTCTCTCTCCATGGCGGCGGATAGGCATCATCGGCGTATCAATAGGGCGGCGTTCGACGTCTCTCTCTCTCTCTCCATAGCGGCGGATAGGCATCATCGGCGTATCAATAGGGCGGCGTTCGACGTCTCTCTCTCTCTCCATGGCGGCGGATAGGCATCATCGGCGTATCAATAGGGCGGCGTTCGACGTCTCTCTCTCTCTCCATGGCGGCGGATAGGCATCATCGGCGTAGTCTCTTCTGACATCGGGCGAATCGACATAACGCCCTCGTCTCTCTTCTTCCTCTAGCCCGCCATAGTTTCCGGTGTTCCTCGTTTCTCAAAAAATTATAAACGGCGTAAGGTAATCACAAAAACACGGTCTCGCTTCAACTTCTCCCAGCGGTTGAGGTAGGCGCACTCGTGTAGACTTACTGTCTATCACACACACTGGTGTTCGTAAAACACAACAAAGTCCACTGTACACGCAGAGGTAGCACGGAGCTGCTCTCGCTACAAGGATCGCGGTAAGACTGTGTGTCGAAAAACCATGTCCTTCGTTTTATTTAGATTTTGAAAAACGACGCTAGGCGTACGTTGAAGTGACGCTTCCGAAGGGGTCATTCCACTTTGCTCTATTGTCTCCCAACTGGGACGAGCCGTGCTCGAAATTGAGTTTCTGCGGATTAAGCCTCAGCCTCGCTGTCGCCCATAGCTCAATTGCAACCAGTGTCCACAAACTGATCAATTACAACCGATTTGATCTGGCGTCCGTAATTGTTGCTTGATCGCGACGAAATTCCACACATCCGTCCTTGCACACATGCCGCTGCGCTGGTATAAGTTTCACGTGAATCTGACCGCTGGAAACCGAGATATTTAAATGTTTGTCATTACGGTCGAATTTCCTAAGCTTTAGACGCATAACGTGACCCTTCAGGTGCTCACCCTGGACACGTGAACGTCTCGTTCCTCCCGTCGGCTTGGCAAAAATCAAATATGTATTCTTACAACTTAAAACTCTCAACGCTTTGAATCAACACATTTTTTTACCGCTATGGACAATAATAATAATAATAATAATGACGTCGGTAAATCTGACTGTCACATTAGGTCACCCACCCCGGGTCACCCGCGTTGCGGTCAGACGCCCTACATATTAGACCACAGCGGAACCTTAAGGATAGACATTAAAATCCTATTTCTAGATATGGATCTTCATTTCCGGATCTAATAATCGAAACTGGATTCAATTTCCCGGTGGAGGCGCATAGTAGCTCCTATCCTACTTTAAACTGTAGGTCCAGTCCTGATTAGCCTTGCTGTGCATAAAGTGGACTTAAAAACAAACTCAAACAAACCAATACACGAATTCACGATTCTGAATCCAAATCCATTTCAAAGACTGGAATCCAACCCTCCTTAGTTCGGGCCCCACCTATCTGTGCATAACGTGAACTCGAAACGAGGAATATTGGACAGGGAAGCAACGTAAAATAATCAAATTACAGATATTGTTATTGTTGATGATGATTCAACAGTGCGTATTGAGTTAGAGAGCCAAACGTTCCCCCTGGTTATCAGGCAAAACGTCACGGCAGCTCCCGAAAAAACAACCAGCGCCCAAGAAGCCTTTGTGTACGGAAGCGGGGCAACCGTTAACCGCTTCCAACAATAAGATGCCCGGGGTAATGCAATTAAGGAAGTTGCGGTCCATACCTTGGTGGTAACTCCATTTTACGCATTACTTGCGCTGCCTTGGAGTTGGTTTCTTAAGTCTTTAGCTCTGTCCAGCGGAAGAAAAAGAGTTGCGAGTCTACCTAAGGAGGCGGAATGAAGACGGGGAGAGAATCGCCACAATAAGACACCGCCGCCACTTTGAGGTAAATTAATTCCCGAATCCCGGGGCGGTTTTCCCATTTGCATTGCATTGAAAGCCCAGGGGGGGGGGGGAGTCCGCGTTAGCAAACTACGAAGCGATTAACGTTGGGATTCCACATGCCATTCACGCTTGAAGTATCCGGGCTTGGAACCCCTGTGCCTTCCTTACCGGTCTTCTTCGGACAACTCGACCGGAAATACCCTTTGGCTGAATTAAGATCTGACCCGTGGACAGCACCGTCCTGGAGCGGGTGATCTCTGCTTGGTAGAATTGCTCCACTTGCCCACATCTGGTAAGGGTGACCGAAGCACGTGCGTACAGCCACACGCACAGAGAGACTCTCTCATATAGGGTCTGCCGGCCTCCGTGGCGGAGTGGTTAGCACAGCACGCTACGACGCCAAGGGTCCCGGGTTCGAGTCCCGACCTGGGCATGTGTGTTCTTTGTGACTGTCCCTTCCTCAATTTCATCCTATCATCTTTCATCCTCATCTTCGCGATCATCCAAAAGTGGCAGAAAAGCGATGTAAAGTAAACCAAAATAATCAAGAGCCTGCACAGAAGCATTACATAAAGATTTCTCCTAATCCACTTGCAGCGGCCATATGAGGATGAAGGTACACGTTGGTACACGCCCATGTGATCTACTGCAATTATAGCTATGAGCGAATAGCTATTTTCGTTTTATGGCTGTGAAGGTGTAGGAAGGTGTGAGATGGGGCCAGTGGAGAACAGATCAGTAATAATGTAGCTCTTCCTGAAATTAAACACACTCCAACAAATTTTCCAGGAGATGACGACTCTGTACAGCCCAGATAACCCCATCCATGGGGGTTATAAAATACTGACATAAGCAAATTCAACCTTTGGCAGAAACATGATACTGATTACATCATCTCCAATGTGGGCAAGATCGAGAGTGTGTGGAACCCTACCTCCACGCCCCCTATGTGCCTTCATGGCACAGTGCAATTCAAGGGGGTTAGTTTCATCTTTACCCTTTATTAGTAATAATTTAGTGTTGGTCCTCAAAATTTTGACTTGATAGTTAAACTGCTTTATATCTGGTTGGGGTGTAACGAAACGCAAGTAACTAGATGATTCATTTACCAGGACAAGCATGTAGTGTTGTGTAGTTTTAAACTTGTGTATGGAAAGTTACACTGGGAAAACATGCTATACAGAGAACAGATGTGACACTTGTGTAAACACTTTAAAGTTCTTATTGCAACGATAACGCAATACTTTTGGAAGCAAAGTAACGGTATAGACAACTTTTAGAAGCTTAGTAATAGTATCAATAACTTTTAGGAGCAAAGTAATGTTATCAATAACTTTTAGAAGCAAAGTAACGGTATAGACAACTTTTAGAAGCAAAGTAACGGTATGGATAATTTTAGAAGTAAAGTAATGGTATCAATAACTTTTAGAAGAAAAGTAATGGTATTGATAACTTTTAGAAGTAAAGTAATGGTATGGATAACTTTTAGAAGCAAAGTAACGGTATTGATAACTTTTAGAAGCAAAGTAATGGTATCAATAACTTTTAGGAGCAAAGTAATGGTATCAATAACTTTTAGAAGCAAAGTAACGGTATAGACAATTTTTAGAAGCAAAGTAACGGTATGGAAAACTTTTAGAAGTAAAGTAATGGTATGAATAACTTTTAGGAGCAAAGTAATGGTATCAATAACTTTTAGAAGAAAAGTAATGGTATTGATAACTTTTAGAAGTAAAGTAATGGTATCAATAACTTTTAGGAGCAAAGTAACAGTATCAGTAACTTTTAGAAGAAAAGTAACTATTTGGTATCTTTTAGAAGTAAACTAACGGTATAGACAACTTTTAGAAGTAAAGTAAAGGTATCAATAACTTTTAGAAGCAAAGTAATGGTATCAATAACTTTTAGAAGCAAAGTAATAATATCAATAACTTATAGAAGCAAAGTAACGGTATCGATAACTTTTAGAAGCAAAAGCAAAGTAATGGTATCAATAACTTTTAGAAGCAAAGTAACGGTATTGACAACTTTTAGAAGCAAAGTAACGGTATTGATAACTTTTTGAAGTAAAGTAATGGTATCAATAACTTTTAGGAGCAAAGTAATTGTATCAATAACTTTTAGAAGCAAAGTAACGGTATTGACAACTTTTAGAAGCAAAGTAACGGTATTGATGACTTCTAGAAGTAAAGTAATGGTATCAATAACTTTTAGGAGCAAAGTAAAGGTATCAATGACTTTTAGAATGAAAGGAATGGTATCGATAATTTTTAGAAGCAAAGTAACGTTATCTTTTTTAGTAAATTGCCCAACTCTGAATTACATGCAGATTGAATGAGTAATGCCTGTTCTAAATCAAGAAAGATATGCACTTCAAGAGCGAAAATAAGCTCTGAAAGAGCGAAGCGTGTCACACTAAGCATTATAGCCCAGGACAAGTCATTTGAGTCTGTTGTCTGATTTTGCACTCATTGTCGCGATTAACGTATGGAGAGATAGTCGTAAACGGTTAAGGGACTTGACACAGTGTTTGGAAACACACCCATCCCCCTGTTTTAAATCGACGACAACGACTACAATCCCAAATGGGGAGGAGGGGGAAGCGAAAGAGTGGAAACCACCCATTCAGTACAGTGCTCCACTTTCGTCCCTCTCTCAGTTTGTCTTCTGTCGGGGGAAGGGGAGCGAGAAAGATGTGGGGGAGGAGGAGGTTAAGAGCCCCCTCCTGAAAGGGGTGACGTTGAAATGGATGAGACTTCCACCGCCGCCTTAACAGCATGCAAATAGGCCTTTTTCGTTTTGATGAATGGAGATGGCTGGAGGATTTTAATTAAATCTTGAGCCTCTAATTGTTTTAAGCTTTTCTTTTTTTTTCCACCAGCAAGTGCTTTCTCCTTGATTGTCGCCACTGTCGTGGCCGTTTTCTTTAAAGTGGCCAAAATTTTGTTTCGTTGAGCGTGGTATGCCGGTGAGAACTGGCTCCCCGGATCCGAAACCGAAAATCAGTTACCCGGATTCGGATTAGGAAATCGTTTATTTGGGTATGGAACCAAAAATCGGTTATCCAGATCTGGAACCAAAATTGGTTACTCAGATCCGGAAACAAAAATCGATTACCCGTATCAGAAACAAAAAAACTGGCTACCCGGATCTGGAACCGAGAATCGGTTACCCGGATCTGGATTCAAAAATCGGTAACCCGGATCTGAACCAAAAATTTGGTTGCCATAAAATCGATTACTCGGATCCGGAACCGAAAATTGGTATCCGCAGCATGAACCTAAAATCAGGTACCCGCAGTGCTCGAAGTCGATGGGTAAGTGGGGGATGTTTTCACCCAGGTATGAAATATTACTCAAAGCGTCCCCCGCTGCCTATTGTCCCAACTTAAAATGTTACCGTATCCCCCTGCTATCTCCAAGACTCAATCATATATTCCACTTCGAACGCTGTGCACCCGGTTCATTATTACACGGCCCCTGGATATCTTTGGGTCTAAGACTGACCATCCCTAAAATCGTAATCATCCCTAAAACTGTAATGGCATAGTGATAGTGACACATTACTGTCTAGTTTCGAAACGATAACGGTATCTCCTTCCGTCTTTGCTCGACATGCATGTATGCCTTTAAACTATACAGGGTTATTACAAATGATTGGAGCAGTTTCATGAGTTTGCTGTAGCTCTAATATTTGACATATTGCCATGAAATTTTACAGTAATGTAGAAAAACTCAAAAAGTGTTCTTCTCTTACAGGCGTGTTTCGGATTTTTGTCGGGAGAGTGCAGCACTGAAAAGTGAGTAAAGATGGCGACAGGCACTGAGAAAGCTTATGCTATAATTTCATGCATATCAGTCCGTCAAAACAGTGCTATCATTTCCGTAAGATCTTCCAAACGGTTGGTTGTGAAATGTTCAGCGCTCTTCTTGCTCTATTCATCGGCTTCTGTGGGCTACGTGTGTAACTCGCTCGCACACGCTCAACAGTTTCTTTACTCACTGGAGGCCGACCTATTGATCTCCCCTTACAGAGGCATCCTGTAGTTCTAAACCATTGCCCAATGGAGTTGGCATCGGTGCATCTCTCTTGAACTTTGTTCAAAAGTGTTGTTGCACTGTTTTGACCGATTGGTATTCATGAAATTCCAGCACAGCATAAGCTTTCTCAACGCCTGTTGCAATCTTTACTCACTGCTCAGTGCTGCACTCTCCCGACAAAAATCCGAAACACGCCTGTAAGAGAAGAAAACACTTTGAGTTTTTCTACATTACTGTAAAATTTCATGGCCTTATGTCAAATATTAGAGCTACAGCAAACTCATGAAACCGCTCCATCATTTGTAATAACCCTGTATGCATAAAACTAGTGTTTTGTTTTCATATTTTCTTCATTGATCAACCATCAATCATCAACACCGTCGCGATTATCAAAAATAGCATAAAATGAACGAAAAATAAGAAAACTACAGTAGAATACAAAAATTCAAGTCACTAAGTGTGAAACTGACTAAGAAATTTAATAACAAATTCATGTTTACTATTATTTTGGTGCATGTGCGTATTTTCACCATTTTTGGTGTCTATTTGTGTGCCTATTTCACAGCTTTTATTGCCTATTTCACCGCTTCGTAGTCCTGTAAGTGTACATCCTAATAACATTCAATAATAATATATAATAATTAAAATGAATTAAATAATAATATTCAATAAACGTATACTTAATAATAATAATAACATTCAATTCAATTCATTTGAGATAAATAGAGTTAACAATTGCACTCAAAACTCTTTCAAATATTGTAGTAAAATTAACCAATAAAATAAGTTATTTTATTTACAAGTTTGAACCAAATATGTACAAAGTTATCCCTTACATCATGTACAAAATAACGTTCTTCAGAGTATTTAACTATACCCAAACTATATAGTTATCAGTAATAAAAATTATGGATAATAGACTTTATGATTGCATCAGGGTTTCAACGAGTGTACATCTTCTCTCTGAAATCAGAAATGTGCTCACGTCAGAAGGTGACACCCCTGAACACGCAGCTTGTGTACGGGGGAGAAGGGTTGTTTAAGACAACAGAGGATTGCTAGGAATTTCGTGCTTCACGCCGATGTCAGGTTCACGACAGACAAAGTGACGGAGGGCGTCAAGGCGCGACTAACAGGAGGACAAATGCAGCAGACGTAGCCTGTGAGAAAAGCCTTTGTACTGGACCAGCGCTTGTGGGGAAATTATCACTTAAGCTCAAACAAATTGTAACATTTTTTTATATAAATTTAATGCTTGTCCCACTGTTAGCGACGCGCAAAGTAAGACTAGCCTGAGAGTACTAATCTACATAGGATAGGGGAAGTAGGTACAAACATGAGCGAAACAGCGCTGAATGTTTCAGATCAGAATTTCGTTTGTATGAATTTGGTTGTTTTCTTTATTACCGCTCGCTTTGATATGTTTGTTTGATTTGATTTTTGTTATTTAGGTCGCTTTTCTGCCACTTTTGGCTAATCGTGACGATGAGGATGAGTTATGAAATGATGTAATTGGTGAACGGACAAGACACTCACATAGGACATTCATGCGCAGGCCGGGATTCGAACCCAGGGCCAGGACAGTGCTAACCACTGCGCCACGATGTTAAGTGTGTAATGGCTTCAGTATTATTTCGCTAACTTTTCTATTTCGTCAATGGACTGGTCCAGTCTGCGCATGCGCACTTGCGTCGATGGTCGCGACTAAAGGAGACGGCCTATGTACTAGCAATTGCATGCTACTACAACTGTGTTTGGTTATTGACACACTGAAAGCTTACGTAAGCAACAAGAGATGAGCGGCTGACAAGTCCGCCCCTTTACCACCCCTCCCAGCAAACAAAGGGGAAAAAAACATATAAATAAATGTTTTTAGCCTAAATATGCATTTTTTGTATTATATTTAGGGGTACAATAAATGTGGCTGTCCCCCAGAAAAATATTCTCACTTCCCTACCCCCTCCAATTCTGCCTCTCGGGTTTGGCTTTGTCATTTCCTGGGAAGACAAAAAAATAGCACATGTTTCAATGTGGTGTCCGCTACTATTTTCAAACTCATGAAGATGATATATACTCTAATATATTCTTTCGAACTGATGCAAATTTTTGGAAGTTTTATGGTCTAAGTACAAGAAATGTATGAAAAGATTTTTAACAAAATGCAGACAATTGCCACATTGAAATTTTAATGCAAATAAAATCTTAACGAATCTTTTAGTTTTGGCTCGCCTTTTTTTTACAATATATTGCATAAATGAAAATAGTATTCAATGTTATAAGAATAATTCTAATAGTAATAATAATATTCTTGAAATAGAAATAAATTGACCTATCGCGCGTGGCTGCCATTATTGCAGAGGCGCAACCACGATTTTTTGTCTGGGGTGGGGCAAATACCAGGATAAACGTACCAACAACAATAATGCTATTATTATTATTATTATTATTATTATTGCTTATGGTAGTAGTAGTAGTAGTATCAAAGACGTTATTATCCTCATAAATTACGCAAAGATGGAGTAGAAGTCGGTACTAAAGCATTTGTTTGGAACAAAGTATTTGAAATATTTTTTCAACACAAGTCAATTTCACATTAGCTAATAATGAAAAACAAGGACACAAACTGTATTTTTGAATGGCAGAAAATGAATGACAAATGCATTCAGAAGATAATTCTATTTGCACATAAAACATGTATAATACTCATTTACAACATATGTTTTACACATGCAACATGGAGCGACATAAAATAAGAAAATACATATGCAACATGCTAACATTAATTGTGTAGATATTCAAAGTTTATTCAATACATATATACAACACATATTATTTAAATACATCACATTACACAAAACAAATACATCGCGAGCGAGGCGAGCAAGAAAATTTTTAGATCCATTTTTTGCAATTGAAAACAATATAGATATAATAGGGCACAATTAATTTCACTGGATGCCATGGCATTCTCTCTTCTTCAACTATTTTCATTAAAATTGCTTTGCATCCATGGCCGACTCCCGCGGCCCCCTAGCTACGGGTCTGAACCTGACGATACCGAGATAAGCAGGCTTTGTGAGCGAAGCGAGCAAGACAATTTTGCGAAATGCATTTTAATATGCATAAGATTTGAAATGGAAGGGGGCAATTGCTCCTCTGTACACCCCCCCCCCAGGTGCCTTTGGCCGTCAGTGTTTGCCCCTATTTGCCCGTAATAGGGCGCAAATAATATCACGGGGCGCCAAGGCCTCTTTCACAACTTCTTTTATTTAGATCGCTCAACATCCATGGCCGACTTCCGCCGCCCCCTACCTACGGCTGTGAACTTGACGAAACCGAGAAAAACCGGACATTTTATGAAATGTACTCTTATTTGCATAAAATTTGAAATCGAAGGGAGCAATTCTCCTCTGTGCCCCCCCTGCAGGTGCCCTTGGCCGTCAATGTTTGCCCCCTTTCCCCCCTAGAATTGACGACTTCCGTCGAAGGTTGGGGGGGGCAATGCCCACCCCTGTGGCTGCGCCACTGCATTATTGAGTCAATCACGTTGGGTATGCTGGAACGGATTTCTACCACTGTATGTGAGATAAGCACGAACGCGTTTGTTATGTCACATAACTTGTGTGCATACAACCACCGACAGTCAAACCTAGAATGTTTATAACCATTGAGAATACTTGTGGACAACCTGTATGATTCAAACCTTTCATGCATCTGTGATCCTTCCATGATGTTCATGAATTAGAATGTAACCTGCAATGAACATTCAAAAAGCTTTAAAAAATTACCAATAGTAAATTTGCTTTTACGCGTGCGCACAGAAATCAACGTACATTTGTCCACCATAAGATTCTCACCCATCTATTCACGCACCCCTTATCCTCATCAAAATCCGGTTTTATTCCTTATATGAAGTTTTCGCTGGCTGTATGAAAAGAAAATCGGCGAAGAAGGAAAGAAAAGGCAAAACAAAATATGTGGAACGCTTTGTATCAACAAGATAACGCAAGAAATGGGAATGGATTAATATAGACCCTAAGTGTACGTATACGTATTTGGGTGCATGAATACAGTTTCATTCCAATTAGTTGTCTGTTTGTTGTAGTCTGTCAGTGTTCGATGTGTTGTTCTTAACTCTTTGGCAGCTAGCTAACGTTGGGAAGCTTCGAGTGACTGATAGTGATATTATGTCTTTCGACCTGGCAACTGTGGAAGTTTCGAGTTGAGTCTTGTTCCGAGCACATCAGTTGAAAACGCATCGAAAAAGTATTTGTCTGATTTTTGCAATATTTAACGTTATATTCAATATTATGCTGGTGTTATGTGTCATTAATAACTTTACTATTAATATTTTAGCATTTCACGATGACGATGTAGTGTGTATCCAACAAAAAGAGAGAATGAAAAACGATCTTCACCATTGCCGTTTGTTCGAAAGGAAACGTGTATTTCATGTGTCGTCAATTCAATAGACAGGCACGAAGTTCTTATCGAATCGTAAGAACATAATCATTACTTTCAGTGTTTTGTGTGTACGTGGAAAGGGTCGTAAAAGTAGCACGTATTATTGAGCGTAACTGTTTTCCGTAATCTGCCTATTGCATCTAAGTATTGTAATTGAACAAATTCATAAGATGCAAGTGGATCTTTTAACTATTTACTCGAAATGGCGGTTCTCGGGAAAGCTATATTTTCGGTCATATGTTATCAATTACAGTTTTGGACATATCTTTCACATGTTTATATATGGATATATGGATAAATTATATGTGTGCCGTGTATTTGCGAACATAATTCTATCGAATAAAATATAGCCATTTATGATTTCCTAAAACTATGACAGCTGCGAGTGGAAGGGAGGGAGCAGTAGTGATGCAGGAACGTTGATATGTACAGACAGTGGGCGAAAACTCCATATACCCTGGTGTAGTGCCCTGTCAAAGGAGTGGATGGTCAGTTGGTACTGAACATTTTGTTCAGCATAGTAAGTGTGAAGAGATTAAGTGTCATAAGACGAGAGGAAGTAGTAAATCGTTCATTATATTTCAAATAATGTAAAGAAAATAATTCTCTCTACTTACTTATGGGAACAGGCACATTTCTTGTTCCTGCTGCATTTAATCTGATACTGCTGTGCGTGCCGTGCCGCACAATGCAGTCCTGGCTAGTAAGGAAACATTTGCGAGGAATTCCACCAAGCACTTGCATATCGCTTGAACACGATGCAAACAAGTCCTTGAAGGTTCACGATCTACACAACCAACAAGAGGGGAAGGAATGTTTAGATTTGTTGATATTCACGTGAGAGTGATATGCCTGTTCGATGGCCGAGAGCGTTAAGTAGTCAACTTTCGATCTCGCCCGGTTTCGATTCATAACCTGGGCATGGATGTTCTTTCTGAGTGCCCTTTCACCAATTGTACTGCATTTAATTATTACCCATCCTGGTCGTCGCGATTAGAAAGAAATGGCAGAAAAGTGCCTAAAGAACAAAAATACAAATTGGAACATTTCTCGATATATGTACCATCGCAAAATACGTACATTAGTGCACTACGACGCCAGGGGTCCCGGGTTCGAATCCCGGCCTGGACATGGATGTTTGTTAGTGCCCATTCACCAATTTCATCATGTCATCACTCATCCCCATCTTCGCAAGTTAACCAAAAGTGGCACAAGAAGCGAACTAAAATAAAGCAAATCACTACGTGCATTAGTGATGTATTTAGAAATTTATATATTCAATTTTCGTTGTGCCCGAGTCTTTATGTATTTCCGATTTTATTTCAAACGCGACGGTAACACTAGATGAAATATAAATTCAAATTTTTAATCAAATGTCTTCATCATGCAGATCTACTAATGGGGAATAATCCACAATTTAATACAGGATAATTTCACTGTAACGTCACCATCCTAGAAAATTAAGCTTGGCTTTATGAACCTAACATGGGTCATGAATGTACGTCTGTTTTGTGTTGCGATAGTAACATATGTGTTTGAGTGATTTGGTTCCAATTTGAAAACAGCGTTTGACATGTTGACCTTGTTACAAAGACTATATTACGAGCATTAATAGGTAAACTAAGAGGCAAATCAAGGCATAAAAGTTACACGTAAGGACTGAAGCCGGTCCCCTTAGGCAAGTGGTCAAAGCTCCAGGTTCGAACCCTGGTCAGAGACGGATGTATCATTGTGTTTGTCCTGTCATTATTTCATCATATCATTTTTTCCTTCTCGTCGCGATTAGCATAAGCGGTAGATAGGCGACATAAAATTTGAAAAAGTAGAAACGAATATATATTTTTGCTGCCTCAGTAGTCGCTTCAAAATCTCGCACTCGAAGGTTCCGGGTTCGGGTCTCGGCTTGGGCATGTTTGTTACTTTGGGAGTGTAAATTACTAGTTGTACCGTTCTCCCTAGCATCCAGCGACTGCGATAAGGATCCCCCAGACATTACGCCCTGGCAGAAATGAAACAAGGTAAAGAGAACTATTCTTGTTTTGTAAAACATCATTAAGGATCCTTTATTTTTGTTTTGTAAAACATCATTAAGGAACCTTTATTCTTGTATTGTAAAACATCATTAAGGATCCTTTATTCTTGTTTTGTAAAACATCATTAACGATCCTTTATTCTTGTTTTGTAAAACATCAGTAAGGAACCTATATTCTTGTTTTGTAAAACATCAGTAAGGAACCTTTATTCTAACCATTGTTACTTTTTGATATTTTAAAAATAGGAATGTTTACAGAAAAACTAAACTAACATTTTCATGCAGGAATGAGCAACACTTTCATATTATAATTAATACAAAATTATTCCATCAATTCATGCAATATATTGTCAAATGATCTACGTAACCAACACAATGAATATACTGGCGGAATAGTCTCCCTTCAACAGAAAAAAAGGAACAAACTGTAATAATACCTGTCTACGTAGATTTTTAAGAAAACAAATTTCGTAATACGAACCAGTTGACTAAACTTGATAGAATCAAAACACAGTAATATCTACGTGACAACTACATTTACTTCACTCGGTGATCAAAAAGTACTTATTCTATGATGTACTTCAATTCCTATGAATGTAGTTCGTACGAATCTTTTGTAGTACACGCGCTATATACACTCTAAATAAAATGCAACCCAGTGGCCACCCTAATTGGTGAAACACCGCACCTAATCGAGTGTTAACGCCTGTAATTGGTGTGGCTTGTGAGCAAATGGTGTAACAAGACACCAAAGATTGTGCCAATTCTGCAATGTATCCTTTTGGTGGCAACTCACTCGTATATTTCTTGGTGTGTAAAGAAACAAACTACATGCTCAAAATCCAGTGTTGCAACAATTACAGACCGTCTGCTTTTGTCGCGACCATCAACGCAAGTGCGCATGCGCTAAATGGACGAATCCACTGACAAAATTGGGGTGACGGTTTCCAAAATGTTCTTTGTTCCACTTCGAGAGGAGTTGTTACGAAACAGACATCACAAACATACACACACACACAAAAAAAAGCACGATAATAAACAACCGAACGCAACAAGGGAATTACTGACCTGAAACCTACGGCATTGTTTCCTGCATATTTCTAACTACTTCTCTTATTGCGTGTAGATTCGTCCTCTCGAGCTAGTCTCGTCTTCCCTGTTCGAACAGTACCGCGTGAAACCAAAGGTAGTAACTGGACCCGGGTACCAGCCATTTTTTCACACGGTACTGTTCGACCACGGAATGGGTCTCACTTATAGCACAGTTATGAAACACCTTACTTGGTCAATTCCAGCTCTTTGGGTTCTGACGTATGGGCGGATTGCTTTCGTTGTTAGGTTAGGCATGTGCATGTCAGATTTATGACCCTTAGCTTTTTGGTCAAGCACCAAAAAGTTGTAGTGTATCTTTGCTAAGGTCCCTAAACCTAACAACGAAAACAATCCACCCTTTCGTCAAAAGACGAAGGGCGTGGCTTGACCAAAAAGGTGTTTCATAACTGTGCGATAATTGAGACCCTGGTAACTACTTGGTGCCTAGTCTAGCAACCAAAAGGACTTTTTAAGAGGAATTCCAGCTCTTGCATACGTTACTTTTTCCACTCTACAATTGCAATAACTTCCCGTTGCTACAGCCGCCACACGTGGCGTAGTGGTTTGGTTATCAAAACGGCCTACGGCGCCAGGAGTTCCGGGTTCAAATCTCGCCCTGGGCTTGGTGTTCTTTGTGAGTGTCCCTTCATCAATTTCATCATATCCAAACCAATGTCCCGTTGCCACAGTAGCAAATTATCGTTGTCGGTGTTCATCGGAAACACAACCCAACTCCAAGTGTTTTGTTTGCTGGTGCCGCCACTCTTACGATCCTGGTTCTATTAGCAACCGCCCCCTCCAAGCAGTGCCAATATCTCACCCGGGACACTCTCCATCTTTCAGCGGGACACCGAAAATAAGACGCAACGACCCTCCGCCTGCGGGCAATGATGTCTGGCTCATTTAAGCGAGAACGAGCATCATTCTCCGTGTTCGATCGATCCCGGGATGTGTTGTGTCCCCCTCCTTCCTTGTCAAAGTAAGTACGGTGCCCTGGGCGGGTCGACACACCAACAGAAAGCCATACCAATAACTCACTGAAGGTCCTGGGGCTGGCCCCGGTCACGCCATCCCGCAGTAAATCTGTCCGGGGTCTGGAAGATGGCTGCCGTGCATGCGAGGCGGTACCCTTGCCTAGTAAATCGTCGTAGGTAAGGGCGGAGGTGCGGAGACTACTCTAGGGAGCTCACTCCCTCTCTCTCTCTCTCTCTCTCTCTCTCTCTCTCTCTCTCTCTCTCTCTCTCTCTCTCTGCTCTCCCCCCGATAGGGAGAGGAAGTGGGATTAAAACAAGCCTGTATGACCCCGTTTATTTTTTGTCTTCCTCCCTCCAATCCCTCTCTCTCATAACCATCCACTTGTCTTCAGGTGGTGCACGTCTTCAGCACTTGTGAAGATGAGCTCAATGTCGCCACTGTTGATTCTCAACATTACTCCATCTTCCATGCAGAGATGCTACCAGTGGTTCTGTGTCCCTCCCAGCCCACTAGCAGAACTGAATAACAGATCCAATCAATGTCATAACATTTCCCTGTTGCTTTCCAATACGGTGAGAATGGCACCATTATTTGCAAGAAAATCTAATAAATGAAATAATAAAAATACCGTTACATCTTACCGATACTATGATATGTCTAATAATCAAGGAGATCCGTGATCGATTCCCGGTAGACGCATATTCACTGTGGAGCGGATCCCACTTTCAGCTTGAGGTCTAGTTCCGATTAGCACATCGAAGCATAAAGTAATTTTAAACAAACTTGACCGACTTTAGAAACGTGATGAACAATAAGGTTGATTGTTTTCTACGTAACATTTAAACATTGTACGTAGATCATTGCCTGAATTGATGGAACAATATTATTTTTTTAATAATCAGAATATGAAAGTGTTGCTCTATCCTGTGTGGAAATGTACGTCAAGTTTTTTCGGGAAAAAATCATATCGTTAAATTATCACAAATGTAGCAATGGATAAAACAGAGGTTCCTTAACGTGTGAAAATTATAGAGCGTGAGATAGCTACTCAAGGAATTTAACCTGAAACAAAATAGCTTTTCGGACATTCAGAGAAGGGGGGGGGGGGAGCTGCCTGATAAATTGCAAATACGTATGTCTTATGTGTTGTCTACAGTGAAAAGACTTGTTTTTTGTTTGTCTTGGTAAGCATTTATTTTATTTCGATACTCGATATGAGTCGAAGACAGATACTTGTAACTCGGGTAGGCGTCCTCTTCTTGTCTCGATAGGATTTCACCTTCCATAGCAATCCCCCCTTACTCCCCCTCTCTATCTCATTCTGTGTGGCTCTCTGCATGTGTCCCTCCTTTTCACTGTTTACCTCTGTCTCTGCCTCTCATACATACTTTCCATTTCTCTCTGAAAGAACTAGGTCTAAACAGAAAGACAGTACAAGCTCGCATGAGAGCTTTAAGGTATTGGCATCAGCTGGCAAGGGAGGGTAACACGACACTGAAGGGTCACTGTCTGATAATGCAAGTAAGAGAAGAAAATACACGGAACTGGGCGAGGGATATAAAAAACATGTTGTACTCTATTGGGATGGGGTGGGTGTGGGAAACGGGAGGTAGGGTAGATACATCAGTAGAAAACCAAATCAGACAGAAACTGCTGGACATAGACAGACAAGAAATACTAGCCGACTGCCAGACGAAGACTTCACTGAGGAACCAACTGAAATCAAGGGAATGGGGCAAAGCAAGATTACATAAATTTAGTAGGCAAAAAAGAAAGGGGAGGGTTAGCATGGTTCAGACTGGGGGGTTGGAAACAAGTAAAAATGAAGAATGACGCAGGGGAAACGATATGCTCTTTGTGCGGTGAGGGAGAGACGGACGAGCATCTGCTATCTGCCTGCCCCTCTACGCGTGGTTTGCGAGACAAGTGGGTTAAGAACGTAACAGGGAGGGAAATAATGGAAGTGGTAGAAGATATAAGAGGAATCATAAGTGTGATAGTGCAACGAGTGGGGAGATATTTGTGGGAAGTGAGAGAACGACGAGGAAAGGCGATAGCGGATACCGATAAGATCGAAGAAACCGCACAAAATAACCTTAGCTTATAATACGTGGACTGTGGAACCAGCATTGTGCAATATATATATGTTTGTTTGTTTTTGTTTCATATTTTCAAACATGTGTCAAAAGAATTACCAATGTGAATCAACATGTAGTGCGTACAGGCAACGGCTCGCACATAGAAGTTCAAATATATACAAGACTCACACCAGTATAATCCTCTGTGACTCTTGTGTTGTGTTTTATCTGTGTGTGTTCGTGATTGCCCTTTCATCCACAGATCTTATTGCCAGTCGTCCTCACTTTCGCCAGTCAAAAGTGGCAGAAAAGCAATGTAAATAAAATAAAATCAATCAATCAAGACAATACATCTCTCCCTCTCTCTCTCTCTCTCTCGCCTCGCTCGGTCCTATCTCAATTTCTCTCTTTGCATCTGTCTTCCTCTGTATATTTCTGTTTTCTCTTTACTTCTTCCTCCCTCTCTCTCTCTCTCTCTCCGTCTATCTCTATTCTCTCTCTACTTCTGTCTCTTTCTCTCTCTTTATACTTTTGTTTTTCTCTGTCCCTCTCTGTCACACTATAGTTTCTCTCTCGGGTAAGTTACTCAAAAAAAATTGAAAGAAAGAAAAAGAGACGTTGCCGTTACTTTGTCATACAGTAAGGGCATTTCACTCTTCACCCCACATCTGCTTTCTGTAATGCATGCTTTCACAGCTTTACATGCACAAGTTTAAAAAAACACAACAACGCATGTTTCGTTCTGTTATATAAATCACCCAATTTTAAATTTACTCCTCTCCCTCCTTCTCTCTCTCTTTCTCCCGCTCACATGAAACGCGCAAAACACAGACACACACATACTCAGTGGCGTGCGGTGACATTTACCTGGGGAAGCAGATCCCGAAAAATTAAGAGAACCAAGAATTCATTGCTTGTACATGGTACGTTATAATGAAAAAATGAGCACTCTACCTGGTACTGTTTCCTTAATGTCTCTAAGGGAAAGATGAATGTCCTGGTGCAGTTGTTCATATTTTCGAATTTCAGTTGGTCTGTTGTCAAACGTAATGCAATAGACGATGGCGGATGATTGAAAACAATTTTCAAGATATTCACACATTGCAATATTCACAAATCCACTTTGGCACCACGTAGTTCTATACGTAGTAAATAGTAAACAATACCAACACTAATGCTTTTGAAGCAAACAAATAGAAATTCACCCGCCCGAAAAACAGTAACTTTTCACCTCGCAAAGCGCTTGAAAAATGTGTGACCGCGGCCAGCGAGTTTTACCAACTCTATTTGGCGGATGTGTCCATGGACATGTTAGCTGTCTTAATAGACCGAACGCTAGGAAACGTTTTTCTTCACATAGAATATGTCATCCGTATGTCAGCAATTATATTGTTGTGTTTCTCCTGTGTTTTGAAACTTTATAGTTTATTTATGAATATAAATTTTAACTAGCTTGGTGGATATGCTACATCGCTGACAGTATACAGTACACTTGTACACTTAATCGTGCAGTTCGCAACACTGAGGACATCAGTAGACTGATCCGATGGCACTCTGGCTTTCTTTCCGCCTTACCGGTTGGAAAACAAAATTTGCCTCCACACAACCTACCCTCCTATTGGATTCTTCAAGGTAGCCGGGAAATTTTTAGGGCTCCTGGTGGCATTGCAAGCTGCAGGATCGCCAGGGTGATACTTCGCAGATGTTTTGTCAACACGCCGCAAGAGGCTATTGATGGCCCCATATCGGAAAAGGACGAACCTTGGAGGCTTGCAGGTTGATATTCTGTTGAGAAACCAGTTATGCTGTGTGCCACCACTGCTGACCTTGCTGTACCAGAGTGCACGCGCATGCACATACTGCATATGTGTGTTTTATTGTTTCCTTTTCTCCCCCATTTGTTTGTGTGTCCGACCATGCTTATCTCTCTGCCTTTGCATTTCTCTCCGTTCTACTCTCTCAACCTGGTGTATTAGAAACTAATTTTGATTATCACGCTACACCCTGTAGGAATGCAGGTTGAGCATTGAGGTACTTTTTCCAGTAAATGAACTGTTACCTCCTTTTCTCTTCACAGCATATGAGAGCATTGTCCTCCGCAACATACCCATAGCTCCAAAGCTTTCTCAGGAACGCTGAGAAGAGAGGGAAACTGTATTTGGTATCAATGCATGGTTACTGCAGGCGGCGACGAACTTGGGAGAAATCGATTCAGCCGTCACCTGGGGTCCGAGCCGGCAAGACAAGTTCAATTACCGGATTAATTGCGCCAGTGTACAAAGACAGCCAGAGAGCGCCACCGAAATGGGGCCCAGAAGACACAGCAAGTCGAGAACCCAATTAACGGAACGGGGCGAACGGTAATTGGGGGAACAAAGCTCCCTCCCTCCGAAAGAACTCTGTCACGATTCCGGCGGCGAGGTCTCTCTGGAGCTTTGTGAAATGTGACGATCACATCCAGCACGCTTCCGAGTCTCTGCTGAGCTGACGTACGGGCTCTTTTTTCTCTCTCTCTCTCTACGTTTATTCTTCCTTTCATTCTCGCTTTGTCTTTCATTATCCTTCAACCTCCCGCTTTCTCAGTTTCCATCTACTTTTCTCTTTTCCTGTCCTTCCCATAGAGCTCATCTTGTCCTTGCTTTCTCTTTCTTTCTCCCTCCCTTTTGTTCTCTGTCTCCTTCCCTACCCCCTCCTTGCTCTTTCTCTATCTTTTGTCACTACGTCTTTATCTCCCTTGTTTTGTCTTTCTATCTCCTTATCTCTTCTTTTGTCTCTCTTTTCCTCTCTACGTCTCTCGGTCGTCTTTATATTTTTCTGTCCAAATATTTATATCTCTGTGGGGTGTGGCTCTTCTTATCCCTTTCTCTCTCTCTCTCCCTTTGTGATCTGTTTCCTTTTCGCTCTGTCTATCTTATTCTTCATTTCATTCTATTCGTGTATTCAGTTCTCTTTCTCTCTCTCTCTCTCTCTCTGTCTTACTTTCTCTCTCTTTCTGTGTGTTTTACTCTGTCTTTCAATTTTCCTCATTTCCTCTTCATATATCTCAGTCTTTCTTGTGCTCCTCCTTTCCCTATTTTTTTGGTTTCCAAATAGCAGAACGGGTTATCCTGTCGACTTGTATTTTAAAGGTCCCGGATTCGATTTCCGATGGAAGCACGTGTACGGTAATTCAAATTCCAACTTAAACTCTGCGTCCAGTCCGATTTAGCCTACCCGAGGAAAAAGTGGACAACGTTTGACTATTTTTATACACGTAACTGAAGAACTTTAAAATGATATCCATTAATGACATTATTTGGTCAAAATATACATGCACACACGGAGCAGAGTATTTATATTGCGGTCAAGCTAAGAACCGGCGCGGGAACCGCCTTTATGCAGTGACCCTCTGTTGCCGCGTTTACCTACGAAGAAACTTGCGGTCAAACAGCCTTAGAATCCCTCCTCCCCGAAGCGACCAGCAGGAAAACAGGATTTTGTCAAAGTAACCGTTCTGAGCTGTGAATAGGGGTCGGGCGATAGCGTGGCCGGGGTATAACGCATTGCGCCCCCCTCGCCTTCCTTGAACTTCTAAATACCATATTTAATTGAGTCGGCACTTTTGCAAATGGGTGAGAGAGATAAGACTAGGTTGACCAAACTGTCGACCCCCTGCTGGGTCTTTCGCTCCCTATAATGTGTGTGTGGGGGTTGGGGATGGAGGACGGTGGGAAGAGTCAGCTGCCGCGTCGATTCCCGGTCGCAGGAGGTCATCCATCACCCGACCTGCCCTGCTTGTATCGACAACTCTTCGCGGAAGAACAAAACACAATCGCGGCCTGATAGCAAGACACACCCACCCACGTTTTTAGTCTCGGGCACGCCCCCGAGCACGACATATTGCCAATACGGCGGAGTAGGTAAAAAAAAAAGAGAAAAAGAGAAGCAGGAGCGGGTGATCCGAAAGGTGTGGAGTTAATTGGTTTTTCTCCTTGGGTGTATTAGATAATCGGGTACAAATAGCTTGCGCTATCAAGACCAAATGGCGCTGACGTCTGGTCTCTTGAAAGAGGGGGCGGTTGGAGCACCGTTTTCGATCGCATTTTCCGGTGATGGTAAAATGGGTCCTCCAGTACCAGAACAAAGATTGATGCTTCAATGGCCTTGTGCGTTGAGTGGTCGACTCATCGTGCCAGCGAAAGTTTCTGTGTTCGAATGCCTTCTTCCTAGCTGGAGTATTTACTGAGATATGCAGAAATAACAAGAACGGACTGATAGATAAAACTCAGTCGCGATATACGAAATAGGAAAATATCATTTAGTGGGATGAAATATCTATATAATACTATCTTACTTCGATATAAAAAATCTCAGTAGATACGTCTGTCATCTTTTTGAGAAAAAACAATCGAAATATTTTGAAACTTCGATATCTCATAATCGACCAAAGGTGTACATCTAATTCGGCGTATCAAAAGGCATATCAATAACAACTTCATTATGTAACTAAAATGTCCACCATTCATTGGTCTCTCAGAGTAAAGAATCAAACCATTCGATACCTTTTGAATATTCACAGAAAACAGCAGTTTCATCTATGAAATTCCCTGGACTGAAGGAGTACCAAGTTTCTGCATAATCTGTCTATCTGTCTGCTAATGGAAGTCAAACTATTGATTAACAATCGATATTGTAGTGGCCTATAGCTAACGTAATATATAATATTAGTATAGTAATATTTTGTGGAGTAAAATGTTCATAAAATAATACTGTAATTTAATGAAACGTTGGTTATTTATTAAACCGCTAGCAATACAAATATAAATTGGATATGCAAATATGGATAATATACAAGATTATTCCGATATGTTACGTCCTATTTCAAATTAGGTAAAGTACATTTAACAAAATAACTTGCCATATCATAAAATATTTAACATCTTCGTTATTCTATTTCTAAGACGCATTTCCCAGATTTTTGAACCGT
This sequence comes from Lepisma saccharinum, assembly GCF_977018435.1. NCBI lineage: Eukaryota > Metazoa > Arthropoda > Insecta > Zygentoma > Lepismatidae > Lepisma > Lepisma saccharinum. Next base: position 49,286,012 of record NC_139231.1, on the reverse strand, counting down.
TAAGGAAGTTTCTATGTTATTCGTTAAATCGTAAATATGAACCACATTCAGCAGTTCTTAAAATAAAGGTAATGCTCTGAAAGGTTTGCACGAAATGACAATTATAGTGTTTTCTTTGTTAATGTTTGCTCATATTTAAAAAACTTAATGACACAATTAAAATTATAATAATTTTATTCTTCAGTATATGTATATGGCAGGTTACGATTAGTACCCATCGCGAGCTCCAGCTTGTTTACATTTGCAAATACCTGATTGGGTAAATTGTAAGCATATGTACATGAACAAATTCTCCATTTGCCCGGTGGATGACGTCTATGTATTTATTATTCATTGCTTTTCGTTGGCAAGTTACAGCGATAGTAAGGGTTAAAAAGCAAGTGATATCATAAGTAACACAGTAGGTCGCAGTTGTAATGCGGTGTCCCCGTTGCTCCCCGTTTATTCCCTTCAAGACCTCTGGAATGACGTGGGTCAGAATGTGTGACAGGTTGCAGTGATACGTACTACGTGAGGTTTCCGACGGACAGGTCACGATCTCCAGGGAGTGCAAGCGAGACAGCGAGCGTAAGGGGGGTACAGAGACAGACGCTTCTCTCTCTCTCTCCTAGCACGACCACTTCTCTGCTCAATTTCCCGTAGGCACGCACTTTTTGCGTCCAGCTCTTTTAATAAATAGCGCACGCACTTGTGAAAGCGGAGAACAATTCAGTCTCTCGAAGAGGGCACGGCAGCGAGATGGAGACACGAGAACAAGGCAGCATCCTAATATCGACAATATCGAAAGACTCGTTTCCACATGTAAATTTACCTATCCTCTTTCACCTTCTCATATGCACATTACATGAAACAGCAGTAACATTAAATTATGAATGCCATATTAAACAGGGAATTAAACGTAGACTTAGTTCAGACAATCCACCGCACTTTTCTATTCATATTATATCCTCTTGTCTTTCAAATAATCTAAACTTTAAAATATACAAACCAGTAATGTTGCCGGAAGTTTCGTATGGATATGAAACGTGGTCCCTTACATTAAAAGAGAAACATGAAAGTTAAATGTTACTATATATATATAGTCTAATTATCCTGGAAATTATGCAAAATTCAAACTTTATTTTTATTTTGCACCAATTTTGCACGAAAAACTAAACTTTGTGATTACATAACATCTATTGTTATATTCTGATGTAACTCTTGAATATTCTAAAGCAGACTTCTTGACGGTCTGCATGTAATTGGAGAAGAATATTTACACACCAATATTAATCAATATTTTGAACAAATTTTAATTATTGCAATTTTCAAGTATCGGTATCGGTGGGAATCGGTAAGAGTATCGGCATCGGTATCGGTTCAAGGAGGTATCGGCTCAGCCCTAATATACGAGTATATGGATCTGAAAGATATGGAAAAATATAGGAGAAGAGAAAGTTACATATCACTGAATTGCTGACATGATATTTATTTCCTTTCTATGCGAACGTTTAATCTTTAGATACGGTGCATAAGGATACTCTGAAAAATTATCTAAAAGATTCTGATACATCTTTCTGAGTTATCAAATAAGGGTTTATTAAAAAGTATAAATTTTAAACATTCCGCCATCAGTTACATACATAAATGTTAGTATATTAACATCTTTCTAATTTTTAATAGGCGTTCATTTAATTACGTCATAATTTTTAGTACAGTGGAACAATCAACTCTTCTCGTTTGGTCATGACAAATCTTTAAGTTTTCAACTTTGAAACTTTGCAACTTATATATATATTTCCTTCAAATTGATTTTTCAAATTTATCAAATAAAGTAAGGGCGTAACAAAGTACACTGATTAACCAGACGTTTGTGGTAGTCTACGTACAGTCATGGAAAAAAGTTCTTCCCCATAAGGCTTTAATAGGAGCAAGTAATGCAGGAGGGTAGGCAACACATATTGCACCCTTCGATGATCGGGTGATTTTGCCTGTCTTAACACCGAGAAATGTGTTTCACGCGAAGGTCAACATGACAGGAAAGCAAAGAGGGTCACGTGACTATTGGTTACGTGGAGTGTTGTGCTTCTCCACGTCCCCAGTTCTTGATCCACATTGCAGAAAAAGTAGAGCTGCATGCAATATATGAAAATAGGTTGTTTTCAACTACACGCTTAATTATGATTTTCCAAATTGTAAATCTATCAGACGTGTCTCCCGATTTAGTCGGGACAGTCTTTTACTTTGAATTCCTGTTTTTTCATAGGCGTAACTTGACGGGAGCAGAAAGGGCATTTGTAACCCCCCCCCCCCCAAATCAGGTTTCTTAAAGCTGCTAAAACAGGAATTAAATACTATGATTTGACGCGTCCAAAAAAAGTATTATATTGAAAGATTGTTCCCAAATACGTAGATAGCAATTTAATACTTTGAAAGTGTCTCAGATTTGTTTATTATGTCACATCTTAGTGTGGCACAGGTCTACTACAAAAGTGGAATTTCGTAACAGAAATATGAACCCACTCCTTTTATTTCGTAGCCGATTTCATCTTGAAACTGAAATTAAGAATATTAGTTAACAATGTCATTGGTAAACAATAAAAAAATGTGTTAGACCCAATTCTTTAATACCTTATCATAATCTTTATCGCAATTTTAAATTTTGTTGTAAGTCCACTTTATGCAAAAAAAAGGTAAAGTTCTCACCTGTGCTTAGCGCTACGCCATGAAGGCGTATAGGGGGTGTGGGGGTAACGCCCCACACTTTCTTGATTCGTTCGTGAGTGGGGGTGATGTGATCAGCATCACGCCGCCCCATACTTTCTTGATTCGTTCGTGAGTGGGGGGTGATGTGATCAGCATCACGCCCCTGACCGCCTTTACCCCCAGGGTTTCCCCCAGGTATCCATGTCATTCGACGCTGGGTGGGCGCCGGGGCCGCTTCCAACGTTAGAAAAGTTCCCGGGCTTGAACCGGCCGGGGATCGAACCCGGGGCCTATAGCATGGTAGTCAGACGCGTTACCGACTGAGTCACCGGCACAGATAGACTAATCTGAACTGCATACAGTTTAAAGTGGGATCCGAACCACTATGTGCGATCACCTGGTATCGTACCCGAGGCCCCTTGATTACAAGGCCTTACCACTACGCGATCAGTGAGGCGCACACAATCTTTGTATTTCGACCTTTTTAAACCTATATGTATCATATAAGAGGTTGTTTAACGTTGCTATGCCTCTATGGATTATATATAGCCAGTATTCGAGAACATAGCGTCAGGTTTCATAGAATATAAGCTTCTCTTGCATGTTTATGGTTTCCTGTCTGCAGTAGAAAAACTGGCAGGTTCCCGTAGCTTTTCTTTCAATAGTCTTCCAATGGTTGCATATCATATCACTCAAATTTGATTCATTCGTTGCGAACACAATCCCCGATGGCGGAGTGGGATCGTGGGCGCCTTGTAATTAAGGGATCCCGGGTTCGATACTCGGTGGAGGAACATAGTGGTTCGGATCCCCCTTTAAACTGTAGGTCCATTCACGATTAGCCTAACAGGACATAAAGTGAATTTAATACACCAAATCAAGCAACCAACACAATCCCGTTATTGTCCAGATTATCGAATCCAGAGCCTTCGTCGCGAATAACATAAGCAGGAAGACAACGTGAAATAACCGAACAGAAACAGAACCTAAAACCTACATCGGATAGATTGGATTAAGTCGACGATGCTGCACGGGTTCTGAAATGAAACAGAATACGAAAGTTGAGGGACCTCTATACGCACCCACTTTTCCTCCACTCAATGGGGAAGATATCCTTCTAGCTGAGAAGCCTTTACGTAGGAGTGCCCTGAGGGAACTTCAAGGTCACGACGATAAAGTGTTCTACGTGCAGCGGCGTATACTCTGGGTCATCTAGGTAATCGCAGATGACCCGGCTGTATTTCTTTTATATTATATTATATATATATATATATATATATACATTTCCTCGCAATATTCTTCCAAACCAATTTCGATGCATACATTTCCTTGCTTCCAGCGCGCGAATACTTACAATCGTTTGCCACCGAATGTCCGGGAACCTTTCTCCAGCCGGTGGAATGACTTCAGGGAATCTCACCCTGACGTCATTCCTCCCGCTTTCCTTACAACCCTTGGCGAGGAGGGAGGAGAAAGGAAAGAGGGGGAGGAAACACTGCTTTTCAGGCGCGGTGATTCCGTGCCCAGGGTAAGCTCCTTCTTGTGAGAGTCCACCGGTCGCACTCTCAACCTTGAGAGCCTTTACCGTTCCCTCCGCTCAACTAGGGAAAACATACCCGGCAGAGTGCGAAGAACAGGAAAACTGAATAACATGGGCAAACCAATTCTACGCTAATTTTCACTTTACATTTGCTTCTGTCTTGCTGATTTCTGTTACTTGAACATAAATTTATCAAAAGGGAAAAGCTTAAATATTGAAGATGAAGCAAACTGAATTAAAATTCAAGGCTTAAGCAATTAATGCACCTATTTGCTGACTCCCCCCATCCTTGTATTTACAAAAATAGTGATTGTTTCTCCTCTCTAATCGTCAAAAGCAGCGAGAATACTTCTCTCACGGAACTGAATATTTTTTAAAGGGAAACCCCCCTCCCCGAAATCCTACAAATATCTAATTTAAAAAGTGTATAGTGGTAATTCATTTTACTTCATTAGCAGGATTAAACACTTTGCTTAATACGTTGTAATAATCTGAGATTCATCTTCAGGACTTCTAACCCCACTGTTTCAAATTTATGTGGCGGCTGCTAATAAGGGATGATCCCCATCCCGAAATAAAATTCTGACTCTGACCTGCAATGATTCGAACTTTTAAAAACCTGTCATTTCGAGCTCGGAAAGGGATTTTTTTATTATTCATAGGGAATTTCATTCTGAGCCAGGAACACAACAACAGAAGTTTAGCGCGTGAAACTGAATGCGTGTAGTCGTTGGCTTCGTGCTGTGCTTCGTGTTTATTATTTATTTAGGTGTTAGTGTTTGTCGTGATAGTGCTGTGTTAAAGGGTAATGGATGTGATACAAGATTTGCTGGTGAAACCTTTTGGAACAAGATCTTTTCAAGAGAAGTTGCAAATTGTTAATACAGGTAGGCCAGTGTCATCGCTTGAACTTATTTCTACACACAAAGACAAAGTCGGGAATATGTGAGGCATTTTCGCAAGCAAATTATGACAAAACACCATGGTTGACAGGAAGTATAAGTGTTAATAAGCTTTGCATTTTTGTTCGCCGTGCTTACTTTTCGGGGCTGAAAAGAATGTATGGACGCGTGACTGTAATCTTTGCAACACTTGTGCCAAACATGAAAAATCCAAAAGTCACATAACTTCCTTTGTTAAGCTGCAATCTTTCGCCCAGACACGTATTGACGTGCAACTGGACAAACAGCGTGCTTTGGATGTAGTACGGCACAAGTAATCGGGTCCTGGAGTAAGTTGAATTTTGCACTTAAATTAATATTGCGGGTTTTTATTTCACTAGTGCACGTCTTTCATTTTTATATTTCACAGGCTGTTTTTTTATAGCTTTATAATACTGTCTTGTTTTATTATTTGAAATTCTACGCGTATAGTAAACTGCAATAACGAGAATTAATTGATTGTGATCGTAGCAATAAGACAAACATTCCGACACAATATTCCTAAATCCAATATGGAGCGTGACATAAATTGCACGGAAACTTTTGGAGTTTGAGGATCAAAAGGTCGGAGATTACCCACTCGTTAGAAGCAGCATACGCCACTGTCTACGTGCAATGACGGGACCAAAACATACGTCAGATAGCTGTGTTCCTCCTTATTTCGTACGCCATTGATAACTGGAACACGTGACCTCGTCTTTGGTAGAGCAGAAGCATGCTTGCTTGCCACCACCCTTTAGTTCAGTGACCTTCGCCCGTAGTCAGCAAGAGTGAATGACTCACCAGATACTTGTTGTCTGTGAGGCTACACAAGAATAGATATTTCGTTAGTGGCTGTAAGTATTGTTTCATCTGCAGTTATATCAGTTAACATTTCAATAGTTTTCTAATGGTTACGTTAGTGATAAACATGTAAATTAGTTCTCGAGAGTGAACGTTTTATCTATTTGAACGGGGGATTTTTATAGAGCCTGCATGTATTATTTTTTTCCTGAAACAAGAAGAAATTCGAAGACGCAAAAAGAGTTGTATAAGAGTAGTTAACAAAAGGAAAAAAGAAGAAGAAAACGAAAATGTAAATGCTGAAATAAATTATGGTAGAGATCGAGTGAATAACATTTTGTCATGGGGCCTCCTCGATGGAGTAGTGATAACGTCGTCGCCTTGTAATCAGTGGATCCCGGGTTTGATACACGATGGATGCACATAGTGGTTAGTATCCCACTTTAAACTGAAGGTCGAGTCCAGATTAGCATATCTGTGCACCAAACCAAAACTAAGAAAGAAATTGTCACAGTGTAAGAAAATTTCATGTTCAACCAGATACGAAACAAAAGGGAATAATATATTGCAGGTTGGAGTTCACATCTGTAGCATCTAACCAGCACAATTATGAATCGCAACATATCGTATGAGATCCATTTTTATTATACATGTATGATAATATAAGAGAAGTAGAGGAAAGAGAAAACCAAGCGAAACACGGACGCCTTCTCCAGAATTTCAAATCTCGTTACATAAGGTTCTGGGTTGGAGTCCCGAACAGGCATGACTTTCTTGTTCTTGCCCTTTTATCTGCTTCATTTCATCATAATTCATCGTTATGGTTTACCTGCAGGGGAAGAATAATGACAATAATTGCCAATACAAAGCCAATGACAAACAGAACAACTCGATTACGGAGGTGCCAAGAAGAAACGAGACTTGACAGTTTCTCCGCCTCTCGGTTTGTCGAATTGAAAATTGCTCTCCCGTTCTCGGTCTCGACTAGTTAAATATAGAAATCGAAAATGTATGTGAATGAATATACATGTATTTTATATATTCCGGTTTTGTAGGAGATTTCGTGAGAGATGAAATAAGTACTCTTCCATCGTATTTATTTTTATAATTTTTATTCCCTGTTCGATGATCGCGACGATAAGGACGAGTGACCATTACATGAAATTGATGACGAAATAGTCAAACACCCCCGACAAGGACGGTACTCAAACCCGGGAACTTTGGCGACGATATCGAATGTCAATCACTTAATGAGCTTGACCACCGAGCCCGCTTAATGTTGTTTCTGTCAGGTAATTCGTAATAACTGTCAATATCCCACATTCACTATCATTTTCTTCATAATTTATCTTATTGTTGTGATTAACCTGAATTCAAAGAATTAGTTGAAAGGCAAAAATGCAAGATTGAATGTCTCTGATGTTACTTCGTGCCGAATAATATGACGTGGTATTATGATATGAATTTATTAATCATATAATATGCCTATTCATTCCATTGATTGATCCCAATTGAGCACACAAAATATGCTATAATGTCCACTCCATGGAGGAGTGGTTAGCACAGCGCCCTACGATGCCATGGGTCCCTGGTTAGAATCTCGACTTGGGCGTGGGTGTCCTTGGTAAGTGTCCCTTCATCAATTTCATCATAGCATCACTCATCTTCATCGTCGCTATTTGCCAAAAGTGATAGAATAGCAAATATAAATAACAAACATCCAATCAAATCGAACATCTCTACCGATTTAATTCTATACGGTACCGAATTCCCACTTTATTACTGCATCTTACGTCATTTTACAGCATCTCAATTGTTTTCCGATTCGAAAACATTTGGAATGTTGTTTTGTGCAGTTGATTGTGCATTGTTTCGTTGTTTGGATTGTTTAATTAACGTCGCATTAATTAGATTTAGACCAATCGTGACGGGGGAAGCAAGAGCACAAAGAAAGCGAAAAAGACAAGGAAGAGACCACGGCTTTCTTTAAAGATAGCATCCCGTGAATACAACTCAAGTGACTGCAGAATATTATGAATAAAATTTATTTCGCTTTTTCCTTTTATTTCTGTTTCAGTTATTTTACTTCGCTTTTCTTCTACCACTCGCGTTACTCGTGTCGGTGAGGAAGAATTATAAACTCGTGAAATGGACGATGGTACAAAAAAATATATGCCTCTCCCACGGTTCGAAACTGTCAGTACAAAATATTGTCTTATATTTAAAATTTACGGGCAAATATGGTTTGTCAGGTAGCAATTTTCGCTTATCTCTTTCTCAAGGGGTTCCATTGCCTCTCTGATGTCGTAGTAGTAACGTCTTCGCCATGTAATGAAAGGCTTCCGAATTCAATACCAAGTAGAGAGGCATTTGGTTCGAATCCCATTTTAATCTGTAGGTCCAGTGCATGAACTAGACTTAAACAATTAACGTGTGGCATGTGGTCTGTGATGAGAACCATCATTTCAGCGAACCTTCTTGACAATGACTCTAATATCACTTGATAGAATAGTATTTTCTTACGAGTAGCTCTTGTCAAGAAACCAGTTCCTGAAATTTTCTTCTGGAGGCATCGTAGCACCCAGCTGTTTGTTGTGGCTGGGGCACGAGTCATGTGACTCACGCTATCAAAGCTCAATCCTTCCCGAGAAGTCAGAATCACCAGGCAAACTTAAGCGAATATTTTGTTATTTGGGTTGCATAAACAACAGGCTTTAAGACGTTACGAAATTCTACGTCCCGTGGCCCAGGTATTTTTTTCTAAGACTGTACATCAGAACTGTTGCTGAGAAAATAGTATTTTCAGACTCTGAAAAGGCCGAGATGATACTTATCTATGGCGAGTGTAGGAAAAATGCAGCACATGCGTGCAGGCTGTATGCGTGACGACATTTGCGCTCGGCTCTGCAGACCGGCATAGTGAGGGATGCGCCTTCACGCTCAACTTCAGGTTACATTTACTTGAGAACTACTTGACGTATTACAATGTAACAAACGCCATTCTAAATGATTTTTCCGTACTTTCAAATGAGCTGAAAATAAAATGGGGGTTCTATTAAAAAAAAAAACCTAAGTTTGTGTTGAAAATCGTACTTCCTTACGTAGTTGAACGTATTGTGTCCACTAATTTCATGAGCCCCTCTCATACCTATATATCTGCGAAAGCAGTTTTTCAATATTTGTTGTTGTTCACGAAATATTTCAGGTCGCAATGTTAGATGATATATATATATATATATATATATATATATATATGTGGCCGCGATGGCTCAGTCTTGGAGTTCCGTGGAAGCCTTCAGAGAGAGCGGACGCGGAAACTAGTTGCTCCGTGAAGGTCAGTGAAAAGTTGCCTTCAGGAAACAACGAGCGGGAGTGCCGTGTGCGTGTTGCTTGTGGTGTTTGGTGCAGTTGGCTGGCGAGTAAGTAGAATTGGAAAAGTACTTTAGAATAGTAAAAAGATGAATATTATTAGACAAAATACCATCCAGATACGTTTTCCGTTCGGGGCACCGAGGCCGTCGGCGCGAGAAATTCATGACTTTATTCATGGACAATTTCAACTCCACGTAGATGAGATCTTGGGAATACAAATACCTACGCATTTTCGATGTGTTTTCGTAAAATGTATCAGAGAAATTATAATGACGCGAATATTAGAGAAATGTGGTCCGGAAACAAACTTTTGTTATGATAATGGTGAAACTGTAAAAGTGCTTTTGAGTGATGCGGGGAGGGAAAGAAAAGCTGTAAGAGTGTTTAACTTACCACTAGAACTAGATGATGACTGTGTGAAAGAAAAAATGACGGAATTTGGGAAGGTGGAATGTATAGACAAAGAAACGTGGTCTGAAAACTTTAAATATCAAGTTTACAACGGGGTGAGAATAGTGAAAATGGAACTGAAAAAACCGATTCCGTCGTTCATTACAGTAAAATCTCATCAATGCCATGTCATATACGACGGACAGCCGAGAACGTGCAGGGTGTGTGGAAAAGAAGGACACGATAGCTGGCAATGTGATAGTCGTCAGATAACAACGCTTCGTGTGAATAAAAACCGAGAGAGAAATTATAGTGATATAGTAGTGGAAAGGGGGAGTTCCTCAAACGTGACAAATCAGTTCCAACCAGATAATAATCAAAACAGGTCGGAAGGTCTACAAAATGTGATAAAATAACAAATGAAAGATAAGGGGAAAAAGAATGTGCCAAGTGACACCCGCCCGGTGGAAATGTTCCCACCGGTAAATATGGAGACCACAAAGGAAGAACACAACCAGAAAATATTACCGATGGACACAAAACAACCGGGAACTTCCCACCTAGACAAACAAGAGGAAAAAGGAAGTGAAGAAATGCAGGATGACCAGATGCAGGGCGAAAGAAACTCAGTTGATCTTCCTCCCATCCCAGCTGCAAAGGACAACGTCCCAAAAGAGGAGGACAAGGGACCATCAAAAGACTGTGAGCTGGAAAGTGAATTGAATACAGAAGAAGAAAGTGACGAAAGTGTCACTTCAGTGTCAAAGTGGAAAAAATCTCAGCAGGTGGGTGCAAAAAAACGGACGAAAAATACTTCGAAAGGTAGCGAGAACACAGTAGCGAAGAGGAGATCAGTGAGAGAGGTAGGAGGTATGAATAGAGTAATGAACAGAAGAAGTAAACCCTAAAAAGGGAAATTTAATTTGATATTTCATTTGTTGTTTGCATTTTTTTTTCAACGTTATGAGGGACGATCGGAAAGTACTATTAACTGTGTGCTATATTATTCATTTATTAATGGTATATACCACTCGAATATGTACTATTAATATTAATGGAATCTTTTCGCCTGTAAAATGTAAAATGTTAGAAGAATTTGTACGGGTACACTCCATAGACGTATTGTTTTTGCAGGAAGTTTGTATGTGTGACTTTCCATCAATATATGGTTACGAAGCGATAGTTAATACTGGTATCAATGGCCGTGGGACAGCAACACTTGTTAGAAACGGCCTAACCATTACTAATGTAAAAAAGTTAGTAGATGGGAGAGGCATTAGCTTTCAAAGTAAGAACTATACTTTTGTGAATATTTATGCCCCATCAGGCAATCAAAATAGACAGGTACGTGAACAATTTTATAATCAGGACATTTTATATTTGCTACCGTTAAATGAATCTAAAATAATATTTGGGGGTGATTTTAATCAGGTATTAAATCCCAGCGATTGTTTAGGAGCTTATCAAAAGAGTCCAGCCCTTGCAACATTAATTGAAGAATTGCATTTGAAAGATATTTGGTTACAGAAGAGACAGGATATAATATTTACATATTTTAATAATAAATCTGGATCGAGAATCGATAGGTTATATACAAATACAGATCAAATAAAAAATATAACATCCATAGAAGCATTGCCAGCGCCCTTTACTGATCATATGGCAGTAAAAATGGCAATTAACCTGGAAGAAACAAAACTAGTCAGGGGTCCTTCATATTGGAAGCTAAATATACAGTTATTAGAGCTTCCACATATCAATGAAATATTTGCACAAAAATGGGCCGACTGGTGTAAACAACAAAAGTATTACAGTAATCATAATGACTGGTGGGTTCGATATGTAAAACCAAAATTAAAAACATTTTTCTGCTGGTATGGAAAAGAAAATGCGAAAGACAGAAATGGATTGATCAACTTTTATTACCAGTGTTTACACGAGGCATGTCAAGGGAGAGATGTCACCAAAAATTACCAAGCCATACAGCAGTATAAAGCCAAAATCTTAACACTCCAGAGGCAACAAATGAAAGGCATAACAATAAGAACCAATTCCAAGAATTTAATTCAAGATGAAAGAACTTCGATGTATCACTATGTACAGATGCAAAAACAACAAAAAACACTCATGATAAACAATCTTGTGGATTCAGGTGGAGAATTGCATGCGAGTCAGACAGGAATCATGCAAACATTTTATGACTATTATGGGGAGCTTTATCAAACCGGGGAGGGGGAATCAGAAGCAAGAGAGACAATACTGAATTCTTTAACTAATGGTTTGCAAGAAGAGGATAGACAACTTTTAGATACTGAAGTAACAATAGAAGAAATATATGAAGCGTTACAAACATGCAATCTTAAAGGAGCACCAGGAAAAGATGGTATTGGTTACAAGTTTTATTTGCAGTTTTTTGAGATTATAAAATATGAACTAATCAAAATCATACAAGATGCCTTTAAAAATGGAAAAGTTTTACAAAATGAAGGCATCATCATATTGATACCGAAAAAAACACATGCAAAACAAGTAGACGACTACAGACCAATAACATTACTAAATTGTGACTATAAAATAATGGCAAAGATCTTAGCAAATAGGTTAAAGTTAATTTTACCACGGATACTCAGCGAGAAACAAACATGCATTGGCAAAAAGCATAACATATTCAGTGCAGTTGGAGGGATTCGCGATCTGATATCCTATTATCTGGTGCAGAAACTTGATGCATGTGTGCTTGCTTTTGATTTCAAAAAAGCGTTTGATTTAGTGTCGCATGACTACCTGTTTGAGGTGCTAAAGGCATATGGATTCAGTGATAAATTTATTAATATTTTGAAAGGTTTCTATCAACAGGCAACATCTCGGATAATGGTCAATGGATTCCTGTCGTCCCCAATAAATATAACAAGATCAATTCGGCAAGGATGTCCACTAAGTATGCTCTTGTTTGCTTTAACCCTGGATCCTTTGCTGCAATATATCAGGAAAACTACTCCCGATGCGATTCACGCCTTTAAGGAAAACCAAGTGTTTGCTTTTGCAGATGATTTATCCGCTTGTATCACCACAAACGAGCAAATGGAAAAAATGATGGCAGCGATACATATATACTGCCGTGCTAGTGGGGCCAAAATAAATATGGAAAAATCAAAGGCGCTACCCTTTGGCACATGGGATCAAAAATATCCAGATATAGGGATCCCATATGTACAGGAAATTAAAATATTAGGAATAATTTTTCACAGGGACGAGGAACAAATGTTAGAATCCAATTGGCAAAAGATAGCGAGAGACATTCGCATACAATGTTATAAAATGCGAAGCAGACAGTTGAACATGATACAACGAGTGTGGTTTTTGCAAACATATATGTTTAGTAAATTAAACTATACGGCCCAAGTGATCCCAATCAATCAAAAATACCTCAGAATAATGAATTCAGCAATTGGTTGGTTTATGTGGTATGGTCATTTTTTTCGAATACCACTATCCAATCTATGGCAAATGAAACTAAAAGGAGGATTGGAGCTCACAAATATTGAGATCAAATGCAAATCCCTATTCCTGGCAAGATCCTATACGCTCTATGGCATCGAAGATTCCATTACATCATTATGGATACAGTTATGGACGGAGGAATTTCCACCCCAAAATCCGCCAGATCTACGGAGATTGAAAAAAGGACCGTTATATCTCCGAAGTTTGATGCAAGAATTCAGTTATGTGGTTCTTCCGCCAAAAGGTGAAGACGTAAAACTCTCTCAATACTTATATACACTGTTTCACAAACAGTTGCAGATACCAACTCACCGCATTGAAAAACATTTTCCCAATAACAGATGGCAAAATATTTGGAAAAATTTAAATAAGAAATTTCTGGATACATCAGTGTATAGTGTTTGGTACAATGTAATACATGATATTGTACCAACTAATGAACGCTTGCATAATATCAATAGACTAACAACTGATAAATGCAACATATGTGGAGAGATAGACACCATTGAGCATAGAATAGTAACATGTAATGGAGTACAGGAAATTTGGAAATGCCTAACGACATATCTAGGACAAATATGTCGAACATCACCCCAATACTTTCAACCGTCGATGTGTACAAAACCAGATTTCAAATATTTTCCAGAAAAGAAAAACAATGCAGTAATTTGGTTAATAGCTAATACAATATATTATGTATTTTGTAAAAAGTATGAGAGCAATAGCATTTTGTTCACACAGTATTTAAAAAGAACTAGATGGAAAAGGTTACAATATCCAAAAATGTATGAGTATTTTGGAAACTACCTCAGTGTTGTTTAGAAAACAATAATTATGTACTTGTGGTGTGAAAGTGTAAACAGGTATTAAATATATGAAGAAATGTATATTTATATTACAGGTACAAATGCATGTTTACGCCAAAAATATTGTATCAGATAGCCAAAATGGGACTCTTACTATAATACTTACTATGTTAAAAATTCTATACAATACTTTAACAGAATTTATGTAAGAAAACAGAGATATTTTGTATATATGCTGATAAAATAAAATTTTGTTAAAAAAAAAAAAAAAAAAAGTCGGTAACGCGTCTGACTACCATGCTCAAGGTCCCGGGTTCGATCCCCGGCCGGTTCAAATCCGGGAACTTTTCTAACGGTGGAAGCGGCCCCGGCGCCCACCCAGCGTCGAATAACATGGGTACCTGGGGGAAACCCTGGGGGGTAAAGGCGGTCAGGGGCGTGATGCTGATCACATCACCCCCACTCACGACCGGATCAAGAAAGTGTGGGGCGTTACCCCCACACCCCCTATACGCCTTCATGGCGTGGTGCTATGCACAGGGGAACACTTTACTTTTATATATATATATATATATATATATATATATATATATATATATATAATCAAGGGCTCCTGGGTTCGATTCCTGTGGAGGCACATTGCACAGTGGTTCGGATACCGCTAGAGTACTGCACTGGACCACTTTTGCTCGCTCAAACTCGATCGAATCTTCCATGCTCTAGCGTGCTTCGCTCGAATATTCATATTCATATTCATACTTTATTGGTTTTAGCTGTTATACCAGCTCTACACCAAGTGTCCTAAAAATATGTCATGCATGACACTGTTATACAAATTACGAGTACAAATTTTGAATATATACAGTTTTCTTATACATAATTTATCTACATCATTATCATACAAATCTAAAATTGATAATAAATACAATTGTTATATCTGGTGACTATATCAAGTTACACATTTTGAATATTTACAATTTTCATATGTCTATATTAATATCATGAAAAAATCTACAAATGATAAATACAATTGTTACATCTGGTAACGATATTAAACAGGATAAATAAGTTGGAAGAGGTATTCCTTTTTTTATTAGATTCTTGAATAACATCTCCCTTTGAGTGGTATAAAGTGGACATTGAAATATAACATGATGAGCATCTTCTTGATCTAGATTGCACTTGCACATAGGTGAATTTACTAAATTAATTTTATATAAATGGTGATTTAAACGTATGTGACCTGATCTCAATCTTAGTATTAAAACTAAAAACTTTCTGGGTATATTAAATGTATAAAACCACGGAGTCTTATTGTTTAAATTTAGTACATTTTTATATGAATGACCCATATATGTAAATTTTTGTTTAACCCATATCTCCCAATCTTGTTGAATTTTGTTTTTAACTCTTGGTAACATATCTGTATATGATAATAATATATTCGTTCTGTGATCCATAATTCTTGCTTCTTTAGCATTTTTATCTGCCACTTCATTATAATGAAACCCTGAATGTGCTGGTATATATGCAAAATGAATTGTCCTTCCCTCTGTAGTTAACTTACCATACAATCTTATTATGTAAAGTACCAATGCTGATGCCTTATATAACTTTTTATATAAAGATTGCACACTGTACAAAACACTTTTAGCATCTGTTAATATTAATATCCTTTTCTCTGGAATATTATTAATGTACATCAATGCACGATATATTCCATATGCTTCTGCCGAGAAAATAGAACACTCTCCAGGTAGTCTAAACTTTTTAATATTTCCATTTGAAGAGTCAATAAAAGCACATCCTACTTCTTCTTTATTTTGTGATGCATCTGTGTATATGAATCTATAATTCTCCCAATTTTGTAAATATAATTGAATATTTGCATAACTTGTTAATGAAACATTCCTTACCGGTATTTGATCATATGAAATTTCATAAATTGGATGTTTGCTATGCGTTATTATTTTAGAAAATAAATCTTGAAATTCTATTTTACATTGTAGGAAAGTTGAATATTGTCCCTTTATTTTGTTATCTTGATATAAAATCCATTGGTCTTGCATAAGTTTATTTACTGGATGTTCTTGTGTTTCCCAGCACTTGAAAACGAATTTATTTGTAATCCATTTGCATCTATACTTAAAAGGTTTTTCTATGGATTCTAAATAAACTCCTACATTGGGAGCTGAATTCATGAGACCCAATGATCTCCTCAAGACTTTTCTTTCTAAACTATCTATCTTAGATAGAATTCTTTCTGTAGCATTTCCATATATGCTGCATCCGTATTCTAGCTTAGGCCTAAAAAAGTTTTTGTAAAATAAAAGCATTATTCTTGGGTGAGCACCCCAATTAGTATTTCCTAAAATTTTAAGCATGTTGAAAATTTTTTCACCTTTAGCTTGTAAATACCTTATATGATCCATCCACATTAATTTTCTATCAAAATTAATTCCTAAATATTTTATTTTATTTTGAAATGGAATACCAGCAATTTGTGTCAACGTATTTGGATATTTATGTTCACTTTTGTTATTAAAACATACAGCTGCTGACTTGTTCTGTGATATAATAAAGTTCATTCTCTCCAGCCAACATTTCACTTTATAAAAATTATTTTCTATTTTCTGAATACCTTCATATGGATTACAAAATGATCCTAATATACACAAGTCGTCTGCATACTGAATTATTTTTATTGTAGAATTATGAAATTGAAATATTCCTCTCATATATATATTAAATAATAATGGACTCAGTGGACTTCCCTGAGGTAATCCTTGTGAAGTGGTACGGGGCCCACTAAGTGTGTCCTGAAACCAAAATAATATTTTCCTATTTATCATCAAGTTCCATATTATCTTCATAATTATTTTCGGAGTATTTGTCTGATTTAACATATCAATTAATATATGAGGATCAACGCTATCATATGCACCTTGTATATCTATAAAGTGAGCAAATGTATATTGTTTCTTATACATTGCATTTTGAACATGCAATGTTAATGTTGATAATGCATCAATACAACCCTTGTTTAGCCTAAAACCGAACTGATAGGGATAAAAATATTGTTCTTTCTCAAAATACCACTCTAATCTTTTTAATAATAATCTTTCAAATATCTTCTCAATTGTAGGAGCCAACGTAATAGGTCGATATGATTCAGCTTCTTTCGGATCTTTAGTTGATTTAAGTATAGGTAGTATCAGATGTGTTTTCCAGTTTTGTGGCACATTTCCACTTCTCAGAATATTATTATAAATATTTACAAGTACTTTTAATGCATTGTCCGATTGATGTCCTATCATTTCATACGTTATTCCGTCGTATCCTGGAGCAGTTGATTTTATATTACTTAGAGTTTCTCTTAATTCTTGCAATGTTATTTTTGAATAAAATTCATCACTGGAACTTATATTAGTTATAATATGTTTTTTTTTTATTTCTTACATAACTAGGTGTAAACTTTTTTTCAAAATGTTCTTGCCAAATTGTTGTTATAGGTGAAACTCTAGTTTTATGTCCTTTTTTAAGAAAATTTATTTTTTTCCAAATTGTGTTTGTTTTAACAGATGGTGATAATGATTCACAGAATTCTTCCCATGCTTGCCTTTTTGCTTTATTAAAGATACGTTTTGCTTTAGCAATTACTTGTTTTAAATTTATCCAATTATTTGGCAAAGGTTGTTCAGCAAATATTTCAGACAATCTTATTCTTTCTTCTTTTGCATCTTGACACTCATCATTCCACCAACTTATAGTAGGAAAGTTGTTTTTATTATTAATTTTCTTCCGTTTAGCTACAATATCCATTGCATACGTTATTAATTGTAAATAACGTTGACACGTTATGTTTTGTTCCTGTTTAATATCTTCCATTGAGATATAAGAGTCCAAAATTACAGAATATAATTCCCAATCGATGTTTTTAACCTGCCACCTTCTAATTGGTAATGAATATATTTTAGGTACTGAGTGTTCATCATTTAACAGTGTAATGAAAATTGGCAAATGATCACTACCCCTATTCACAAAATCTACTTCCCAAAACAATTTATTTATTATATTATTTGACACAATAGTTAAATCTATGGCTGTTGGTGATTTACCATTCCATGGATAATGGGTAGCTGACCCATCGTTCATGAAATGTAATGATCGATCACTAATCCAGTCCAAAATACTACATCCTAATGCATCTCTATAATTACAACCCCATGCTTCATGATGAGCATTCATATCACCTGTGATAATGACATTGTCGTGGACATAATATAATAGTTCATTAAAGTGTGTTACTTTAATATGTTGAGATTTATAACTCGATGGAATATAAATTGAAACTATTGTACACTCTAATGTGTTCATCTTAATTTTCACTGCTATTAATTCTACGTTAAATAATTTTATCAACCCTAATGATTCTGGTAATGTTACTGTCTTAAATTTTATACTTTCATGTATATATAAACCTACACCTCTTGTATCTTTAGTATGTAAATTAGATATTAACTCGTAATGAGGTATTTGATAATATTGATGCTATCTACCACGAAATTCGGACAAACTCAATATACCTGGATGATGCTCATCTATAATTTGTAATACTTCTAATCTTCTAGCTGTAAATGAATTTATATTCCATTGCACTATAAAAGACATACCTATTTATCCTCTTTTACAAGTTTAACTTTCTGATAATATTGCAATTATCTTTCCTATAATTTGTTGCATTGAAATTAAAATCTTCTGTTTCTTCCTGGAATCATTTAAATCACGAACTGATTCAATCATGTCTGGTAAAAGGTCCAACAATGACTGATATATTTCCTTTTGTCTACAAGAAACTGATTTACGATCCGAATATCTTCTGCAATTTATATTGTCCATATCATGTTCTTGCTTACTATAAGGGGATTCTCTCAAATATACTGGATATTTGTATTTTATTTGTTCTTTTTCTGTGTCTGATGAGGATGAAGAATCCACATTCACATCCTTTTTGTTTTCCCGTGGGAGTTGTACAATACGTCTTGTAGCCGTTTTCATAATCTTCTTTGGAGGTGATGTAACAACTTTGCTGTATTGTACTCTCATTTTTTGACCACTATTCTCTTTTGATATTTTCTTTTGTTCCGCCATTTGAGTTACAAAACTCTCACAATAACTCTCTCTGCCCTCCTTGCAACTATCACTTGGTGCATTCTTCTCATTCACATAACTCTTTTTGATGGGAGGGAATTCCAATCCGCTTCTTCGAACAGTTTCATGTTGAAATTGATCCCTAAATAATTGAATTTTTTGTTCACATGATATATTTTTTGAATTATTTCCCGTCACCATACCTTTTGCTTCATAGTATGGGATGTTTTTCTCGGCCATAATAATTTGAATTTGCTTTTCATCCTGATATTTTGAACACATTTTGTTGCAAGCGTTATGATCTCCTTTGCAATTTATACATGTTTCACTCATTTCGCAGTTTCCTTCGTGATAATCTTGGCCACATTTATAACACAATTTTTTACCCTTGCACTGTTGACCTGTGTGAGCAAATCTGAAACATCTATTACATTGCAACACTGGTTTCACACGTGGCACTACCTCAACTATTTGTTTTCCAACTGCTATGTATTGTGGTAAAACTGTCCCCTTAAAAGTTACACATAAGACTTGAGTAGGTTCAAGCTTAAATGACCCATCATTCCGCCATATTTTCTTCTTCATTCTTTCCATCTTAGTCACTAGCACTGGGCTTTCTAAATATTGCATTTCAAATTCTGTGTGTTTGCGGTGGCTCAGTCGGTAACGCGTCTGACTACCATGCTCAAGGTCCCGGGTTCGATCCCCGGCCGGTTCAAATCCGGGAACTTTTCTAACGGTGGAAGCGGCCCCGGCGCCTACCCAGCGTCGAATAACATGGGTACCTGGGGGAAACCCTGGGGGGTAAAGGCGGTCAGGGGCGTGATGCTGATCACATCACCCCCACTCACGACCGGATCAAGAAAGTGTGGGGCGTTACCCCCACACCCCCTATACGCCTTCATGGCGTGGTGCTATGCACAGGGGAACACTTTACTTCTTTACTTTTATTCCAAACACAAGGCCTTCCTTCTCCACTAAAGATTTAGGAATTCTGGCATTTACTCCTAACTTGTCTAATAACACTTTATTTTTCACAAAGTTATTAGCTTCTTGTGACGTGTTGAATAATGCTCAAACTCTATTTCGTCCACTTTGATCTACATACTTTACTTTCACATTATTATCCATCAACATATATCCAACTTTAACTGGATGCAAATTTCCTAACTGTTGGTTTCTACTTTCTATTATCACTAAATAGGGTTCGTTGGCACCTGTGTCATATTGGTATATTTTGTCTTCATGATTGGAAGTGTGTTCCATCCTAGAACTTTTGTTACCCATTTCATTTTGTATTGTATTGTTCTTTCTTTTATTCGGCCCATTTACTTTGTGTGAAATGTCCATAACATCATTTACATCATTTTCTTCATGTTTTGAATCAGATGATATTATATCAATATTATCACTGGTTATAGTATTATTGCATATAGCATTATGTCCGTCCTCAACAATATTGCTTCCCTTTTGATCCATTATGATAAATAAACGAGACAGTTAAGCACATCTCTAATACAATCCAAAGGGATATTGAACGTCTTAAATTGTAATCGGTTTGATTATTATCAATCAACTTTTGTCCTTTTCTATCACAATAGATAATAATCTAAACACTACTTAATCTTACTACACAAGTCCTTCAATTAACTCCACATAACATTCGATTCAATCTAGCGAATAATCTTGCTTATTGAACCAATACGCCATTTTTTCCAATTCCCTATTTCACCAGTTTCTTCTGCTCGAATATATAGAATATCAAATATCATTTCAATGGGACAATAATCATACTATTATATGTGTATAATTCGTGCTGGTAGTTTCAGCCCATAATCATCTATTAATTTTCATATATTGCTATGTATTGGTAAGATGGATTAAATTACATTTTAACTTGAAGATGATGACTGTGTTCACTTTAGTTTCAATTTTACTGCGTCTTTCACTTCACGAAGCATTTTTGAAGGCCCACTACCACAGATTATTACGGTTTTATTTGAACTATTGGGCTTCGAGCGTATTCCGATCGTTTGCCCGTTCGAGCGTTATTCGCTCGAGCGAAGAAAATGTCGATTCCGTAAGCCATCTCGCGTCATCCGTGCGAAGTATTAGACGATCTAGCAAGAAAGATACCACACTAAACTGTATGTCGAGATCCGATTATCCTAAACTGGACAAACTTTGATTACCGAAACTAAGAGAAAATGAACATAATCCCCCATTCGCTACCACGATTTTTCGTGTAGTTTCTTCTCAGTAGCACGAAGTAATGGGAAAAATCAATCATATACAGAAAGAAATCCTTAGATCTCTTACTAGTAATGAGCCTGCCTCGGTGACATGTCGAAGTCGATAAAAAAAAGCTAACTATCAGGAAATTGACACGAACAACCGTAATGAGCAACGTGACTTTCTCTCCTCCTTTACAGAAATCTTAGAAAACGAGAATATTCGTGCGTCCGGCAATTTGCTTTCTGGGACATTTTCTCCCGGTGACCACAGGTTGTGCCAGGACGCCCCGTGTCACGTTGTGTTGTGAAACTTGAAAAGCCGGCAGGGTATGTTTCTACGTCGCCTGTGACACATATATTCGCCTCCGGCATCGTATATATGGCATTGGAAAAACTTGCAACATTTGTCCGCACCATTATAGTGCTTATGTAGAGGAAGTAATTGGAGCTACGGTTAGCGTTGGGTTTCGCTTATAAACGATGATGGGTGACTTCATTTTAGTTAAGAATGACGTACTTAAAGCATTAATGATTGATTGATTTGGTGTTTTAAGTCCACTTTATGCACAGTAAGGCTAATCGGGACTGGACCTACAGTTTAAAGTGGGATCCGAACCACTATCTGCCTCCACCAGGTATCGAACAGAGAGCATTATTGTTCCACATAATCGAAATAACTGTTACCATTAACTCTAGCTCACCCGAGAGGGGGGGTGGGTGGGCTGTCAGGTTCACCACCTCTATTTTTTCGATGTTTCAACTGTGAAAATGTTTATAGAAAAATGAAAATAAATTACATTGTTCCATAGAGTGTTCCAAATATTTCTATATTACTTTTATTCATAGAAACACAAATGTAAAGTAAATTGGAGGCAAAATGCACTTTCTCAGACCAGACCTCTATATCAGACCTCTATAAACAAAAAGGAATAATGAAATTATTATTATGTTTTTTGTGAGTTTTAGTGAATAGTAAAATATGTGTGTGGCACTCATGCAATAATCGGTTATTATTTTTTATTAATGAAGGTAATATTTGTAATTATTATATTTAATAAATAACTGCATATACAGAATCAACAAACGAAGCAGTGATTCAATCACAAAATGGTTTCTTAAATTTTAGTGGTAAAATAAAGTGTGGGCCTGTGAGTCCCCCTCAGGTAATATAGTTTGTCGTAAGGCACGAGTAAGCTAGGATGAATGAAAATATCGCTATTGCAGAGAACCTAATGGTGCAGATGGTAGAACACAGTAAGGCTAATCGGGACAGGACCTACAGTTTAAAGTAGGATCCGAACCTCTATGTGCCTCCACCGGGTATCGAACCCGAGACCCCTTTATTACAAGGCAACGACGCAACCACTGCGCCATCGGGGAAGCCATGTGTGTGTGTGGTTCAAAATTTCCTCGGTAATGATATATACTCCTATATATGTTGCTGATTCGTGTCATTTCCAAAACTCTGGATTCACTATATGTTTGGAGCTCAGAGAAATCAAAGTTAAGAGAAGTGATGGAGCATCAATTCGGATAAAATTTTTTGACAGTAAATCTTTGAAATGTATAGTGCGTGATTCATGAGGGACGGGGCAATCGCAATTCCTGTTGTAAATTTGGAGTTCTGCTGCAGAACATTTTCTAGCTAGCAGCTAGATACCTTGGAGAGCCGATCCCTTATTGCATTTGAACGAAATCTGTGAAGGTGTTTTCAAGATGGCGGACGATCTATTTTCTATTACTTCGAAGGAGATCCGAATTCTGCAATCGATATAGATCACTACGGCAATTTTAGAGCATCACTTGGGTTACATTTTGGTAATAGTGTGTGGTTGAGTATGGGTGTCGGACAGAGGATTCTGTAATATTGTTAGCTTTTCATAGCAGCCAGATACCTCGGATTACATGTCTCTCTTTGCTTTTGAACGAAATCGCATTTCAAGATGGACTTCAAAATCGCCATAGAAGTAGCCAGAATTTTTTTTAGGGTGATTCAGGCCGTTGACATAAGATTGAACATTAGAAATTATAATAATAACATTCAAATAATTATCATAATAAAAATAACTTATTTTATTGCCTATTATTATTATTATTATTATACTTCTACTCGAGCGACATGAGTGAATATAAAGCACATTTCATCATGAAATTAGTATATTTAATGCACACACACACACACATATATATATATCCGTTTTGTTATTAACTTTTAAACACCTCGTTACTTAACTCCCTTGAAAACCACCGTAATACAATTTTGCAAAATACACGTTGGTGTGGTTAATGCTCTGAAGAAATGTAATCAATGTGTTTACACAAACTGCAGCTTTTTTTGTTGTTTCGGCTTACATGTCAACCACAATGGAGCAAAGTCTTCTTTGGAGGTCTAAAGAGGATCTAAACATTGTAGTCGTAGAGGAAGGAGAGGTACGAGCAGGGGATGCTTGTAGTTTACCCATCTGGTAGTCTTTTGTTCAAGCAAATTGTTGTTGTCAACAGAGAATTCCTTTTTCTTCTTAATTTCGCTCCAGGGGCAGAAGTCCGAAATATGGCGGGGGAGAAGTTGGAGAACCCCCCGGTGGTACGGGAGAGAAATACACTGATGAAGGTTCGGGAATGAGTAATGGGCGAATCAATGTTGCCAAGCCATTTGGTTTTCTTCTCGAGGGTCAAAAAGGACCATGCATCATTTTTCCATTCAGATATAGTACGATACTTGTTCTTATTGTATGATATTGAACTTGTTCCTTTTGAAAGCAAAATAAACTGTAACGAGTTACCATTGGAAGTAAAGTAACTGTAACGAGTTACATTTGGATACAAAAAATTGTAACGAGCTATTTATGGAAGCAAAATAATGGTTACTTTGGTTAGGAGTTACTTTTGGAATAAAAATAATGGTAACGAGTTGCTGTTGGAAGCAACATAATGGTAACGTGTTGCTTTTGGAAGCAAAATAATGGTATCTTGTTACTTTTGGAAGGAAAATAATGGTAACTTGTTACTTTTGGAAGCAAATAATGGTAACGTACTTTTGGAAGCAAAATAATGGTAACTTGTTACTTTTGGAAGCAAAATAATGGTAACTTACTGGAATCAAAATAATGGTAACTTGTTAATTTTCGAAGCAAAATAATGGTAACTTGTTACTTTTGGAAGCAAAATAATGGTAACTTGTTACTTTTGGAAGCACAATAATGGTAACTTGTTACTTTTGGAAGCAAAATAATGGAAACTTGTTACTTTTGGAAGCAAAATAATTGTAACGTACTTTTGGAAGCAAAATAATGATAACTTGTTACTTTTGGAATCAAAATAATGGTAACTTGTTAATTTTGGAAGCAAATTAATTGTAACTTGTTACCTTTGGAAGCAAAATAAATGTAACGTCTTACTTTTGGAATCAAAATAATGGTAACTTGTTATTTTGGAAGCAAAATAATGGTAACTTGTTACTTTTGGAAGCAAATAATGGTAACGTACTTTGGGAAGCAAAATAATGGTGGTAACGAGTTGCTTTGGGAAGCAAAATGGTAACGTACTTTGGGAAACAAAATAATGATGGTAACGAGTTGCTTTTGGAAGCAAAATAAAGCTAAGGAGTTAACTTTGGAAGCAAGGTAACGGTAACTGTTTTGCGAACTTACCCAACTCTGCATTTCTTTCTCTCTTTCATCCTTTTTTCATCATCCTCACTCCTCATCATAGGCGACATCTCGTAATATGCAAGGTTCCTGGAAGCAACTATGTGGAACTGGCAACCTTGAAATCGGGGGAGGCATGCTCTCAGAGGCAAGACATGGCATTCCGACACCTTTCTTTGCGGGGCCACGTCACGTTGCGAAGGGGGGGGGGGTGGGGGCGAGTTGCGACACGGAGGTCCGGGGGGACAAAAACACACGGGACACTCATCCAGACAATTACCTTTGCGGCGTCCATCGGGTGGAATCCCTCGGGAGACGGAGTCGCAAGGGATTGTGGGTAATAACACCACACCAGGGGATTTCCTAAAGAAGTCCGCGTTGGCACTTTGTCGTTCGCCTAAGAACTGTCGACAGTGTTTCAACGCGATGTGGACTCCCAAGAGGGATGGAGTTCAACGTTGCCCCTCGACACTGTTGAGTTTTCGATAAGCCAGACGGTATATCGACTCATGAAGAACTAGCTCACTCTAGAATTCCTGCTAGAGCATTCCAGTGAACCTAGTGCAGATTGGATGTTCTATGTCTGCATTATGCACATTCAGGGTCATTTGCTCCTTACGCTCAAATTCTTATGTTACTTCTTCCGCTTTGTGTATCCTTGGTTTCTTTGCGTTTCTTCTTTCTCCCTTCCTCTATCTCTCTCTTTTTTAAATTCTCCTTCTTTGTCTTCTCCCATTTTCTTTCTCCTCACTCCCTTCTCTTACTCTTCCACTCTCTCTTGTTTATGCTTTCTCTCCTTTTATACTCCCCTAGATTTTATCTATTTACATCTTCTCCTTACACACTTTCTTCCTTTATACGTTACTTCGTAGTTTTCCTTCCCGACTCGCATTCTCTTTTTTTAACTAAATGGTACAAAATTGAAATACGAATTATTATTGTTTACAAAATAAATGAAGCGTGGTTTGGTTGTTTGTTTGTTTGAATGATTTGACAAGTTTGGGTAATGAATATAAACAATGAGTCGAATATGTTCAAGGTTCAAACTCAGAAATCATGATGACTAGAAAACGCAGCACCATGCAGATTTCAGTATATCGCAGGTCAGGACAGTAATTTTGATCTCATAAAAAAAAATGATTTCATGTCAATTCGTTTATGCTCTGACGTCACCCGTCTTTTAGAGCATGGTTGCATCTCTCTTCTTCTTTCTCTTCCCAACTCATTCAAAGCTCTGGATTCTCATGTAGTTCGGCAGATGGCCAACACACAAGAATCCTTACTAACTACAAACCAGTCTGCCTTCTTTTTTCTTTGTAAGCTACCTCTCCAGCCACTAGTTGAAATTTATCTGTGTAATTAATATTATTGTAATTACCAAGCCAGTTGATAGAACCCTAATTTTAATTTTTGTCATGAAAAATTTTGAATTTGGTATCTTTTTTGCAAGGTTTACAGCGAGATGTTATTAATCCTGATATTTCTGTCATTTCGTCCTTATGTTTATCCATCCAAGAAATAAATCCTGATATTTCTGCGCATTGACGTTTTGTGCAGATCGACGGTAATAATAATAATGACAATCGATCAAGTTTTCTTATCAAGAACTCTCGAGTTGATTTTTCTGAGATTTGATTTTTATTTTATTTATTTTTTAGAAAATATGACACTGCAGGCAAGATATGAGAGGAATGAAAAATAGAGAAAAGGACAATACAAATAGAAATAATGCATCGGTAGAAAAAGAAAAAGGCAAAACTGATAAACATCACTTTCTATGTAAACTCTCATGTACCTAACTTTAACCTTGTGAATCACTAAATTATGTGTGAATTCCATTGTTAAATTTATGAATGCTTTGGAAGATAGCCACTACACCACGATTTTTATTTATTTTCCTCTAAATGTAACAAGATACAAGTATTCTGCCTCTAAAAGTAACACGTTACAATCATCTTGCTTCCAAAGGTAACAAGTTACCATTTATTTGCTTCCAAAAGTAACAACTTTCCATTCTTTTGCTTCCAAAAGTAACAACTTTCCATTCTTTTGCTTCCTAAAGTAACAAGTTACCATTAGTTTGCTCCCAAAAGTAACACGTTTACATTTTTTTTTGCTTCCAAAAGTAACACGTTACCATTATTTTGCTTCCAAAAGTAACACGTTACCATAATATTTCTCACATTTTCTGAATGGGTACCAACAGATCTGTTGATTTTTTGAAAGGCAAAGTTTTATCAAATGGAGAAAAGTGTGGAATTCTAAAATAAATAATAGAAAGTCAAGTATTAACTTTAAGAACAGAAGAATTATTCGCAGCCTATATGCAGAAACCAAGAAGCCCGATTCAAAGTGGTAATGAAAAAAGGTGTCAGACAAGGATGGTTTCTGTCACTACTGTTTTCAATTTATACATCGAGGAAGCAATGAAACAAGTAAGAGAGAAACTGAATGTCAGAATTAAACTCCAAGGAAATGAAATTAGCCTGCTCCGATATGCAGACGATATAGCACTTCTACGTGAGGATGAAGCACACCTTAACAAAATAATAAACAAAAGGCAAGAGGTCCTCTAATGAGGTTATACAAGTAAAATAAATGAATAAAGCGAAGATAATGATATACAGCACAAAATCTCTGCCTCCCCCAAAGAACAAACCTAACGATATGGCAGAATAAAAGGATGAAGTGGGGATATTTTGTAGACCTGAGAGTGGAGTAACGTGTGATGGAAAATGCATGGAAGAGATCACACGTATTAGAATAAGATAGGCATAGAAGAGCTTTTACCAGGAGAAACAGTAAGAGTTATTAAACTGGAGCGCATCACTACATAGATGCCAAAGATGGACCGTAGCTGAAGTTGAAATGGAAACACTGGAAACCTTCGATATAGAGTGCTGCAGGGAAACAAAGATCAAATGGATAAAAAGAGTAACAAATCATTTCTAATTATAATTTAATTTAATATAATTCATCTTATGTAATAATATGTACCTCTCTTTATAATTTAAATGCTCTGTGACATGTACACGGCAAGAGAAGCCTGCGAAAATCAATCATCCAGAGAAGATAAAAACAGTAGGTGAAGGAAGAAGAGAAGGGAAAAGGACACGTTGGTAGACCCAGAATGAATCAAACAATTCGCTCAAGATGTGAATTGCGTAAGCTACAGAGAAATGGAGAAATGCAACAATTTAAGCAGAAGATAATACAAGCGAGTTCCACAGCTACCCTTCTATACATACGAAGACACGAGAAACAGGAAACAAGGAAGAAAGAAGAAATGATGGAAATATGAAATGAGTAGGTAAATAATGGAGAGAGTAGATTTTTGGAACTACCAACATCAGAGTTGAACAGAGCCGCCGATGCTAGGCCGTCGCGGCTATAAATATAATAACAAGGAAAATTTTGCACTTGGAGAAGGCAAATATGCTCCCTGGTTCCGTCAACAGTGACTAAGACGAGAGCAAGACGAGAGTTCAGGAATCGATAAGTGCTCGAGAACGAGACTGTGATAAGTCTCGTCTCTGTACCATTTCTAGAGAAATCGTACACATTACTGGTTGGTACCACTGAGAGAAGTGTTGTCTCTGGAGACATTAGTGAAAAACTTTGTTTTGTCCCCAGAGACTTGGCCTCTTCCGTCGGCGGTTAATCACGAAAGAAAGGCTGCTTCTCAGCAGTTATTCCTTCTCGATTAATTCACCAGATGTCAACCAATGCCAGGAGCCTGCGGCGGAACTCAATTTGCTATGCTCCAGCATCAGAGACGGTCGAAATTGACCATCACGATTGGTCAGCTTGGCTAGGAGGATAGAGGAGCTATCAAAAGTAGCTTATGTGGTCACGTGATCAGTGAGAAGCAAGAATCAACATTACAGGATGTACAGATCAAGTACAGTACAGTACAGTTTGTATTGTATGATTGATCGTTCGTCTTCTACAACCTGGACTGCATTTTGCAGACTAACGAGGCTCTGGCGACTGACCCTATGGTCAGTATAATTCTGTGTGTTGTCCTGTTTTTGTCCTTATGTGTGCTGAGTGGTCCTTTACAGCCTCAGCTTTTAACCGTAGTCAGAATATTCTAATATTTTAGTTATACGACATTACAGTTATGTTATTTTAATTCTGGTAAGGGACTGGGCCCCGTATAACGTGACAGGTGCAAAATAGCCAGATGCTGACACACCAAAAACTTTAAATTCAAATTCAAAGTCAAATGATGATTTGGTGAAACTCATTACTCAGTGGAACCTTATACGTTCTATTTTTGTAGGGTAATTCTGCACCATCTACTGATTTCACCTCCGTAAACCTCACAGGCATATCCATTAATACCGCCCACAGGAAGTGTGTCATTTGACACCCCCCTTAAATATGGAGAAAACGCTTATTATTTTCTTTCTCTAGATTTTCACCTCCCTTCCTTTCTCCTAGAACATATTTCTTCTTGCTTTCTTTCTGTCATTATTTTCGTCTTTTACTATTTTTCTTGTCTATACTTTCTGTCTTTATTCTCCTGTATCCTATTT
Organism: Lepisma saccharinum; assembly: GCF_977018435.1. Lineage (NCBI taxonomy): Eukaryota > Metazoa > Arthropoda > Insecta > Zygentoma > Lepismatidae > Lepisma > Lepisma saccharinum. Next base: position 49,256,421 of record NC_139231.1, on the reverse strand, counting down.
CCCCGTCTCTGGAATGCTTTATTTCTTCTTTGTTCTGTCTCCATATCGTCCTTTTGCTTTTCTCTCTCTCTCTCTCGTTCTTGTTTCTTCCATGAATCTTTCTTTCTCTGTCTCTCTCTAGTTTTCCTTATTTCTCTCTTGCTCTTTTTTTTAAAAAGAAAAATTAGTCTCTCACTCTCACCCGATTATTTTATTTGTTTATTTATTTCCCTCTCTCCAGTTTATTTTCTTCATTTCTTCCTCTCTCTTCCTCAGTCCTTTATTTCTGTTCCCTTTTAACATTCCATGTCTCTTTCTCTGCTTCGCTTAAAATATTAATACACGAACACGATAACCCATAAACGGGTGGTTACACGAATTTCAATACATGCATATCCTACTTCAGATACAACTGCTTGATTTTGATACCCCTTAGAAAATGTTCTAAATGCGTCAATCTACGTGTGTGCGAACTTTATGACGTAGGAAATGGTGCCAGGAGGTACTTACGAGTTACAGAACTAGAGCCATTATTGACCGTGGAGAGTATAGGAAGAAGCAAGCTATTTCCGCCACAACGACGACACACCCAAATGCGGCAAGGTGTGATATACCAATTAAGAGTTTCGGACGGCGATACCCCTGGGGAAGGGGTCAGAAACAATCTTAGCTTTAACCACCCCGTCCAAAAGTTGCTGCCGAAGTTTCGCTGCGGCTTGTCCCCTGGAGCTGTGTGTGTGAAGTTGCCGGGCAACTTTGATACCTCCAGTTTGTGGTGGACAGGTTCCATTTCCCGCTGCCCCGAGGAAACATCTTCAGAGGATGCTGACAGACGTGCTTAAGAAATTTTCGATCTTGGTATTGCTTCTCCGGAAACCTTCATCTTCAAAAGGAGATATCCAATGGGGCCAAGTGGCTCAATGCAATTACCATTGTCTGTTGAACTTTCTCCTCCTGTTACCTGCTACTTCCAACACTTGTCTGATAAGCAAGAAGCAGTGAGTATGGTTTGCCCAATAAGACCACAAATATGGAACCTGGGAGACATTTCTGTGGGTGGTGCCGTTGGTACAAAAGTGAACCGCAGAAAAAAATAACCATCATTATTATAAAGTAATAATGAACTTTTTTCCTCACTGTTATTTTTCTCCTCATAAGGAGACATACTGAGAATGTGAAATAAAAATATTTCTGTCGCTGACAATATAACATGACGTCGTATCAAGTATGTCTTTAAGGGGTGCCGGGGGCCGCTGGCCTCTGAAACTTCCACGTGCCCCCCCCCCAAAAAATTTCCATGGCTTAGAGGAAAATTTACTTTAATATTAAAAATTAACCCTCCAAATTATTTGTTCAGAAAATTCTGCATGTAGAGCACAATCGGTTTCATTTTTTTAGCCATTGTACAGTCACGGACACTTCTGGGTTGTAGTTATCCCAGTGAAAATCAATGTGGTAGTTACAATCTAGAAGTGTTCGTTACTGTACATGTTTGACTATAGACCAAATAAGAACATAATAACAAAGTGCCTCTTGCAAGTATTGTACAAAAGTGCAGATATTATTGTAAATAATATGTATATAGATTTTCATTTTCATTTTATATTTTCATTTTTTCCTATGTATAGTAGTATATTATGTTCATCATAATTGGGAGATGTATCCTGTGCTGAACTAATAAATAATAGCAATAATAATAATATGTATTATATTTATATATTTGCTTTCCCAACAACAGCCTCGGTACGTCACTGAGTCATTTTCTTTAAAAGACATGATTTCCTTTTTTAAAAAAAGAAGCATGTCTAAGAAAGGAGTGGGGAGGATATGTAACACACCATTCAACAACTGAAAGTAAATACCCTTGCCTGATTCTCTACGTCTACGAACACAATGACTCGCCGTTGAGTTTTGTTAAGATTTGTCCAAAGAGTGTAGTATCGATTCATCGACTGTTCGTCCGGGGTCGATAGTCAATTATCGCTCGTTGATGGCTTTGTTGGGGAGGAAAAAGGATTGGCAACCCCGTCAACAATTCCCAGGGTCCCCTTTCCTGAGAGCAACAATACGCGAATGCAAGGTGTATCTTTTATCGTGAGATAAAGATAACCATATTGATCATTCGAAAGATAATCTGAAAAATGTATGTTGAAGCAGTTGTCCGGAAGTTTAATGCTGATACGATGGAGTCGTGGATATAGTGGGTCAGAGAATATACAAGTTGGAGCTGCGTTTAGTGCTTAACAATAAAATATCCTGCATAGGTCTTAATCATTTCCATATGTTCAATTGTTAGACTCTTATAATTTAAATTATCCCATAAATTTCTAAACATACCTAAACGTACTTCGAATTATCTTTACAAATATCTAATTTTGAAAGAAATTATAACATTATCATTAATTATGTAGCGTAACCCTGTGGTTGATATTAAACTAACAGCAGGGGAAATTATGAAAATTGGATAAATGTAGATATTGAGAAGATTTCTTGTGTCTGCCACGCTGAGGCTCGGGTTTCATTCGATGGGTGATACAAATGGGACCTTAGTGCAACATCTCTCTATGTGCTCTTACTGCATGTGCAGGGGGTGGCTTTACCTTTTTTGTAATTGTATAGTGTAACACACATGCAGTATGTAGAGAAGTCAAAAGAAAAGTAAGTGTAACCCTACTATAAATAATAATACTAAACAACCGACAGACAAATTGTTCTCCAATTGTCCCAAACTTGCAATTGAAGCAACAGCAGTATTGCCTTCTCGCTGTGGACAATGAATCTGTCCAAAGCAGCCACTTGCTTCATTGCTGGCGGTACGTGACGTCACGTTTGACAATGAAAGAAAAAAGTTGAAGAGAGGATAAGGTTGATATTTGATTGTAGCTTCTTGTGTCGTGAACCGACGTGTTGTGCCACACTGTTGTTAGACGCTCAACAGATCACCTTCTAGAATTCACCAGTGTTGTCATCCACCGTCTCGGAAATTATCACTTCTCATTCCCTTCTGCAAACTGGTTCCTGTTGGACTCTCGTAAAATTAACAAGAATAAGAAATAAAGAATTAAAAGAGTGTGTGGGTTTTCCCCTTCAAAACTTTGAAACTCAGGTGGCTTCTCGGCGGTCATAATCGTTGACTGCTGCCGGACCCTGTGGCCGAGTGGTTAGCACATCGCGCTGCGACGCCAAGGGTCCCTGGTTCGAATTTCGCTTGGGCTTGGTTGTTTGTGAATGTCCATTCATCAATTTCATCATTTCATCACTCATCCCTGCTAGATTGCTAGATTCATGATCTCTCCACTGGAGGTTCTCTGTTCGAGTCCTGGCCTGGAGAGCTATATAAACTTAAAAATTGCGCCCATGGAATTCGTCGCACCGATTACCCGTCGTTGTAGAATAGTCATCTTAGCAGGTGTCTGCAGGATTTATTTCCAGGAGGGCAAGCAAGGAACCTCTCCCCCCCCCCCCAAAAAAAAATGCCTTCAGCAACTATCTGTACCAGTTTTACTTGTAATTAGGACCTTGGAATTTTAACCATTGACCTTGAAATTGTGGCGCTTGTGACGAATATGTAACCCTTGTAGGCGAGCCTGGGGGAAAGTGTAATAATTTTTCTCTTGACATTTCGGCCTGTGTATGGGACCGGTGGCCACCCACCATCGTGAGAAATTTGAGGAGCTACGAATGAGTAGCGTAATCCGGCCACGAGAACTTACAACGACTGGGAGTTCGTCGTGCTGACCACATGTCACCCCATAACCGATTGGCTGATCTCCCACCTCGGGTGAGTGAGTGAGTAAGATCAGATGGGAATGAGGCCGGCAGTCGGTAGGTAGGCCCGGGCACTGAATTGGCTGTTGCGCTACGTGTTGTTATTTACATCCCTACTTGAAACACAGTAAAGTTAACAAGTTTGAAAATTTTGTACTCGAGAATTCATAAAAATGTATTCATTTGTGGACTGAGGATATGCCAATTTCACATTATTGCGAACACTCCCTAGTAATGCCCTTTTTTTCTGTGAATGCTATTGTGTCCTACAATTCTGGGACAGTGTGTGCCACATTTTTGCTCATAGTGATATTAAGGACAAAAGTTTGAACATTGCCGAGGCTTCAAATATCTTGGTGGCATAATAAAACAATTTCTAGTACCTTTCCTTCGGGGTTGGTAAAACTTGCAGATGAGACATCTCCAACCACCAGCAGTGCTAGACATTGCGACATGCCCCTATCATCAGAGTCTAATCTTCTTGTCGACAAATCGGTTGGTTCTGGTCGGCTCCCTGTCACGCCTGGACGTGGGAGTCCCATTTCTTGGTGACCTCTTGCCACCTCATAGCTCGGCGCTTTCCCCCCCCCCTTGTGTTTTTTTGTTCCTTCTTGTGGGGACACAGTGTGCCATTGTCTTCTTCTTTCATCCGCTTCTCCGACTGTGTCCCTGCGAAGGAAAAAGTCGAGTCATCCTCTGTGGGAAGTAACAGCACTCGATGATCTTGTGGCAAGAGCCGTAATGGTATCCAGGTGTATTAGGCACGCTCAATCCTGAGGGTTTTTTTTAAAACCCCCGCGATGTCAAACCTTGGGAATAGCACAATGTCAGGTTTACTGAATTGTGGTAGCACTGTGACAATCTGAACTCTTGGAATTGCTTTGGAAACACCATTTGTGACAATCTGAACTCACGGAGTTGCTTCGGAAAGCAACAACACTGTCGCAGCAACAGCTGTTTATTCTAACACGTTTTCCTAATAATTAAACTTTCGGTAAGGCCTATATGTTTTAGCCCCTTATTCTTCAGCCTTTACTGCATTTGACCTGAATGTCTCTCCTTCCTCACCTCGACCCATGGTGCCTTCAGAGCAGATTAACACTCCAGAGGTCATACATACGATATTTTTCGTCCCTAGATGCAAACAACAATAATGGTGAATTATTCAAAATTCAATAAATCCTCTAATTTATCCAATGCGTACTAATGGCTTAAGGATTGCACCATTGGCACTTCCAGTGGCGGAGTGTCAAATTTACAACAGTATAAGCCAAGCATGATGAAGGATTCTCTGCTGTACTGATTACACCTTTGTCAATTTTAGCAGTGTATATGCCTGTTGTAGCAGTTTTAGTGCCAATTTTCCCATATTTCGGTAGTTTTAACCCCTGTAATATGGACTGCATACTAATAACCCAAATAAATCCCCCAATCCCCTCGAACCAGATCATCTGTAGCAGTGGCGTATGCTGAGTCCAAGGTCTGGGCTATTTCACTATGGCACGTGGTTCTAGGCTATGGAGGAAGGGAGAAAACTATGTCTGGGTAACTGCCGTGTATAGGTGGTTAGACACATCCATTTTGCCCGTTCTCGGTGTCTTCAAGGAAGTCACGTTGCCATGCCAAAGGCAGCCAGGTTGCAAACTCCCGAGAAATCATGTTTCATACTCCTGAGAAATCAGGTTTCAAACTCCTGAGAAATCAGGTTGCAATCTCTTGAGAAATCAGGTTGCAAACTCCTGAGAAATCAGGTTGCTAAAAACACCATCATGGTTTATCCAAATGAACAATTTTATTCACAACTTCAAATTTACTGTTCTTCTATGTTTTAGTCTTTATGCTTCAGACTGTAGCTTAGCTAGTGTAAAATATATGCTTCTGTTCTGTAGCATTGTGTTCTCCTGCGCTGTGGTCATATGTGTGTTGAGACCGTCTCGGTGGTTGGGAGCGTTGAGTGGTCCACTCATGAAGATCTCCTCCACACAGTACACCCTGGAAACAAGATTGTTCGTTGCATCTTGATCCACAGCCAGTATAATCCTCTATAGGTTATTGTATTTGTGTCCTGTCCATATTGGGGCCTCCCTGATGGCGTAATGGTAACGTTGGCGCTTTGTCACCAAGGGGTTCCGGATTCGAGAGGTGGAGGGAGATACATAGTGGTTCGGATCTCACTTTAAACTATATGTTCAGTCTCGATTAGCCTTTCTGTGCATAAACTAACTAACTAACTCTCTAGTCTTCTTAAACCCGAAGGTTTATGGCTGCAGTAACACAAACCTTCCATCTGTCCCTGTCCTGGGCAAGATCAATCCAATCTTTTCCAACCTTACCGATTTCCTTTGGGTCCATCTCAACCTCACCTGTCTTCTCATCCATTTAAGGTCCTAATATTTTTTCTTGTAAGGGACCAAGTGCATAAAGTGGACTTAAAAACGAACTCAATCAATTAATTCTGTTCATGTGTTTGTGATTCAACTCATCGTCGTGATAGCCAATGCAACGTAAACAAAACAATATACCTATCAGTGAAAAAGTGAGACATCGATGTCTTGGTTTAGGCCATATTATTTGGCGATAATAGGACAGTACACACCGTTAATTGATTGATTCATATGGTGTTTTAAGTTTATGCACAGTAATGCTAATCGGAACTGGACCTAGAGTCTAAAGTGGGATCCGAACCACTATGTGCCTCCACCGAGAATCGAACCCAGGACCTCTTGATTACAAGGCGAAGACGGTACCACTGCTCCATTGAAGTGGCCCTACACACCGTTAACGAAGTTCCAAAGTGCCTCTCTTTCAGTGACTAATAACAGACAGATTGAGGTTTTCAGAAGCTTGTTTTTTGTGCAGCACGAGTATTTTTATCCACTGCGAGAGGGTCAGAGTTCGGACAGAAAGTAGAGGAGGAGGGGAAAACCCCGAGTATTATACGCAAGGATGAATTATGCAAAATGGAGAATCACGAAGATACAGGGCAGGAAGAGAGAGAGAATTAGGGGAAGAGGGAGAAAGCTTTCCTCGGGAAATTGGCAGGGAAATGAACAGCTCACGGTTCTGAAATCCGGAACACACGTTGCCGCTTCTCTACGAATCATTGTTTCCTTCCCTCCCTCACTTTTTTTTCAATAGTGACTGTTGCGGAAGGTGGACACCGGCCGGACGGTTTGCTCGCAGTAGTGTGGCACTTTAGAACAGGGCCGGTGCGTACTGCACTATAATGACGATGGTAGCTGTCAACTTTGGCTCCCATTGGCAGACAGTCGAACACCTCGAAGGAGATGTTTTAAATATTTAAGTAGTATCTCGCCCCCACCTTACCTTACTCAACCACCAAAGACTTTAATTTCCAGGAAATCTATACCTCATCCATAGCCTCTGACTTATTATTTAATTTTCCTATAACGTTATTTTGTCTTATTTCGCTTTTTTTTTCTATGCCACGCATACACTCAGTCTTCCTTCTCTAACCATTCTTTAAAGAATTATTCGCTGGTCGGATTGACCATTACTAGTTTGTATATTGTATTAATTAATTGTTGGCCAGCTACAAGGTGTAGGGTTAAGTAATATGGTTGGGGGAGCTAGCTGTCTTTCAAAAGACCATTACAGTGGAATTTTCCAACGGTACGGGGTCCACGTCCACGGACGTTTACCCCGACTATAAAAAGGCCAGTGGGCTTTAGAAAAAAAACAGTGTTTCCCCATTGATCGAAGAAAGAGGAACGTCTCCTCAAGTTTAGTCCACTTTTGGTGGCTAGACTTAATATAATAATGTAGCATTTCGTGTAAGTCAACCCCTGTTGCTGTCCTAAGTCCCCTTTTAGAAAAAGCCTTGAATACGTGGATATTTCCCGTATTGAATAATTGATGCCCAAAAGAAAGAGTGAAGGCGCATTGTAATGAACGGAATATCGTTTAAGCTGAGGGTAGGCCCACAGAGATAGTTATGCTAACTCTGCAGTAAAGGAAGTGCCGATGGTGTAAACCATAGGTGCGCAATTTTGCTGAATTGAGGAAATTGGTTGATTATGTAAATGCACACATGGAAGCAGTATGTAAATATGTATATATATAACAACGTATAATAAACCAATATATCCTACTAGAAATGTTAATTTTCCAAGAACTATGGTACTGTCCATTTTAAACCAGTTGTATATTCACTTGCTGTACATATGTAAACGAACCAGGGACTAAAAAATATAAATTGTTATGTGAAATCCCCCTTTTGTAATTCCGGTGCAAATATAATCTGCTTGCTTGGCACCCAGGGTGAGGTGAAAGGAGAGATTTCAAGGATTAAGGCAGGAAGTAAACCAGAGGGCCGGATTAAAACGAGGGACAGGGGAGCCGAACTTTCACAACGCGTATTAATAATTGTCAAATTTTTAGATTCAATGAACTAACGTTAATCTGTAAACCAATTTTTGATCTGGTCAACCGAATCAATTATTGGTCAACATAGGAAGCTTGCTGAGGAAAATTAAAATACTGATGCAAGTTTCATATCATGTATATAAAAAATCAAATGAAATGATTACAGCGAAAAGAGAAATGAAAAGGGTGGGGGGGATCCATAAACTGGCAAAAGGACGTCCTGGTATAACTCTCAGGCACAACTATATAAGCTCATACCTCCGGAGGTATGCCGATGGAGAAAGGGAATCTTCGGAGAATTCCCCCTGTCTGTTTCAAATATCCCGTTGTATTAGCAACTGGTATCTCTTTCAGTCCACGAAATTTTAGCTTTCCATGCATCCACAGAGCAAGCAACAGAAATCTAATGGTTCCATTGTTGTCTATGGGGGTGCGGAGAAAATTGATATCTTAATATAGCACTGTCCTTTTCGACTTGCCAAATATAGTATTTCTAACCTGAATTATTTTGGAGATATCAGAGCCATATAATGAATCGATTGCTGAGTAGTGAATTGTTTGACGACACAGACAGGTAGGACAGGCCAATCGAAAGAACTTCTGTCATTTGCCATGTCTTCAATTGTAGATGTTAAATCTTCGCGTTTGCTACTTTCCGGTAAATTTTGATTGATTGTGGTCTCTCACGAGCAGGATGATCGAGTTGAATTTTGCTCCTTTGAGCTACATTTTGTTAGGTCCTTATCGGCTTCTGAGACACCAATAGTTGACATCCCCGAGGGGAGGGACGAACAGGTAGATATGACGGCTGCATGAGGGTATTTGGGCCTTACATGGCGTGGTGGTAACGTCGTCGCCTTGTAATCAAGAGGTCCCGGATTCGATATCCGGTGGAGGCACATAGATGCCCGATTCCCAATTTAAAATGTAGATCCAGTCCCGATTAGCCTCTCTGTGAATCAAGTGGGCTTAAAAAATCATAATGATCCTTGTCGGAATTCAGGTTTCATCGTTTTGGCGAATCTTCGTTTATACTTACAGTAGCGAAATGTTGCTTTCTTTCCCTCTCCCAAACTTTTCTAGATATCCTTCCCCGTCCCCACCGTTTGTTGGAGGAGGGGAGGCGTCATTTCGTGACATAAGAGAACAACTCACGTCATACTCGCAGTCTCTGCGGCACGATTGGTCAGGGTCGCAAGTTGTCCCTCAGCACACGGTCCCTGGAGATGGCTCGGGGTCCCAGGTCAATTGTACATAACCGAAAGAAAATTGTCTTCAGGTCCACAATGTCACTCGGAGGACCTCTTCCGAAAGCCCCCGACCAGATCCTCTGGGGCGACTCTTCGTGTCATGAATTCTCGTGCAGTGTTTCCATCTTCGTCCCTGTGAGGAAACTCATTCTCTACCCCCTCCCCTCCTACACAAAAAAATTCTGCATAATATTGCGGGAGGTTTTGTACAGCTTATTACTAAACACAGTGTAAAAATCACACACACACACACAGGTTGATTTGTGTGGGGGAAGAAGATAAATTTTTCCTCTGGTATACCTGCATCCCCCACCTTGTTGCTAATTGGCACTTGAGGGTGGGGAGACTGTATATACAGCGTGTCCAGATATTATTCACCTCATAAATGTTGTCAATAAAAACATTTTCTATGCAAGTGGAGTGGAGGTTGTGCCATCAATCAACGTGAATATGATCCACAACACGTGGAGATAATTCATCAAAAGACTTGATATTGTAAAAGCCACGCAGGGAGCTCTTGTAGAGGTTTATTAATAATGAGAAATATGTTCACTATGCTTGAGTCAATGAATGTAATTCCATGTCTGTTGTATCCGAGAAACTTTTTTACAATAAAGATATTTTGATCTGTTATGGGCATGGGCGCCGGCATGGGGGGGGGGGGTCGAACCGGTGGGTCGACCCTCCTGGAAATTTCCATCTTTTTATGGCAATTTATAAGCAAGCACTTTATTTCACCTCATTCTGCGTCATTGTTTAAAAATGGTCTTGAGATATCGAATTTGGTACGAAACTTTCATGATTTGCAACACTGAAACTCTGTTAATTTGTAAGTTTCACACGTTTTTTAAATTATTGCATTATCGGTATTAGTGTTGCCCACGGGACGAGACGGACAGGCTTTTAAAAATTCGAGACGAGACGAGATTGACCATGTGTCATGAGACAAACGAATATTTTCGAGACGAGACAGCATTTCCACGAGACGAGACAGGCCAAAGTCTCGTCTCGTGGGCAACACTAATACCGATAATGCAATAATTTTAAAAATGAACCCCTCTTTGCAAACTTTGGTCTGTATCACAATATTTTTGAGGGGAGGGGATGTCCTCGACATCTTCGATTCGACCCTCTCCTAGGAAACTTTCTGGCGACGCCCATGGTTATGGGGTGAATAATTTTTGGACATCCTGTATAATTTATGTAATCTCCTGATGCTTCCAGAGTCGATACTGGAATCTCTCCCACTGGAAATGTTTCAACTGTCACACTGGCAGATGTGTGATACATAGCGCAGTGACAGAATAATAGAATAAATCGAACATATTTACTTGACCACCTTTAAAGGTTCTTTCTGTATACAGTCCATTACAATATACATATACGTATGTGTGCACACATGTCCTCTTGGCGGAATGTTCAAACTAGGGATGGCCACAAAATCCTGCTAATCAGGATATTTTGGATTATCTTAAATATCCTAAATCTGGATATTCGAATTATCCACATATGTGAAATATCCGAAATATCCAAATGTGTGCACTATCCGGACAGATTTATCGTTTATCCATTTTACGTCTTCTTTTCATATTCCTCCCCGGTAGCCCACCTGTATAAACTTTTAACAGGGAATTAATATTGCAGTTTGCAACATTGTTCTCCATTCTACGTATGGATTCCATGATATCTCGCTTTCCATTCAACGCTCGGCTTTGAAGCCAGCTGAGGCCGGTGGGGGATGAAAAACCCGGTCATAGCCACATCACGACACAAACAGGAACAGTGGCGATATATCATCTCGTCGCCCTGACAAATTCGCGCTCAGCTCGATTCGCTTTTTTTCCTTCCCCCACCCGCTCTTGTCGTCTTGTCCGTGAGGTGGCGCTATCACGCCCCATCAGACACGACCCGCGGTTTAGTTTGATCTCTTGCCTTTTTTTTTCTTCTCGCCGCTTCTTCCAATCTTCCCTGCTTTTTCTTTTCCTTGCAGTTTCTCTCTCTCCTCTTTTTTTGGTTATCCGGAAGTGTGTGCTGGCCTTTGTCGCGCGACCCGCATTGTTGATGTTCTGATGTCTTTGTTGCGGCAGCACGCTTCACGAGTCTCGTCTGCCACCAGAAGCGGGCACCCTATGTAAAAAAGACATGCAGAGCAGACTCGGAAAACGTCACAACAATCTGTCACTCGCTTTTTGCTGCTCTTATACGAGCTATACGTAAGTTCAGATTCGCATCTAAGTTGTCCGAATCGACAGCGTGCGATCGTACAGTTCCATATTGTGTAATTTCGTTTTAGACATTCGTTTAGCTACTTTCCGCAAAACAAGCAATCAGAGAAAGCTCTGAGGTTCTAACACTTCGATTAGAACCTAGTGGGGTGCTTTTTTTTTTTTTTTTTTTTTTTACTATTTCTTACCAAACGAGTATTGGCAAGTATTGACAATAACGTTATAATAGTTGAGGGGAGGAATCGGAGAAAAGTGTTTCGAAGATGGACGTGGATAGGCATGGTATCTTAGAAGTTCCGAATAATGAAAATTTGGAGATGGGATCTAGGATTCGACATTCGCATATCGGTTACAGGATTCAAGGTTCGGATATTGGATCCAAGTTTCTGATATTGGATACATAAATTGAAGATTCGGATATCGTATTCATAATTCCGATATCGGATCACAAATGCGGGATTGGATCGAATATTGGATACAGGAATTTTAAGATGCGGATATCGGATACAGAATACGGGGTTGGACCGGATGCATGATTCAAGATTCGGAAATCGGATCGAGGTTTCGATATGGGATGAAGAATTCAATATACGGATATCGAATACAGGATTCGAGATTCCGATAGTATACGTAGGATCCAGGATTCGGCTTCGAACGCTCATCCCTAAAGCAAGAGCTCTCTATTTCTGGACAGAATCAATAACTTTCTTTCATCAGAAAGTGAGATAGTCAAAGAGAGAAAAAGCCTAGGTCTCGGATATGTGTAAGAGAACGAGACACCTGCCTGATCCTTCGAAAGGAGATCGTCTTGTTCGAGTCTTTAGTATAGCAGACTGTAAGGTATAGTCTACAGGGAAGTTTGAACTAAATGAAAACTAATTTAGAGATTCCAGGCTAGATCGAGACATTCCCTTAGAGGTTAAGTGGAGAATGAGACTGTAGTTTATATATCGAGATGAGACGATACTCACGAGACGAGACCGTGCCAAATTACAGTGGCCATGTTAAAAGGGGCTCAGGGTGGGCCACAGACCCACCAGAGTAGCGGTATTTTTGCTGTTGACATTCTTGCTGTCGATGTTTTGCACTATAGATGCCTTGCAGCGTCATAAAATGTTTTCTCGTCGATGTTTTGTCGTGTACAATATTCTGTATTAACATTGAAACTTGTGAGTTTCGGTTTTATGAACAAATAGGCTAATCGGAACTGAAGCTACAGTTTAAAGTGGGATCCAAACGGCTATGTGCTTCCATTAGGTTTCGAAAACTGGATCCTTTGATTACAAGGCGACAACATTACCACTACACCATCGGGGAAGGCGTTGGAACTTATGGGAATTTTTGTTTACTGCGATCTGTCCTTTAACCCATTTCTGAACCCTTTCTGTAGATGAAAACTGTTCCAAGTCCTTCCAAACTGAATACATCGAGACATTTGAATTGTTCTTGCTCATCCAAGCAGAAAATTCGGTCACCCAAGTGCAGGTTCGACGGCATCCCATGGCCTTTTCCAAAAGTCTCTCAACAATGCCGTTTTTAACCCCGTAATTGTTTTAGGAAAACGATTAAACCCGAAGAAAGAAGCAGGATGCGTCCAATAATAATTACCCAACCAGTTTTCGCAAACAGTACCTAATAAAGCGAAAAAGAGAGCAAAAGCGGCAACTGTCAGCGTCCTCGGAGACAAATGACCGTCTTGTGACACATCAGCGCAATTAGCGGCGACGGGATGTCACTGCAAAGAGGCGACGATTAGCCGCGTCCGTGTTAATGAAAGCACTCTGCCCCGCTAATGAAACGACCCCGGTGGCTTCGGTCGTACCCTGTCACGCTGCTGACTGATGGTGTCCCGGCCTCCGCGCGGCTAAGCAGCTGATTTTCAAACCCAATTTGCGGGTTCCTTGTATCGACAGCGTTATTGGCATTGCGCGAGAGCCGAAGGTCCCACTGGGTCAATGTGGTGCGGTGGCAAACGGGGACTGAATCGTTCTCCTGTACGCTGGAAGAACTTGACTGGAGAAATGACCGTCTGCAAAGTGAAATTTTGATTGGAGAAATGACTGTCTACACTGCAAGACCTGACTGTAGAAATTACTACAGTAAAAATGTTGACTGGGAAAATGTTCTATGCCGTGAAATGTTGACTGGAAAAATTACGATATTCACCGTGAAATGCTGACTGGAGAAATGATAGCCTACATTGTAAAATGTTGAACGGAGAAATGACTGTCTAAGACCGTCAATTTTCTCTGCCATCTAACTATCGTAAATTGAAAAACATTATGAATGACCATTACATAACACGTGGCGCGACAGCCCGTGAGGGCCAGGGCCTACCTACCGACTGCCGGCCTCACTTCCATCTACCGCGGTGGAAGATGATCCAACCAGTTGCCAGATGACGTGTGGTCAGCACGACGAAGCCCCAGTAGTTCTTTTAGGGTTTCCCTGACCGGGTTGCGCTATTCATTCGTAGTTCCCCAATTACTTCACGATGGTTGGTGGCCATCTATCCCATACACATGCTGACATTTCAGAAGAAAATTTGTTACGCTTCTCCCAGGAGACTCGAAACTGCGCACGTCCCGTAGCCGGAGTCCAAAAGCCTGACGGCCAAGGAGCGGGACGAATGAACTTTACATAGTTGCCTTAATGCATTTATAGTGCACACAAGTGTAATTTATAATCATTATCTAACTATACGCAATATAAAATATTGAAATTTAAATTTGAAAGTTTTCGCTTTGTATCTCAATATTGTACGGTGGGTTTATGTAAGTAACACGTGTGTTTGTTGAATATTCCAGCCGGTTAACGACTGCATCCTTACTCCTCATTCTAGCCACAGCACAGAAGGGTGACGACATGAGTGCGCATGCGCTATAAAAAATGTTGCGGCTTGTTCTTGTAAATTAACAGACAGGTAGTTAAATTTCAACACGAGATATTGTAAATTTTATGATAACTTCTCACAGTGTACTTGTTCCCACTTGAAAGCAAACATTTCGAAATTTCTAGTATCATTTAGGGTAAACTGGCCTAAAATGATATACTCAGGTAAAATGACATAGTGCGTGTTTCTCGGATGTGGAGGTTTATAGACGAAGGCAATTCAGTCCTTCCGATGCACAATGTAAGAAAACTGGAACCTGTGAAATGGCTAATGTGTACGATGAATGTGCTGTTGTTGGCAAGTGATTTTGTGAAAAAGTAGGTGGTGAAGTTTTCTTTTGCAAGTAAGGGGAAATGTATTTGCACATCTTAAACTGTCACTATCGGATTAACAATAGGAATTTTTGTGCATAACGTTCAATGGTTTAAATGAGAATGTACTGTCGCGTGGAATGGTCTATTGGCGTCTGAGAAAAACACTTCATAACTTTTGTTTATGTTGTCGGGGTTAAAACGACACATTGCTGATCAGTCTAAAATTACAGTGTGTCATTTTACGCTAATAGAGCAAATGAGGAAACACTTATCTTATATCGTCGCCTTGAAATCAAGTTGTCTCGGGTTCGATACCCGGTGGAGGCACATAGTGGTTCGGATCCCACTTTAAACTGTAGGTCCAGTCCCGAATAGCCTTTCTGTGCATAAAGTGGACTTAAAACAACAATTTAATCAAAATTACACAGTATGTCATTTTACCATCACTTATTATGTCATTTTAGGCGCACTATTTCAGTACTTGAAATATTGCATCTTGCACTTCAAACGACTAGTTGTTCTTTGAGCATATATCATTCGAATTATTTTTATATTGTAGCCAATGAATGTAAGAATGGGTTACAATAAAATCAGCTTTCTAACCTGTAGTCTTGTCCTATTTTTAGGCGTTCTACAAAAGGTATGTCATTTTAGGCCAGTTCCCCTATAGTTGAAAGATAATGTTTTAAACCCTCTTCAGCACCTCCAAATTTCATCTCAATAATAATAATAAAAAACATAAAGTCAAGTTCATTATATTGTCTGCTACTCAATTTTCGGTTGCAATACACATGTCGAAAGTGAAATTTCAGTCTCGATTAGCCTCTGTTTCATACAACGATTGTTCTTTAACATTTCAAAATAGTAATGAGCAATAGCATACACGCATATATATAGTTACTACATACACACACACAAATACATACATACATGCATATATATAGATGGGGGTGTAACAGTTAATCTCAATCTTATGACTTGACAGAACCCTTCCAAATTTTTTTTCAGGGTACGCGCCTATTCCCATGCATACATACCCTTTCTGTTTCATCCTCCTATAAACTTTCCAGGAACCCATCCTAAGGAAGAGGGTTTGTGAGATAAAAACCTCGCAGCCCTGACTGCGTTGCGGCCTCGGCCGACATCCCTCTTCGCCACTAAAGAATCGATCCCGAGACACATCAAGACCAACCCGTACGGACTAATGACTTTCCCATCAGCGGCTACCAGGTGACGCTGATGACCGTGTCATTGCCTTCGCCGTGACCCGAGTAGGTCAGCTGCTCGCAGGGATAAGTGCCGGATCCCACCCTCCCTTCCTCGTCCCTCCTCCCCACCCGCAGTTCCGGGAAGAAGGAAGAAAAAGCAAGGGGGTCCATCACCATCGGATTCTTTCCCCCGAGATCGATACCCCGACATTGTGTGTGAGAGGAGAATATCATTAACACTGGCTCCTGTGGGGGATGCTGCGAGATGAGGGGGAGGCTCGTCATCAATGTCCCTCCAGCAACTAGCAGACGTTTACCCTTCTTTCCTGAGGAAATTGGAGAAGTGTAGCAGCAGTGGATCGGTGATTGTCCAATTGTTTGTTAGCTCTGAAACCCGGTTCCGCTACACCAGCCTTTAGTGATAACTTCATAGTTGCTAGAACTCCCGCTAGATGGAAACCCTAAAATTTCGGAGCGTCTTGAAAGCAATAAACTCCCGACTCTAAAGCAAGAAAACTGGTTAAGATTGGTCCAAAATATCGAAGAAGATGAAGGGATGAGGTAGTATTCTTACGTCCAGTGTAGTTGGGTTTCTATTCATTTCACTACTGCTTCCATTATACAAAATAACACTTAACGCCTTCATATTTCATGCGCATGTATTAGACCCTTATGAAATACAATCTTTAACGGCAATAGAATTAGTTTATTCCAGACCAGCTTCGTCATCACTCCAATCAATCATTAGTCCAGGTGTGAAGGTTATTGCCCGAGTTTTTAGGTAGCCAAAACATGTGACATATGTAGTCAAATATTTATCATAGTTTTCGGCCAGTTCCTTCATTCGTGTGCTATTCCTTGGGTTCGGGTGGACTTCTCGTAAATTCCATCAGGATTACTACTCTAATTGCTGTCATTTTCTCAAAAATGAAGACTAATTTATTGAATCTTGCGTGTGTGTGTGTGTGTTTATGTATTTCTAGTTTGTTACTTGAAGACTAAAATTGGTGAACGATGTAAGTGCCAAAAAAATTCAAACACCGTTTTCCACGTTAAACTGTCAAATGTGCCATGCCTTATAATGTGGTAAAAGTGGATGGTAGCCCTCTAATTAGTTCAAAAGGGCGTGTAAAGAGGTCCCTGCGGGCTGATTTGGTGAACGATGGAAGTGCCAAGCGAGGTTACTGAAATTCACTAACAATATATTTTTAAAAAATGTTATTATTTCAGGTACCAAATGAGGTTTCACGTTGAGGGTGTGAAAATCGTAAACGTTGTAAAAACAGTTTTTTGCGATTTCCCAACACTTTCGCTTTTGGCACTTACAACGTTTACCACGTTTAGTCCTCACTTGTTCTCCGAGCAGACCTCCGTGGCGGAATAGTTAACACATCGCGCCACGATGCCAGGGGTCCCGGGTTCGAATAACGGCCTAGGCATGATGGGTGTTCTTCGTGAGTGTCTCTTCATCAATTTCATCATAAAATCACCCATCCTCATCGTCGCGATTAGCCAAAAGGGGCAGAAAAGCGACGCTAATTAACAAATTAAGCTGTGCACCCTGATTAGTAATCATATTTTCTGTTACTGAAAAAATGTCTAGTCGAAAAATTTACCCAAAACTGTTTCCGCAGAGTGTCAGAAAGGGTGTAGTTATTCTCCATCCAGTGCGAGAATGAAGCTAATGTAAACTTATACACGTGACTTCTGAGAAATAGTTCCTTTCCTATGCGTTAGATCTGGTGTACTTTACTCATGAACGTACTCGTAGCTGTACGCCTCAGAGAATACAGTAGCACCAAGCTTTCTGAAACCTCGGAAAATATGCAAACTACAGGCTTCCCCGTAATTTAGCCTAGCGACACTAGCGCCACTGCTTCCACGCCAGGGTTTCAAATGCGTGGTGGATCTACATAAGGTTCCACGCCTTCAGTATAGTGATTAGTGGGTACGGTGAATGATGTGACTCCATCACAAACACTATTCCTACGCGCAAGAATCCTACACAGTTGCCATTGACATACTCAATAGCATTTCTCACAGACCTCCAAGGACGTGTTTAGGGAGGGGGTGCAGGGGGTCCGACCCCCACCCCGAAAGACTTACTAAGTATTATTAAATAGTGAAAATAAAAAAGTAAAGTGCTCCCCTGTGCATTGCATAGTGAATTAAATAATGAAAATATACTTGTTGTTGAATCAAGGGTTATTTACTTCAGCCACACTAATTCGATGGCAAAGGATTACATTGGGATCACACGACTTTGAATCACAGTACCAAAGAAGATTTATGCAAGATCTATTAGTACTTACAATAATATGCACAAAATATTACCAGGAACTTTACTTTTCGTCAACTGGATCTATCATCCCTTTTTTATATTCAATTAATATTCAATTTTTGATATTCAAGAAATATTCAATTCTTTATCTATTTGACATTATTTTCCTTGCCAGCGCGTTTTTTACAAAGTTTTTCGACCTTAGCTATATGTAAGCAAGATAATGAATACGTGCTGTTACATCACTATCCTTAACTCATCTTTTAACCAGGAGCGTATATTCTAGGCTAGCTAGGCTACCTGAGAAGCCTGAAGTCTAGATAATGAAATAAAGGAGAGAAATCTATCAGAAATTGTATATAAAATTATTCATATCAGTGAGATGATGATGATCGTGATTCTGGAGTTGGCAACCTGATTTCCTATGAGTTGGCAACCTGATTTCCTATGAGTTGGCAACCTGATTTCCTATGAGTTGGCAATCTCATTTCATATGAGTTGGCAACCTGATTTCCTATGAGTTGGCAACCTGATTTCCTATGAGTTGGCAACCTGATTTCCTATGAGTTGGCAACCTCATTTCATATGAGTTGGCAACCTGATTTCTTGAGAGTTGGTAAACTAATCTCTATTCATAGCCTAGGACCACGTGACGTAGTTAGATAGCCCAGATCTTAGTCTCAGTATACGCCACACTGCTTTTAACCTATTCATGTAATAAAAAATATAATATTTATTAATTTGAATATTTAAATTAATACTACTATTAATTATAATTATTTTAAATTAATTTAATATAGTTAAAATTATTTTAATTTAAACGTTATTATTATTATTTCGGCCCCCTCGAAATACGTTTTTAGATACGTGCCTGCAGACAACGTATAGGCCTACTATGTATTTATATTGACTTTATTCTTACAAAGGACAGACAATAGATGCTTTCTCCAGTAGAAAAGACTGAAGCACACTTCACCGAACGGGATGCGAAGGAAAAACTTCCTGGATGTTATTTTCGCATTACACCGTCCGTTTCTTCCCCGTGCCGTTCCACACGCGCGTCCAGACATCAATCCATCTTGTTCTGACACAAGTCATCTTAGCGCTCCTGCCGTCGCTGCAAATGGTCTGGAAGAAATTTGTGTGATTTCCACCGCACACAAATAATGTCCGCAGTCTTTATTTTCGCGATTCTTGACCGCGAACGTGACTTCTTGGTGGTTTCAGATAATTCTCGGCGAGCTTTGTGCGGAAAATTTGTTCGCAAATCATTCTCTTCGCTCGCTACGTAAGCGTTCCTAATTGGTTTTCCTCCGTGGCGCCAAATCGCGAATATTAATCCTCTGCTAAAAAAAAACAATTCGCCTGGTCGAAATTTCATTCTATTTCTTTTCCTGCTCATTGAGGAAAAGTCGTCGAAACACGTCAGCGAGGGCGTTCGGGCGTGAAAACGGTCTGAAATTGGTTCTGCTATTTTGGACATGTACGCCTCGAGAGGGTTTTTGTTTCGTCTCTTCTGAGCAGACCAATGCCTTTTAATTCGATTCTTCAAGTGTTGCTATCACCTTCTCTCTCTCTCTCTCTCTCTCTCCCTCTCTCTCCAATTCTCTACTTTCTCTCACTGTGTCTCCCTCATTCTTTCTCCTTTCTTCTTGCTGTTTCTTTATCTTTATCACCCTTTTCCTTCATTTATCTCCTTTTCTTTCTCTTTTCTCTTCCTTTGTCTTTCTATTCATTTTTCTTTCTTCTTTCCCTTTGCCTCTTTCAATGTTCTCCATCTTTCTCACTCCTTTTATATTCCTCTTTTCTTCCGATCTATCCCATACTTTCTCTTTAGTCCCATATCTTCCTATGATTCTTTTTTTTTCTATTTTTATTTTTTCACTCCCTCTATTGGTTTCTCCCTTTCCCTACGCTCTTTATTTCGTTCTTCTCTTTCTCACCAGCCGCTCTGAAGGCGGAGCAGTAACTCCGAGGCCTCCTAATCGAGGGGTCTTGGGTTCAATCTCCGGAGGAGGCACACAGCACATTCGTTTGGATCTTAATGTAAACTGTAGCTTCAGTCTCGTTTAGCCTATCTGAGCATAAAGTAAGAAGGCAAAGCCACCTTTTCACATTGCAATATGCCGTGTGGAGGAGTTCATGAGATCTGCTCCTCACTTTGTTGTTGATGAGGAGCTTGTTTCATTCATCCTCATCGTCATGAAAGTGTACACAGAGGAAAAAATACGTGTTTGAATTAACAAAACACGCTGGGTTAAGCTTTTTGGAAACCGCAAATTAAAAATTTGGTAGCCTTTACCAAATTTTGTAATTTTCATTGAACTTTTTTGTAATTATAAGCTAAAGAATTTGTTCAAAGTGATTGATTTGGAGAGACTACTTTTTGGCTATTTCAAACCAACTTTTTTCTCTGTGTAGGAAGTGGGGAGCCAAAAATATAAAACTAAAATGCAGTCAAAAGTGACAGAAACTAAAGCAAATACAATAGAATGCCAGAGCAATAGCCTGGAACTTCTACTACATGGGAGCAGAGGTCGACGTGAAAATTTTGAAAGGGATGCGAGGGGAATATTTGCTCTAGCCTTGGGATCAGCAGAGAGGATGCTCCTATGGTCGAGCATGGTAGCAGTGGGATGCGTGGGAGAACGCTTTGTGCAAATTTTCCTATTCTCTGTCCACTGTAAGATTTAAGTGATTGTAAACAAATACACGTGGCTCCTGAGAAATCCATTGGTTATTGGAATTGCGCCTCTGCAGGAATCTTGCATGCCAAGCCACACTACGCACTACGTTACTGACTTGTGAGACCTTATATTCTGAGCTGTTGAGCTAAGACCACTAGATTCATGGACAAAATAAAATCAGAACTAACACATAAATGTTTCTAAATATATGATCAATTGGGTATAGATTTAAGGTGGGGTGTATACATAATAATATTGTAGGATACGCACAGCCTAAGGACTTCTATCTTAAATGTCAATAAATATCATATCATGTAAAAATAAATAACCCGTGGCGTTACAGCCCATGAGGGTCAGGGCCTACATACCAACTGCCGGGTTCACTCCCACCTGTCGAGGTGGGATATCATCCAACTAGTTACGTGGTGACGTGTGGTCAGCACGACGAACCCACAGTTGTTGTTGTAGGTTTCCATGACCGGCTTACGCTACTCATTCGTTGCTCCCCAACTTACCTCACGATGGTGGATGGTCACCGGTCACATACACAGGCCGAAATCTCAGGAGAAAAGTTGTTACGCTTCCCCCAGGAGACTTTATTTGAACCTGTGCGCGTCCAGACAGCATGGCTACGGTGCGCGACAAAATTAACACATAGAAAAGGAATTATTATTCAGCATTCTTCTTGTTTACATTAACTTTGTTCCTAAGGTGGATGGATAATAGCTGTGGCGTTACCATCCAGGGAAGGGAACAACAACCGCGCTTCCACGGTTTCCATTTCAGAATCCACTACTCTAACCAGTCGTTGGTGGAGACCGGCAAGGGACCTTTGTATGTTCCTAAGAAAATTAACCGAAGACAAACCGACTTGTTAAGAATACTGTACACACACACCAGCATAATAACGCAAGCCACGAAAAGAAAACATGTGCACCTCTTCCCTCCCCGAAAAAAGCAACTCATAATATGGTAATGATTTACTCGTCACATAAATTACCGGCCACTTCTAAGGACAAATAAACAAAGGAAGAATAATCTCTATCTTGAGCGCATCTTCCTTTATTTGTAATATCTCCTCGGCGTGTTACCTCTTTCAGATGGCTTCTCATCTCTTTTCCTCCGTGGCGATATTTTCCTTCTCTTCCCGGTTATCTGATTCACGAAGCCTGCCGAACCTGTCACCATCGGTCGGTTCCCAAGGATTGATGGGACGGAGCGCAGCGGGGAAAGAGCCATATAGTATCACCCCTTGTATCTTCTGACGTTGGGGAGGCCGACAGGAAAATCCCAATGCTCTATGTGGTGTTACTCGAACCCGGAGCAGAAATTGCCGTCCGTATCACTTCATCTTCGAAATTAGTAATTTGCGGCGAGACTGAGTGTATCGAGCATCATCATCTGAGTGACCTTTGGAGACTTGATGTTGCTCCGCGGTTTTGTGGGTTGTTGGTGCTAGGTTCGACTCTCTAACACAGGACCACTTTGAGAAATAGTTAATTATAACATTTGGGTTGCATTCAAAAAGTATTCACGCTACGACGCCAGAGGTTCCGGGTTCGAATCCAGGTCTGAGCGTGTGTGTTCTTTGTGAGTGTCCATTCATCAATTTCATCACTCATCCTCATCTTCGCGATTAGCCAAATGTGACAGCAAAGCTAAGTAAAATAAATCAAATCAAGCAAGCAAGTACATTTCCTTAATGCAAAACGTGCTCCACATGACCACCAGGCCTCCCCGATGGCGCAGTGGTAGCGTCGTCGCCTTGTAATCAAGGGGTCCCGGGTTCGATACCCGGTGGAGGCACACAGTGGTTTGGATCTCACTTTAAACTGTAGGTCCAGTCCCGATTAGCCTTACTGTGCATAATATGGTCTTAAAACACCAAATCAATGAATCAATCAATCACATGACCACCACCAGTCTCAACACATTTCCTCAAACGTTTCAATCTGTTTGCTAGAACTCTCTTCAACGCACGAGAATCCAGAGCAGGTGTTGCAGAGGTTATCCTTACCTGGAGAAGATTCAGATCTGAGATTTTTACATATAGCTCTGATTTGAGATTTCATGTGGCAAATTAGTCTATGGGGGTTGAGGTCAGGTGACCGTGATGTCACTCTATAAGATCCAGGAGGGAGAGTCAGTTTCCGTGAGACTGATTTCGCTGCAGAGCCACTAAGAGTCTTCGGGATCAACTCTCCATAGAAAAGGCACCTCCAGGTTGGAGAAGCTCTGAATCTGCACCCATGTTTGACCCGCGAACCAAAAACCGGAAACTAGTTTAGAGGGATATCAAGCTAACATACATGCTTTTATTGAGAGATTTCACCAAGTTACCTGGAGACCGGAATCATAGGTGGGTACCCTGTAAAATTAAGGAAATGTACATGTATATAATAATTTAGTGCTTTTGTAATTGTGATAGCGCTACGTGTCATTCCAGTACCCATCGGACAAAGGAACCAACCCCTCTCCCAGAATTGAGGGCGAAATTCAGAACACACCAAGGTTAAACCACGTTTGGGGTCGTCAGGAAACCAACTTTGGACGGAATGCTTTATTCTGTAGGCGCCTGGTACAACAATCCTTTCAAAACTAGCTGTATGTTGAACTAATCCCGGTCATTGGCCCAATTGCAGGAAAGATCTGTTCTCATTTGTGCTCAATCCTCACAGACAAACAAACAAAAACGGAATGGGCGATGGGGGTAATAAGCTAGAAGATCGATAAAGTAGAACTGTATATTTCCCAAATGAAAAGACTAAGTCGCTTTATTTAGCTCTCCATCCCTCCCTTTCCTACGATTGATCTATCTTGGGAAATACACTTTCGGCGTTTTCAATTGAGATTTCGTTCTCCCCTCCCCTCTCCATCCTCCATTCATCTCTAGGACCTTGTGCTGTTTCCAAATTGCCGTCAGTAGCCAAAGCTGGGTATCTTCGGGACGTTTCCCTCCCTCCCCCACTTTCTTGATCTCAGCAGCAGAAGAAGAGAAGAACCAAGAAGGCTAAAAGGGAGGTGTGTCCCTTGCTTCCCAAGGTCCAGAGTGAAATTAGCCATTAAATCTGTAAAATGGACGGCCGGAGGTTGGGTAAGGGGGGAAGAGGAGTGCGGGAACTGCTGGAAGATACTGTTGCACAAACTCCGCTGCAGGATGTTTCAAAAGGAATGTGGCGCAATCACATGAAAGTTTGCGAATTTGTCTGTACGTACAGTCAATGTTTTTCAGTTAGTACAGCTAAAGGAAATAGGGAGACGAAGTCTGGATTTTGGCTATCCTGTTTTGGTTTTTAAAGTAATAAAATCTTCCGGAACAGGCGTCATAGATATTTCAGTAGCGAGAAACTAAAGCCAAACTTTTGACCCGAACAAAATTTTGCTCATTTTTCTGCAAAAAGAACGAAACGCTGCTCGTAATGAAAACCAAGCTGGTGAAAAGAACATGTTAATTGTAAAATATCAAATCTTATCGTGCTTTGCTGTTCGATAACCCCAAGTTTTATCATTAATGAGTACATGAAACACTACACTGTAAGAAGTTAGTGTAAAATTTACAATTACTGTTAAAATTTAACAGTCTGCCTGTTAATGCGCAAGAAAGGAAAGCAACTTCCTTTTTTTTGCGTGTACGCAAGCACATTCGTATTGCCACTGTGTTGTGGTTAAAATGAGAAGTCAGTAAGCACTTGGAATATTAACCACAGACGCACTAATACATACAGGATGGCCCAAAAGTCAGTTTCCCCTGAGAGAACTGTTAAGGTTCCTGGTTCGATCCCTGTACCTACGGATACGTTACGATATACAGCTTCACCAAGGTAAGAACATCCCTGTGGCGCTGTAGTCTAAGAAATAAATTTAAAGTGTTGTTAAGAGTTCCACCGGGCAAACGGATTTAAGCATTAACATTATCTGTGTAGAGACTGCTGAAATATCATTCACATATACAACAAGTATCATAATTTTCTCCTAGGGGAAACTGAATTTTGGACCACCCTGTACATATAGAAGGAATAAAGCTTTAAAATTTAGATTTGAATATTTTATAATTCATTAAAATAGGTAATATTATTAAATTGCTGTTGTGTAGTACAACGTAATATATATATATATATATATATATATATATATATATATATATATATATATATATATATATATATTAGGAACTGTATCATTGAAATTACATTAATACATTATAATCGGCTACGCTATTTTTTTATGTTAGTTGGATGTCAGCCAATCTCGAGTTAAGTACACTGCAGTGCACAATATATATCTTTTTGGGATGATAACTGCTACTATTTGGCCGCATATTACGACTCACGAGAAACTGGAAACGCTAAAAGATGCCCGCATATGTATATGTATAAAATTGAAAAATGCCTATCTCTATAAAGCATTCGACGTGGTTTGGTCTCGTTAGTTGCCGCGCTGTCCGCTTGATGGCGGGACGTACGTTCGAGCAGAG
Source organism: Lepisma saccharinum (assembly GCF_977018435.1). Lineage (NCBI taxonomy): Eukaryota > Metazoa > Arthropoda > Insecta > Zygentoma > Lepismatidae > Lepisma > Lepisma saccharinum. The sequence goes on along the minus strand of NC_139231.1, from coordinate 49,230,956 downwards.
AGAGCATTAGGCTGAATGAGCACGAGTTTTCAAATACTTTCTGTGCTTTTCTCCCTCTCTAAAATATCCGCACTTCACCTCTATGTTCCCTCTCCCATCCCATCTTTCCTTCTCTCTCTCTGTGTGTGTGTGTGTGCCTACTCGTATAAACCGATCCTCTAGCTCGGCGGGCTGCAGAAATAAAAAGGACTGACTTACTGTGGAAGCCAAACCTTGCCGATTTTATTCATCGCTCTCAGCGAAAATAAAAGGGGAGGCATCCTTTTCAAGAAATCGACATGAACGTGTCATTGCTTCAAAAGCCAAAAAGCAAAACCCGATCTCTCTCTCTCTCTCTCTCTCTGTGTGTGTGCGATCTCTAACCCCCCCTCCCCCCTTAACCCTCCCACATCTCTTCACTGCTCTGTCTCCTTCCCTATGACCTATGTCCATTGATTCCTCCACTTTTAATGATTCCAGCATGATCTGATGGCGAGCTCACTGATGGACTTTTGATGGCCGAGTTCCGCCTCAAGCATTAAAAAGATTATTCTCTAGTTTTTCGGTCGCTTTTCAGACTCCCTCCCCCCTCTTTCTTTTCATCCCTGTCTCTTTCGTGCCCTTTCCATCCGCGTCCTCTATTCTTTTTGATTTGTTGCCAGAGTCCGCCGAAAAGGGAGAGAGATATAAAGAGGACACAGGAGCACAGGTTTAAGTTGCTCTGCGATCGGTTGCTCCGCCGAGTTTTAAATCAATGGGTTGAATGCTCCACGAGTCGAAAGCGCATAATGGGCTCGTTTCTTCAAAGTACTGCGATCGGACTGTTTAAGAGCAGTCTATTATGGGTGGGGAAAAAATCAGGAAACGGATTTGTATGATTCCCGCACTGGCTAATCATGTTAAACTTTGCTATCCCAGGCCTATTGTTGCAAACACAGAGCAGAATCGACGGGTTCTAAACCATCTAGAATTCACAGAAAAGTGGTAATTTAAAATAAACTGGGAAGCAAAGGTAACGAAAGAAAGGCACTCATCGAAACTTGAAAGCATATATTTATTCATATTCATCGTCAAACAATGGGTATGGCTATATACGAAATATCGACAATCATGTTAAGGTATTAAGCTAACTTACCAATTGTCTGACATTCGCAAAGGTTTATTGCTTCAGCACATTTCACCCCTATTATGGGCAAGACAGCTCCATTCTTGTCCAACCTTGCCAATATCCTTCAGTACCCTTTCTGGAAATACCCAAATGCCAACCTGACTTACAGTAGTACACCCTGGAGTTTATTTTACAGATTAACGAGGCTCCGGCGTCTGGACTCACAGCCTGTATAATCCTCTGTGGAGCTCCTGCTGCGTCGTTCCTACATGTTTGTTATTGTCCCCATCACCCATCCTATCACCATCCATCCCCATCGTCACAATTAGCCAAAAGTGACTGAAAGGGGACGTACAGTGAACTAAATCAATCAATTATTCTAATAAGATACTAAGGTAGTTACTACTAAACACCGTAGTCCAACAGGCATATGTTCAGCCAAGGTCTGTCAACTGGTTTTTCATTGGGTGACGCGTCGTCAGTTCATCCAATCTCATCGCTTCTGTAATCGAAGTCTGATACTTCTTTTCAAGTAGCTTCCAAATTGTCCTCACGATGCTGGGTCAAATCCGAAAGTTTAGGGCTCTCGCTGGTGACCGAATCCCGTACCGCTCATATCAACACCAGACTTACTTCTACGCGGGATCTTACAAGGTTCTTAGAAACTTTTATTATCGTAATAGACGACATCATCATTGCATTCACATTCTCCATTTTACCCCACCATTGACTATGCTCCATATATCTTCTGAACGCATCCATGATCTCAATTCTTCTCACTTATCTATTTCATTTCTTCCATCGCATCTACACTATCCTTCAGTTTTCTCCTATCTACGTGGTGCTCTTTGTGATCAATTCTTCTTAATTGTTTGATCACTTTTATTATATTATATGCTCGTCGGCTTGTTAGTCATTTCCGCGTCCTACACAGTTGTGGAAGATCTCTTCAATAAAAAGAGCCACGGGAAAAAGTCCTCACGTGATACTCGCTGAGGAATGCTAAATTCAACGAAAAGGCCCAACATAGTTTCTGTTCCTTAGGCCGCTTCCATCTTCAAGTGACATGGCCTTCCATTCAGCCCCCGTACCATACCATATAGCTAATCACGATGATAGGATTAATGCCGATCTCCGCTGCGATGCCAGGGATCCGGAGTTCGAATCATCTTCTTTGTGAGTGCCCCTTCATCAATTTGATCACATCATCGCTTATCCTGGGCCTCGCTGATGACGCAGTGGTAACCTCGTTGCCTTGTAATCAAGGAGCCCCGGGTTCGATACCCGTTAGAGGCACAAGAAGTTCGGATCCCACTTTAAACTGTAGGTCCAGTCCCGATTAGACTATCTGTGCGAAAAGTGGTCATAAAGCAAAAATTCAAAGAAACGTGACTCATCCTCATTGTAGTTATTAGCCAAAAGTGGCAGAAAAGCGACGCTAAATAACAAGAATTAAATCTAAGTTAGCGTGAATGGCGATTGGATGAATGAAACAAAGAAACCCCCACGCACAGGCCGGGGCATGAACCCAATCCCACTTAACGCGCTCGGCCATAGAGGTGACGCAAACACCTGTCATATCTGCCTGCAAAAGAAAGATTAAAAAAAATCACAACTGGATATTCGTGACCAATCCCCACTCCTCTTTATCGCCTCCTACGTATCTGTGTTAACCAGGAATCCCATTTTAAAGTGACTGACTGCTGTAATGGCGCGTTGTTTAAGTCCCCGTGTTATTCTATTCCGGCTGTGGCAGGTATGGCGGAGTGATGAATGAATCTGAAGATTGTCTCCTGTTTCCCCTCCCCCTCCCCCTTGTCCTTCACCCGCACGGGAGAAGAATCTGTGTCGTTCGTCACGCCATAAGGATCCCCCCCGGGGAATCCTCTCCCCTTTTTCACCGTGTTCGCTCACAGCTCAGTGACATAAAAGGATGAGCTTTCGTCTTTTCCTCCCTCATTTTTTTTCATCCCCTCCCCCTCCCTATCTTCGCTCGCTCGTGCCCTTAATTGAGTCGGATGTTTCCGTCAAATGTCTGTTTAATCGCCAGCAGAACAAGGGACAAGGGGTGGATATGGATCTGCTGGTTAAAAAAGAATTTTAAAAAAAAGAACCGCAATTATGAACTGGAACGCTTTCGGGAAAGATAACATTATTACAAAAGCACGAGAGGGAATCACACGTGCGGGTTGTGGTCATATCCGGCAGTATGTTTACCCCCTTAGCACCTACCATCTAGGTGACGTATGTGAACAAACGCTTTGAATATTACGGCAACCGCGTTAGCGACGTTCGTTAAATGGAAGTTGATTTACTGACTGTCGTTCATTTGTGCCGTTAGACTAAATGAGACGGGGATGACAAAACGAAAAATAGGATCAGTAAAGAATGAAATGGAAGAAAGATGTCGCGGAACTTTGACCTTCTTCAGAAGCAAAATTTTCAAGAATGCCATTTGTTTTAAAAAAATTCAAATAGATATTCTGAAATCTGAAAGACTACTATTTAGAAATCAACCCAGAGCTCCCAGGAGAGTATTTATGTGGATAGTTTCCGCTGTTGTCTGAGTTCTCGTAATACACTATCTACCAAAAAGTAATTGGGCACCTATGATGGTGGTTAATTTAGTATCTAATTTGAATCATTTAGTTTCATTTAGTGGGACCACTGGTGGTTGTTCGTGGCACAATGAACTCACAGGCATACTGTACAATACTAGACAATCAAATGCTTCCAACCTTGTGGCGTTTTTACGGAATGGACCCCTGTTACTTCCAGGATGACAATGTTAGGTGGCATGTTTCGGAGGCTACTATGCAGTGGTATGCCGACAACAATGTTCACCGATTGGTCTGGCTTGCACAGAGTCCTCATCTCAATCCCATAGAACAGAACACCTTTGGGAGGCATTGGACTGGCGGGTGAGGTCTCGGGAGATGCGGCCAAATTCCATTGCCCAACTGAGTGAGATCTTGCAAGAGGAATGGCGACACATTCCAATGGACGTCCTCCACAAACTAGTCGAGAGCATGCCTGACAGAGTGACTGCTGTTATAGCAGCAAGAGGTGTCTCCACGAGGTTCTAACAGGGTTCGCACCACCAGACAACCATTTTGTACACGTGCCCAATTACTTTTTGGTAGATACGAGTAGTATACATAGTTTGCCGGCTCTGTATAAAAGAAGAATGTCCTTCCGGCTTTCGTTTTGAAGAACCAAGAATATATTCTTAATTCTGAAAGACATACGTTTAGAATTCACTATAAAGCTTTCACTCAGATATTCTGAAAAATATATATCACCCTACATCTAGAACATTCATACAGATTTTCTGAATTATGAAAAGTTCCGTCCCTTTAAAAATCACCTTGTAAATCTCAGAAGAGTCTTTCGTGTGGATTGTTTCCACTGACTCAAGGACTTAACTTGTTGGAAGAATCTTTCCGTTTAAGGCGAAGAGGGACTACGCACCAGTTGTGCATTTATTTCAATATCGCCGGATTGGGCACTGCTATTTAAAAAAGGGATTAGTATGCAAAAGAGTATGAATTTCTCTCCGTGTTACAAGTGGAAACTGTTTTTCATGTTGATTCGTAAGCTAGACACGATGTTTGAAAAATATGATCAATAAGGATTTACAGAATCCCATGTATTCCTTATGGGAAATCAACTTCAACTCCAAGTTACGGCTAATCAAATGGGAGTTTCGACTTTTCCTACTACTATGACATAGTTCAACGTCCTTTTTCCGTCCATGTACTTTTCTAAGTCATTCGATGTTTGATATTCGCGAGGGAACGAATAAAATAATGGTCCCATAAGCCTAATGCTTTTCTCCTTGCCTCCTACGGCCATCCTGGCAGTGTTGCCAAACCTGATGTGCATAAAAGAGCTAAATTTCACCATCAATAGAGTTAAAGATGACTTTCAAGGAGCTAGATTAACGAAGGCTGCATAAAGTGCCTCCTAGGGTAATTTTAGGTGTCAGAGGGGTGGGGCGCTGCTATTACCAATAGCTTTAAACTGGTGGCAATTTATTCTTAATTTTCACCGCCTAGATTGGTGGCATCATAGTGGGGCAATGGGGCGGGTACCACAGTTCACAGCCAAACTAGTGCACGAAATAGCCAGATCTGGCTCCAAAAGAGCGAAGTTGGCAACAGTGATCGGCAGCTGCCGCAGCGAGAAAGACCTACGGGAAATTGTCCCTCTCCCCCATCTCCTTCGCAGATATTGCGAAGTTTGAATGACTATATCTAATTAGAAATCACCCTGAAACTTTTACGTAGATATTCTGAATCCTGATAGACTATATCTGTTTAGAAATCACCTTAAAGATATCAGAAGGGCCTCTGCGTGGATTGCTGCACAGTTGGCTGGATGTTTCTAATAGTGACTCCAGCTCGAAGATTATTCCCCAACACTCTTTTGAAGATTATCATTTGTTTGAAAGATTGAAGTAGATATTATGAATTCTGAAAGACAGCATTTCCTTTGATTGCGATTGGCAGCTTTTACTTCCTCAGCTTCTGTAGCCGGGAACATGAAGACTCGGATCACGAGGACTGGAGCTTGGGTACTTAAAGTGGGTTGAATTTGGTTGTAGAATAATGCTTGAATTTAAGTAGTGAAGAGACTAGCTGACGACAAAATTGTTTGAAAAATTTGTCTGAAGCCACCACACAGTCACACTTCCTCGAACTGAACCCGTCTTTCTCAGACCTGGACACACGGGTTTATTTGTGTGAGGAAAGGGGGACCAAAGAAAAGCAGGAGCTTAGGGGCATTTTCCTCGCACGATTGCCTCCAGGATTGGCCACTCGGTTCCCGTTGTCTCCAGAAGGGAATGAACCCGCGGATGACAGATGTTGCCATTCTCCCGGCTCATCAGCCTCCCTCTATGCCATTTTATTCCCTCTAATCCAGACCGACCGAAAGAAGGAGGGAGGAGACGACACAGGGACATCTTCCCATTCTCGCCAGCAATAACTCACATTCTCTGGGGCGAAAAATGACACATGTGCACACTACGAAACTTCCTTAGATTGGGGGAATTCCTGGTATTTGTCAGGGAGAGTCTTTCCCGGCCGCAAAAGTAAGAGCTTGGACAAATCACCTGGATGGTCCCGTTCCGCTAATCGAGGATTCTGGTTTACAAGGATTTTATTGCCCTTATAATGGACGATCTCCGGAAGTACTTGACCCTTGCCACTTCTTTGCTGCGGCCTCGGACCTCTAATGGAGGCCACGCCTCTCCTCTTAAGGGTCGAATTGCATTTGAGATGCCCCTCAAGGACTACTAAGGAGACCGCTTTTGTTCTTTCTCTCTCAGGGATTATTTTGTGTTTTTCTGCTACAAATTCAGTTTTTATCAACTGATGATACACTGTAGAACAGTTTGTGAGGAGAAAATTTTCCTGTGCAACGTACGACTCTCCACTTTTGTGTTGACATACTGCAACACAAGACCAAGCAAGGCCATCCCCGATGGAGTAGTGGTAGCGTCGTCGCTTTGTAATCAAGGGGTTCTGTGTTCGGATCCCACCTTAAACTGTAGGTCCAGTCTCGATTGTCCTTACCGTGCACAAAATGGAGAAAAAGCAAAAGCTCAACTCAATTAAAAAATCCAAGCAAGGTGTCAAGACTTGTTTTTTGTTATTTAATGTCGCTTTTCTGCCACTTTTGGCTAATGAAGGTGAGTGATGACATGAACATGATGAAACTGATGAAGGGGCACTCACAAAAACACCCACACTTAGGCCGAGATTCGAACCAAGATGTCAAGAGTAATAAAGTTATGTACGAAATGGAACAAGCGTGAAAGTGATACCCAAACCACAAATAAATAACAGGAAAACGGATGAAACCTAAAGGAATACAATTGTATCGATTGAAACATGACAGACATAACAGCGGAAATACGAAAGGATTAACAGTAAAAAGATTGAAACGAGAAAAGAATAACAGCGAAACCATTGACTCGCAAAAAGGCCTGTCAAGAACTGGAATAACACGAAAGTAGAATGCAATGCGAGAGAAATAACAGTAACATTTACTAAACGAGAATAACAGTGACACAAATGGAATAACAGCAAACTGCGAGAAGAATAATATATAAATGGTTAAAACTCAAATGATTTGACCGCGAAACTGGTTAAACGGGAAAGAAATGGTTGCAAAACGTAAGAACAAAAAACAGTTTTAGAGTAGTAATCGACAAGTTTGGAATGTGCCCAAAAAGACCACGAACCGGAAACAAATTCAAGAGGAACAAAAGGATACAAAGCAAAATGGACTGTACGTACGGAGAAACGGTGGAGGAATAAATGAAGTGGAATAGTCCTGAAAATTTCTCTCTCGCGGTTGTTCAGACGAACCACCCTTGCTCCCAGATGAGGCTTTAGAAGACCAGGCTCCACAATATCCATCAGCAGCGGTGTTTTTCTTGTGTCGAAGCACCTGACATTTTCGTGTGGGCTCTACCAACGGGCGGAAGAAGCCAAAAACGAGATCGTGACGCTATTACTCCGACGCCCGTCAGGTTGACAGTTGAGCCTTGCCTGCGACACGCTAAGTGTCACGCTCCAAAGGGACGTCACTTGGAAATACAGCCTGCCAATCAGGCTCGAAGGCCAAACTTCCAAAAAGAGTCCCGTCACAAGCCATCCCCCCTCCCCCTCAACTTCCACACGCGTTACCTACACACACACGATTCCGTCATGATATCCCGCAAGCAGGAAATTGAGCAACGCAGGCTTCTTCCAAAATCTGTCACTTTAGAAATGCTTTTCATGTGAGACGTTTGAACCACGATACTGCCCAAGGGTCACGTGATAAAGCCCCAACCAACCAACAAGGGAAATGAGATATACTTGCACTATTATCGAAAGTGGTTAGTGTTAATAAGATCAGTATAGGAGGTAGTGAGTATGAACATCATTTATTTTAGAGAAACAAACTTCTATCATGTTACACATTAATTAACATTACTAGTTAGTTCAAACACTATGTTAAAAATTTGAAATAATTAAAACGTACACTGACGGCAATAAAAATGGGACACCTAGATGCTAAAATACTCGCTTCCCCGTAAGGCGTTCTGTGTGTTGCCTAACTCTACGGCGGTGATAGAAGTTGCCATTGAAAATTTGCTATTGAAAATCCACTTAGTTGCAGGGAAGCGAACGTTTCAGGATCTGGGTGTCACATTTTCCATTTTTTATTGCCGGTGATTGTACATGTGAACGCACTCGCCCCATTAGGTGGGTTAAATGAGATCAGCAAGATACAGAAGTTGAACACTGAAACTTGGCAAACAATGTTCAAAACACAAACATTTTAAATCACTTTAATCACATATCCATGTTATTGAAAACAAAATTTGAGTGTTTGTTGTAAGTTCACTTTACGCGAAGAAGGCTAATCGGAACTGGACCTACAGTTCAAAGTGGGATCCGAACCATTACGTGCCTCCACTGGGCATCGATCGTGGGATCTCTTGATTACAAGGCGATGATGTTACCACTTCGCCGAAAAGAGAACTCTCAGATAACCTTCGTAGGACGTTGATTTCTAGCAATTATCAAAAAGAAGATTGTCACGTCCTGGTTCATTATCTGATCTGTGTATTCTTTGTGTTTGTGTGATGTATGGACACAGCTTTCTTTACAATCGAGATACACTGTATAGTCTTCGTTCACATAAGAGCGTTCCGGTCATCAAAATTCATTTTGCCTTCTTCATTTGACTTTTATCGAAGATATGGGCCGCGTCCGAATCGGCAGCAGTCGGAGGGAAGAGGCGAACGGGGCGACAGATGGACGCTCCAACTCGCTTTCGCCCTGCACTTGGAGCCATATTGCATCTTCCGCTTTGCGGAGACAACGTTTACTGAATAGACTGTAAAAGTCAGTGATTCTTGGACATTTTATCAATAAAACTCAATGTAGAATAATTGAAAATGAAGAAATCACATTTCTAATATTAATAGTAAATAGGTGGAAATCATTGAAACGTTTGGTTGGCGTCTGCCTTCTGTTGTTTCCATCCTGTGAATCCATAAGGGAAATACTTCTTCATTTCCTAAATAAAAAAGAAACCAGCTTTAAAGGAATTTTAGTATCTGTATTTCTCTTTTTAACACCACTATACTTATCTGTATAATACGTAATTCGTGCTCTAAAACACACATTCTACAATACAACATTACTACGTCTTCACAACGGGAAGGGAATTTGCGTAACCACAACTTGTAGTATATAATGCATGCATGCTTTTTTGTAGTGACAATGATTTCTGTACCTTGACGAAACACTATACTAGACATCGAGAGTGAGTCAAAAATAGATCTTTTCGTTAACACCTTTGTGCGCTTGTCGCATGACAGCTCTTTACATATCGCCTCTCCATCTCCTGCCAAAAGATGTCTCCACCTACATCCCTCCTCCTTCCTCCGGGAGAGCTATCCTGTGTCCCTGTTGTCGCTGCGGAGGTCCTTTGAAGATGCCGACAGCGACACTTAGGCATTAATCAGCGACAGTTTCTCGTGGCAGCTGCCTGCCGCTAGGAAGCGACACCATGAAACAGCATGCAACAATACGTCATCTAAAAATGCCTACCTGACGGCATATGCCAACGTGGCAACCGGGTGGCCGGACTGGCGTAAATGACAGGGTGCAGGAAAGTACAGATCGCAAATATCGATACTTCTGAAGTGTTAAAATGATTATAACTACCCTCTCCTCGACACCTGACAACAGGACCGTTAGATGTTACAATTTTGATTAATTTGTAAATTCTGTAATTTTTAATCAATATAAAGAAATCTCCAATTATTTTTTCGTTCTCATTCTTATCACCTTTCACACACAGCATGCAAACCAGAGGCGTGCCCAGGAAATAAACTGATTATAGCTAATTATTTATGCTTTATTTGCCCTGTTCATTTTATTTCAGGGGTAATTTAGTGGGGGTTGCCCCCAAACCTCCCTCTCAGCATGCACTTGCAAATCACACACACAGTACCTTCCCTATGCTATTTCGAAAATTTACTTAAACCACTTTTACTTTACTGTACGACTTCCTCGCAAATGCCTGGGGATATTTAATCCCACCTGATTATTTACAGATTCGTGATATGCCTACGAATTTTGTTTCTCGTAATAATTGTAAAGTCAATCTTGGCAAATGAAATAGTGAGCTTCGTGGTTTACACATATATTCAGGATGAAACACCATTTTTCGAGGGTTCGTAGTGACGAAACGTGGCGTCAAATAGAAAAACTTATTATGAAAATGTGTTTGTGTAATTGGCTTCCATACGTTGAGAAAATGTGTGCGCTGTCAAGCTTGTACAGTCACGGACACTTCTGAGTTGTTATGATTTTATTCACTTTCAATGGAATCGTTACAACCCAGATGTATCTGTGACTGTACAATTGATCGAACTTAAAACACGGGGTCGCAGAAAAAGTTCGTATTATCCAAAATTCGAAGTAACAAAAACATGTAACATTAAAGATGATTTCAAGAGGAATACACTTGTGTTCGAATTATCCAAGTTAGAATTAAAAGGAGTATACTGTGTATATATTTCGAGACGAGACAGGGATTGCACACTCTATTGGTCTGGTCTCCATCCCACTCCTATAGAGTGACAACAAACAAAAGAATTTTCGCCAAAGGTCTTCGCGTATCTTCCACTCCACCCGTTTAATTCGAGCCATTACGAAGCGTGCTCCACTTTACTCCTTCCCTCCACACGCGAGTACGATGCACAGAGGATGCTGTTCTGCGCAGGTCCTTTTTGCCTGTGGTTCCACTATAGGTGGGTTTCATGTGACGTCAGGATTCACAGCGCCTCCATGTTTGCGGCAAAGCTGTTTGTCGTCTGGAAGGAAATACCCACCACTCAGCGTTCGTTACACCTGCGCCAAGTGCACGTTTGTTGTTAGTACTGTGTAAAATGTCGGTAACATTGCATAAAAATGCAACGAAAAGGCCAACTCTAGTTCACCTGTGTTTATTTACTTGAACCAGCTCCATGGAATCAGTTGGCTTTCGTATTTATTATTGGTTCGGATTCTGCTTGAAATATTTACCTGTTTTCCGCGCGGGGTGGGAGGAAGTGGTCATCGACGATCTTGAGTACAGATTAACTGAAAATTCCAAGACTCTGCCATTATCTTCTATGTTTCCTTTTAACGTTTGTTGAAGCGCAGTAATTTGAAATGTTGAGTTGTGCAAAAACCGTAATTTCACTTCTTGCTTTAACAATTTGGGATATGCAGGCCTCAGTGACGGAGAGGTTAGCACAACGCACTACAATGCTAGGGGTCCCGGATTCGAATCTCGGCCTGGGCATGAATGATCTTGACGACCAGAAAAATATAGCAGAGAAACGAAGTAAAATAAACCAAAAAAAATAAATCAATTTGAGATACTTTGATATATCATTAACATGTTTTAACCAAGCAGTGCTTTTTTCTGACATACGCAAAACCACATTTTCTCATGAATAGCAAACAATTAATAACAGTTTGTGTTAATGAATGAAATATAAATAATCAAGTACAAGCGTGCAATTATCAAGATGAATTCAACTTTGAATGTTATCATTTTTATCGTCAAACTTATCAACACCTTTCCACCAGATAAAACAATAACAAGGAAACGCTACTTGCAAGTATGATCAAAAACACCAGTTCAATCCGTTTGTACTAAAAGTCACAGAGAAATGCGACATATGAACTTACCTGAAAAGAAATGTTCACCCCACCGCTCTGTACTGTTTGTTTTGTTCATTATGTTGGCACGATTTATTCTCGCCATGACGTCGTATTCTAATCAACAATCGGAAAATTCTGTGCCGTGAATTGCCCAATCTGTTCTTTCTCGGAAAATCCTAGGATAAACATGAGTGCCTGATAGACCTAAACAACCTAATATTGCACAAAGTATACCATCGTAAACCATCTCCCGCCCACCCGCCCGTTTGAATTCCGAATGTTTACAAGAACCCGCCACAATCATGGCTGCTCGATCCCACCATGCAACAGTTTGTGACACAGATGAAATACACCTATACACTCACTCCTGCTTGCTCTCTCTCTGCCCTCTCCAGTGGCGAAGTGGTTAGCACATCGCGCTACGACGCCAGGGGTCCCGGGTTCGAATTCCAACCTGGGCATGGATGTTTGTGAGTGTCCATTCATCCATTTCATCACTCATTCCCATCTTCGCAAATTAGCCAAAAGTGGCACAAGAAGTGAAGTAAAATAAAGCAAATCAATAAATCAATCATCCATAAAATAAATAATTTTTTAATCTCACATGAGTTATTCGAATAGGCTTAGACAATTTATCGACGATTTTAGCCCACCCGTTAGTTCCCAAGAAGTGGAACCATTGATATAAGCGTTTCCCAAAGTCATAAACATTGTAAAATGGCTTGACGATGATTCTTTTTGCTCCACAACTACTTTGCCACAAAATAGTTTTCTCCTTCAATAAAAAGTCTTAGTAACTTTCATTGTCTTTTGCTTTCCCTTGTATTCCAACATCCACAGAAATCCATTTGTTCCTTCCTCCGCCCGGCGGCCCCTCTCTCGCAGGGGGGTCTGGAAGTCTCCACTCCATTTCTTGTTGTCATCCATCTCCAACGCTCCACCACGAACAAGACGGGGCATGCGACTTTTCCATATCAGACGCTGTCATCTCCCAGAAACAGGTGCGCCTTTGAACGGAGTAAATTGGGAGAAAAACAGGAATGGCTTTAGCCTCTTGTGCCGCCTAGGACGAAGCAGGGGTTCCAACTTCCTTGCCAAAGAAAGCACCAAACGTGTTGAAGGTTTCTGGCAACAGGGAGGGCCAAAGTTAAGATCGGAAGGAAGTGTATCATGAGACCCATTTTGCCGTGTTGGATAAGCCAGGGTAACGTTGCGAAGCCAGAGATCACATCTTCGATCCCCGAGTACGGCTTGATGGCATTAATATGTTTGTCCTATCACGCTTTTCATCGGTGCACAGTTAGTTTTCATTAGCACGACGATAAACAACCTTTATTTCTTGATTCTGATATCACCGATGTGTTTGAGTCCACTTTATGCACAGATGCGTTAATAGCGATTGGACCTACAGTTTAAATTGGGATCCGAACCACTGTGGCTCCACCGTATTTTGTATTTATTTAGCTTCGCTTTTCTGCAACTTTTCGCTAATCGCGACGATGATGATGAGTGAAGATACGATGAAATTGATGAACCGACACTCACAAAGAACACCCTTGTCCTGGCCTGAGATTCGAACTCTCGATCCGTGGCATCATAGTGAGCCGTGATAACCACTTTGTCACAGAGATCGACTGTGCCTCTTCCAGATCGAAGACCAGACCTCTTGATTTCAAGACAACGACTTTAACAGTACCACTACACCATTGGGGAGATCTCATACAATGCAGGTATTCGATGAGCAGTAAACCTTACTTCTGCAGAAGAAACCGAAAATGATTGGGGCCCTACCTCCAACCCCCTCCCCTCTTCCCCATCAGATGTGCCTCATGGTACGATGTAATGCACAGGGGATGGAAAAAGAATTATTGTCACGATTATCGACTGGGAGCATATTTCTGTTATCCTAAATTCGAATTAACAATTCCATCACGTCACTAAAGATGGTTTCAAGGGGAATAAACATCTACTCGAATTACCTTGTACCTCGAATTATCCAAGATTGATTGATTGAGTTTGTTTACTATGACCACTTCTTGCACAGTATGGTTAATCGGGACTGAAATAACAGTTTAAAGTGGAATTCGAACCACTATGTGCCTCCACCGGGTATCGAACTCAAATTAAAGAGAGTCCACTGTATTTGAAATTTAAAACTTATCCGTGCCAGAAATTAAAATCATGCTTATTAGCGCCAGTGTTGCCACATGAAGGGAAATTTCCCTTCATGAAGGGAAATTCGAACTAAATTTTGAACGAAATGGGATGAAAAATACCAAAATTCCATGGAAATTTTAAGACACCAAACTCAAAAATAGTACAGATTATGTATTATTTATTACTATTATTTTAAAGGTTTTTAGTGAAGGGAAAAACTGAGTGCAAAAAGGGAAATTTTGCCCCTTGGAAAGGGAAATTATGTCCTCAGATTGTGGCAACACTGATTAGCGCTTACCTGAGGCCATAGAAGTGTACTGATATCGCTTGAAAAGATAGATTATAGTTGGCAACACTGTGTCAAGAGGATAAAAGGCTAGAAAGAGAAGGGAGATTCCCATAGTGTACGAGTCCATAAATATCTTGGTGGCATATTACTAATGGGAATTTAGGAACCGAGGTTGGTTCCTCAACGCATCGGTTGGCAACCCTGCAAGCAAGGGGACAGAAATCAGTCGCTCCCTCACTGATGCGACAAGATCTTGGTCGTTTGCAGAGCAAACTTAGCGTGAAACTTGAGAGATTATCGCGTGTTTTTGCTCTTCTTCTCGTTTTTTTCCCCTCGTTTCGCCGCACGACGGATGACGGGTTCTTCAAAGAGGAAGAGGAGGTGGGGGAGGGGAAAAAAGTAACGACCCCAGAGTGGTTGCAGAAATGAAAGGGACATTCATTGCTCATCGAGTTAATGTCTGTGATTCTCACAGTTGAGTAATTATTTCGAGACATTTTCCTCTTTCCATTAGCTGCTGTTAAAACGCCCTGTCCCCGCTTCTGTTGCACAGAGAGGCTTAATTCTTTAAAACGACCCCTTCTTTGTGTGCGTGAACATGCGTGAGTGCGCGTGCTTGAGTGCATGTGTGCGTATGTTTATTTTACGCAGCCCAAGATGTTAATCGGGCGGAAGCAACATGCACGCTGCTCTCTTTCTCTTTTAATCTATGTTTCTTAGTTTTAAAGTTCACTTTATGCCCCTTTAGGGTAGTCGCGACTGGGCCTACAGTTTACATTTGCACCCGACCCATAGTGCAATCTGCCTTAATCGGGAATTTAATGCAAGACTTCTCAATTACAAGGCGATAGTGTTAGTCCCAACGATAATTTGAAAACATGTAAGGAGAGAAAGAGATGGAGGAAGGTAGAGAAAGGTGGACGATACAGAGAAAGATAGAGAGAGAGAGAAAAAAATATATTCTGGGAGATAGGGTGGATACGAGAGAGGGAGAGGATGAAGTGGATTGCTCATCGAGTTAGTGTTAAGAGAGTTTTGAGTCCATTTTTGGCTCATCATAGACTAATCGGGACTGGACCTGCGGTTAAAAGTGAGTTTCCTACCACTGTGCTCGTCCGAGGTTCGAACCCGAGACCTCTTGATAACAAGGCGACATCATTAACCACTGGAGAGACCCTCTACTCATAAGAGCCTACATAAAATACTTAATGGAAGAGATACTTTCGCTTCTACGAGGGGAGGCTGATAAGTATTGAACCTTACCAAGATAAAATTGAGCTAGGAAGCTTTAACTGCCACACTATTCTACATATTCCCCCAGGAAGTCAATGCACTTGCGACATCTGTCATGCAGCTTCTTAAGTCCCTGCAAATAAAATTCTTCCGACTGCTGGTGTAACCACTCATTTGCAGCATTAGTTGCCTCCTGAACACTCCCATATCGTTGTCCTTTAGGTGGGGAACGGATGATAGTCAGATGAAGCCAGGTCAGGCGAATAGGGTGGATGGGGCAACATTTGAAAGCCTAAGGAGGTCAGTGCCGCCATTGTTTCACCTGCAGTGTGTGGCGAGGCATTGTCATGCAACTTTTCTGGAGGTGCTGCCATTCTCACTTTGGACCTGAAAAACAAAGGGAAGTTAAAATCACAGAAAGTCGATTTTTGCACCATTACATATAGAATAATTGACCAGTTCACCCTGCAAATTTCAGTCTCCTAGCTCATTTATTTTCTGGGTAAAACTCAATATTTATCAGCCTCCCTTCATATAGTATGAGTTCCACCTCAGTGGCTGGGTGTGTTGAGCAATCGACTCAAGATCGTGCTACCGAAAGTTCCAGGTTCGAGTCTCGGCCTGTGTGTTCCATTGTCTTTGCAGTTTGAGTCTCTTTTATACCTGTATAGGTTAATCACAACGATGTGTACTAATTATGAATTAGCTGAAGTGAAAAGCATATTACTAACTTAGAATTCGAAATCAGGACGCGAGGCACTGTAGCAAATCGCTAAACGTTCCACCACAGAAATTGGCAATAATTCTTCATGTGTGCACGGCCTGACAAGCGACTTTTCATCGCCATTGTCACCTGGCTTTGTTGACTAATCCCCCTCCCCCTACTTGTTGTCCTCACGTTTCTGTGTCAACATCGTCACTTTCAGGTTCACACCGGACCGCTCGTGCCAAAGGTAAAAGCTACACGGGAACAACATGTTTACCCTTTTGTTTGTTCCATCCAATAATCATTCATCTTCGCGATTAACCTATACGCAGGGGCAGTGGCGGCGATTAGGGGGGCGAGGGGGGCAGTTGCCCCCCCCCCACTTTTAGCAACTTTTGCTCCCGCACTATGCTAAACCTTATCTATCAAGGGAAAGTAAACTGTCCTTGCCTCCTTAGTTTTCGTGCCTTGCCCCCCCCCCACCAGTTTTGGAACTCAATCGCCGCCACTGCGGCGGGACTTGATGTGGAAATTGTTAGGTGGTATGGGATTCTTTGCGTAATTTATGTTTGGGGGAATATCATCCCCCACTTCAAGCACAGCCTATAGTGGTGAAAAAGCATCGTTAATTGATGAAAGTACTAAAGAATAAGCGTGATGCCCAGTTGATATCCAGAGTAAACGCAAAAGAGTCTTCCAAAATAAATGGGAAACTTTAAATGTCCAATAGAGATACTGAACACATCAGCACAGGAACTTGACGACTGCCTAAGTTTATAGCTATGCAATAAAAAATCTTTATTAACTTTCATCTGTAAAAATCTGCTGAAATCAGGGTAATCATTTATGAACACCCTGTATAAGCATGATTTGAATCGGACAAAAAATATTGAAGACACCTCTCTTCCAGGACTAGAATGTGCAGACTAACGAGGCTCTGGCGCCTGTACTTGTAGCCACTGAGTTGTGCCCTTCCTCTCCATCTTATCACTGTTCATTCCCATCTTCGCGATTAGCCAAAAGTGACAGAAAAGCGACGTAAAATATACCGAATCAAGCAATCAAATACAGACAAAGAGACAATGACTACAATTTTTTTAAAAAAATAATCACGTACATTTACATTTAAGAATACGAGATATGATGCCGAAACTTGTTTTCCGAGAAGGTGACGGCGAATGTTTATGAATCGAGATTAGACCGAGAACGAGACGGAGACACCGCCAAGTCTCGTCTCGATACCATCTCTACTTTCAGTTTCTTCAATCCCTTCTTCGGGGGAGGAGGAAGAGGAGGGATGGGGTAAAAATGTGCTGCACTGGAAGCGAAATACACGACACCCAAGAATTCGTGGACTCCCCTGCACGCACTTGGCTCTGGCATCTTTCGTGAGGACCAGGAGGGGTTGGTCGCGGCGTGCTGGGGGTTTCCCACACTGGGCCGCATCTCGTGTCATGGGAGATGTCCGAGGAACTTGTCTCCGGGGGCAAGCGAACGTGATCCAAGGGACACCGTGGGTGGGTGGAGTGTTGCCGTCCCCTCCCACACACTCACACGCTGACATTCCTGTTGGGAGCGCGTGGGAACCTGTACGGTTCCTTGTTTGTGAGAAGTGCCCCTATGCGGATGTCCAAATACGAAGCTGGGAGGGGGCATCGATTGGTTTCGTTCGACTCCCATCTGGTAGATCGTCGACGCTTTAGATTCTAGGAGGGGGAGGGGGAAGGATATTCTCATAAAAGAACATACAGAGCTCGAAATGCATCATTCGTGGCGGAGTGGTTATCACAGCGCACTACGACGACAGGGGTCCCGGGACATGGGTATTCTTTGTGAGTTTCCCTCCATCAATTTTATCATATCGTCACTCATCCGCATCGTCGCGATTAGCCGAAAGTGACAGAAAAGCGACGTAAAATAACCTAATTCAATCAATCAATTGTATTGCGTCAAAACAAGGTTGATGCACTTTTGGGGTATCAAATTGACACAGTATGTATGCCAACGTGCGTGCTGCTGCAAACGGCTGGTACCTGCTTCCTCCTCCATGCAATTCCCTTTCGCCCAGTCGAGTCATTAGCTTTCGTTCGCTTGCTCCACAGACTCCTGGTACAGAGTAGTTAAACAGGTAATTTTTTGTCTCTTTGAAATGATGGTGTCTGATTTTCTAGATTGAAGCATGTATAGTGCATCACACGGAACAACAGCAGCTGTTAAAAAGTACCCTTTGATGCATTCCTCTATGTATTTTGGCGCACCAAAAGTACACCATTAACAGTTTATGCACTTTGATATACAGGGTGATTCAAAATATGTTAACACTATGTGGGAAATAGAAAATTTGCTTAAAGGAGGAAACTTTGCTGAAATGACATGTCCAACAATGTTGGTAAACACTTAGAGAGCATGTGAAAACATTGTCATGTAAATTTCTTCAATATAAGTTAATCAAAGAAGTAAAAATAGACGGTGAATAGTACATTTTCTATTTCTCATATAGTGTTAACATTTTTTGAATCACCCTTTATAACTGGAGTCAACATATTTGTGTCATTTTGCAGATTTTGGGTTTAGTGTATGGTGTTCAAATTACGCTCGGGACACAATGAATCATTATATTTGTTCTTTCATCTTTAATCTAATCATCAGTCATAAACTTGTAACATCCTACACTTTGTGTGGACATCACCTATTCCTATTTTTCTACTTCTTTTCCAGGTACGATTCCAAGTACACTTCTTCCTAGTGGGGAATTGAGAAGATTGGAGAAAAAAAGAAGAGAACAGGAAACAAAATGAAATGTTCTTTCCATTTTGTGGCCATCCAGCCGCAGCAGAATCGAGGTTTGTGGTTTCTTCCTTACCTCCTTTCATGTTGAAAGCCCAGGCTGGGTCTTTGCCATTCAGGCCCTTTGATAGATACGAATTTCTTTCAGCCAGCGATTATGCTTCTCTTTGCTCACGCCACTAGATTCCATACTAGAAGGCTCTTCTAGTGGCTTAAGAAGCTATGAAATTGTTAGTCATGGGACGGCATCCAAATTTGCGTTGCGGTGCCCTTAATTTGTAGCTAAGGTGCACAGACAATTCGTAATGCATCAAACCAAGGTTGACGCACTTTTGGTGTATCTTTGAAATAATCGTGTCTCATCTTAGATGATGCATTATTAGTGCATCGCACTGAGCTGCAAGCCATAAAAGCAATGTTGGAAGCATTTCTGAGAGTACTTTGATTCGCCAAAAGAGTGCGCCATTATCAGTTTATGCACACTAATGTGTCACTGGGTAAACTTATGTGTCAACTGAAACAGACATTTTGAGTGCTGTGTGAGGCACCTTGCCTCGGGAGGGTTTATAACAACAGATCACTGCAGAAACAGACAGAAACATTTGTGCAAAATCAATGGAAGTAAACCACCGGCCCACTCCGTACACTCCCTTTACAGAAATCAGCAAGTATAGTGTCTTGAGTGGTGGGCAAGTGTCACTTCACGTTAAAGAAAACTCTCACACACACACTCTCTCTCTCTCTCTCTCTCTCTCTCTCTCTCTCTCTCTCTCTCGTACTTCCCTCTCTCTTTCTCTCTCTCTAGCACCTCCCCCTCTTTCTCTCTAGTACCTCCCCTCTTTCTCTCTCTCTAGTACCTCCCCCTCTTTTTTCTCTATCTCTAGTACCTCCACCTCTTTCTCTCTCTAGTACCTCCCCCTCTTTTTCTCTCTCTAGCACCTCCCCCTCTTTCTCTCCCTCTAGAACCTCCCCTCTTTCTCTCTCTAGTACCTCCCCCCTTTCTCTCTCTAGTATTTCTCCCTCTTTCTCTCTCTCTCTCTCTAGTACCTCCTCCTCTTTCTCTCTCTAGTACCTTCCCCTCTTTCTCTCTCCCTCTCTCTAGTACCTCCCCCTCTTTCTCTTTCTCTCTCTCTCTCTCAGCCCTCTCTCTATGCCTTCTTCTTTCTCTCTCTCTCTCTCTCTTTCCTTTCCTTCCTCTTCTCTTTTTCCTTTCCTTCCTCTTCTCTTTCTTTCTGAAAGACAGAGAGAGGGGGAGAGAAAGCGAGAGGGTGGAGAGAGAGAATGACAAGATTGGGAAGAAGATGAAGATCGAGACCCGAGATTCTTTCTTGTTGCCCTGGGTTTCAGGGACGCCGCGAAATATTCTAATATTTTCACTAAAATGATGTGATTGTTCCAAATAACGTGCTTATTTAGTAATGTTTCCGAGTTTGAAATATGTGTTTATCTTTTAACTTAAGGCAAGCAACCTAACCAAACTAGCTGAGAGTTGCAAATGTTAGATAGGCCTACATTCTGACACGGGGACCTTGAAACACTAAGGTCGTCTTGAAACAAAAAAGTTTTGGAACCCCTGAATTATTCCATTGAGGGGAAAATTTGCTATGAGAGACATTTGTCGGTTTGCTGCTAAACCACTAGAAACTTGCGTAAAATGATTTCCGAGTCAATTGGACTGTCTTACTGCCTCTATGGACTTTGATATTGCTGAGCCAAGAGCAAGTGAGTGAGCGAGTACAGCTTCTTCGACCGTCAACTAGCTCGGTATTCAGATTTCTTGACGCACCTCTGATACGAACGGCGGCAATGTCCCGCATAAAAAAAACCTCGATTTCGTCATCACATCCACACACGTCGACAGACATATGCATCTCCCTTGCCATCTTTCAGGTCCCTCTTATATCACGTGCCTCCCCCTCAGATGCACGCACGGCTCCTTCCGTGCAACGATAAATGACGACGGCACTCGGCGAGGACGTCACTTGACGCAGGAATTCCCTTTTTTCTCCCTCCCCTTTGGCACCGAAAGGGTGTCAGTGGATTGACAGGTTGTTTGGACAGTTGTCCTCCTGCCTTGGTATCTCCTTCTGACAGCACCAGTTTGTACGCGTCCGACGCCTGTCGTCGGTCCCCATGTTGTTACCAGTGCTGCAACCTAATTTCCCTTTGGTTTGTAAAAAAAATCCCTCTCCTAACAAATTTTCCCCCGTCATGTACAAAGTGTAATTTCAATTCCCTTACACTAACGTGTTTGGTATTTCCAGCCTCAGTCCAGCTTAGCAAGTGCGCTACGGGATTGCGGGTTCGAATCCCGGCCTGGGCATTGTGAGAGTCGCTTCATCACTTTCATCATATCATCGCCCCTCCTCACCTTCGCGATTAGCCAAGACGTGGCAGAAAAGCGAAGTGAAATAAACCAAATCAATCAATCAATCAACTAACGTGTTTGGGAATGGTGAAAAAACCATGCGAGAAAGTGCGATGAGATTAAATGCGAACGGAATAACAGAGAAATCGGTGAAATTGCGAAAGCAAGAAATGATTAGAAGCATAGCCGTGGGGAGTCCAGTCGTTAGGGATAGAGGCTGCCAGGCGGGAGACTAGTTCTATTCCCGGCAAGTGTGGTTTAACGTGTGAATATTTTCACCAATGTCGCCAGAAATATCAGCTCTGGGACTCACTCAACGTATAATAAATGGATACCTGGGAACAACCTGGAAAATGAGTGGGAGTAAAGGCAACTAGAGCGTGGTGCTGTTCACACTATCACTGGTATGGTCGAGGTCCTGTGTGTGTAGGGGGGGGAAGGTTGCTAGGTATGTGATACAAAAGCACAGTGGTAGACTTGGCTACCATTTTTAGATAGCTGTTAAAAGGTAAATTAACAAAAAATGTTTTTTTCCAGTCCACTCTGTGCTCAGATAGGCTTATGGGGAGTAAATCTACAATGGAATAGAATACACTGTTGTTAAATGTTACCGAAAGATTTGTAATATTGTACCGTTAAAATTTAACAGTCTGCCCTGTTAATTGACAAAAATGTAACACAACCGTTTTTTAATTAAACTTGAATATAAATTGCAGTTGGTTGTATTATAAATGTATATTTAAAAACTAAATCGTTACAATTCCATGAATTAGGAAAACTATGTAATGGCTGCTAATACTCTTTATGACAGTTGGATGGCAGCGGAAATTCTTAGATCGTCAATACCACAGGCAAATTTTTACAGTGTAAAATCACCTTTACTATGCGATGTGGCCGAACTTCCAACTAACTATTTTCGAAGTAGATGTTAGATACTTTATATTGCACTTTCTGAAAATCACTATTGATTGAGTTGGTGTTTTAAGTCCACTTCTCGCACAGTAAGGCTAATCGGTACTGGACCTACAGTTTAAAGTGGGATCTGAACCACTATGTGCCTCCACAGGGAATCCAACCCAGGACCCCTTGATTACAAGGCGACGACACTACCACTGCGCCATCACTATTACAAAAGGGAAAATTCAATCGTATAAAAAATAAACCAAGCTATATACTCGTATATGTACAATTAATGTGCTGTTAATGCAGAATCAACACTGGAACCAATACGTTATTTGTGTTCATTACGACGAAGACAGAGGAAAGAACGTGCTTCTACCGGGGATCGAACCCGGTACCTCTTAATTAAAGCTAAAGGAACAATCTCGAACAGGAGTAAGAGCTGTCTTCAGCAGAAAACGGCTGGAAGTAGGGAAATAAATACCCCTGCGAAATTTCCCACCAGGTGGCAACACTGGTTGCAGCAGAGAAGTCACAGGGGAGTGCGACTTCCACACGTGACGTCACTGTGCAAACGGCGCGATGCCACGTCGTCTTTTAAACAGGAAGGATGTGACAGGCGCCTCAATCACATGTCCCCCGCTTCGCTGTGGGGCTCTTCTATTAATAAATGGGAAGCAAATGTAAATACCGCTCCTATACAGCACAGCAGGGCTGTTGTGGATATAAACTCGGTTACGCAAAAAGTAAGAACTACATACGTTACAAGTTTGTGTCGAGCATAGGAGATAAAGGTAAAGGTACCCCCTGCAATATGCTGTGAGGCCCCACACTTTCACAATTTTTGCAATTCGTGTAGGAGATGTGATCAGAACCAAGCTCCGACCGCCTTTAAACCCTCAAAGGTTACCCTCAGGTACCCATTTGTTAGAGGCTGGATGAATCCCAGAGCCGCTCCATGCAGAGACATGGGCTACGTCGTTAGCGCACTGTACTGACCACTCCGCCACAGAGGTCGACACTCACTGGGTCACCGCTGCTGCCCTTTTATCTCTCTCTCTCTTTTTATTTCCTGTTCCTCATTCTTTCTTTCTCTAATCCTCTATAACCTTTCCTCCTCTCTGTCCCCTCTATTTTTCTCTACCTCTTTCATTTATTCTATTTTTCTGTTCCTTTCTGCCTCTGTTTCTACTTCTCTTTTTCTTGTAGCCTTTCCTTCTTCCTCTTTCCTTCTAGGTCTCTTTGCTCTATATATTTCATTGTAAAGCGCATTCGGTTTAGCCTGAGCTCTTGCATGCGCAAAGCGGGAAATATTTGTCGTCTGCAGAAGACGTCACGTGACTCATAGGAGCAGTGTTGCAATTCGCGGAAGTTACAATTCTAGTAGACATGAAAGTAGCACAGGCGCTGTTGTCTCATAGAAAAAAATACTTACGAATCTAAAGTAGCACCACAGAGCACGCTGTCCTTCATGATCGTGAAATTCGTGAATTGTTCTACGAATAACACTTGTCAAATTCGTCCACATCACTTTTAAATTTCTTTCTTCATAAACGTATCCACGTTGAGATAATTTCTCTACTCTGACCGTGAATCACTGCTTTCTCCAATATTCTTTCCAGTTTTCACCTCAGTTTCCGTTGAATAAAACATCCTAAACAACACAGGTCAACAATCACCTTATTCGTGGTAATACGATCTACTTCCTCCCCCCCTCGCTTTCGGAGAGGGAGAATGCCTCTTTCGCCGAGGGGGCTTAATCAAAGGGGGTTTGACCGACAAAAATAATCCTCTGTCATTCTTTTCCTTGAACTATCACCTTCTCAAACTGTTGCTTTAAAAATAAATACAATACATAAATGCAGTAACTACCGAACACCCCTATAAATAAGCTCTGAAGTTAGATTATGGATATAGGTAATTGTTAAGCGGTTAGCAACTCAGTGGAACTCTTGCATCGTCGCGCTGACTGCAGGCTTCTGCGCAGCTGAAGGCCAGAGCTCAAGCTAAACAAAATGGCCTGTATTTCTTTCTAATATCTTTATCCCTCTCTACATGTGGAGAGCTGCAAGGTGGGCTCACGGTAAAAATTGACTGGAGAAATGACGGTATAAGACCGTCAATTTTCACTGCCTTCCAACTACCGTAAAAATGACCATTACCGTTTTAAAAGTCCATTACGTAGTTAATGCTTATAATCATTATTTTTTACATGATAAATTAATACAATTTAAATAATAAGCGATTATGTAAATTAATAGACGGTCAGTTAAATTTTAACGGTACTTTGTTGTAAACTTTACGGCAACTTCTTATCTTACCCTATCTGCCAAAGGAGAGCAAACTGTCCTTGCCCCCTCAGTTTTGGCACCTTGCACCCCCGGTTTTGTAACCCAATCGTCGCCACTGGCTGTAAAGATATTTTACAGTGAGCTAGAGCCAACCCACGTCCCTCTGGTGGCTACGCTCCTATTCTGGGCATCGCAGCGTTTAATGTTAGTAGAAGAGAAAGTGAAGATAAGGGCGATGAAGGACACTACAGGCGCGCCGCTCTTATACCCGTCGCGGGAACCGCCTTTATGGCAGTGACCCTCTGTTGCCGCGCTTCTATACGAAGGCACTCGCTGTCAAACAACCAATTAGACCTAGTGCTTGGGCAAGAAGTGACATTAAAAATACCCCTCCCCAAAGCAGCCAGTAGTAAAACAGGATTTTGTCAAAATAATCGTTCTGCGCTGTGATTGCACACCGGTTGCTACGCCGTCCCGGGAATAACAACCACTTGTTTCAGCTATGGTTCTGTGAAGACTACAAGAGTCGCATTTCTCTGAGAGATAATTCCTTGCAGGATCCTCTTCTTTCACATGAGATTCTTCTGGAGAAAAGCGAAGGAGGGGAGGAACAGAGAGAGACACGACCTCAATTATAGGGCTCCTCCATAAATCGAGTACACGGTGAGAAAGAAGCTGCGGCCCCGTCGTAAAAACCCCCGGTGGATTATGAGTTTCAGATGGGCCGTGCAAAAGATTGATTTTGTCAGCGCGAGGACGTGATTGCCGTTTCGCGTGCACCGAGCGTCCTTGCGCCACACCCTATCTTTTCCCACAGTGGCCAGGCCACCGACCATCCGAGTCCCCGATCTTATCTTGTCTCACAGAACCGCACCGAGCTTTTAGAGGAACAACACACACACCAAAAAAAGGAAAAAAAGTGAAGGTAGAACCATCCTATCAGACCACTCCAGAAAAATCCAGGTTGGCGAGGCCTCCGTCACTTGGTTGACAGGTGGGAGGGTCTTGTGTGATGAGGACGCTGGCTCCTCCCACTCGAGAGAATCATTGTCAGAGGATGGTCTCTTCGTGACAGACGTTCTGACAACCTCCTCGTTTTTCCTAGGATAGTTATCTTTCCGCCACTCTTTGTCCTGTCCCTCACAATGGCACCCTGGAAAAAAAAGTACAATTAGGGAATGGTGGAATTATACACCGCCAACCACTGATTAGCATTGCGTATTGTGCAAATACACCCACTGGAAACACACATGAGGCTTGGTAAATAATTGTTGACTGTGTCGCTATCAGGAATGGTCACTGCTGTTGCCTATTTTGGGAAGAGCAGGAGAAGGTTTTTATGTATCCCACCTGGAGTCATTCTCACACAACGGGCCGGTATATGGATATTTCAGAGGAGTTGGGTCCCAGCGTACCCCCTGACGGAGGGATGCGAGCAGTAAAAGGGATCGAATCCATACTTCTTCGAATTTCATGTTCAACGACAAGCAGAAGTTAATTTTTCTACAATGTTTGAACTTACAGTGAGAATTTTAAAATTATTCTGCCTTTTCCAGTCCGGGACTCACCTTGAAGGATATAGCACTTCATGGGACCCATAAGCATGGGCGCTGGCAGAATTACTTGTAGGGGTGTGCACTCATATTATAATAATATTTTTGCTAACATCAGGTGCTTTAAGAAGCCTTCTTCTTTTACGCTTGCTTAAACAAATTACATTACTTCATTCTAGAAAAGTAAATGTGCAATTTGGAAGACTAATTTACTCTAGTCTAACATCTAACTAAACACACATGCTGAAATTGAAAAGAAGAAGAAAATGCATGCGGTTGGCTTTGTACAAGAAGTCTCAATAGCAATGTGAAATAATGACAGTTGACACCTCTCGTCAATCACATACACACATACACACACGGGGTCGGAAATATCAAGCGACAGTAAGTCGACATGCATGTGACACATAGATAATTAAGAACGCATTGCTGTGACCAAAACGAAAATGACAGATATCCGATTCCCTTCAGTAAACACCAGAGAGATGCCAGTAAAAAGCAATGGTAGAGCGCGCATAACATAAACGTAGAGTTTAGACTAACTGCAACACGGGTTGAATTTAAAGTGTTAAAGCAATATAGCTTAGTAATTTAAATGTAATAGGTTTTTAAGACACAGTTAATACATTTTCCAGCCCGACTTTGCGACCCACCAAACGACCCCTCAACATTTGAATAGAGTTACGTAGCCACGAAACTGTTGAGAATATCTATAGGCAACAGCGAAAGCAAATCACACGAAGATTCACTTCAATGCTCTAC
The DNA here is from genome assembly GCF_977018435.1 of Lepisma saccharinum. NCBI lineage: Eukaryota > Metazoa > Arthropoda > Insecta > Zygentoma > Lepismatidae > Lepisma > Lepisma saccharinum. The sequence continues at coordinate 49,204,096 of NC_139231.1, read as the reverse complement.
AAGGAATGCTAAACTTTTTCAGATTTTGGAGTATGGGTCATTCCACATCAATTCAACGCAAAAAACTAAGATTTTGACACCCACCAACTCCGATTTCAATGAAATTTGGTATACACCTTTCCTTTATGGTTGAAAGTTTCACTCTATCTCAAATGGTTTTCATTTTACAGCACTTTGAAATGTCATCAAATCAGTGTTGTCTGTCACTCCATGGAGACCCCCGACACAAGATACCCTTGCATACATTTTATTTCTTTTCTTCTTAACCAATCATCAGATCTCTTTGAAATTTTACACAAAGTTCAATAAAATAATGAGGATTTCAGAAAAAAATACATCAGCACTCAAAAAAGTTTACAAAAACCTATAAAATGACTAATAATGGATTTGTAGCCTAATTTTTCTGGTGGGAAAAGTAGGTTACGAAAATCTGAATTTTCATCATGTGGGTATCCCCTGTACAAGGGTAGTTCAAAACAGGCATTATTTTTCTAAAACTAGACTTCTTTTGAAAATGGCGGCCATTTTTGTTTCATGACTTGCAACATTTTTGGCCTATGCAGACAGTTGCAACAATTACGATAACTCAGCTAAGAAAAATTGTGTAAATCTGGGGAAAAAAACATTGTTTTCAGTACATTTCAGGCTACATTTTATGTTCCGTATCTTTTTTTACCAGATCGAATGCAAATGGCTGAAATTTAGAGTCAAAACTGACTGATATTCAATATATATATGTATTTAGAGGAAACATGCACATCCAAAGTTTCCGCAGAAAATATTTGACACACAGCCGTACACACATTTTCTTTCATAATAGCTACTAACGAGCTTACTATGCCATTCGTATGTTGGAATTAATTAATACGTACAATAATTGTAATTGCATGATAGTTCATTAAAAGTAAATAATTATAACTAATAACGTAAATTAGTGCTGGACCATTTGGTACGGATTGACCCTGAAATTTTAGGCAATTTCCAAAAAACGTAAAATTTTCGTTAGAAGGAATAGAAAAACCAAAAAATGTATTTCTTGTAGAGAAAGAGCATGTCCTTGCAATGATTTTCAACATCAAAAGTTTTTGGTTCCATCATACCCACATGATGAAAATTCAGATTTTCGTAACCTACTTTTCCCACCAGAAAAATTAGGCTACAAATCCATTATTAGTCTTTTTATAGGCATTTGTAAAATTTTTGAGTGCTGGTATATTTTTTTCTGAAATCCTCATTATTTCATTGAACTTTGTGTAAAATTTCAAAGAGATCTGATGATTTGTTAAAGAGAAAAGATATAAAATGTATGCAAGGGTATCTTGTGTCGAAGGTCTCAAGAGTGACAGACAACACTGATTTGATGACATTTCAAAGTGCTGTAAAATGAAAACCATTTGAGATAGAGTGAAAAAAATTTAGGGTGTTTCTTTCAACCGTAAAGGAAAGGTGTATACCAAATTTCATTGAAATCGGAGTTGGTGGGTGTCCTCACCTCGTTGAAATGGAGTGGAATGACCCGTATGATATGATAGCGATTTTTCGAAAAGAGAAGAAAATTCGAAAACAGCTGACCTGGCATTGGCCAATGGTTCAGCAGAGCCTTAGTTCACAGAAACCGGACGCAACAGTCTTCTTTATTTGAATATCAGTATTATATCATGCTTAAGGTTAGATAACGATTACAAGTTGCAGTTGGGTGCACCTCTTTTTAAAAATCCAATCTGTTATTAATTATTTAGGTTAACTATGTAATGGCCATTCATACTTTTCATGCCCACTTTTTACGGTAATTCGATGACAGATGATCTTTGACCATCATTTTTCCAGTCAAATTTTTAAAGTGTACACACAAGGTCCTTTAAAAATTACCAAGCCCTTATTAGTTGTATTTTCCATCTGTCTCTCGACGATGAGGATCAATGATGAATGGACGAAATAGGTGATCGGCGAACACACTGTCACGGTATCTAGTGACATGTGAAACGCAGTTCGATATAAATTATTTTTTGTTTATTGATTCATTTTATGCACAAACATGAAAGTGTGAGGTTTGATTTTATTTTGTGAATAAACTTGTATCCGAGCCAGACGTCGGAAGTTGGGAGACGGGTTTTTCTGAGTGACAGCCGAGCTGTCATCGCTTTGAAGTTGACATATTTGCACCAACACGAAGAAAAGAAAGGAATATTTTCGTCGAGACCGGGCTTCATGTCAGCGGGCTGTCGAACCCATGTTCACGGATGACCAGGAAAATCAGCTGGAGCCCAAGCCTGCAAGGATCGAAGACGCGTCGCCGACCGCATTTCAAGACAATGGACACAGGTCGTTCGCATCTCCTTCGAAAGCGAAGCCAAGCCACCCGAGCGTGGGTTTCAACGGACGAATTTGAATCTCTTATAAATATGCGGTGCTACCATCCCAGAGACAGTTTTTACCCGGATTTCATAGAGAGAGCATCTCCGCGCTACACTCTCGCGTGATTATTGTTTTGTGTCCGTGAACTTCGTTTTCTTACGTACCGCGAACGAATCGCAGATAGAGAGTTACCAGTGTGCGCCTTATTTTGGTGAAGATTACGCGGTGATTTGTTTTTGCCAAGCGTTGACTACATAATAATGGAGGGCTAAAGAAGATAGTGAAGGGAGTCCGTCGACTCCCCTGACGCCTGCAACGACGCAGAAGCCAGCCAGACGACGCCAAAACCAAACACTGCCCAAAGCCCGTTACCAGGGAGAGAGAGAGAGAGAGAGAGAAGGACGTTTCCAGATCGACGTTCCAACCAAAGCCCGAAGGACGTTTCCAGATCGACGTTCCAACCAAAGTCCGAAGGACGTTTCCAGATCGACGTCCCAACCAAAGCCAGAAGGACGATTCCAGAACGACGCCCAAACGAAGCCCGTCACCAGAGAGAGATGATTGCGGATCGACGTCCAATTGATGCCCGACACTGGAGAGATTCCTGACCGGCACGAGACCACGTACACCTGACGCTAGTGACAAGAGGAACGCCCGAAGTACTGAGGAGGTGCAAGTACACCATATCGTCGCAATTATTCTTCGTCGCGATCGACCTCGGAGAACAATTTCGCCACAAAGGAACCGTGTGCAAGTCCCGCGTCCAGGAGAGATGAATGACCTCGCAACGTAGCAGAGTCTGGTAGAGTATACTTCAGAGGGTCCATGTCCATGTAAACGTGCATTGTTAGTATCAACACCGTACTATTAATGCCGAAGTCTCACTTATTTGCAAAGTTACTCAGGAAACAACGAACCTAATTTACGTGTCCGATAATTTTTGGTATTGTTGTATAAAAGGGTTATTTCATGTTCATACGTTCTAATTTAATTGTCTGCATTCAGGATTAGAAGCTCCATTTTATTTCTTTAATATTTAGTGTAAATTGTCAAAGAGTGCTCCAATTTTTGTGTAACCGACCGCCCCGTCGCGCCATTTAACTTGTCAATAGTTGACCGATGAGTCCCTTTTAATTGTGGAAAGCGTAATTTTTATTGCAAGGTCGTGCGCGTGAAATAGTATTATTTGTTGCATAGTGGTTATTAAGGTAATTTTTGCTCGCGCCGACGATTGATTTGTGTATTCCGGCAGCTGGAGCCAATTAAGTTTTTGCATCCCTATGTAATTGTGTAGTTGTTCTCATTGGACGAGAGAGGCTTACGTGTAATACCCCCGTCCGAGAAACTTGTATAATGTCGTGCTTACGACTGGATGCATACGTTCATTCGAACGAAAGATTTAACCACGCCGACCCAATTGCCTTAGTTAACCGCTTTCCGAGGGCTGGCACTTAAGTTAATTTAAAAGAGCACAGGAGCTGGCAGACAAATGCCCTAAATTCACATAAAGGTTTAAAGATAAAACTGAATGATATGTTAATGAGATCCATGATTTGTATCCATACTTCACATGTAAAAATACCTCATGTGTGTGAAAGAGAGAAGAGTGAATGTTGTGCGAATTTGAGGAGGCTTTGTAAACAGTTGTTGATTGCAATATTTTTTTTTGTTGTTACAATATATATTCACTTTTTACCGTTCGTCAGTGTTGTTATTTGACGTTTTTCAGGTACCGGATATTATGCTATTAGTGTGTTATGATTGTTCGAATCTACATATCAAAGGTAAACAAAACAGTGTAACATTTCAAGGTATTAATCTCCGCCTCGCAATAGTATGACAATAAACGACCGTCTCAGTACCGAACTTGAAAACCTGGACCGAGGGTCACGACCGGTCTCCCGTACACATAACGACGTTTGGCCCCGTGCCGGGGTATGATTGACACGTCATTTCGGGGACCGTGAGTGCACTCGTTACAACACATCCATGCCTTACCCAGGATTCGGACCTAGGCACTCCTCCGGCTTTGCAGCATACCATGATAACTTCTCCACAGATTTAGCTTCTCACTATAGACTTATCTAGCCAGAACTAGTAAAAGAAAAAAAATGTTAACAGTGGGAGCAATTCACACGAAACTACCTATACTACTGAACAATTTCTTAACACATGTATCCACTCCAGAATTCACAATATCAGCCCGAAAGACCAAATCTCAAACCAGACCAAAGCTCTAGGTCGATTCCTAAAGAGATGTATTCTTTCAGAATTCACAATATCTGCCCGAAAGCTCTAGTGTGATTTATCAGATGTAGTCTTTCAGAATTCAAAATATCTGCCTGAAAGCTCCAGAGTGACTTCTAAACAGAAGCATTCCTGCAGACTATCGTCGTGGTTCTTCTAAACAAAAGACAGTCTTTAAAAAACAATTTTAATGATTTTTGGAATGAACTTTATAATTTTACTGGTGAAAAGCGTTATTTAAAGTATAACCGGAGAGACGATGACAATATTCCTTCCTAGAGACGTAGAAAACAGTAAAACCAGAGATCCTATATTCGAAACCTGAGTTCATTGCTTTCGTTTCCTCATCAGTTCATCATTCATTATCATCCTTGCGATTAATATAGAGGGGTAGAAAGGTGATGAAAAATAACCAAAAATATATATATTTAACCAGAAAAAATCGGAACCTTGCGAAAGATACTGTCCCTGTAGATGCAGGAACAGCACTTCAGAAATATTCAGACCATTTAGAAGACTGGGCACGGAGGGTGGGGGAGAAGGCCGCGATAGACAAAAGGTAAAGAAGGAAATAGGTGGGATACAAGATGACGGTTTCGCATCTGCAGTGACTGGTCGCCAAATTAAGTGCCAATCTCCAGAGACCAGGTATTAGACACTTGTCTAACTGTGGGCGTAACTCGGCCGATGAAACGAGGAGTCTCGGGGCCCGTCAGAGGGGGTTAATATCCAGGAAAACTTCTCCGCTGCTGATAGCTAGAGGACAGTTATTAGGGCCGTAGGAGGTTGTGATATAAAACTGCCAGGAGCCTTCATTTTTCGCCTGCCAACCCCTCCTTACCCGTCCATCCGTGAGCTGAGAACTGTTGGTTTCTTCGGAGCTGAAGAGGTGACGTGCTTGCACAGTGTTGCCAGCAGGTTTATTCTATTATTTCCTTTGTTTAATCACCATTAAAAAGGATTTTTTTTTTTACAGAGAGAGAGAAAGAGAAAGAGGCGATAGTTAGAATATCCGACGGAGAAATTTACACTTGTGCAGAGGTAAGGGGAGGAGGAAAAATACAAAGTGTTACTCAACCCTTGTTCCCATTCAAGATTTTCAAGTGATGAAGAGATACCTATATACTTCCTTTTGGGGGGGGTCACCACGTGAAAATAGATGTCGCCATTCAACACGATACATGACGTTTTCTGTTCGACCACCATAAATCCTTTTCCATTTATGAGATTTATACTAAGTTACAGACTTACCCTGTATGTAGATATATATTTTACATTATGCTTACTTAATGTCCTGAAATGTCTTTCTCTGGGATCCCTTTCCGAGAAATAAAATCCTGGCTACGCCGCGCAGCTCTTATTGCTGTCGGCTTTTGAAATATTAATAGTGCCCTTTTTTTTAAATATGTTCTTCATATATATGTTTAAATATATTTCAGTGGGCTTTTCTTTGTTTCCTCATTTCAAAATTTGTAAGATGTGAATATCACAAACAATGGCACAAGAGGAAAATATCGAAGGACGCACAAAAAAAAATAATTGGTGCTTGGTAGTGCAGGAGAGAGGGGGTGCATCATATATCTTTGTCTACCTTATCAGCTATAACCGGAATCATAGGAATGTTATGGCTTGATTTATCGTTTCCATAATAACATCAACTTTCTTCTGACTCTCATATTACATGAGGTTTTCCAATCTACAAGCCAAATCTTAATTTATTTTCCTTATTTTGAAATATTTTTTTATTGCTCTGTCTTGGTAATCAGCTCAATATTAAGATATAGGAAGCCTTATCTTGAATTATAATTATCGTAACAATACGTAAGGAAATGAACACCTGCAACACTGCGTCAGATAGGCCCTCGCAACGCTGCTCAAATCGAAAGCGTGCGACCCTTCGCAGACCTACAAGAGCAAGCTGGACAGTGGCGTCATCAGGCGGACGTCAATCAAAGCTTGCTGAACCCCTTAATTACGAGTGTATCTGGTCCGATGGGGGTTGCGCCCATATCTTGACAAGTCCAGGAATTGTCTGGAATTTTTTCCCCCTTCCTGCTCTGCCCTCCGCCTCCACGTGCTCGTAATGATCTTCCTTCCCAGAATTCCCTTTTCTTCCCTCGAACCCGTTGTCTGTTCCCGGAGACGATTAGGGGGAGGGGAAACGATATGGTCTTCTGCTGACGAGGTGTCAACTCTGATGGCCTTTTATTTTCACCTACATTCTCTTTTTAGGCATTGCACGCTACTATAGCGCCAATATATCTGTGCCGTCGGATAATATGCAAGCAACAAGCTTTCATGGAGCTCACATTCAACACTAGCCGACCTTGTGGCGCATCGGTTATCAGAGAGCGCTACGACACCAAGGGTCCCGGTTTGGAATCCTGGCGTGGGCATGGGTGCTCTTTGTGAGTGTTCTTTCATCAATTTTATCACATAATCCTTGTCTTCGCGATTAGCCAAAAGTGGCAGAAATGCGAAGTAAAATAAACCAAATCAATCAATCTAACATTCGACACTAGCGCCATTGCTGTAACGTGCGGACGCACCCAACACTTTTAAATCAATCAATCAGAGCTTCAAATGCGGTGGTGGACAAGTAGCTGTGGAAAATTGCAGTTACTCGTTTCAAAAAGTAACCCAGTTACTGTTACAATTACTCTTACAATTAGTTTGCTCTTGGTTAGTGCAACAACACCTTTTATTTGTATCGTTCAAGTAAACTGCTCTATTTTTTCCATTGCCAACCATCTGCAATTAAAATAAGCTTTCATTAAATCATAAATAAACATGGAAATATAGAGTTACGAAAATTCAAAGTGATCAGATTCTTTCCACAAAACAAAAAAACATAAAGGAAAGTACCTAAACGGAACAGTATTTACTTTAAGACTCGTTATTCGACAAGAGTAACCGAGTTAAACTTACTGTTACAGTTACTCATACTTGTAACTGCGTTACGAGTACAATTTGCTACATACAAAGACTTTCTCAGTCCTGGTGTAGTACAATCTTTCGACTTGCATAATTGCATTTGTTTCAGTACGATTAGATCACATAATGAAACATGTAGGCCAATTCCTTCAATTTATATGGTTTAATTTTTATATGCATTATAGATATTAGCAGTGGCGGCGATTGGATACCAAAATCGGGGAGGGCAAGGTGCCAAAACTGGGGGGGGGGGGGCAAAGACAGTATATTTCCCTTTGTAGATAAGGTTTAGCATAGCGCGGGGCAAAAGTGGCGAAAAGTGGGGGGCAAGTGCCCCCCTAATCGCCGCCACTGGGTATTAGGTTGTTCTGTATATCAGTTTAAGTTAGGTTTGATTCTAATTTCTGACTATTAAAGCCAATGCTTTCTGAGAAACTAGTTGATTAATTTGTTTTGTACACTGAAAAAAATAAAGGTGTGGAAACTCACCTTTTGGGGTGAGTTTGGCTTGTCACAAATAGCCGCCCCCAAAAGGTGAGTTTCCACACCCCATATTGGGGTGAGTTTTTCTCACCCTAGTATAGAGTGTGTTTTTCCTCCCATAGGGTGAGTTTTCTCACCCTAGTATAGAGTGTGTTTTTCCTCCCATTAGGGTGAGTTTTCTCACCCTAGTATAGAGTGTGTTTATCCTCCCATAAGGGTGAGTTTTCTCACCCTAGTATAGAGTGTGTTTTTCCTCCCATAAGGGTGAGTTTTCTCACCCTAGTATAGAGTGTGTTTTTCCTCCCATAAGGGTGAGTTTTCTCACCCTAGTATAGAGTGTGTTTTTCCTCCCATACGGTGAGTTTGGGGGGTTCGTGAGGAAGAGGTAAATGATCTTCGTTTAGTATAATAATGCTTACCTTTAACCTTGAAGAATCAGTCAGATCTTTTCTATCTTATCCAATATGAATTCAGAATAAGATAGAGCAATCATAACTTCATTGTAATTTCTTCCCAGATGGCAAATGTATCAAAGTAGAGAAATGCAATGTTAACTCTTGCATTGTATAATATACGACATCACAGGGAAAACAGTGTTTCTTCATTTAATGCGTTCAGATTTTAATGTGATTAATTGTCTTCTTTATAAAAAGAATACCATTCAATTCAGCATTAAATTTAGACAAAGCTTAAAAAACTTAGAGGAAACTAGATGCGCCATGCTCACCAAGGTATTCATGTAGAAGAACAAGCCATCCCTAAATTACATGAAGCTTGCAAGGAATATTATGTATCGATTTCTAAATCATACAAAAAAGCCGCAACTTTTAATGTACATACATATTTTCCAATAAGTCTTTTTTGAGACTTCCACTTGATGCTTAGAAGCCAATTGGGACTGGATATATGTACAGTCACATACACTGCTGGGTTGTAATGATTTAATTGAAAGTCAATGGTGCTGTTACAACCCAGAAGTGTCCTTGAGTGTACAATATAACATGAAGGGGATTGATCTTCAGAAGTCACACCCGTTAATTAAAAAATAACAACTTTTTTCTGTACTGATTGGAAAGCAACACTCATGCTCACATACATTGCTAGGATAAATAAATGGCATACTTAACACAACAAAATACTGTATATTTGTATATCCGTAGATAAATTTTATGTATACGTTGGATGGAAGTATATATATACATGGTAAGGGGATAATCTCTGAAAAATACTACCTTGCCACTAAATGCATGCACATTAAGCAATAATTCAACCTTACCTTTCCTTTGCTGTTGGTTCTGCACACTCAGTTCAATGCCACAATCATTACAATGTGAGTGATTTTTGGTGCTTTTAGAACCTATTTCAGTACTTTAATAAATTAATTAGAAACGAAAATGTACATTCCTAAGAAGGCAGAGCAAATTTAGTAGAAGTTATAAATGTTCATATACATAATTTTTAACCACTCTATTTCAAATACAGAGCTTAATTTTTTTCGCCCCAAAGATTAGGTTGAAGAAATAATGTTACCAGTTAGCAAAAAATTCAACTTTATTTACAATATTCGTACATTTCATCTTGCAATAATTCAACATAGTTCTCACAATTTTATCCAAAAAAGAGGATTGATTTTTCATTACCAATTTTACTTCATTGCTAAAAATATGCATGCTGTATTCCTTTAAAATGTCTGTATGGAAAGGCGTCCATGATCTGAAAGGAGAAAAAAATGTAAGAGTAAATAAGAATATAACCAAGGATGCATTTAGGTCAGAGTGTGATAGTTTAGAATGTACTTATAACATTTATGAATCTTAATACTTCCCTGAAAAGTATACTAGTGATGTGTGCATACAAAATGATTCAAGCTTAAGTAGCCAGCCTTCGTGGATGAGTGGTTAGGAAAGCATGCTAAAACGCCTGGGGTGTCGAGTTCGAATTCCAGTCTGAGCACAGGTGTTCTTTGTGAGTGTCCATTCATCCATTCCATCATATCATCACTCATCCTCATCTTCGCAATTAGCCCAAAAGCAGCAGAAATGCGAAGAAAAATAAACAAAATCAATCAGTCAAGCTGCTCAATTGATAGATTGAGTTGGTGTTTTAAGTCCACTTTATGCACAGTATGGCTAATCGAGACTAGACCTGCGGTTCAAAGTGGGATCCGAACTACTATGTGCCTCCACAGGGTATCGAACCCGGGACCCCTTGATTACAAGGCTACGACCTACCACTGCACCATCGGAGAGGCCCTCAAGCTGATCAGTTTCTACATTGAATGCAGTAGCGCTAAATTGGCAATTTATTTTACACAGCATTTCCCATAATATTTAAAGCTCGGGGGGGGGGGGGTTAAACCCAGTAACCCCTCTTGTGTACGCCACTGATTGAATGAACAGGTGGAGAGACTAAGATTATGTCACCCTATTATGCAAAGGTAATATAAACATGCATGCTTTTATTTCATAAGCAAGGGCCTATACAAGGAGGGTGATGATGAGGCTATAAACAGGCAGGAAAAAATATCGAAATGAGGGCTGACTACTGGGCACGCCACAGCATATAACTGGAAATGGCACACTTTAGGATAATATTTTGTGCTGAAACATCGGTGTCGGGATGGAGGTGGAACATATCCGTTGACCTCCACCCCCACCCCCCACCCCCTGGAATTGCCATCGGCCATTTCAAGTCACAAAAAGCAGAAGCTGTTATAACATAAATAATGTTTAGAAAGCTTTTATTGAAAAGTTAAAACTTAAAGATAAAACAGAATAACTGTACATTTCAGTACACTAACTGTATAAAATGTAAAAAAAAAATGTAGTAATTCTATAGGCTATTTGTTTCTACGTTTCACCCGAGTCCGCACGAGTATTCCATCTTCTTCTTCTTCTTTATAAATACAAACCCTGAAGGTAATTTTCTAATTATATTCTAATTTTTCTTCACACGTGAAATTATTTCTCTCTCTCTCCTTTTGATCACTACTACTTTTCTTCTCTTTCTTTACGAAGTCATCGTATTTACGAAGAATGTGCCTTAGACTGTCTATTATTACTATTATTGGCACTAGCGATATGTTTGTGGCACTTCATTCTGGGACAACATTTTACTTAAAATTTTTCCTTCAGTGTTGAAATACTTTCGCTCACTTTGTGCGATAAACAAATTTCTATAATTTTCTAATTAAATGGAGAACAATCGTGTAGAGATGCGGCCTGCCTTAGAAACAAATTTTACACGAATGTATTTCATTTGTCAAAACCACTTTGTTATTCTGAATTCTGAAAGAATGTTTCTGTTTAGAAATCACCTTACAGCTTTCAGGCAGATATTGTGAATTTCTCAAAGACTATATCTGTAAAGAAATCACCTAGACAATTTAAAAAGATAATCTGAAATTGAAAGAAGACTATTTTTAGTGACAATTTACTGTTAGTTACTTGTCACTAAAATGAGAAAAATAAAAATATTTCTAAAAAACTAAAAGGAAGAAACATTTTAAATAAATTAATATTGCATTGAATTTTATTCCTTGTTGTGGTGTTGTAATTTTGTGTGTATTTTCCACATACAGGAGATTTGGCAACTGCTTTTTTCCTTTGTATTGAATTCCATTTTCTGACTAAACTGTCAGCTTTGGCGCCTAAAAGTTATGAATTATTTGCTAAATAATGCCTAAATGTAGAAGTCAAGTTTCGAGTATGCAACCGTTATATAAATGTACCCTCGATAATAAGCTCCAATACTTTCAGCAAGAACGTCCTTTCTTGTGACCGTGTAAGCGGACCTTAAGAAAACCAACACATTCCTCACCATTAGACCTTCGTTCCCCGCATCTTAAAAGATCCAGGAAGAAGCCAAAGTTGCGATAAGTGGACACCGACGTCTCACATATGCCACATGACGTCACGGCGACAGGCGTTTTTAGGTTCGCTCCAAAGGTTCGGTGTTTACATAGACAGCAGAGGTCCCCATAGGTCTTCGAGTCAGCTGTCAACCTGTCAACCACGTGGACGAGAAGACGTGCCCTTGATATCCTAGGTTCAGGGCTGGGTTGAGGGGCAAGCCGCCAGAAATGCTCTCCACCAGTAGACTGTCCTTGCTTAGCTGATAAAGTTTCAAAATGTACTTATTTTTTCTCCTTTAAGAAAATTGATTTGTTTTCTTAATGAAACTGTCCATTATGACACTTCCTGTCAATTAATGTTAAGAAAGGGAACAAAGAAATGAATGAATATCATTAAATAGTAGTTGATAGGGTATTCCCCCTAATCTCTCTCTCGCTCTCTTTCTCTCGGGCCTCCTCTGGCGTAGCGGACATGGTTGTCTTGTAATAAAGGGGTCCCGGATTCGATACCAGGGGAGATATATTACGCACTGCTTCGGATCCCACTTTAAATTGTACGTACAGTCCCAATTAGCCTATCTGAGCATAAAGTGGACCTAGAACAATAATTCAAACAAACAAATTATCTTTATCTCACGCGCACACACACACACACACACACACACACACACACACACACATATATATACAGGGTGTATCATAAGTAATAGCTCAAACTGACACAGTTGAAAGTACACGATAATAGAAACAAAAAAGTCTCAGTAAACATGGGTCTGCAAACGAGCCGTTTTCGAGATAATTGCGATGTGTGGTTACAAGCCGCCACTTACTTCATTGTTTATAAACGTGGCAAATTTGAGTTTCCTATGTAATACGATCAAGAAACTAGAAGCAACGGACATTCCTTTGTCAGAAGCCGTTAAAGAAGTTCGTGAAGTGGAGAGCAAGCTCAACAAACTTAATGGACCAAAGGCACAATTGCTTCGCAGAAAACTCCAAGATGTCATGGCAAAAAAATCCGGCTTTAAAATGATGTGTAACATTTCGAATGTATTGGACGGTGAACAGGAAGACAATATTGGATATTTAAGTGTGAGTGAAATATCATGCCTTAAGTATGCGAGGTTGACTTTATGTGATGTAGAACGAACATTTTCGCAGTATAAGGCACTGTTTCGAGACAATCGTCAGTCCTTTGTAATGGACAATTTGAAGATGACAGTTGTGGTGTATTGTAATTCACCATTTTTCAGCAAAACATGCTAATTTCATCTGGTGAGTAGAGCTGTTTTAAGCAGAAATTTTCAACATTTTTAGCACATAAAAATGCATATTTTCCATGTTTAAGTACATAAAGTGTAAATATTTTCCATATTTTGAGCACATACAAAATAAATATTTTTCTGATTTTTAGCACCTAAAAATCCGAGCCCTACTTATGATACACCCTGTATATATATATATATATATATATATATATATATATATATATATACGTGTGTGTGTGTGTCAGTGTGTGTGTGCATGTATGTATTATGTACACACACACACACACACACACACACACACACACACACACACACACACACAACAGTAAAGGCGAACCCCCGGCAAGTTGGAGTTGTTGACCAGCGTTTTATGTCATGATTGATTGATTGATTTGGTTTATTTTACTTTGCTTTTCTGCCACTTTTGGCTAATCGCGAAGATGAGGATGGATGATGATATGATGAAATTGATTTAGAGGCACTCACAAAGAACATTCATGCGCAGGCCGGGACTCGAACCCGGTCCTCCTGACGTCGTAGCGCGCTGTGCTAACCACTTCGCCACGAAGGTCGACTCCCTATGAATTGAATATTTAAAATTGCCTCCATGTACTTGTCGGTTACTATTAAACAGTTGTACATATTTATTTATTTATTTCGTCTTCTTTTACATGAGGAAGTTAAGACTGTGGAGCCTTTTCTTCCACTTGACCATGTTTACAAAAATTTTTGAATGTGGAATATTGAAATATTGATAAAAGAAAGAAAGAAAAAATATATAAAAATTACAGAGGAATAAAAAAATACAAAGAAATATACATATATGAATGGTAATCTAACCCATAGATACGGGCACACACACTCACACTCACGCTCACACATACATATTTTTTCCCTTACACATACCCACGTACAAGTAAATACATAACATTACACTTACTTAAACATAGTCCAAAACGGTATACCTTGACGATAATTCATCTTAACTATTACGTTAAATCATTTTTGTGCCCGCCACTTTATTAGGGAAGTCAAACATTTAATTTTCATTATATAATATGTGTAACTTTAACAATTTTTTGAACGTCACATTTGAGGAAGAGACAAGAATTTCAGGTGGCAACTTGTTCCAAAGGCCTGCTGAGGTTACAGTAAAAGAATTTGCATAATGGTTCATGGAATGGAGAGCAGAGACCTTTCGCGCGATCTGGTGTTCCGGCTGTGAAAGTCGGAAAGATGTTGAAATCGGTTATAGAGATATTTCGGGTCTTTTATTTGTACAGTAAAATTAACTTATGAAAATTACGTTTATCGTTTAATTTAAGCCACTCGACCTTCGCAAAGTACGGTGTCAAATGTTCTGAATATTTTAGATCGAAAATGGAACGAAAGCAGGCATTTAGAAGTTACAAAGTTCACAATATTTACAATACGGTTAAAATTTATCAACCTGCCTGTTAATTTACAAAAACAGGACGTGATCCTTTTCATATTGTTGGACTACCTATGCTCATTCATGTCGTGACTTGTGTTGCGGCTAGAATGAGAATTAAACATAGAATCATTACCTCAAGGAATATTAAACACACATACACTCTGTAAATGTTATTTATCATAAAACATTGAGGCATTTAAGAAAATATTTGAAATTAAGAACATTCTTAAATATTTCCAAGCTATCAAACTCAATTGTGCTTAAATAAGCTATTCTATTGCAAAACTTAAGTTTGGGAATGATCCACAGGGACTCATATCAACGGAATACGGGGCTGAGGAACCACAGAATGTACTTTTAAGCCAAAACTTAAGTCACAGAGGTCACCGTGTGAAACAAGAGCAGACACTTTTTGGGATTTTCTTTTAATGTTCACATTTCTGATTATTTTTTTCTAAATTTGATTATATTCTTTACAGTATATCTTTGAAAGGATTCTGTCATCGAGAGATTTTTCCTGATGTCTCTTCAACATTATAAATGATCGACTCACGAGGTGGCAACCGAAAGTTCTTGCTTCGAACGTGATCAGGGAATTTTTCTTTGTCCCTTAATCATCATCTTCAGTCATTATTCTTCTCATAATTATAGAGAAAAGTGATGTACATTTTCTTAAGAAATTATTTTGAAAGTCTAAATTGAGGTTCTGGAATTTTAGGTTAAAAATACCATCCTAAGATTATATTTTATTTTAATCTATCCCAGATAACGAACCAACTGTACGAGTTGCTCCAAAAGTAAGTTTATCGAAAGTTCCGTCGGTATACTGACAGAACAGTAGTTTCAACATTTTGAAAAATGGTTTTGTTCAAAACTTTCATGTGATGTGTTTTGTCTTGTTTTCGTGATCACTTTTGATGCTTTACTTCCAGAATTTTCTAATAATGTGTCAGAAAAATGCTCCGACATTCGCAATAAGCAAGTTTTTATTTATATTACTTGCATGGGTGGCTTACTGCTGTGATATCTAGCATGCTCTATTCAGGGTGTCTACCAGTCTGGAAATCCTGGAAAAGTCCGAGAATTTACTTTTCTCTGGAAAAGTTATAGAAATGTAAGGGAAATTTACTGAGTTTCTAGAAAAAAATCAACATTTTTTGTAGAAAGTGTACCAAAAGTAGGTTTTTGAACAAAGGAAAAAATGACAAGCAAGAAATATTAAATTTGTTGTGGGTAAACTGTACTTCAATTTGATATGCTGAGTTACCTGGTGTTAGAGTGGACATTGTATAGTAAATACTCCGGTCATGTAGAAATCTATGTAAGTGGCTGTTGGAATTTCCTCTGTCGTGATCAAGAAAGTGTAGGGCCCTAACTCCAAATCTCCTATACGCCTTTATGGCGTGGTGCAAAGCACAGGGGAGCACTTTTCTCTTTTTTTTACTTTGGTAGATATTAGAATGTATACATATTTTATTTGTAAAGTTTACCACTTTTAAACATAAATATATCCATAAATATACCTGGTCTTCTCCAGATGGTAAAACTCATAATCAGATAGATCATATTCTCATTGATAATAGACGGCATACTAGTATAATTGACGTTCGTTCACATAGAGGTGCTGACTATGACAGTGACCATTATTTAGTAATTGCTAAGTTAAGAGAAAGACTCGCAGTGATAAATCATAAGCAACAAAATCTAAAAGTTCTAAAATTTAATACAGGAAAATTTGCTGATGAAAGAATTAAGAAATTTCACCAAATTAAAGTGTCAAATAGATTCGATGTTTTGCAGGATTCAAATGATGATGAAAATATAAATGAAACAGACATAAATAAGAATTGGGAGCACATACGTAATGCAATAGAATCAGCAACTAAAGAAAGTATAGGATATCATAAACTAATAAAAAGTAAGCCATGGTTTGATAACGAATGTCATAATAAAATAGAAATAAGAAATCAGGCTAGACTTAGGTGGTTAAATAACTCTGATGATACAAATTTAACCAATTATATAATATAATGAAGCGAGAAGTTAACCGCACGTTTAGAAGTAAAAAAAGAGATTACTTGAAAAGTAAAATTAACGAAATTGAAACAAACAGCAAAAACCAAAATATTAGATTTATGTAAAGGTGTAAATTAATTTAGAAAGGGGTGGCAACCTAAAGTAAACTTGATAAAAGATAAAAACGGTGAATTTTTGGCCGATCCAGCGATATTTTAAATAGATGGAAGAACTACTTTAATGACCTCTTAAATGTTCATGTAGGAGATACAGCAGAACCTTTAGTTCCAGAACCTAACTTGACTGAAGTTAAATATGCTATTAAAAGGCTAAATAATATCAAAGCACCTGTGATTTAATACAAGCTGAGTTAATTAAATATGGTGGAAATTCGTTAATATGTCAAATTCATAAATTAATTTGTTTAATATGGAATAAAGAAGAAATCCCTCAACAGTGGAAAGAATCCATAATTGTTCCTGTGTTTAAAGAAGGTGATAAAATGAACTGCAATAATTACCGTGGAATTTCTCTACTCTCAACAACATATAAAATATTATCTAACATTCTTTTAACAAGACTAACCCATATGCTAATGAAATTATAGGTGATATCAATGTGGATTTAAACGTAACAGATCAACTACAGATCAAATTTTTCGCATCAGACAGACACTTGAGAAAAAGTGGGAAATCAAAGTGTCCTTCAGCTATTCATTGATTTCAAAAAAGCATGTGATTCAGTCAAAAGAGATACATTATATAATATATTAGTCGAGTTTGGAATACCTAAGAAGCTTGTTAATATGATAAAAGTATGCACCAGTGAAACAGAAACTAAAATTCGTGTGGGTATTAATGTGTCTGACAAATTTACAATTCATGATGGGTTAAAATAAGGAGATGCATTATCTCCATTGCTCTTTAATTTTGCCTTAGAATATGCTGTTAGGAAGGTAAAAGAAACTAAGGAAGGACTAAAGTTAAATGGTGTGACTCAGTTGTTAGCATATTCAGATGATGTAGACTTAATGGGGGATGACAATTAAGAATAATGCTAAAATATTTTTCAAAGCAGCTAAAGAGAGAGGTTTGGAAGTTAGCAAAGAGAAAACTAAATTTATGCTTACAGGCCAAAACCAAGTGTTAGGTAATAATCGAAATCTAATTATTGATAACAACTCGTTTGAACCAGTTTCCAAATTCAAGTACTTAAGAGTAATACTAACAAATGAAAATGATATTAAGGAAGAAATAAAAAGCAGGCTTAATTCAGGAAATGTATGTTACTTTTCTTTTCATAAACTATTGTCTTTTCGTTTAATATCTAAGAAACTAAAATTTAAAATATACAAAACAGTAATTTTGCCTGTATTATTATATGGACGCTAAACTTGGTCTCTTACATTGAAAGAGGAACATAAATGGAGAGTATCTATTTGAAAATACATCCTTAGGAAATATTTGGACCTAAAATGGATGAGGAGACAGGTGAGTGGAGAAGGTTACATAATTTAGAAGTACATAATTTAGAAGTACATAATTTGTATTCATGTTATTCACGTCCAGATATTATTAGAATGATTAAATCAAGAAGACTTAGGTGGGAAGACCATGTGACACGAATGGGAGAGGAAAGAAGAATTTACAGGATTCTTGTTGGGAAACCTGATGGTAAGAGACCTGTAGGAAGGCCAAGACGAAGATGGAGGGATAACGTTGAGATGGACCTAAAGGAAATCGTTAGGGATGGAAAAGAGTATATAGATCTTGCTCAAGATAGGGACAGATGGAAGGCCTGTGTTGCTGCAGCCATGAACCTTCGGCTTTAAGAAGGTTAGAAAGTTAGTTAGCAGTTAGTTAAGTTTACTATAATTATGTATTATTTATGCTGTAGTTGTTATGATTTTTTATAACTTTTTTTTAACTTAAAACTTTTCGGTCAGATCAAATGGACTGAATAGGATTGGTATGGAACATCCATTCCGAGCACCCACTTAAACACTCGTTCGCGCCAAGTCACAGAATCGAGCCTCGACGTCCTCCTCTTCTTCTTCTTCGCTTTTTCTCGCCACGTTGCTTCTGTCAAGTGGAAAAATATAATGGAAAGAGCCCTATTGTTACGGGAGAAACAATTTTTTAAAAAAGGCGGAAAAAAAGAAGCGACGTAAAGAGAAGAGAGAAGGTAAGAGAGAGAGAGAGAGAGAAAGAGAAAAAAAAGACAATCACTTGAAAAAATGGCGACGCTAACTACAACCTGCAGGTATCTGAGACAGGCCAATGTCACGACCCAAGTAATTATGGGGTTTGCGACCACGAATTATGGTGTAATCTTGTCCTGTTCGGCTGCTACATGCCTTCCATTGCGTTTTCGGTAGATTCTTGTCTCCGGTGAGCCACGTTCGAAAGTATCTCTCGTCCCTCCCCCATCCTCGTTGACCCCCTCCCCCTTTAATCCCTCCACATCTTGCTGTTTGGACGTGCTGTGTCGTGCGTAACCGACATTGTAACACAATACAATAGTTCGCCATTCCGCTTGCTGTTTACTACCCGTTCAGGAGCACACGCTCTTTAACGAATGTGCCATTTCGAAACAGTGCTGAAACTCTTCTGGACATACACTGTCTCAGCAGAGGTTACGTTTTCGACACTAATTTGGCGACCATATTCTGAATTCTGAAATGGAATTCGCATTTAGAAATCACCGTAGAGCTTCCAAGAGTGTTGGTGTAGATTGCTGGCGACGTTGACTCGGTCTTTTAATAGTTTCAGTGTAGGCGATTCGATATCAAACCTGGGGTGGGAGCAAGAACTCAAGATTGAGGGGGGGGGGGGGCAAGAGCAGTTTTCTTTCTCTTGGTAGACAAGAATAGCATTAAGAGACAATAGTGCGGGGCAACTGCCCCCCCCCTTTCTAATCGCCGCCACTAAATAGTTTAATGACTATGTCTCAGAGTCTTCTTACAAGAATGTCTTTCGACTGGATGAACCACGACTATACGTTGTTGTTTAAAAGATTACACGAGTTTAGAAATTATACTAGACTGTTTCCGTTCTATCTCTCTTCCCTCTATGTCTCCTCTTTTATTTCTATCCTCTCATTTAAACTTCTCTCTTATTTCTCCCAGTCTCTCTCTCTTTCATATTTTCTCCCTGTCTTCTGTTGTATTTCTCCTCTCTGCCTTCCATCTCTTTCACACTACAACTCCGTGTGCTTGTCGGCACGTGGTGGTTCGGATCGCACTTAAAACTGCAGATCCAGTCCCGATTAGCCTATCTGTGCATAAAGTGAACTTAAAAACCAAAACTCAAACTAAACACTCTCCGTGTTCCTTTGCTCTTTCTTGTGTGCTTTCCTCTTTCTATTTCATATTCTGTGTTCTCTATGACTGTTTTCTTTCTCCTTTATCTTCCTATTTCGTTTATGTATGTGTGTTTCCATATTCCTTTTTAACTTTGTATCTCCTCTGCCTCGGAACATTTTTTTTAAAAAAAAAATCACCATCGGTACTTTGTTATCCTAATGAACGCACTAACTTTCTACTCTACCAAATAGGATTTACACAAAAATGAACAAATGTTAATGGTAAAGTTTGAAATTTTTGCATGAAGTTCCTACACACACACACGCACAGATCTTGGTTCCGGAGTCTCGGCTATATAAATCAACATAAAAAGTGAGCAATTGCACAATAGCACTTAGCACCCTCCATCCTCCCCCAAGCCCCCCACCTTCCGGCAAAGTGTAACGTCCTTCCAGTTGCCTTGAACTCTCCGCTCCCCCTTCCTCTGTGCACCAAGCTACCCGCACATTATCCCTTTCCAATTAAAGATTTATCACACTATCGCATCTTCTTCTATCGCGTCGCGGATCTGATTTTATTTGAGTTGCGGCCTGCCTTTTTATGTGTAGGAAGTTTCGGGTAAAAAGAAGAAGAGGGGGGAAGCGTATAGGGCGCCAATTCTTAAACCAGTTCCTCGCCTTTTGTACCGGTGTATGTGAGGTTTTCTGCTTGGGCCTCGGAACTCGTTTATGACTGTTGTAAATGCTTTACCTTCTCTTCTATTCTTTCTTCCTTTCTCTCTCTCTCTCTCTCTCACTCTCTCTCTCTCTTTCATTCTCTCTCCCTCGGATACCCCAATCGAAGTTGCAATTTCAGCGTCACAAGGTGATTGTGTCCCATGCGCTTTGTGACCTCGTGAACATCTTCCTCTTTCTCTACGAAAGAAAAAAGGGGGAAGACAGAATGATAAAACTATATTGGGGAGAAGGTTGTAAGGGAATGATACTGTGAGATTTGGCACTTCCATTGGACAGGAAATTCTAAGTTCGCCCATAGCTGCTACACCATAAAAAAAAAGGCACTTTATTGCAACCAGTATCGATGTGTCGTCATATTCACCATGCGCTTGTATGGTCTCCAAGATGGATATATTCAGGTAAACCTGTCGTAGTCTCTTTTGTTTATGGAAATTATTGGGAGATTCGTTCGTGACATAACGTTAGGAGTTATTGTAAAATTTTCAATATTATGCCGTGAAAATTTAACAGTCGGTTTTTCGTGAGCGCAGGCGCATTCATGACGTCACTTCTCTGTGCTATGGCTGGAGTGATAAATAAAGATGACGTCAGTAACAGATTGGAATATTATACGCAGACACACATTCATGATTGATTGATTGATTTGGTGTGTTAAGTCCACTTTATGCATAAAAAGGATAATTGGGACTGGACCTACAGTTTAAAGTGTGATCCGAACCACTATGTGCCTCCACCGGGTATCTAGCCCGGGATCCTTTGATTACAAGACAACGACGTTACCACTGCGGAGGCCCCAAACACACACTCATGTATGATTATATTTATTTTTCCTGTACAATGATAAAAGTAATTATGAATTGCAGTTG
Organism: Lepisma saccharinum; assembly: GCF_977018435.1. Taxonomy (NCBI): domain Eukaryota; kingdom Metazoa; phylum Arthropoda; class Insecta; order Zygentoma; family Lepismatidae; genus Lepisma; species Lepisma saccharinum. The sequence continues at coordinate 49,182,598 of NC_139231.1, read as the reverse complement.
TGAATACTATAAATATAGGTTTGAAAACTGTATCAAAAAAACTATATCAATTACAGTTAACTATACAGCAGGCGTTAATAGTTTACAAACGGTCAAGGCCAATTTTTACGGTAATAGCAGCTTAAATTGACGTCATAATCCGTTATTTCAGCACCCTACGTTTTACAGTACTCAGACTCCACGCATAGACCTGCGCCCAGCCCTCTCTGGCATTGCATTTGTCTGCTCAGAAAAAGCGGATTTGACTGAATTAAAAAAAAAATATTTGCTTACGAGAATCTATTACTCTCACTGTAATTTTATTGCGTCCAAATTGACAGTGCCCGAACCATAACATTTCGGTAAAATTTTCATGTGTCGAGAAGACATCGGAGCCACCTTGACCTTGAGTAAACTTTGCTTCTACAAGCAACATAGGCGACCACACATAAGGGGACTCAAACTAACGTCACTCACTCTCACTACCCTCTCTCCCAGAAATTTTGGAGTAACTGCTTATTCTTCGGTTCTTTCTTTTCATTGGATTTCCTGTCCCCATTTCTATTTTCTTTCTACATTTTTGCCTTCTTCCTCAAGTCTTAGGATCTATTTCTTTCTTGTCACGTTCTTTCTCCCGCTTTCTGACTAGTTTTATCTTTCTCTCTCTCTCTCTTTCATTTCTCTTCTTGTTTAATTTTTCTCGTGCTTCTTATCTTTCATCTCTCTCTCTCTCTCTCTCTCTCTCTCTCTCTCTCTCTCTCTCTCGCTCTCTCTCTGCGTATGTGACTCTGTTGTCTTTGTCTCTTTGCTTGGTCCTTTGTCTCTTTCTCTGTCTCTATTGTTCTTTTTATTCACATTTTATCATTTTCTCTCCCTCCTTCTTTTTCTCTCCCTGGGTTTCCCCTTTCTTTCTCTCGGTCTTCTTTTATTTCCTTTTCTCCTTCTCTCTCTCTCTGGCTTCAGTCCTTTCTTTGCTTTGTTACTTCATCCTCCAGTCTGTTATTTATTTTCATTCATATGTACTCTCTTCTCCTTTTCTCTCTCTCCCTGGTGTTTTTCCTTTCTTTCTTACTCTTTAAGGTTTCATTTCTTTCCCTTTCCATCTCAATTCTCTAACGTTTCTTTTCTTTCGTGGTGGGATATTAAGACACCTGAATGTCAACCTCTTTCCCACGTAGTACACCCTGGACTGCATGTCGCAGACTGACGAGGCTCTGGCGCATAAACCCACATCCAGAAGAATCGTTTGTGTTTGTGACGGTCTCTTCATTCATTTTATCACATTTCATCCTCATCTTCGCGATTAGCCAAAAGTGGTACAAAAAGTGAAGTAAAATAAGACAAAACAATCCATTTTCTTCCCTACATTCTAACAGTATATACAGTGACGGTGATTAGGGGGAGCGCGGGGGTGTGGGGTTGCCCCACACATTTTCCACCCGTACTACGGTCTCTTAATGCTAAGCCTTGTCTACCAAGATAATGTAAGTTGCCCTTGCCCCCGTTTTGACACCGAATCGCCGCCAATGGGTATATACATAAGATAGGTACTTTTGTTATTTCTATTGTTTTTCATGATGCCACACGAATGGTTTTCAAAATATATCGACTTCAGAACAGAACCTCATGATTCAGCCATGATTCTGTTCTTAGAAAATTTTCTGCCTGCATCTATGACCAGCAACAATATTTACTTCTCCACGGACAAGCGGTTAACATAAAAATGCACCGAGAGCTTGCGATCCCTGATAAGGAAATTACAATGATTGTTGTTCGGGGGTAAACTAGACGTGTCATAAAGCAAGAGCAGCATGAGACATGTACCCAGGCGATCCTAGGTGCTTGAAGTCAGTTGAAGGTAATTTACAAGGTCGTAAAAAAATTACATCTTGCATTAGTTCCAGAAGAACAAAACCAACGCGAGCAGCCGCCATTGTGTACCTTCTGAAGGAGCTGCTCTGCGAATCGTCGCCATGTTCTCAAGGGAAGATAAGGAGGACCATCGTCAATTGCAGGTGGTTGTAAATCTTGCCATGTTTTCGAAGCTCCTGTCTTTGATGGAGGCGAGCAAGGAGTACTTCTGTTCTGGTGCTGCTATACCGCGTTTGGTAGAACCTGTCCCGCTTCCCGCGCTAGGGAGCGCTCAACAGTTTCGGTGCCAATGAGAAACGAGGAAAAAATCGTCTGCTGGGCAGCGAGGAGCGAATGAAAGCCAGAAGAGAGGCGCTTACGTAGACGCTGTTGCGACGTTGCGTATTTTAATTGGCTGCCTGGCTTTGACTTTCCCCAGCACCGAGAAAAGACAGGGAGCAACTAGCGCGGGAACCGGGACAGGTTGTAACAAACGCGGTATAGACTGAGGTGAAGGTCGCTTCAGAGATTGGGTTTCAAGTAGGAGCCTATGAAGCGTCTATGGAGTCGTGCATCCTAACCAGTGATGTTCTTCTATTTGTAGCCAACTGCAGTCTATATACAGTTGGAATAAGTGTTTTTGGAATAAGTGTAACGTTGTTGATTTTTCAAGATACAAACGTTTTATTAACACCAAAATCATCGTTATGGAATGCAATTTGGATTGATACACAGTGATGAATTAAGTATGGGAAGATGACGTCATTGTTGCGGCACACACCCGGAGCCTCCCCTCAAAGTTCCGCATTGCCCTTGCCAACATTTCGTCTGGCACAGCTGTAATTCCTTCACGAATGACAACTTTCAGCTAGTCAACTGAACGAGGTTTTCGACTTGAGGTAACTCCACAGAAAGAAGTCGCAGACAGACAAAACTGGGGAGCTTGGGGGCCAAGAGACATCGCCGAAACGTAGGATTACGTGGTGGAGACAGCAACAATGACGTAATCTTTCCGACATCATCTTCCATACTTAAATCATCACTATATACTCATCCAAACTGCATTTCATACCGATGGTTTTGGTGTTAATAAAACGTTTGTATCTTGAAAATCAACAACGCTACACTTATCCCAAAAACATGCGTTCTTTTTGCGCCACTCTGTATATGTGTATACAATTTTGTAGACCATTGTTTCTCAATCGCTGGGCCCTAGCATCAATTACATCGATCCGCGAGAGGTTCTCGTGAAGTTTGAGACTTGCAGCCCGAGCTGACAACCACCTGGAAAGTTGGCCTTTCGTTCTAGTTTCCACTGCGATAACAGAAAATTCATTCGTGACAGTAGCAGTGAGGGATCAAGCGATCTTCCCGCCTCCAAATTCGGAGGTTGACGGATGGGTACTAAGGTCAATTTATAGTGGAGTCATTGTATCAACCGGTATCCATTCACAGCACAGAACGGTCATTTCGGCAAAATCCTGTTTCCCTGCTGGCTGCGTCAGGGAGGAGGGATTTAAAAGTTGCCGCTTCTTGTCCAAGCAGTAGGCCTAATTGGTTGTTTGACCGCAAGTTCCTTCGTAGGTAATGCTGCAACAGAGGGTCACTGCCATAAAGGCGGTCCCCTCACCGACTGAAACGGCGCCTCCACTGTAGTTTGCACAGCAATCTTCATTAACAAATATATTGAAGTGGAAATATTCTGATTAATTGCAATTTTCCTGTGTCTGGAATGGAACTTGCCAATGAAAATCAGCACTTACCAAATTACTTTAACTAACAAGGGAGGTTATCTAAGTGTCCCCCTCCGATTTCCATGAAACTTGGCAGGTGTATAGAGGGGCCCAAAGGAAGAAATACGTGTTTTTTTTGTTTCGGCTAAAAAACTGTTTTAGGGGGCAACCCCCCCGCCCTCAAATGTCAAGATTGTAACGAGTGCACCCACGGTCCCCGAAATGACGTCTCAATCATACCCCGGCACGGGGCCAAACGTCGTTATGTGTACGGGAGACCGGTCGTGACTCACGGTCCAGTTATCAAGTTCGGTACTGAGACGGTCGTTTATTGTCATACTATTGCGAGGCGGAGATTAATACCTTGAAATGTTACACTGTTTTGTTTACCTTTGATATGTAGATTCGAACATTCATAAAACACTAATAGCATAATATCTGGTACCTGAAAAACGTCAAATAACAACACTGACGAACGGTAAAAAAGTGAATATATATTGTAACAACAAAGAAATATTGCAATCAACAACTGTTTACAAAGCCTCCTCAAACGCTCACTCATTCACTCTCTCTCTCTTTCACACACATGAGGTATTTTTACATGTGAAGTATGGATACAAATCATGGATCTCATTAACATATCATTCCTTTTAATTTTTAAACCTTTATGTGAATTTAGGGCATTTGTCTGCCAGCTCCTGTGCTCTTTTAAATTAACTTAAGTGCCAGCCCTCGGAAAGCGGTTAACTAAGACAATGGGTCGGCGTGGTTAAATCTTTCGTTCGACTGAACGTTTGCACCCAGTCGTAAGCACGACTTTATACAAGTTTCTCGGACGGGGGTATTACGCACAAGCCTCTCTCGTCCAATGAGAACAACTACACAATTACATAGGGATGCAAAAACTTAATTGGCTCCAGCTGCCGGAATACACAAATCAAACGTCGGCGCGAGCAAAAATTACCTTGAAAACCACTATGCAACAAATAATACTATTTCACGCACACGACCTTGCAATAAAAACAACTACGCTTTCCACAATTAAAAAGGACTCATCAGTCAACTGTTGACAAATTAAATGGCGCGACGGGGCGGTCGGTTACACAAAAATGGAGCACACTTTGACAATTTATACTAAATATTAAAGAAATGAAATGGAGCTTCTAACCCTGAATGCAGACAATTAAATTAGAACATCTGAACATGAAATAACCCTTTTTTATAACAATACCAAAACAATTTTTAGACGCGGAAGTTAGGTTTGGGTTTTCCTGAGTAACTTTGCAAATAAGTGAGACGTCGGCGTTAACTGTACGGTGTTGATAATAACGACGCACGTTTACATGTACATGAGACCCTCTGAAGTATACTGTACCAGACTCTGCTACATGGCGTGGTCCTTCATCTCTCCTGGACGCGGGACTTGCACACGGTTCCTTTGTGGCGAAATTGTCCTCCGAGGTCGATCGCGACGAAGAATAATTGCGACGATATGGTGTACTTGCACCTCCTCAGAACTTCGGGCGTTCCTCTTGTCACTAGCGTCGGGTGTACGTGGTCACGCGTCGGTTCGGAATCTCTCTGGTGACGGGCTTCGATTCGGCGTCGTCTGGAAGCGTCGTTCTGGAGTCGTCCTTCAATCTCTCCCTCTGGCTTCGATCGGCGTCGTTCTGGAGTCGTCCTTCAATCTCTCTCTCTGAAGACGTCCTTCGGGCTTTGGTTGGGACGTCGATCTGACGGCGTCCTTCGGGCTTTGGTTGGGACGTCGATCTGACAGCGTCCTTCGGGCTTTGGGCAGTGTTTGGTTTCGGCGTCGTCTGACTGGCTTCGGCGTCGTTGCAGGCGTCAGGGAAGCGACGCCCCCCTTCTCTATCTTCTTTAGCCCTCCATCCTTATGTAGTCCACGCTTGGCAAAAACAAATCACCGCGTAATCTTCACCAAAATAAGGCGCACACTGGTAACTCCCTATCCGCAAGTCGCTCACAGTACGTAAGGAAACGAAGTTCACGGACACAAAGCAATGATCACGCGAGAGTGTAGCGCGGAGATGCTCTCTCTGTGAAATCCGGGTGAAAACTGTCTCTGGAATCATAGTACTGCCTATATATAAGAGATTCGAATTCTTCCGTTGAACAGGACGCTCTAGTGACTTGGCTTCGCTTTCTCAGGGGATGGAAATGACCTCTGTCCATTGTCTTGAAAGGCGCGGTCGGCGACGCGTCCTGAATCCTTGCAGAGTTGGGCTCCAGCTGGTTCTCTTGGTCATCCGTGAACATGGGTTCGAACGCCTGCTGCGACTCAAGCCCGGTAGCGGCGAAAATAATCTTTCCTTATCTCCGCGTTGGTGCAAATATGTCATGTTCTAGGCGGCGGCTGTCACTCAAGAAAAACCCCATCTCCCAACTCCCGACGTCTGGCTCGGATACAAGTTTATTCACAAAATAAATCAAACCTCACACTTTCATGTTTGTGCATAAAATGAATCAATAAATAAAAAATAATTTATATCGAACTGCGTTTAACATGTCACTAGATACCGTGACATCTCGCCCTCCTTCCGATCAAAAAATTCTGTAGGCGAATAAAATTTTTTACTACTCAGGGGCATGAAATTTTGACTACAAATTTTTTAACACCCTGTACAAGAAAAATAAACCAGTTCGATAACACAAAACACATGATATAAATGATACCTCCAATTTACATAATAAATATACATTTTATACACTCTGGGTATGGCGCAATGTTATTTTATACTTCTAAAATGGCGCGACGTCGCTTAACCATGTTTCGCCATCCCATTCCTCTCTTCGGCGCTGACGACCTGACGGCCCCGGCTGTGGAGATGTGTTGCTGGGATTCGGACCGTTCGCGTTTCGCGTCGGACTCCTTTGAACCCTCGGCGGGCTCCGCCTTGTGTGCCCATTGTCAGAACGCGGGCTCTCTGGTCTACTGTCGGGGTGACGCTGATAATAACCATTGTTCACTCGGCCGTTGGAAAAGCTGCTGTCGTTGTTGTTGCCATGGTGACCCGGTGACCTAGGAGTTTGACCACCTCGACGTCTCTGTCCCCGATACTGGCGTCTCTTTCGTGGCGAAGGTGGATCATCTCGAAACTGGCGAACTTCGGCTCCTGGAGCGCGTTGCTGCCCATCGTACCTCCTATGGACGAAATGGACGCGTGGGTGCTTGTTTCCCCGGTTTCCTTCATCCTCCGGTCGCCTCCTTTTGTTCCATCTGTCACTCCGTGTCCTCTCGCGTTCCTCTTCGCACTGGTTTAGGTTCTCTAGAGTGAGCGACATGGCTTCTGCGTCGAAAACGCACGCCCCGTTGAGATGCCGTCTTATCTCTTGCGGGTAATGGTAAATTAAGGCCGCAATTATCTCCGACGTGGTCATCTGTGGCTGGAGAGCTTGGAACTCATTGAACTTACGCCAGAAATATTGCGAAAAAGTAAGTCCCCCGTTCCTGTCGTACCTCTCGTTCCTCAGCTGGATGAGCATCCTTTCCACTTGCATAGGGCGCTGAAAGTGTGTCAGGAACGCTTCCCTAAACGCCGAGTATGAATGAAAGTGTATTTCATTCCGATCGAGCCAGTTCTTTGCCCGATCTTGCATTAGGCCTTTCAGCACGAGTAATCGCTCCCCATCCGCAAGTCCTAACTCCCGGGCCGTTGCTTCGAATTCCTCGATGAAGGCAGACGGCAATATCCTGTCGGCCCCGGAGAACTTCTTGAAATGTTTTTTATATTCAGGCGGGAACAGAGCTCTTCTCGTTGGTGCTGGTTCAGTCCGTATATCTTCCCGGTTTGAAGTTTGGGCTTCGAACGGTCGCGGCGATGGATAATGTAGTCCAGGTTCCACTTCGCTTCCCCCGTTGACAAGCGTAGTCGGTCTTGCGTCACTCGCGCGCCTTGAAGACGAGGGGACCGCAGCTGGCTGTGATGACGTCATGGCTGCCGGCTCTCGCGATGATCCCGGGACGTCAGCTACGTTCAATTGTTGCAGTTTATCCTCGATTTCCTTTATCTTGTCGGAATTCCCTTCCGCTATGCTCGCTGCTCGCCGCACTTGTCGCTCGAGGGTATCGTTGCTCCGATTACAGGCTGACTCCAGCTGTGCACATTGTTGGCCGATGTGTTGCAAAGCACCTTCCTGCTCACTTACGCTCTGCGCCAGTGTTGCCACCTTGGCTTCCTGTTCATCGATGCGAGCGTCGGTCCTGGCGATCCTGGATTCGATTCGAGCCTCGGATTCTTGGATCGTCTGAAGGAGCCGTTGCGTCACTTCTTCTCCGGAGGCGCGAACCGTCCCTTGTAGGCGTTCTTCCATCCCTCGCACGACGGTCTGCATCCCTTGCACCTCAGCCTGCAATCCCTGGATGTTGGCTTGCATCTCGGTCTGCATTCCTTGCATGTTGGCTTGCATCCTGGTTTCCATTCCTTGCATGTTGGCTTGCATCTCGGTCTGCATTCCTTGGATGTTGGCTTGCATCTCGGTCTGCATTCCTTGGAGCATCTGGAGAAGCAGCTGGAATTGGTTGGCACCACTGCCACTTCCTACGTCATCTTCTTCCTTGCTGTGGTCGCTGTCCGCACGTGACGATGTACCCCCCTGGGCACTTGGTATCTCCCTTTCCATTCCTGGCGGGCTCTTGCACTGGAGACAAACCGGTCCGGAATCTCCCTCGCTGTCGACTTCGAAATCATGAAATTCCTGTCCACAAACCTTGCAAACCATCATGACGTCACTCTTGTTCAAACAGTCTATGCGACGATTTCTTAATCTCATGAAGGCCTTTCCTTAATTATCTGCTCAATCTTATGTCACACTTTGGGACAATTAAGCAAACTTACGCGAGCTCACACAAAATGTGAATTACAAATCGATACATAAAAAGAAAAAGGAGGTCCGTCGGGAATCCCTTATCCCGCAACTCAGCCTGATGCCATAACCAAAAAAAAGTACACAAAAAGTACATAAAAAATGCCCTATGCAGCTGCCCTTGCTGCTTTCGCCGAAAAAATATCTGCCCTATTGTTACCAATTACGCCCAAAAACGTGTCCTTACACGTGAACCTACGACAAATACATGAAAATAACCCTCGAAATACAAAACGAAAAACACACAAATAACCAGGAACCTAACACAAGAATTTTATGCGTGACGTATACAACAATGAAATTTCTACCGCTCTCGCAACCTGGCTTTCCTGGAAAGACATGACAAAAGTTGCCGTCCCTGTTCGCGGTGCCAAATGTAACGGGTGCACCCACGGTCCCCGAAATGACGTCTCAATCATACCCCGGCACGGGGCCAAACGTCGTTATGTGTACGGGAGACCGGTCGTGACTCACGGTCCAGTTATCAAGTTCGGTACTGAGACGGTCGTTTATTGTCATACTATTGCGAGGCGGAGATTAATACCTTGAAATGTTACACTGTTTTGTTTACCTTTGATATGTAGATTCGAACATTCATAAAACACTAATAGCATAATATCTGGTACCTGAAAAACGTCAAATAACAACACTGACGAACGGTAAAAAAGTGAATATATATTGTAACAACAAAGAAATATTGCAATCAACAACTGTTTACAAAGCCTCCTCAAACGCTCACTCATTCACTCTCTCTCTCTTTCACACACATGAGGTATTTTTACATGTGAAGTATGGATACAAATCATGGATCTCATTAACATATCATTCCTTTTAATTTTTAAACCTTTATGTGAATTTAGGGCATTTGTCTGCCAGCTCCTGTGCTCTTTTAAATTAACTTAAGTGCCAGCCCTCGGAAAGCGGTTAACTAAGACAATGGGTCGGCGTGGTTAAATCTTTCGTTCGACTGAACGTTTGCACCCAGTCGTAAGCACGACTTTATACAAGTTTCTCGGACGGGGGTATTACGCACAAGCCTCTCTCGTCCAATGAGAACAACTACACAATTACATAGGGATGCAAAAACTTAATTGGCTCCAGCTGCCGGAATACACAAATCAAACGTCGGCGCGAGCAAAAATTACCTTGAAAACCACTATGCAACAAATAATACTATTTCACGCACACGACCTTGCAATAAAAACAACTACGCTTTCCACAATTAAAAAGGACTCATCAGTCAACTGTTGACAAATTAAATGGCGCGACGGGGCGGTCGGTTACACAAAAATGGAGCACACTTTGACAATTTATACTAAATATTAAAGAAATGAAATGGAGCTTCTAACCCTGAATGCAGACAATTAAATTAGAACATCTGAACATGAAATAACCCTTTTTTATAACAATACCAAAACAATTTTTAGACGCGGAAGTTAGGTTTGGGTTTTCCTGAGTAACTTTGCAAATAAGTGAGACGTCGGCGTTAACTGTACGGTGTTGATAATAACGACGCACGTTTACATGTACATGAGACCCTCTGAAGTATACTGTACCAGACTCTGCTACATGGCGTGGTCCTTCATCTCTCCTGGACGCGGGACTTGCACACGGTTCCTTTGTGGCGAAATTGTCCTCCGAGGTCGATCGCGACGAAGAATAATTGCGACGATATGGTGTACTTGCACCTCCTCAGAACTTCGGGCGTTCCTCTTGTCACTAGCGTCGGGTGTACGTGGTCACGCGTCGGTTCGGAATCTCTCTGGTGACGGGCTTCGATTCGGCGTCGTCTGGAAGCGTCGTTCTGGAGTCGTCCTTCAATCTCTCCCTCTGGCTTCGATCGGCGTCGTTCTGGAGTCGTCCTTCAATCTCTCTCTCTGAAGACGTCCTTCGGGCTTTGGTTGGGACGTCGATCTGACGGCGTCCTTCGGGCTTTGGTTGGGACGTCGATCTGACAGCGTCCTTCGGGCTTTGGGCAGTGTTTGGTTTCGGCGTCGTCTGACTGGCTTCGGCGTCGTTGCAGGCGTCAGGGAAGCGACGCCCCCCTTCTCTATCTTCTTTAGCCCTCCATCCTTATGTAGTCCACGCTTGGCAAAAACAAATCACCGCGTAATCTTCACCAAAATAAGGCGCACACTGGTAACTCCCTATCCGCAAGTCGCTCACAGTACGTAAGGAAACGAAGTTCACGGACACAAAGCAATGATCACGCGAGAGTGTAGCGCGGAGATGCTCTCTCTGTGAAATCCGGGTGAAAACTGTCTCTGGAATCATAGTACTGCCTATATATAAGAGATTCGAATTCTTCCGTTGAACAGGACGCTCTAGTGACTTGGCTTCGCTTTCTCAGGGGATGGAAATGACCTCTGTCCATTGTCTTGAAAGGCGCGGTCGGCGACGCGTCCTGAATCCTTGCAGAGTTGGGCTCCAGCTGGTTCTCTTGGTCATCCGTGAACATGGGTTCGAACGCCTGCTGCGACTCAAGCCCGGTAGCGGCGAAAATAATCTTTCCTTATCTCCGCGTTGGTGCAAATATGTCATGTTCTAGGCGGCGGCTGTCACTCAAGAAAAACCCCATCTCCCAACTCCCGACGTCTGGCTCGGATACAAGTTTATTCACAAAATAAATCAAACCTCACACTTTCATGTTTGTGCATAAAATGAATCAATAAATAAAAAATAATTTATATCGAACTGCGTTTAACATGTCACTAGATACCGTGACAAGATGAGGACAAATTGAAGTGGGAATCTAACCCCTGTGTCCCCCTCCGATTTCCATGAAACTTGGCAGGTGTATAGAGGGGCTCAAAGGAAGAAATACGTGTTTTAGTGTTTCATCTAAACTGTTTTAGGGGGCAAAACCCTTCCTTAAATGTCAAGATCAAGACAAATTGCAGTGGGGATCTGACCCCGAAACCACGTAAATATGGCATTGGAAGAACACGCTGAGTTTACCAGTGATATACACTTAATATCTCAAGTGTCCCACTTATGTATCTGCCAGTACTATTAGCACAGAACTTCAACCGCCATCGTCCTTCACAACAGCACTTGCGTTTGGTACCGACAATCCTACAGTTCTATGCCGTGTGTGTTCCAATTATATGTGAGTGTTCTTCCTATGCCATATTTACGTGGTTTCGGGGTCAGGTCCTCATCTTGACATTTGAGGGCAGGGGGGGGGGTGCCCCCTAAAACAGTTTTTTAGCTGAAACAAAAAAAAACACGTATTTCCTCCTTTGGGCCCCTCAATTCACCTGCGAAGTTTCATGGAAATCGGAGGGGGATACTTAGATAACCTCCCTTGAAAGAGATTCAATTAGAACCAGCCGTTGTCAAGTAACTTAAACCAAATTTTATATTTGTCAACGATCCCAGGTATAATCGAACCATTGTTCTCTATGGTTAGCTATGCTATAATTTATTTATTAACATAAAATTTCAAGAGTACATATTAATTAACGTATAAAGTTTAAAAAATTAGAAAGCTATACACGAGTAAAAATGTATTGTGGTCGGCGAATCGACATTTAGAAAACGAATTTACCGGGCCGGGGGGTCACGAAGGTTGAGAGCCGCTGTTGTAGACTATAGTGAATTTGCGACTGACCCTGAGAGCTATCTGTGTATCTCAGGCAGCTGAGAGTGTGCCCGCTGAAACAAGTGTCAAATATCAGTTTCCATGTGAACGTTCCAGGAACAACATCGGCTTCTTTGACACAACGTTGCGAAGTATTACTTGTTTCTGTGTTTGCACGTTAAAAGGCAATGAGCTAAGATTCTTCGACCAATATTTTCCCCCGAGCTCATGCAGGTCCACTCGTATAAAGTCTCTCCATAGTAATCCTCGTGTCTACAGGGAGGGAGGCAATTATGCGCTGACAATCGGTTTGGCAACATGGCGTATCTCCGACTCCGAGTTTCGTACCGCGAGCGACGTTCGGCACTCTGGGACACGGGAGTAAACGATGGCAACCGAACCGATCGCTGATTCGTTGCTTTCCACCCACCAGATCAAAATGCGAGAGTTGTAGTGTTTCGAGCAGACGCTGTGATGTTTGTAAACAACGTTGCTACCAGCGTAACATTAATGGTGGGATTTGGGTCTCCCCGCTAGCGCAGTGGTAACATCGACGCCTTGTAATCAAGGGGTTCCGTGTTCGATACCTGTTGGCGGCACATAGTGGTACGGATCACACTTTAAACAGTAGGTCCAGTCCCGATTAGCCTATCTGTGCATAAAGTGGACTTAAAACAACAATTCAAACAAACAATTAATGGTGGGAGTTTTGGAATGGAATTAACCTGGTTGACAATTGTTGAGGAAGTGTGAGATACACCTTGCACTCTTACTTGCAGTTACGAACAATTTTCCGTAAGTGACAATATACTAAGACTCTCTTGGCTGATGGAGAAAAATACTATCTTAATTTTTTTCATCTACATTTTTTCCCTTCCGAACAGCTGATGCTTGAAAGAATAGGAGAATTTTTTGTTGAAAAATGAGGTTGTTTTTTCACCGGATAGTGAACGATATTATTGAAAGTGGTGTTTTAATTTCAAAACAGCTTTGTGTATTATTTTTTTGTATAGTTTACAATGTCTACGTAGATTATGTGTAGATCGCAATTTCCAGGAATCGCGCAGTCAATGGTTGAAAAGTATGAATGAGTTGTTGTAGACAGACCAGTTGTCCATATTTCGAACATTGTACCAACAGACAAATTACTCTGAGCATATACAGGACAGCATTAGTCAATGTAATTAGCCCGGGCTGAAAATATGGTTCTTGCTCTAAATTGGCCTATTTTAAGCGGGTGGAGTCTTGCGAACCTCATCAGAGTATACGGATGCCAAGGAGGGACTCGGGTGGACTTGATGAGGAGCAAGGCTATTCATCAGTGAGCATGGTGAGTGCGTACCGTGCAGCAACTTCATTAGGCACATTGAAATGGGCCTTGGCTGCAGTTCAATATGCAGCACGGATTGGTCAAAACCCCATCTGCCTGTTCTAGAAGGAGTTGTTCTTTCTATTACAAGAACCTCCTCGTTGGTGTAGTGGTTATCGCTGTCGCCTTGCAGTAAAGGGTTTTCAGGATCGATCCCAAGTGGAGGCAGACTGTACAGTGGTTCGGATCCCAGTTTGAACTTTATATCAGGGTTGTTAAAGGTCAATGAATTTATGAATTTAAAATTAGTTCAATTCCGGTCCAGGAGAGAAATCAGCAAGTGTAAATGTGTTCTGAACAGTAAAGTAGCCTATTTATATTCGGTCCAGGATCCTTTTTTTCCGGATGAATTTAAATATGGCCCAGGAATCTTTTCTTAATGAAAAAATACGAACTTGGACCGAATTTAATTGTGCGAGAGAAAAGGTTCCGGTCCTCATCAAGTCCACCCTGTTCTTTTGCACATTGCAACATTAAAGCATGGGGGGGGGGGGTCTTCACACATTCACAATCTGGAGGTGATGAGATCAGCACCACACTCCGGCCGCATTTTCCCTCTCAGGGTTACCCATTCCCGTCTCCCAGGTACCTGGGTGACTCCCCCTCCCAAGACAAGTTTCGTGCAGGAACATTGCCTGAATCGAACCCGGGTCTCCCGCTTAGAAGTCAGACGGACCACAGCGGCTCTGGAAAAAAATGTGACAAGCTTTCTTGTTTGTATCACAAGCCTCTTTGAAGATACTCATTGCTGATATTTAGAAATACGTAAGTTAAAGTTTGTTTCAGGTTCATTTACTTTATATATAGTTAGGCTAGTCGGGACTGGGTCTCAAGTTTAAAGTGGGATTCGAACTACCACGTGCCTTCGTCTGGGATCGAACCTGGGAGCCATTAACAAGAAGGTGAGAACGTTACCATGTGGTGCAAAGCAACATCCAAGCGTGGTTCTACAAATAAACACAACTGATTCAGAGCCCAACCCTTTGTCTGTTGTTAAATTGATTTTGGAGTTGCGTAGCACCACTTTTAGTGCCACATTTGGTGCTGACTCAGTTGTATATTGTTCATAATGTAGCTATGAGCAAAATCTTTCTAATTTGTTTTGCATTATTGTATCTATAGAGTACCACCACGATAACAGCCGGCGCAGAGAACACCGTTATGGCAGTCACCCACTGTTGCCGCATTTACTTAAGAAGGAACTTGTAGTCAAACAGCCAATTAGGGCTACCCCTGCCCTCCTTGTTTGGACAACAAGCGGCAACCTTAGAATCCCTTCTCCCCGAAGCAGCCAAACAGGATTTTGTCAAAATTACCGTTCTGCGCTGTAAATGGGGACCGCTTCTTAACGTGGCCCTATCCGTAGACTCTGGACGAGAATTCGAGACTTCTGCTTCGGTACCGAGACGCGTCACCTCTCGTCACCATCCCAAAACTAAATCCAAATGAATCGAATATAATCCCCCCCCCCATTCCCCTCAAGAAAGGGTTGTTGGTTTGGGACATTTCATCCAAGGGTCCTCTAACCAACATGATTTTGCAGAATGCCATCCGACAAAGGGTCAATGCCGAGCTTTATTAAGACGGTCTGTTGTTTGCAGTGGGCAATGTGGCTTCGCCTCTTCCCATCCACGGACCAAAAGAACCATGACTGGCGAAAAATCCACCGACGTAACGCCATAGAAACTAGCGGCAATTGTTGGGCCTCGAGGACTGTGTCGGAGGCCAAACCAAATCACAGGCGTTGACAATGAGCCCCAGACGGCCCTTTCTGGCGTTGATTAGAGGCAGCGGCGATAACATTCAGACTTGAAAGGCTATGGATGTCAGCGCGCACAATCTCAGAGCGCTGACTTTGGCTCTGAGGGCTCTGATACGATGGCTTGAAAGCTTTGTGGCGGTGGCAGTCGCCAACAACTCATCTTCCTTGCTGCGGAACAATATCTAATTATTTAGCCTTTTTTAATTCACCTTCCCGTGTTAAAATTCGATGCTGATGCTAGGACGCCAGTTTGTTTTGGTGACCATGTTCGGATCCCAGGTTAATAACTGATCCGGGTACATGATTTTTGGTCAACGGTTTCAATTCCGGATCTCGGTCAGCGATTTTAGGTTGTGGATCCTTGAATTTCGGTCTCGGTACCGGGTACCTGAATTTCAGTTCTGGATCCGAGTACACGATTTTGGGTTCCAGATCCAGGTATCAGGTCCTAAACTGAACAGGTTCCGTATATTTTCGGAACCGAATAAGCAAATTCGAACATTTTGGCCATCCCCATTTAACCTAACACAGTCGTGCAAAACAGTGACCGTAATTTTACAGTAAAATTAGCTAACGTTCCGGGTTCAAATTTATTTCGTTGCCAAATATTAGCTATGTATCTCCAATGTCACAAGTAAATTGCATTGTTAACCATACGTAAAGTCACCGACAATAAAAATGGGACTCCTAAATCCTGCAATCACTGCATTCCTTCTAAATGCGTTATGCGTGTTGCCTAACTCAACGGCAATGAGCGAACTTCCAATAGCAACTTTTCGCCGGCCCCCGTGGCGGAGTCGTTAACACACAGCACTTCGACGCCAGGGGTCCTGGGTTCGAATCCCGGCCTGGGCAAGAATGTTTGTGAGTGTCCATTCATCAATTTCATCACATCATCACTCATCTCCATCTTGGCAAATTAACCAAAAGTGGCGCAAGAAGCGAAGTAAAATAAACAACTCAATCAATAGCAACTTTTCAATAGCAAGCTCGACCATTGACAAACCTGACGTAACGTAAATAGAACTTCATATTATATTACGATAAACATTAATTTGTTTATTTTAGTGTTGAAGTAACCGTATTAATATTATTAGTATACATAAAACCTTATTTAATTTTAGTGAATGGAAAAGGGGGCTTCGTACCTGTTGGACACCCTCTCAAAATACACCTTTCCACTATTAAATCCGCAACTATATTTTTTCGTGGATTCGCATTTTCCGAGAGTTGATAGTGTTACTAGCTT
Source organism: Lepisma saccharinum (assembly GCF_977018435.1). Taxonomy (NCBI): domain Eukaryota; kingdom Metazoa; phylum Arthropoda; class Insecta; order Zygentoma; family Lepismatidae; genus Lepisma; species Lepisma saccharinum. The sequence goes on along the minus strand of NC_139231.1, from coordinate 49,166,188 downwards.
ACTTGATTGCATTACTCCACTTGTTCTTCTGTTAATGCAAGCCATTTCTAAAACAACACCTACTTTTCTTGTGTACGATTTAGCTACATGAAATATAGTTCATTTATTTCTATAAAGCCTATAGTTTTCTACAGGAGGCTATCTAGCGAGCCTAGTAACGTTACGAAATGACTCCAGGCTCGTCTGTACATCAGCATTGCAAAGCGATTGGAAGCTAAGGAGAGTGAAACTCGCTTTCCACCTGCTAACAGCGGGGGCTTTATGGAAGTATTTACGCAGTCAGATTCATTATAAAAGCAGAAAATTCCCTTCATGTTGCACAGCAAGAGCAGGGATGAATCCAAAAGCAGAGAAATGCGTGAGAGAGCAGTGCGTAAATTTCACGCATCGTTGGTTCCGTACTGAAAGAAAGGGGGACTCCTTCGAGATCCACGAATGCAGAAGATATACTGCAGCTAGCGATAGAATCTACATCCGTGGGCGAACTTCGTTACCAGAGTCGTCGTCTACGGGGAAAAAAAGAAACGCTTCGAGAAGCCAAAGTAAAGAATGCCACATCTTTTGTCTCTCAGCACCGGTATCAGCCTGGGAGATCCATCTGGCGAGAGCTGAGAGGAATAAAAGAATCGCTGAGCACGTCAACACTCTAAATTACTTATCTGCTAAACAGAGTTCCGCTGTAAATCATTTGCTTTTCGGTATTTTGGGATTACCGAAATGAATCGACGATGCACTGTTATAACGATAGTTATGTTTTTGCTGCGGAATTTGTAATGTAAAAGTAGACTGGAGAAATCTAATGGAGCTTTCAGACCGAAGCGACACGTATCGCTTTGAAACAAACCCTCAGTATTACGCGCAATTTTTCGAAGCGTCACTACAAGCTGCGCGTGTACTGGACCGTTTCCTCAATAGTGTGCAACGTGTCGCCTGCTTGCCTATGGAATGCAGCTTGTCACTTCGGTCCGAAATCTCTCCAAGATCGTCAATATCCACTGCTGTTCAACAATAAAAAAAAAAAGATTAATGTAATTTTAATTATTCGTTAACTGTAACATATAATCATTATTTATCTTTATGCATGATAAAATATTCAAATTTAAGTAAAAACCGGTTGCTTACTGTTTTTGCAAATTATGAGGCAAATTATTCAATTTTACTGTTAACTTGTAGGTACACACAAAAAATAAACGCAATATCAACGTGTAGAGGAAAAGGTCTAAATATGGGCCCCCCTTTTTATGTTGTCATTTTCGGAGGAAAAAAACAGAATATTTCAAGCACCTGCCATTAAAATGCATATCTATGAAATATATACTTAAATGTAATAGCATGCTAAAGTATAGAAGGTCTCCATTTTTTATTAAAAAAAAGCAATTTCCACAAAATGGTAAAAAGATGTATTTCAAAATTGTGTCTAAATATGGGCTACTAGTGGCAATATAACAAAAAACAATTAAAATTTTTAAAAATAGTAATTTATCGCTAAAACATTATAAAATTCATATTTATGAATAATCTGTTGCTCTGAAAATCACGCGGAATGGAAAAAAATCGAAATTAAGACAAACATCCAAATATTTGTTGAAAATGTGATCTCAACGTTAGACCTCATGTCATAACCCTTATTTAGACCATCACGCTATTTTTCTTCTTCAATTTAATTTCGCTCTCTGTGGTACATATTTCACAAACAAATCATGGCATTATAAAAGCCCACATTTGTTTTATGTACCGCTAATATCATAACCTATACAAAGCAGTTTTCGGAGGTCGCAATTCTATAACAGCGTCCAAGGCCGAAACCAACCACCACTTGGGAATTGGAGCCGCAACCTTTGACCTTGGCAGATAACTAGTTCCAACAGCCTCTGCCAGGCTGCAGCACCCGGGAGCGCTGATAACTCCAAAACCCATATTTAAACCTTCGCCCATATTTAGACCATCTCCTCCATTAAAAACTGTAACCTCAAGCACAAGGTGTATTTAATTAAATATTAAATATGGAGTAGAATGTGATTTGGTTTAACAAAAGTATACTACTCGACTCGCCAAAATTGATCAAATATGTTTACTACAAAACAAAAGTAAATCATATTGAATTTTGTGTATGGCATGTTGCATTAAATGTTAGGTATTTCCAACCCCTAATTTTAGTGATAAATTAATAATAATAATGTTGATTAAAATGAGAGAAGAAAAAACAAATCCTTGTGTCCTACGATGGACCTCGTTGTTTTTGTGTGCGTATTGCATGGTTAAAAAAATATAGATTGCATTTTTAAGGTATCTTTTTTATGATCCCTCTGGACCTTTATTTAGGTATCCCTTGTAGAGCATTCAAGTGAGTTTTCATGTGGTTTGATTTCGCTGTGTGTGTGTGTGATAGAAAATAGGCTTCCGGTCCAACGAAACTATCGCAAATAACTAAAAATATGTATTTTCTTTTCACAATTTGGAACACCATAGCGGTTTTCTGAAAGGAGAGGAATTTTCGAAAAGATCTTGGCTGGCAAATGTCAAATGATCGGCTGCACCATAAAAACAAATTTAGACAAAAAAGATACTTTTGCGAAAAAAATTTGCAACACACACACAGTAAAGTCGGCGGCATGGCACACAGTAGAGGAAGAACACAGGTCTCGGTTCGGCTGCTCGACATCTCCAGACTCTCAACTGGAGCATTGTGTGCAAATCTCGGCTTGACAAGCCAAACACGTGCCGCCATGAAGAGGAAGTCTCAGCGCGCATTATCCGCAGAAGACAATGGAACAACGCACCAATAGATTCTACTTCGAGGAACACATTACACCATCACCCCCCACACGAGACATGAGAGACTACCTTGTGAGTAGCCTCACGCGGTCGCAAAGCTGCTTCAGAAGTTAACCTTTTTTTCTTTCTCTTAAATTTAGGCTTCCTTTCCTGTGTCAACTACCGGAAGGAAAGTGTTTCCAACTCAGGGCACAAAATGTTGCTAAACATTAGCATTGTTTGCATTTCGGTATGCAAAGTTTTGATGTTGGAAATTGTTATTTCGATTGCTGATAAATAATACAGAAAGTTAACTTTGTGCAATTTCGATGTGTACCTATCTCTCCCCTGAAAATAATAAAATTCACATCCACCCAGTTGGGATGTTCCAAAAATTTCAAATTTCAAAATTTTCATCAGTATTACAGAAATCGACACTTTAGTCACACACACTTGATATTTGGAAAAATATAATGTGGGGCGAAAGAGGGGGGGCGGGCTACTGTAATTTACACACACATTATATTGGCTCACTTGGTATGGCATCTGGCTGCCCAAGTTCGATTTCCTGAGGAGGTGATCTCAGATGGGATTTTTCTGGCAATGTCCCTTCTAATCAATGGGCACTTTGGAGGCAGCCGGAGCATGGTGCTCACCATGGCCTAGGTCGAAAATGTGTTGGGTCCTACGTCCTACATGCGTCTTCATGACGCAGGCAGTGGGTACATGGTGCTTTCTAAAAAGATGAATTGTTTCATGAATTAAAATTTGGTTCTCCCAATCACAAGACATTAATCAACTACTTGTTCTGCGAGGACAAAAGTCCATCGGAAGCTTTGATGCTGCAGACCACATCCCTCGAAGAAGTCTGAAGCCACACCAAGTTGATCTTTGACCGTTACTTTAATTAAATATGTTTCTCGAAAAAGCTGTTTCAATTTTTTAACTTCGTAAACAAGATCTGAAAACTCTAATCAATTATAATTCAAAAAGACAAGCAGGACGGTGCCAACAGTGAAACATAAACAAAAAAGCAGACAAAAAAGAGTCCAGAAAGATTTTAAAGTGTTACATTTAACATGTCTGACAAGCAAGATATCTCTGGAAATTGACAAGTAGTTGTTTTTTTTTCGCAAGCACTCGGCCCTTTTGCAGAGACGATCACAATCGCACTGACCCTATCACGTGACCCGCGCATTAGCATATCCCCCCGATAGGACGATCAATTAAAGATTCATTCCAATTCATTACTGTCATGTTTTCTCGTCGGAGGCTTAAATTAATATTTCGGATGCTGAAGGTCTCGGAGCAAGGGTCGGGATCGTGACGTGGCGAAAGTCGGAATGTAGTCTTGATCTGGAAGAAACGTCATAAGTTTGTTGCATGTGGCTCCCTCCCGTTTTGGCCCATTTGCAGTTCTTCTGTCCTCCAAAAGCTGTGACGTCATCTATGAGATACAAGAAACTGTACGCGCTTCAACTCGGAAAAATTCTGAGAGCCTATTTGTTAGGGAAAACGAGACCAGAGTTTTCAAGACGAGAGGAGCAACGATATTAACCTCTGGAAAATCGAGTCCAGCTCCGTGGCGGAGTGGTTATGACAACGGGCTACAACGGCAGGGGTCCGGGTTCGAATCTCTGGGCATGGGTATTCTTTGTGAGTGTCCCTTCATCAATTGCATGATATTATAAATTCATCCTCATCGTCGCGATTGCCCAAAGTGGCAGAAAAACGGAGATATGTGACTAAAATAAAATCAAATCAAAACCTAAGCGATGTTGCGCAGCGTGTTTTCATGGAGTCAGGGTATAAAATACTGTTTCTCGAGGGTCTCTATACTCTGTCCCGGGTATCTCTGGAGCAAGCCAACGAAAACAAGTCTCTGCGCAAGTAGTGACGCGAGACGGCCCCACCAATGAACACGTGAGAGGGAATGGGATTGCGTGGAGGGGGAAACCGCCGCTATGCACGGCCTTACTCCGCAGATTCCGGGGATAGCGTTTGGCGTCGAATCGAGGAGTCGAACGGTTGAAGTTTTAAGTCCATTTAAGGCACAGATATGATAAACCTGAATATTCCACGGGTCAAAATAGAGACATCCGAAATTCCACATTCAAAAAGTATAAAGAATTTAGGAGTTATGTTAGACGAACACTTGAACTGGGACCTTCATGTCCAAGAGCAAACTAAGAAAGCCTACGCAGCATTAAGATTCCTCTATAAATTTAATGAATACTTAAAAACAGATATTAAAATGAAACTTCTGCAAACACTGATTCTCCCTCTTCTAGACTACTGTGATGTAGTATACGGTGCAAACTTGGCTGTTCGAAACAAAGTCAAAATTCAAAAAGTTCAAAATTCGTGTTTACGCTTCGTATATAACATTAAAAAATTCGATCATATTCTTCCAACCCTGAACGAGAAGAAAATGCCAAACATGAACAGACGTCGCAGACTTCATTTCCGTTGCTTTATACAGAATCTTTTGCATAAAAAAATTCCCGAGAATTTATTCGAGAAACTAAAGACCAGAAGGGAAATACACAACTACAAAACAAGAGGAACAGCGAAACTTGAACTCTTCAAACACTCGCTGGAAATTTTCAAATCGTCTTTTACACTTTCAGCGGCAAAAACATGGAATGAACTTCCGCCCTCCATTACCTCCCTCCCCAGTCCTAACAAATTTAAGAATAAACTAAAGAATTTTCTGTTAGATGAGCAATATCTCTGTTCAAGCTCCCACGAGTAACACTGCACAATACAGTTTAGACTACATACGAGCCTCGCCAATCCAATCCAATCCTTGACAAATCTTCAACTATATTGTAACATTTACGTATGCGTTGTTCTATCGTACCTCACAAAACTAGCATAATCACGTACATCAATCTCAACATCCGTGCGTGAATGTCCTGCTCAGAAATGTTTAGTATGTGTGTGTGTGTGTGTGCGTGTGGGTGAATGTGTTTTTTTCCTCTTTCTTTTTTATGTGTCTTCATTTTTTAAAAAATCTCGTCTTTGTTCTTTCCTTGTAACCATTTTTTTCTTTTTCTTTATCTTTTTTATTGTATTTTCTTATCTCTTTTATGATTTTGTTTATGTACACCAGGTAAATGTCAAACGGGATTAGGTGGAAGAACAGCCACAGGCTGAACCTCGCCCTTTAATAAAGAAAATTTGAATTTGAATTTGAATCATCGGGACTGGGCTTACAGTTTAAAGTAGGATGCGAACCAATAGGTGCCTCGAACCCTTGACTACAAGACGACGACGTTGCCGCTATGCCATCGGGGAGGAGAGGATTCGAATGACTATTAGGAAATGTTTGCCTCAATGACATCCAGACGCAGCATTCCTGTACCTTCTGCAGCATTCCTGTACATTCTATATATGCCGAGTGTTCATAAATTTAAACGAGACAGAATTTTCATGCATTTACAACTCGAGACGAACCTGAGACACTTCCAAGTCTCGATACTATAATTCCAGGAAGTTGTCACTAAGTATATTTCGGTGGAATCTGAGTTACGAAACAAATTATATTCATCAATCTAGGGGTCTCAATAGAGGTGGTGTCCTCAATATGCTACTAAAGCAAGGAAAAATGGCATATTCTATCTTGCGTAGCGTACCTCGCATTTTCGAGTTACGCTTTAGCCGTCTGGCAGGCAGGGAACATTAAAAAATGTGTTAACTTCAGCATAATGCATTTTCCAGTTACTGCAGAGGTAAAGTGGAGTGAGAAGGAAAAAGTAGGAGGAGCCTCGGTTGGGAGGATGCAAGTGGAATCTTGAATAAAACAGTCTGTTTTGATTTGGAAAAGGAGTCGATTGTGAGTTTAAAAGACAGTCAGTTGGGAGTCTGGAAAAAATTCGGGTTTAGTTTGGAAGACAGTCGATCTTTACTATGGAAAGTTAACGTTGATTCGAAAAGTTGTTCGGGAGAGAAGTACCGATAAGTTAAGAGACAGTTTAAGAGACTAACAACAGAGTGTGTCATCAGTTCGAGAACGAGACAGGTATAATATGTTTTCTCTCAAAAGCCAATATTGCCAATACAGTCTTAAGGTCATTTTAACCTGAATATGTGCGAGTTTCCATTCATTTAAAAGGTTGTGTAGATTAAGTTTATCTAGGTACCTCCGCAGTATGCAGCTTAAGCGAGTGCTTAGGAGCTAACATAACCCCTATGGTAAGATCCTATAACCTGTAAGGTTCCTTACATCCTTCTGAAAATGATACGCTTCTATGTATGCAACCATGAAAGATTGGTTCATGGTTGCCACGTATAGTTTATCTTCTGTTGGAAAACGGCAAGATTTTTAGTACGCTGCGAACACTGCGTAACAAAGGCAAATACTGTAAGTGTAAATACCTTTGAACTGGAGTGAATTCCCTCTAGAGCGTGAATACCTTTAAACAAAACTTACGAAGTCCATGTGCAAAGTAAATGCATTGTACGTACTATGCATTATTTCATATGGAGAGGAGTTAAAACTTGGGACTAAGTTTTCAGTTCGGCGACTAGGTTTTCAACTTTGGCGACTAGGTTTAATGCATTGGGAGCCAAATGCGCCAAATTTTTCAGTTTGGGGATTAGGTTTTTGCATTAGGAATTTAACGATGCGTAAGTTTCAAGGTCCACTTTTGAACACTGCTCTACCATCTCTACAGCAGCTACTGGTAAGACCATGATCATCTGTTCGGTTCCACGAAAGCGTGGACATCAATCAGCTCCATGAACTCCGTGTCTTATTTGTAGTCTCCCCTCAGTCATAAGGCCAAGGACACTGCACATTACTCACTCACAAGAATATTCGCATTGCAGTAAGCCACTATAGGTTCCGCTTCTGAACATCTGCGTCAGTGTTGCCATCATCAAATATTATCCACTAAATTTAGGAAATATGTGAATTTCTAATCCTCACTTTTAAGCTGGCCATACAAATAGAATAAAAGTAAAAATTGGGTGCTTTTTTCCAGTGGCGGACCAGTGGTGGGTTCCGGAGAAGGGATAGCTGTTTCAGCTTGCTATTGCTAGTCAAGTTGTTTCTGACTGAAAATAATGAATGGATGGCAGTTTCCGTCTTGGTCTCGCTGCAGAATGATGATGATGATTGATGATGATGATGATACTCGCTGCATGCTTAGCTGTGACCCGCACCTCTCGGTCTGTGTAAAGGGTTAGCGTATATTAGCTGCTTCTAATAGGACCTCTCAGTTGTTCATAGACTGGAAGCTGAAGTATCACCCCTTAACTTACCTATTATACATGCAGTGTTGCCAAATACATAGATGTTCCAACACTAAAATTAAATAAGCAATACACTTGCATACCGAAGTTTATTTATTAAAAAAAAATTACGTAAAACTAAGATTCTATTGGGATGAATCAGTTTTGTATTGACTGACAGTGATTACGAAAATTAATGGATAATGATGATAGCTAATAATAAAGTGATTTACGTTTTGTATCAGTTTACATATTTACAGTGTAATAAGGAATGTGCTACAGCAGTGTATATAGAACTCTATAGTATATTTTTGTTATACATCATTCAATAGTAGCCCTGTTTCTTGTACACTCCTGTCAAATGAAGTGGTACATACTTCAACTGTCCAACCTTATAAAATGTTCCACTTTATGTGAACAGGAGTGTAAAATGATCCGAATCAAAGCCAAAACACCAACATGTATGTTGAGTCAAACAATGTAAATAATAATAAAAAATAATTATCTGGAACTTCATTTTTTATTAGCTGAAAATAATGTTTCAGTTATCTTAAAATCTTGCATTTTCTATTGCTTGATTTTGTATTTACCTTCGTACAAGAACTTTTATAAAGATTTTAGTTAGCTAGTAATAAAATAGATAATGAATATATCTCTATTTTAGGCCATCTTTTTACCTTTCACGTAATGTAAATAAATTATTATTATGCACATTATTCTTAATATTTATGATATTCGTCTGCCACACGGAGATCCGGGTTTCATTCTCGGGCGAGTGATTCTCGGTTGGAATTTTTTCCAGGACTGTCCCTGACATAAAGTGGCTCTGGTGTTCACTCAACTGCCAAGATAATGAGTATACCTTGGCAACCGGGGGGGGGGGGGGTAAATTCGGCCGGAGCGTGATGCTGATCACGTCAATGTGTGCGGCCACACACACCCTCTCTATGCTTTCATAGAATGTTGCAATGCGCATGGGTACTGTTCCTTTACCTTTACCTTGTTGATTTATGCATCTTGAGTTCATCACGTTTGTGTCAGTTGACATATTATCGGTTCTTTTTATATGTACCCCATCCCCGCCGATCCTCCTATGAGCATGCCACGTACCCAAAAAATATATTTTTCTAGTTTTTAGAAATTGTAGCAAGGAAATAACATAAAGAAGTCGTCTACATATGCGATAAAGATGTTAATACTACTTAGAGGAATTTAAAAAATCCTGGTTGGCAAATGTGACGATCACTGGCAACATGTGTCGGCAGCAGCGCGCACAAAGAGAACCCGTGTATTGATAACGGGACAACCAAACTAATTAGCCTCATGTATCCGCCTGAGAGGAAGAAAAAAAATGTCTTCTGAGCATCATTTTGTATCCTCTCTCTCTCTCAATCTCTCTCTCTCTCTCTCTCTCTCTCTCTCTCTCTCTGACTCTGATGATTAACAGCTGTTCGGCATCAGATCATTGAACGACTTGTCCTCTGTACTCAATGTTGATATTGTCGCTGGTCTTGTGCGGGCCACTGATTAACACGCTACATAGTGAGATTGTGCTGAAAAGTTCGCAAATGAGCGCGGTTTGTACAGACAGACTGGCCAGAGCTGTAATAACTCTCATTAAAGGAATGAGTAACTCGTGATTAAAGTCCTGGTTTGTAGTCACTAGAGATACACAGGTAGCTCAGAAGGAACGGAAAACGTATCAAAACATAAAAGAAAACCGAACAAATTGAATCCTAGTTGTGGCTGTGATTTAAATCACAGTTGTGACTGTGATTTTTAAACCACAGATATGACTGTGATTTCTTAATCATAGTTGTGACTGTGATTTTTTAATCTTCGTTGTGAATGTGTATTCTAATCACTGTTATGGTCGTGACTTATAAATCATGGCTTTGACAGAAGTTTTAATTTCAACTGTGACTGTGATTTCTGAATCGCACTTGTGACTGATTTTTGAATCGCAGTTATGCCATAACAAACCCAACCTGCCAATGAGGTTTTCATTAGGTAACGTGTGCCAACGCATTGAATTCCATTACCGCTGTTACCTGGCTTTCTACGAGTAGATCTACTGATTTTACAAGTAGCTCCCTAATTGTTCCCACGGTGCCGAGTTGAAATTGTTGAGGCTTGAATAGGGAATCGATCCCGGGACCCATGGCACAAAAGGTGAGAGCAGTAATCACTCGACTACACGGGCGCCAATTATAATTAACAGAACGATAAATTAAACGCAAATAAAAGTTGTACTTTCTTTAATCCAAGCAGGTAGTTAAGACGCTATTCAATTATGAGTTATGACGTGAATTGACCTTAGAGTATTGGTTTGAGTGTCTTGCTTGAGTGATTTATCGTTTTAATGTTGTCCTTGGCAGCAAGTGAACGGTTTCTACTTTCTAGATGGAAGTTTAGGCTTGTCAAACATTGGTGAAATCCACTTGCCTGTAATGGAAACATAGTCCAAATGGACGACATAGTATTCTGAAATTTTCCTCTTTCTGCTTATAAAGAGTAACATGTACCTGATACTTAAAGATGTAATTCTCCCGTAAGTGCCCATGTAAAAATCTAGCTTTCCTCCGATACCAAGTCACGTGTATCTCCATCTCATTCTGTTCTTCGCGCTCGGTAAAGGAACGCGTATCCTGTAACTTTTCTTCTCAAACAACTCATAGCCCATAATATAGACAACCCTCTGAAAATCTGAATAGTAAAGGAATTTTAATATAGGTGCGTGCAACTTTCATATAACATAACCTACACTGCAGTTTTCTTGTTACAAACAAGACGACATTTTCGGAAAGAAAGTCTCGGTCTCGTCTCGGTTTGACAGACGTCTGCCTTGCTCTCGTCTCGAAACGAGATCAGGACGAGATCGAGACCTGTTGCCCTTTATTCCCATTCAGAAATCTGTAACATTGCCATTTGATGTCACTGCTCGTGAACCAATGACAATTCACTACCCGTAATTGACCTACCTGCACGTATACACCACGATGCCACAGACAGCGTCTTTAAGAAAGCAAACTTTAAAAACGGAGCTTCGTAGTGTGTTCCGGCGTTGCGTTTCCCGCCTTTAAGAACTCGCGCGAAAAAGAACAAAGAAATATTCGTTTAGCATCGTCTCTCGCCCTCCTCACGCACCCACTTTTTTTCCCAGGCCCATTTTCGTCCGTTAACATGAAGAAGGTGAGGGTGGAACTAGCAGGCGGCATATTGATTCTTCTCCAGCTTCAACTAGAACCTCAACTGCCACTTCAAGTTACGGTTCACTTCACCAAGGGGGCGCTCGGCACAACCGCTTTTTCAAAAATACAGAAATATAGTAAATAAAACTGGGAAAATTGATACTAGAGAAAGTTTTCAATAATACTAGTATTATAATCATCGGAAAATGAAATAAAAAATTTAAATGAACTGAACTCGCAACTAAAGTAATAGATAAAATAACAACTTGCCCAGAAAAAAAAATCGAAGATCAAAGGTTCCAATTTACACACCACACACATACATTTTATTTGGAGTACTTTTATAGAGCATGCCGAAAGGTGCTCACCATTGAAACAACATTTAATAATGAATCTTAAAGAATTAGCAATACTTAAGTATAAAATTTATTCCTTCACACACACACACACAGTCAAAGACTTGGATGGCACACATCTTCATTCAAATACAAGTGTACTTTGAATTCACAGTGTTATTACGAGATCCAAAACACGGGAAAGTTCCCATCATATTCACCATTAACTGCACAAGAGTTTAACCTTATCACCAAAATTGCCAAACACAGTTTGATAGTGCGGGTCAAGGTGATTTTGAGTGGGTCATGTCCCACACTGTCTATCGTAAACCTAAATATATATATATATATATATATATATATATATATAAAATAAGAATCCAACGGTTAAAAGAAAAAATAGTCATGAACCAAGTTACTATAAAAAATATATGAATTTCTAGGAAACAAAGGTAAAAACTTAAAAATTGCAACTTGACCAAAATATCGAAAAACCTATATTTAAAAAAGACAGAAGTGTTCAAATATATACAAAAGAACAAAATATCAAAATATATTAATATCAATCAAGCTAGAAGATCTGATTACCAAAATATTCGAAATATGAAAGAACAGAATCCTACTATTGTCATGAGGCAATACAAAATCATATTTAAACAGATACAAAATAAGTTTATGTTGTAAGTCACATGTTTTACTATCTAGTAGTTTTGCCACTAATTATCCCCGCTCTTTATTTGCAGGTTACTGTGAAATAATTGCAGTACATGCTTGACATGAAACTTTAATAAACTACTGGAATGGGGTTAAAATACAACTACCGCCATCTATAATCAGACAGGGAACTTTCGAGGTGCGACTTCTTGGAGGTACGTTTATGCTAATAATACCGATTCTTGCAAATTACGAGTAATATATAATTTTTTTAAATAGTTCAGTTTTGATTTGTCATGTTTGTCCTTTCACAAACATCTTTATTTTATGACTCTTTTTTTTTCCCAATTCTCAGATATGCCACTTCAGTGTGAAAACGCTGTGTGATAAATTCCAGATTTTGCCATGGATGGTTTCGGGTTAAAATCCTGGCCTGGGCATGGATGTGTTTATTCATCAGTTTAATGTAATCATCATTCATCCTCAAAAGTGGAAGATAATAAGAAAAACATAGTTTTGAAAATATCTCAAAGACCGTGATCATAGAAATAAAAAGGGCTGTTTTATATCAACACTTTCAACACAAAGTTACCCATTATTAGTAATATTTATTCAAATACTTGTATTGTTTCGGCACACGTCACACGTGCTTTTTTCAAGAGTTGTAATCATCAAGGATAACAATGAGATTTTAGTAAGCAATAAATATAAGAAGGGCTGTTTTATATCAGCACTTTCAACACAAAGTTACCAATTATTAGTAATATTTATTCAAATACTTGTATTGTTTCGGCACACGTCACACGTGCTTTTTTTCAAGAGTTGTAATCATCAAGGATAACAATGAGATTTCAGTAAGCAATAAATATAAGAAGGGCTGTTTTATAACAACACTTTCAACACAAAGTTACCAATTATTAGTAATATTTATTCAAATACTTGTATTGTTTCGGCACACGTCACACGTGCTTTTTTCAAGAGTTCTAATCATCAAGGATATAACAATGAGATTTCAGTAAACAATAATGCATTTTTGTTTACAGTGCTGTCAAATAACGAAACATAGATGATTCGATTAAAAACACACTAATTGGCAATATGCTAATTTTTTATCGTCCTCGTTAACATGCACGTTTTCTACCCACAATTTCACTTTCGTAAACGCTCCAGTATCATTACGCCATAACAAGATTATGAGACCATCACCTTGGACGACCGACGAAGCCAAACGCTCTGGGAAGGAACTGAAAGAATGTCCATTACTGCTGGATATATATTTTTAAAAAAAAAAAAAAAAAGAGAGAGAAAAAGCCAATGGCATAGCGTTTTCCACGCGCTGACTAACGCCATGGCGGAAAACTTTCACTGACCAACAATCCTCGCCGCTGTAATTACATTAATTAGACGGGGACGACATACGCAGGAGTCTGTAATTAGCTCTGATAGGTTGCACAAGGACATCAAAATTGCTTACGAAACATGTCATTAGGAGTTTCCGACCGCCACGGACCCCGAACCCTGAAGAGCAAGAAGTTGTCAATGCTTCATATTGCCTTGTTGTGTTTATGTCAGTTGTCCGGGGCCGCTAATTAGTACTAAGATAAAGATGGTCTCGTAAACGGGATTATTTATTGTCACATTTGCAGTCATTAATGCAGAAAAGTAAATGCACTAGTTAACGCAAAAAGCTCGTAAACGGAGTACTGCATCCGATATTGACAAAAATACATCTGTTTTTAATAAATACATATTTTTAAAATACAGGGTGACCCATAAGTCAGTTGACACTAGCAAAATTTCACGTCTTTATTGATTAGCATAATAACCACCAGTAGCGGCAATTGGGTACCAAAACTGGAGGGGCAAGGTTCTTAAACTTCGGGGGGGGGGGGGGCAAGGTCCCAAAACTGGGGAGACAAGAACAGTTTGTAGATAAGGCTTAGCATTAAGAGGCCATAGTGCGAAGTCAAAAGTGGCAAAAAGTGGGGAAGGGGGCAAATGCCCTCCTAATCGCCGCCACTGTTAACCACTTGACCAGAGCAGTGGCTATTTAAGTGTTGTTAGTGGTAAAGCACTGGCAGAGAGCATTTAATATTATTCAAGTTGAACTGGAGACCAAGTGCACAATGAATAGAAAGTTTTTCACTGAAGAGCTTGTTTTTGTACTTCATAATTGGTGGAATCGTGACCACAATTGAGTGATGTTTAGTTACTTGTGAAACGATTTCTATACACCGTAACTTCCATCTCCACGAGGTATTCGCAAGTCGAATAAAAAATGTTCTTCCTCGTTCAGGTAGGCAGCAAAAAATCTTGAAGCTGCATTGCAATGTTTTGTATAGCTAACAACAAAATCAATACGAGAGCATCCTATGAGTATGGTCTACAAACAAATATTCGTGTGATTGATGGAAATCAATCTTTTGATGTAAATGTTATCTGTATAGCTTAACGTATGTCAAAGAATGATAAAGCCTGTTTATAATAATTATGAATTTCTGCCAACTGACTTACGGGCCACTGTATATTACTGCACACATATCCCACAACGTGTCAATTGACACACATATTTTGACTCCAATAACACATTAACGTGCATAAACTGCAAATGATGCACTTTTTGGTGCATCAAAATACACATAGAAATTCATAAAGGGTTCATTCATCAGCTGGTGCTCCGTGTGATTCACTAAAAATGCATCAATTTGGACGATCAGACAAGATCATTTCAAAGACATCAAAATTACACATTTAGCTGTGTCAATTGATCCATTGAAAGTGAAATTATCACATCTTTGAAATTATCTTTATTTTTTATTTTTTTATTTAATAGAAGATTCCAAATACAGCGTTAGCCATTTTACATTGTAACGATTTTATAGAACATAAGGACAAAAATAATAACATAATACAACAAGAATAATAACATAGAACAATTACATGTGGTTAAGAGACTTACATACTTTTAATTAACTTTCTTCTAAAACGGTCCACATTTTCAAAAATGTATATTTGGCTTCCTAGATTATTATATTCACTGGGCAGTCTATGGAGCAGAGAGCGCTGGATGAGGCACAATCTCGGCTTCTGGGAAGCAAAAAGTTGAGTGCTTCTTGTTGAGCGGACAGACACACGAAAGTGAATTTCCTGAAGAAGGTAATCACTTCTGATGTTGCCATTCACTATTTTATGTAGAAATATATGGTCAGCCAGTCTATGTCTCCCTTGAGGAGTTTGGATATTTAACATTTGCAGGAGGATGGACTTTTGTAAGTGTTTTGTGAACTGAATTCGGTGTCGAACAATGGCCAGGAAGAAATTTAGGACGGAATATTATCTATCTGAATTTGAGGGGCATGCTATAGACCAGATCGGAGAACAGTATTCAATTTTAGATGACACAAAAGATTTGTAAAAGGTGCATGGGCAGTCAAGTTGTTTATTTCCGTGTATTTTCTTCGAAATTGGTGCATTTTTAGTGCATCACACAGAACATCTTCTGATAAAAGTATCCCTTTGTGCATTTCTCTGTGTATTTTGATGCACAAAAAGTGCATCATTTGCAGTTTATGCATGTTAATGTGTTATTGGAGTCAAAATATGTGTGTCAATTGACACGTTGTGGGTTATGTGTGTGGCTTTCAAAAATGCATTTAATATTTTATAAATTTACTTTCCAATTCTTAAAAAAAAAAAGACCAGGGATATCTCACGACCTACCTAGCCATCAATATTTCGAGAAGGAATAAGAATAATAATCCTCCAAAACACTTGAATCATTCACAGTCTACTTTGACTTGACATTGGTGATCACTCGCGTACCAATAAAATGTTTTTTTAAAAAAAGTTGGGGTAATAATAGTAAGTAACTCCTTCATAAAAAAAAGCGTAAAACAATAAACATAATTCAATGCAATTGGCAAGATAAATAAATAAAAGAGACGGACATTAGTCCGCCACTGTTCAACACAGCACAATAACTTTACACAGAACTCGAAATGCATCAAATCAAGCTTGATGAACTTTTGGTGCAGCGTTAAACGTGTAATTTTGATTTTCTTGAAATGGCTGTCTCTGATCTTAAATGATGCATCTTAGTGCATCACGCGGATGCAAAAGTATGCTTTGATGTTTGGTTGAAGTAGCAGAAGAGAGAAATGACAATATGGTCCGCTTATTTTACTTGCGACAATCGACGTAAAAGCGCATGCGTTGACTGGACGAGTCCAATGGCAAAATAGGGATGGAAGGGATAAGGGAAACAGGTTATATGAAAATCGTCTGCTGCTGAAACAAAACAGGTCATGAGGGGAGTTTACAGTTGTAAAAGCCATTACAAACATAACAAAGCAAGCGATAACAAACCAAAGAAACGAAATACTGATGTTTTGTTGTTGTTTCGTTCATGTTACTACCAACTTCCCTTTTCGCGTGTAGACTCGTCTCTCGAGCTCGAGTTTCGTCTTCCGCGATCGGGCATTACATGAAACAAACAAAACAAATGAACAGACACAAATTATCTTCATTTGCAACACGGTAATGTTATGCATTTAGCTTCTGTGTAATTCATATTACGAGCAGCATAATACTGCTCGAGTGTAACACAGGAGAAACCTAAATTCGTCATGCATTAATAATGAGCTGTGTGCATCATGGAAAAAAAATATGCATAATAGTGAAAGTATATGTTCATTGTTGCGGACGACAATGAGATCGCTTATCGGAGCAAATTCCAGCACTATTCGTACATGCTGATTCTGAGATAAAAACTGAGAAATGTATGCAGACTTTTCAAAAATTTCTCGCTGTCATTACAATTGCTGAATATCAGATGGAACATGCGCGAACATTCTTACTATTGAACCTGCACTTAAATTGATTCAAACCATACACACCCTGGGCATGGGTGTTCATGTGAGTGTCCCCTCATCACTCATCCCCATCTTCGCGATTAGCCAAAAGTGGCAGAAAAGCGAAGTCAAATAAACGAAATAAATAAATAAATCAAGAAACACATTGAAGTGCATAAACTTCTAATGGTGCAATTTTGATGCATCAAAGGGTGCTACGCCGTGTGATGCACTAAAATGCATCATTTCAGAAGATGAGACACATAAACTTAAAAAAAATAATTACATGTTAAACTTTTAATTGATGCACTTGATTTGATGCATTTGAATCTTTGATTGATTGATTTTTTACTTCGCTTTTCTTCCACTTTTGGCTAATCGCGAAGATGAGGATCAATGTTGATAAGATCAGATAGATAAAGAGACAATCACAAACATAGGTGTTAAGTGTGGACACAACACGAACCCCACAGCGAATTATACTTGTTTTGAGTTCAGACGCCAGAGCCTCGCTAGTCTGTCAAATGCAGTTCGGAGTGTATAGTAGTGCCAGAACTTCTGAAATCTCGGGAAATATGCGAACTATAGGTTTTCCCATGACTATTAACTATAGCGACACCGCTCTCATGCCAGTGTTTCAAATCCTGTCGTGGATATACAATATGATGTGTCGGTTTTCAAACTAGGTTGTGAGAAAGTAGCTTCAGGAAGAATGTAACATAATGAAAATCCTTGTATGTATTTGCAGTTTAGTTTACAGATTTCACTTTTTGAATATGACATATTTTTGAATGTGTTCGCTGCCACACGTTCTGTCAATCTGCGGACAAAATCACCCATGATTCGCTACAGTAAAGTAACGTTTATTGCCGAACTTTTATTATTGGGGGAGAAAAGCCGCTTTTGGTCAAGCGCACCCCCCCCCCCCCGGTAATGGTAACGTTATCCTGTAAAATATATTCTATATACAAATTATTTATAGGTATGTAACTTACCAAACTAGAACCTTGGTGGTCACTGGCGTATGCAGGATTTCTTTTAGGAGGGGACTGGAATTGTAAAGTTGGATATTATGTACTTAGCTGCGTTCTGGGGGGAGGACTATAAAATATTTTATAATTACCATTTTTACCTTCGTCTTAAACGTTGTTCAAAGACAAAAATTGTAATAGGGGACATTTTAAGGCGGAGTTTCAGTTACCACTTTGGTTTTTCCCCGAGTTTTTTGCTGCTTCCATTTGATTTTTCTTAAAATTTCGGGAGGGGCTGTAACCCCATCAGCCCTCTCCTCTGCGTACGCCAATGGTGGTGGTCCAGTCGTCTGACTGCTACACGGAAGACCCCAAATCAATTCCTGTGGTGGGTGATTTTAGGTGGGAATTTTTACAGCAATGTTCCTGCATTAGAGTGCTGCAATGAGCGTTTTTCGCTCGAGCGGCAAATAGTTCACACGGGCAACGCTAGATGGCACACAGAATTGATAGTTCTTCCGCTCGAGCGAAAAACGACCGAACGAGCGAAATATACTCGAACTCTCGAACCCTATTAGTACACGAATTTCCGTCATTTGTCTATGGTAGTGGACTCAAATATGGATCGTGAAGTAAAATACGAAGTGAAATTGAAAAAAGTGAAAATGCAGTTTTCTATATCTTACGGAGATAGCCTATGTGAAAATGAAATAGATGATTATGGGCTGAAACTGCTTAGGTTGACATTTTATGTTTCTACGATTATTGTCACATTGAAATGATGTTCGATTGAATGTTATAACTGGATTTTATTATTTCGTAGAATATGATTATCCTTTCCGGTAAGTGAACAATGATGTACACGTACTTCTTGCACTGTGATGCGATATTTGTAATTACTTAGGCAGGTCTGTCAGCATGTGCATACATTTTACGTTTCGGTCTGTAGATATTGCATTTCATATGTGCTGTATTTGAGTCTTACATAATATACGAAATTATTATTTAGAATTGTAATTGCATAGAGTGGTTTCCTTCCATGTATGAGTTTTAGGTTTGGCAGTGCTGCTTATTGGGCTCTGAAATACGGGACGTTGTCAATCATTCCACTACGAGTGCGGTACGTTCGAGCGTAGCACGCTCGATTGATTAATTGATTGATTAATTTGGTGTTTTAAGTCCACTTTATGCACAGTAACGTAGCACGCTCGAGCGTGGGAGATTCGAGCGAGTTTGAGCGAGCGAAAGTGGTCCGATGCAGTGCTCTATACTTTATAGAGTGGCTTTTGGGTTCAAATGGAATGGAAACCTAGGGATACTGTTGGATGCTGATCACATCACCTCCACATCTATATGCTCCCGGTAACTTTATTTTTCAACTTATCAAACTTTTAAAAACATATTTTCCTGAAAGAAAGAAAATGTAAACTACTACACATGACTTCATACTCTTTCTTTTTCTGTTCGGTACTTTTTAAAATTTCCTATCGCACATTCTGCGTCACTGTTTCGTTGCAGTTGGCGTCCCTATCGCCACCCAGTGAGCTATGGCTTTGCTCGAGGCTATACAGGTTAGATTCAAGAGCTTTGGTCATGAACCCATGAGTTGTCACCATATCATTCTCATTACTTTCCTCCCCTCTCCCACTCTGTCACACAGTACACGCTCTCCGATACTCGTTGACCAAATACATCCTAGGGAAAAACTTGACTTCATTTAATGACAATGAACAGTGCAAGCCTTGACCTGGTGCGGTTTCCATGCCCCTAATAGGAACCAGGCTAATCACGTTCTCCGTCTCCTGCTGCTCAGTGGCGGATAGTCTTTACTCTTCACTTTTCTCGTGTTGCTTCTTCCATTTTTTCAGCTTTGGATCTCTTTTCTGTACCTGAAAATAATAAAATGGAATGTCTTAGCTATTATATTATATTTTCAGTTTATAACTTAAATTTATAAACATTACAAGCAGTGGTAAGCGATAACAGTATATGTGAACAATTTTCCTCTACTTGCCTACTTCTTCTACAGTCTGTTATAAAAACATGAGTTTTCTTTTCTACACCTATAAAGCAGTTAATATTACCAAGGGTCATCAGGGTTGGGGAAGACTAATGAACAACTAGACAGAGACTAGTGGACAAACGCTTCCTATTACATCAAGAAAGTTTTTGCCAAGGCTTTGCAGGCCCTGTTATTTACTGACAGTGTGTGGTCAGCAAATCGACTGCAATCACGTATCTTCTTGGCTTGAAAGCAAAGATACCCTTCCCAACAATTTCCACTTCAAAAGCTGACAATAAGATGAAATTAATGAAAGGACATTCACAAAGAAACATGCATGGCCAGGTCAAGAGTCGAACCAGGAACATTCGGTGGCGAGGAGGGATGATACCGAGACGAGCCCGAGACGGTTTTTTAAAACTCGAGACGGGAACATATCCTCCAAGACAGATCTTTGGAAATCGAGGGGAGATCGAGACTTAGTGATGTCCGATACTCTCCACCTCGTTGGAGACTTAGTAGGTACGATATGTAATAACAAATCGTGTAAACTTACCATACGGATATCAATTTGATTATTTGTACATAAATCGTGCATTTTATATGTAATAATTACAAATTCAGTTCGTGGTAATTGTGAATCTGCTGCACGGTTAGCATATGTCAAAACCTGGATAACCTCCCGTTTTCGAGGGTCGTCAAATGTCATGATGACTTCCATATGTTATGAAAGTATGTTCGGTGACCTGCTGCATATGTTGTTTGTTCTACATATTTCGAGACTCGGTCCTTCGAGCCGAGAACGAGACGGATGCTCATAAATCGAGACGAAACCTAAAATGAAAGAGATATTTACAACTCGAAACAGTGGCGTACGCAAGGGGGGGGGGTTACGGGGTTTAAACCCCCCCCCTTGAGCTTGTGAAATATTATGAAAAATGCTGTGAAAAAAAATTTAAATGGCCAATTTACCACAGTCAAAGATCTGGGACAATATTATTACTATTACTACATCTACTACTACTACTACCACTAATAATAATAATAATAATTTGAATTATTATTTCCATGTAGCATGGAGAAAAGCACAGCATTCCAAGCACACGCGTCTTTCAGAGTGATGCCTTGCACAAGTTCTTGAAAGTGAAATATGAGGGTAACTATGATTTAAAAGAGAAATAAAATGTTTTGTATTTCAGTTGCAACAATGTTCAATACTCTGGCGTACGCAGTTTTTTTTGGGGGGGAGGGGCCGGTATAGTAAATGTGGATAACACACGGCTTCGTTTTGGAGGGCAGGATGCATAATAAAATATTTCGTATTTTTGGAGCTTTTCAGTCTATTAAAATTGTATTCAAAGACAAAAATGGTAATCGGGACTCACTTTAAAAGAGGTTTCGTATTTACATATTTTGATTTTTTAAAGTTCTCAACGGATTTTTATTTGAAAATTCTGATTTTTTCAAAATGTTGGTAGGGGCTGTAACATCATCGGTAGAGGCATGCATATTTCGTTTTTAACAAAAAGAAAACGAAATTTGAAACAACACATTGCAATGTTAATTTTTAAGGTTTCTGAAAGGTGTGAGGTGCATTTTCCTACCCTGTTTTGTCACGAAATGATGCAAAATGAACTGCAAAATGCGAAATAGACTCTTAAACACGAAATTTACCGTTTATATACCTACGCGACACTTTCTGAAGCCTGAAGTATCCTGTGTGTTATGCAATTCACGGAAAATTGATTAATTTTGCTGTAAATATTTGAAAAGCAAAAATGGACTCCTCTATACAGGAATAAACTTAATATTCTGGTAATGATTTAATGTGCTATTAGAAGGGATATGTTTATTTTGTGTAATAGTGCAGTTTTTAAATCGGGATTATATTTACATTTTTAAAACCAAAATGTAATTTTATATACCGCTTTTATACCGCTATAACAGCGAAATTTCATTTTATTTACAGCTTTTGAACCCGAAATTGACTCTGTTTTTATACTGAAATTTTGCTTTTTTATTTACCAAAAGTATGTGCGTCTAACCATCGGCCATGCCTCTACGTACGCCAGTGTTCAACGAACATGTCTTTTTTTGTGTGAACAATGAGAATTAACTAAAGAAAGTTCTTGGTTCGTTGTTAGAGGCTAATGTATAGACAAAGGCTAGGCGGACAAGAATACAGTCACCAGTCTGCCTTCCCATTGTATTATTTACCGCAGCACGTTTGAATGTCTCTCTTTAAAATGTCTCACCTTGTTGACTAGACAATTATTCAAACGACAATAAGCTTAACTATTGGAAAATGTTTTGTTGGTAAGAACAGTGAGACAATCCAGATGTGAATTATCGGGGGCATTTATGCGGGGAAGAAGCCGGAAAAATTCCAACCAATTTCGGGAATCGAATCCGGATCTCCCGCATAATTGTCAGATGCTCTACCGACCAGACCATCGCAGCTTCTTGGATGAGTTCCATACTTTAATTATTTCAATTTATTTTAATATATTTTCTTGTTTTATGGATTTTCTTCACCCTTAAAATGTCTCACCTCCTTGACCAGACAAAAAACAAAAACAAAAAAATGCTCCCAGGATTTGATAAAAATTGAATGATTAGAAAGTAATTTCTTTCTATTGTTTTCATAAATGGTATATTTATGTAGCTCTACTACATAATAGTAGTAGTGGTATTAGTAGTATTATTAGTACTAATTCAGCTAATTAATTAACTATAAGTATTATTCATTAATTGTGATTATTATTATTTAATTAAAGTATAATAAATCAAAGGTAATGTGAATTTGGAGAAAGTTTTAGAAATAACCCCCCCTTGACGAAATCCTGCGTACGCTACTGACTCGAAATGAGGAGAAAAATGCCAATATCGTCTCGATGCTAGCCTTAGTGGTGAGATTGTGAGCCGACCAATCAACGCGCTCAACTAATGACATGTGGTGGCTTTTCACAAAATATATCGTACTATTTCCATGTGTGATTAATGTTATACACATTATTTCTTCGTAACCATTATTTATATAATAAATAATGAATTTAACTGTACTACTGACGAAATCTTTTACAGTTCATTTTTTAATTATCTGTACAAGATATTTGATCAAAATTTATAATGACTGCGCAGGAAAGTCAAATTGAAATTGCATTATGGGAAAGAAAGTCCTAAATAAAGTTAAAAAATAATAAATGTGAATATCCAATTTTTCTGTCTTCCTTATTTTGCACTAAACCTTATGACAGATTTTGATAGGGTTTGCACAGAAATTTTAAATTTATTTTTGAAAAAAAGAATGCCCAGTGATCAGTCTTATAGCTAAGCAATATTTTTCGTATGACTTGATGACGTACGCGTGTAAGATCCTTCCATTTATATTCAACATGAGCAACAGGAATATTTAAAACAAGAATGACTATTACAAAACATAGCTTTCCCTCCATTATTTCATTATTTAAACATACATATTTTTTTTTGCCTCTCCGTAAACTTCACAATAAATTGAGCATTCGAAAAGCAGACGACAAACCAAGCACGGACCAGTGACGTATCATGGCGGATCGTGTTTGAGTGCACCACTGGTCTCTCAACTTTGGAAGTTTCGAAATTTATAATTTTGTTATTTAGCGTCCCTTTTCTTCCACTTTTGGCTAATGGCGACGATGAGAACAAGTGATGATAGAAGAAAATTGAAGAAATAACAGAAAAAACACGCATGCCCAGGCCGGGACTCGAACCCGGGAACTTCGAGCCGGCATTTGGAAGTTTCGTTTTCGCCTTATATTGAACGTACAGAAACGCAAGAACGCACAGGTGTCATGTTTCTATAGTGTAGTTTTTAAAATTGGAAATATATTTTTATAGAAATGTTCATTGAAGTGTTCGGGCCGATTCTACCTTGTTCCATCATTTCGGGCTTATGTAATTAAGCATTACAGATGTTTACTTTAACGTAATACTGCTCCATGTCAGATAATGTGATAAACATAATTTCTATAAACTTTTTCATACCCTTCGTCTACTTAATTAGTGTTGATATCGTTAAGAGCAATACGTTGTGAAGGCAATCTCCCAAGCTTCATTTAACGAGCAATATGATCCTTGAGCATTGCACCTTATTTTGATTTTTCATTAAAGAAGAAAAAATAATGATACTAACAGTATATAACACACTATCAATTCTTTGCACGTTCACTTGCAAAGAATTCCCCAGGGGACTTGATTCCGGTTTATGAGGAAATCCTTCCCGTGATTCTTTGCGATTGCAATCAACGTGCGAGGCGGTTCAATTCTCTAAATTGCTGTAGGCGCAGGAGCTACGAAGATCATAGTTTTGTTTACACTCAAACAGAATTAACGGTACCTTACCTCTGTAAGGCACGTATTTACACGGTTGGAAGTGAAAGCGAAATCTGCAGAAGGCCACGGAAAAAAAAGAACTCTTGCTTTCCTTTTTTTTTCTTCATTTCCCCGGCAAATTACGTTTATGGCTCGACAATCATTATGGAAGACAGAAAGTTTTAATAGAGACAGTAATAAACGTTACGTGTCCATAACAACGTCTTCCACGGGACAGTTTGCTGGACATTGTCAAAGTAGGTTATCAGTGGAATAATATAATAGCGGACACGAAAGTGAAAAAACAAATGAATGCAGGCAGGGCGACACTAGCGCCACCAACGTCGGGAATTAGCTGGTGTTTATTGCGTTTCATTTTTCATTCAATCTAAACGAACCGTTCAGTCTGCCACGGTCTACTTAAATCTTTCGCGTGTTCAACATGCCTTCATTGTTGTTGGAATTCTTAATTAGAAGCATCGGAGCATTTGTCTACGACAAACTTATGAAGAATACTGTAATATTCACTTTTTTCATATGCAAGAAAAGAGAAAAACAGTGTTGGAATTGTGGCCTCACATGGAAATCTGGAAGTCTACATATCTGATCGTAACCACTTCGTGTAAGTTAAAAAAGAGTGGGGGTAAAGCTTGTAACGATTCCGTGACACACACAAAAAAGGATTCTTTTAGTTCATGGTTCAAGCTCCCCTTTAAACATGGGCTATCCTTAACAATATCCTAGCACGTGGATTTGATTGCTTCGAAAGTTGCGATGTGCAGTGTTAGAATAGTAATTTATGGCGTTCATGTGCCATAACTGAAGCCATTGTTACAGCAACTAACCTTCCAATTATCGTCGTTCGAAGTGACGTCACACAGGCTGGGAATGTCGCTAGGTTTTTCAGATTGGTATATGGGCATCCTTTCCCAACTATACGCCGAACAATACGCTGAATTGCATTGTTATGTACTCTAATACAAGTAGGGTACATGCAAGAAATGAAATGAAAAGTCTTATGTTACGAATTCTTAACATATCGCAAATAGCACAGGTCAGTTTGGAACCGACGGTAACCAATCTCAAATGTTTCCTTCAATTCGCTTGAAGAGCTGCCGTTTCAGTGCTTGTGCTTTCCCATAGATGATCCAGATCCAAAATTTTCACAGTAAACACTTCGGCCCATTAGGGCTCACCTGTAATGAGAAAACCATACCGCTATCGGTTCCACACTTCATGGCTACCCTATAGAAAAAGACTGTGACTTTATACAGGTCATTGTTTTGTTGTTTCCGAGCAACGTTCTTTTAAAAAATGCCAGAATACTCAATGAGTGCATGTTCATTCAGTTGACGGCGGGAATTGATTCCGGGACGTCTGTTTCAACCGTCCAGAATGGGTTTACGAGTGAATGAAATCTTAAACTGATGCGTTGGGTCCAGGAGGAGAGGTGGGGTAGAGACGTGAAGACAGAGAAACCAAAAATGGAGACAGAAAGAAAGGGAGAAATAAAGAAGGAGAAACACGCAAACACAGAAGTCAAGATGAAGAGAAGAAAAGGAAGAGGCAGGAAGACAACAAGAGAAGGAAATAAGGAAATAGAGCAAAGTGAAGATAAAGGACAAGATAGAGGAAACGGGGCGAGAGAAGTAATACACACGAAAAAAATACACACGAAGACAGGCGAAGAGAGAAAGAGAAGAGACAAACAATAGAGACGAAGCGAGGAACAAAGGATTAGAGGGAAACAAAAGGACTGTCAGAAAATAAAGAAACAGAGAGGAATAAAGATGAAGAGTAAGGGAAGAATGATGAGACGTGAGAGCAAAGAGAGGGAAAGAAAGACAGAGAATGTGAGATGTGGGAATCCCGGGCCTAGATGTTCTTTGTGAGTCTCACTTCATCAATTTCAACTAACCATAACTCAATGATCGCAAGACCTTCTCAAATTATGCATTTTCAGTGTATCACAAGAGACAGCAGCTGATAAAAGTACCCTTTGATGCATTCATGTATGTATTTTAATGCAAGGAAAGTGCATCATTATAGCAGTTTATACAATTTGATGTGCTACTCAAGTCAATATATTTGTGTCAATTGACACGTTCTGGATTTTGTGTGTGGATATTTTTTTATTTTCAAATTTTTAGAATTTATCAATTAACACAACAGTGAATGTTTGTACATAACTATAGATCAACTTTACAAAATTTAATTTAAAATCCACTAAAAATAAAATATAGTCTTACGAATATCTGTAATGCCAGAACTAAAATTATTATTAACCGTATGCAGAAAAAAGGTACCGGGTTGTTATGTTTCCAATAATCTATATTTGGTTAAAATTTCATTTGTGTTTTTATGTTATTTTGAGACAAACTGGCATAATGTAAGTTATTGAAATGAGTTCACTGATAGGAGAAATAGCTCAGTATGGTAGCACGACTTAATTAAAAGGAGGGGGACGTTCGACA
Organism: Lepisma saccharinum; assembly: GCF_977018435.1. NCBI lineage: Eukaryota > Metazoa > Arthropoda > Insecta > Zygentoma > Lepismatidae > Lepisma > Lepisma saccharinum. Next base: position 49,139,369 of record NC_139231.1, on the reverse strand, counting down.
AAAGTCTAAAATTGACAGATTTTAAAATACTAATATCTCAACAATATTTTCCATAATTCGATATTTTAAAACGTATTCGATCACGTTAACGGTTTTCAAATGTTCCGTTCACACATTTTGCGGTTTCTTTTTATTCAGTGCGAAATTTACAAAACAAACTATTTTTTCCATAATATTCAAATTTTGCTCGCATGTTTCCGTAATAAACGTCACCATAAGATACATTATCTAAAATCGGTTAATATACCCAGGTAGATAACTAACTAACTAACTAACTCTCTAGCCTTCTTAAACCCGAAGGTTCATGGCTGCAGCAACACAGGCCTTCCATCTGTCCCTATCTTGAGCAAGATCTATATACTCTTTTCCATCCCTACCGATTTCCTTTAGGTCTATCTCAACGTTGTCCCTCCATCTTCGTCTTGCCCTTCCTACAGGTCTCTTACCATCAGGTTTCCCAACAAGAATCCTGTAAACTCCTCTTTCCTCTCCCATTCGTGCCACATGGCCTGCCCACCTAAGTCTTCTTGATTTCATTATTCTAATAATATCTGGACATGAATACAAATTATGTAGTTCTAAATTATGTAACCTTCTCCACTCACCTGTCTCCTCATCCCTTTTAGGTCCATATATTTTCCTAAGGATCTTATTTTCAAATACTCTCAATTTATTTTCTTCTTTCAATGTAAGGGACCAAGTTTCACACCCATATAATACTACAGACAAAATTACGGTTTTGTATATTTTAACTTTTACTTTCTTAGATATTAAACGAGAAGACAAAAGTTTATGAAGAGGGAAGTAACATGCATTTCCTGAATTAAGCCTACTTTTTATTTCCTCTTTAATATAATTTTCATTTGTTAATATTCCTCCTAAGTATTTTAATTTGGAAACTGGTTCAAACGAGTTGTTATCAATAATTAGATTTTGATTATTACCTAACACTTGGTTTCGGCCTGTAAGCATATATTTAGTTTTATCTTTGTTAACTTCCAAACCTATCTCTTTAGCAGTTTTGAAAAATATTTTAGCATTATTCTTAATTGTATTTATATCATCCCCTAATAAGTCTATATCATCTGCATATGATAATAACTGAGTCACACCATTTAATTTTAGTCCTTCGTTAGTTTCTTTTACCTTCCTAACAGCATATTCTAAGGCAAAATTAAAGAACACTGGAGATAATGCATCTCCTTGTTTCAACCCATCATGAACTGTAAATTTGTCAGACACATTAATACCCACACGAATTTTACTTTCTGTTTCACTGGTGCATACTTTTATCATACTAACAAGCTTCTTAGATATTCCAAACTCTACTAATATATTATGTAATTTATCAATGAATAGCTGATGGACATTTTGATTATATTCCCACTTTTTTCAAGTGTCTGTCTAATGTGAAAAATTTGATCTGTAGTTGATCTGTTACGTTTAAATCCACATTGATAATCACCTATAATTTCATTAGCATATGGGGTTAGTCTTGTTAAAAGAATGTTAGATAATATTTTATATGTTGTTGAAAGTAGAGAACCAGGTAGATATGTTAATCCAATTGTTTATAATGGAAAAAAGCCCAGATTTCTTTTCTATATCGGGGCTAACGTCATCGCAAGTTAGCACCCTTTCTTTATTTTCATTTTCAGTAATAACTTTTTGAGTCAAGTTATGTCGGATATAGCTCGTTAATTTTTTAATATTTTTAACACATTTCAAAAATTGTATTTGTTTTCATTTGGTACTATTTTCAAAGCACAATAGGGGGCTGTGGCCCCATAAAATCCGGGCCTGTCTGACGCTAATCCTGTCAGTAGAATTACGTCAGTAAATTTCAATGTGTATAAATCTGAGCACTTTATTCATTACTTATGTCATGTTATACATCGATTTATGGGAAATGTACGGGTAATGCACACGACCAGTGTGAAATATATTTTTAAAATTTAAACGTATATGAGCCTGAAGATCATTGTATCAATCAAGAGTAATTCAAAAGATTGACAAAATCAATAAATTTAACTAGGGCACTAGTAACCTTCTTTTAACGAGTATTGGCATTTCATCCCTTCCTTAAAATTAGTGCCCCAGGATAAATATTGTAAACCAGAAGGGGAGTGCAACTAAACAGATTTACTTCCCAGAAGAAATGCCATCTGGCGGTTGTGGTTGAAAGTTTCGATGCTGAAAGTTTCGTTAACATAGGTCTGTAAACACTTATTTCTGTTTTTGTTCGTTTTATGTCAACTGCTCAGGTAAGATAATCAAGACTGGACCTACAGTTTAAAGTAGGATCCGAACCACTATGAAATGTCCACTCCTTGCTTACAGGGGGAGAACGTTGTTCTCACTACGACATAGGGGAGGGAGGTCCCATTTATTTGCAAGTGTCAATACATTGTAAAATAAACAATTTTTTGCCCCTCCCCAAATTGATAGATTTGGTGTTTTAAGTCCACTTTATGCACAGTAAGGCTAATCGGGACTGGGCCTACAGTTTAAAGTGGGATCCGAACCACTATGTGACTCCATCGAGTATCGAACCCGGGAACCCTTAATTACAAGGCGACGACGCTACCACTGCGCCATTGGAAGCCCCCCCCCCCCCCAAAGTCCCAACGATCTAGGCCATGTTGGTTTGTTCGAAGGATCTTTAACGAAAATCGTGGACTCTCCTATCTCCCTGACTATCTATATCCTTCGTATCCTTGTTGTATATACAAGAGATGTGAGTACAGTGGCGTAGTTACGATTTTATTTTAGTTTCTTGGTGGAAAATCATAATAATTTTTTTACACTCCACGGTTGAATTGTAATTTTTCCTTAAAAAATACTGTCCTATAGGCCTATATGTACAAAATAAGTAACTTATTAAACTTATGACACATGCAGAAACATTTCTAACGGGTTTGAAAATCGAGGTTGTGCCCGTGTGACGTCACGGTTAGGTTCGGTCGTTAGTTTTTGCTTTGTATTGTCAATTTCTTAGTTTAATTATTTATAAACTTTATCTACTAGGCCAGTCGAATGATTCATGGGTGGTAACAAACACTTACACGATTTGGCAGGTTTGTTTTCGAGAATCAACAGTTGAATTTAGAGAGGTCCCAGTTTGGAGTCCCTGTTCGGGTATTGATATATCTTTGGAGCGACCCTCATCAACTTCGTGCTTTTATTTTTGTTATGTATCGTCGGTCTTCTGCCATCTTTTGGCCCATCCCGTCGATGAAGATGTAGGCACATCATGTAGGCACAGTGGCGGCGATTGGTTTCCAAAACCGGGGGGCAAAACAGTATAGTTCAGTTTGTAGATAAGGTTTAGCATAGTGCGGGGGCAAAAGTGGCGAAAATTTGGGGAGGCAACTGCCCCCCTTGCCCCCACTCCCCCTAATCGCTGCCACTGTGTAGTCACACTCACAAAGGAACACCCATGCGCAGGACGGGACTCGAACCCGGGAACTTCGGTGGCGAGATTGAAAGTCGAACACTTAAATTTCGTCAATATTGTCACAGCGATTAGCCATAAAGGCATCATACACACAGAAAACTAAATGCATCATATCGATTGATGCACCAGAATGCATAGATTGATGCACTAAAGTGTGTTTTATGGCTTCTTCAAAGAATCACATTCACATTTGATACCTACATTTGGGTGCATTTTTGTATGTCGTGAAAGAAACACCAAAGTGCATCATTTGATTCAAGTGAGGATTTATTTCAGTCAAGATGCACTTCATTGTATCAGTTGGTGTTCCTTGATGCACCTTCCTGCATCTTTTTGAATGATGCACTTAAACATTTGGTCTGAGCTACAGAGTTTATGTAGCTCAGACGAAAAAGATGCATTCTAGTGCATCAAAATACATCAAGGTGCATCAAAACGCATCAACTCATGCATTGAAGTGCATCTCGACTGTAATAAGTCCTCACTTGAATCAAATAATGCACTTTGGTGTTTCTTTCACGACATACAAAAATGCACCGAAATGTGAATCTGATTCTCTGAAGAAGCCATTAAACATACTTTAGTGCATCAATCGATGCATTCTGGTGCTTCAATCGATATGATGCATTTAGTTCTCTGAGTTTCCAATAACACAAGTACCAAAAAATACATCTTTTAAAATATAACCTATCTACAGTAAAAAGAAAGTAATGTTACTAATATCTGATTCATTTTAAACCCCTATGAGGTGAGCAAGAAAGAATTATGGATGAGAAGTAATCAAAAGTTAAACTACAGTTGTGTAAACATAGGGGGCGTTACTTTAGAATTTTCACAAACAAAAACAGAGAGAACATAAATTAATGAGTTTGAGTTTTGAGTTGCTGTTTTAAGTCCACTTTATGCACAGTAAGGCTAATCGGGACTGGACCTACAGTTTAAAGTGGGATCCGAACCACTTGTGCCTCCACCGGGTATCGAACCCGGGACCCCTTGATTACAAGGCAAAGACGCTACCACTGCGCCATGGGGGAGGCCCCTAAATTAATGATTATGAGATGAAAGAGTAAAAGAGTGATCACACACATGGACAAGACACAAACCCTATAGGGGATCATTCTGGCTCAGGGTCCTAGCGCCAGAGCCTCGCTAGTCTGAAAGAATGTCGTTTGCGGGGTGCACTGCGTGGAAGAGAAGTTGACATTAGAGTGCATTTTACGAAAATGTCACCCCCTACATCCCAGGAATAATAAAGGAAATAAAATAAAGTCCCCTTGCGTTTGTCGCCACCATCGACACAAGTGCGCATGCCCTAACTGGATGAGTCCACTGGCAAGATGGGGGGAGACGGCTGTAAGTAGAACGCAGAAAGGGAAGTAGGTACAGGTTCTGCTGCGACAGAACACCGGAGTAGTCAAGTCGCTGTTGTAAAAGAGCGAGCACTAATAAAGAACCTAAGGTACACACACGAAATACTAAACTGAAACTCACAGCATGGTTTCGTTCATATTTTTACCTACTTCCCGTTTTGCGTGTGGACTCTTCCACCCGAGCTAGGCAGCGCCTTCCGCGAAAAGTACAGGTCACAAAAACAGAACATTATGCAAGGCGGTGGCTAAATTTACTACAGTCAACCCCCTCTCCTCCCTTCAGTAACCAGTTAGCTGAAACAACGGTACTGCATTAAAAAAAAAAATAACAGCATACATTACGAAATATTTTTTGGAAAATTTCTTACCATGAATATCTTTAACGACACAAAAAAGTTTCATTGTCTAACAAGTAACAAGAATGCATTCAGTTCTGCAACAATAAATTTGCTTGTACACTGTTATTTTTAGAGTGTATGACTTGGATAGAATAAAAACGTACAAATTTTGGTAATAATATAGATTTTCTTCGCACTCTAATGTGTCACGAGTCACTTGCTATTTTTTCAAATAATATTTTAAAGCGTTTTGGCAATTATACCAAAAACATGGGCGACCAGCGGGAATGGGGGAGGGGTACCTGCCATGAAAATTAATAGAATAAATATCATCAGCCTGAAAGTATAAATTTCGTACATCCACAATTTTCACAGCAATATGCATAAGGCACTGATCGTTAGAAGTAAGACGGTATGCAGACACACGATAACTTCAAACTGGAGCAGTGTTTTTTTTTTGGGGGGGGGGTTCCTTGTCCACTCGCCCCTGTAAAAAATCCTGCAGACACCTTGACCATAAAAAAATACATATTGGGGTTAATTCAAAATATTTGTTCATAATTGGGAGTCTTTATTTTTCAACGGCGGTTCAGTGAATGTTTTTCTAATTTTTAGAGGTATATTTTGAGGGGACTCAAGCCACATAGCCCCCTAAAACAGCCGCGGAGTTAAAATGATAACTAAAGCTTGTCTCGCTTGCTGTAAACATTTAACAGGGACTGCATCATGTCAGAGAAGCAATGCTTTGACCAATTCTTTCCCAAACACTTGACGCGTTTTGCGTCATTCAACCGTCAAGACACAGCCATCTTAACCTTGGGAAGGGTTTTTTTAGACACTTAACTTGCATTTTAATAGAGTTTAAACACGCGTTTCGTTGTTCCGTAGCCATTTATCTTCGCGGCACGCACCCCTCCCCGCCCGGACAGTGTCCCCCGGACATAAGTTTCGGATTTCGATTTGCACGTTCACAGCGTCCCCGCTCAATGTCATTTGTCGGTGGGTGGTTACGTCGCCCGTGTCATCGCGTGGCCCTCACCTGGGACTCGTCGCTCGAGCCAGCTAGTCGCCGCCCCTTCGCGGGTTCCGCCGTCGCTGGTTCGCCGATGCGGTGACACTCCGGCAGTCCCACGGGGAAACGGGGAAAAGTTTGAGGGGAGGAAAGGGAGGGGTACCCGGCCTCGCAGTCCTACCGCGTCGCACAGGCAGTGACTGCTGTGTAGTCGTTCGAGTGACACACACAACGCCGAACGCACCACACGCGACGGAATACGTGATTCTGATAGCCAGTACGGCTTCTTCCCCTCACCACGCACCCTGGACGGTGTCACTTTACAAGCAGTGGACGATAAGGAAATGGAAATCAATGCACACGGCACGAGGACGACAAAGGACTGCTCTCTCGACCGGGCCGTGAAGTGTGTTTCGTTCCTGTGAAGTGTACGAGTGATGTGAGAAAAATAAAATGTGCTCAAACAGTGGCACGTTAGTCCCCACGACCGATACTTAATACAATCTAGTGCACGCACGTCAGTGTTATTTTGAGTGCAGTGACAGTGATTTGAGAAAATAAAGGAAAGCAAGAAAAGTGGATGGTTTCGAAGAAAACAAATACTTACGCCGATATGGGAATAGGTAGGTGTAGTACCTTTTCTTTTATCTCCTTGTAGTTTCGACAAACACATACCAACGTCACACTAACACCACAACTAGATGCACACTCTACCTCCGCACCACAATGTAAGAAAAACATTAACACGTTTTTTTAAAAACCGTGCAGTTAGTTTTGCAAACGCACTGGCGAAATCACTCTCCTTTTCGCCCGACGAGTCCGCAGATGTGTTTGCTTGAACAGTAGTCCCATCTAGCGGACGACGAGGGAGGCTGCCGCAAGTAAATTTCCTCGGCCAAATGCTGTTCTCTCGCTCGCCCCCGAATACGCCTTTCTCGATAAAACCAGACACCCGCCTCCGTTACAAGAATGCTTGATAGGGAAACAGACAGCAGCCGTAGGTGTTTCCCATCGGGATGAGTCTAATTCTCGTTGTACGTATCCGTAGTATTGATCAGAGCAGAGAAGCAGCGAACGCATTTCTGCCCAAGTTCCTCCGACCCGTCACATATAAATCGCATTATACCCTAAAATCGCGAAATAAAGAAACTGACCCTGAATAACGCCTACCACAAAATTAGCGCAGGTTAATAGAAAGATCGCGGTGTGACCACTAACGGGTTATTCATTTCGAACTTTTTCCGGTGAGTTCATGGGACTCCGGTTCGATTCTCGATGTGCGGTATTTCAATGTATCGTTACATTTTAAATCATTTTCCGATCCGACTGTGTCCGAAGCTGACTAGGTTTTTAGAAATAAGGTAGTCTTTTCCAGTACAACATTCCTTTTTACACACCAATTTTACACATAAATACCTCATGGAAAAAACTACATTTTACAATGTTAAAATCAGTCTACATGGCCTCGCCGTTAACGAAACGGATCCTTGGTTCGAATTCCTTTTAAGAGGGAGTTCCTTATTCATTTCTAAAGCGGTAGAAATGCGACAAAGTTAATTCACAAGTTGTGGGCAACATGTGCATTATCTCAGTTTAAAGTTGCCGTATTTAACCTTCCAAAGTTTTGTATATACTTTACGAAAGTACCTACATTTTTATTACGAGAATTCCGAAAGGGGATTCACTTTACGTGAAAACGAAACGAGACCCATGTGATCATACGTTTGCACGGGCTAATTCGTAAATTATACCAACTGTTCACTGAAACTGCAATCTTTAAAATAATAATAATAAAGCTTGTTTCGAGTATCTTGTTTTATAGTCAGTAATACAAAACAACAATGAAAGAGAATGTTAAGTACGCGAATTGTTTACATCTAACTCTTAATTTTTAATTAAATTTCGGTTTCGCTTTTAATTTTCATACGAATTACATGTTGTTTTGCGTGTGTATTCAGAGAAAACAATGGAAATATAGAAAATCGGACAGTTGTATAGACAGCACAATACTTATAGGCTATTTGAACAAAATACTTGTGTTAAGTAACTCATTACAGTTCTTAAATCTAGTAATCGTGTTGCCGATAAGTTGATTTCTTTACTTATCAAGTTTTCATAAATAAGTTTCAGAAGTGAGTTTAGTGTTCATATCACAGTTGAATTTTCCGGTTTTGTGTCCAGATCATGGTGATCGACCCTTCATATTTCCTCTCATCGTCTTGACGGTCGGAATTGAACAGGAAGAGTCGGAAAGACGAGGGACAGTTCCGAAGTGCGCGAGGGTAAAAAAATATTGCGTAGGGTGCGTGGCGCATCCGGCGTGCGTCGGGACGCGTAATTGTCGCACGCGGTGTCCAATGTCGCGCCAGGGGGGTGGCATTGCGAAGATGTCACTCGGCGGTGTCACCGTCTCAGATTGGCGGCGTGTGATCAAAGGGTCGGGCCGGTGCGATACGCATGATCCCCGAGTGTCCGCCAATGCCAGGGTCTGAGACTTTGGTCCCTGCGCCGCGACAAGGGCGTCCCTCGCACCTCTCCACCCCCCTTCAGACAAACGTCTTGGTGCACCGCTCGAAGACGACCCAAAGACACTCCAACGCACACGGCGGAGAGAAGTCACCGGGAAAAGGGGGAAAATGCAGTAACCCAACGCGAGCACTGGACAAATTGGACTTTTGCAGAGCTAGGTTATTTATAGACAAGACGTGTGTGTATGTGCTTTTTTATCCGAGTGCACGCAAGCAGACGGGTGACAATCCGAGAACACGTTCCTGAACATTGACGTATGTGCTTGACGTGACGAGTTGCTCTATAGTATCCTTGTTTGTTGTCCAAGGAAGCTCCTATAATGCTCGCCCTGCGTGGGAGCCCTTTGCCCTTCACAGTTTCACATACGAAGGTCCGTCTGTTGTGAAATCGTTCAAGCGCTGACATGAAATCCACAGGACAAACATTGAACGGTGAGTTTTCTCAATATTTTCTGCATGTTCGTGATGGCCGAGTACGATTCGAACACGTGCCAAGGAACAGAAAGGTTCCGAGTTCGAGTCTTGGTCTAACTAACGATGGGCGTTAACATTCGTTTTCTTAGCTGTGTGACGGAAGACAGAAAAACCACGCGGTTCGTGCCCGCTAAAAACACACCTATTTCCTCATTCAAAACACTTATTCATATTGTTACTAGTTAAGCCTGCATCCAAATTTATACAAGTATACACACATACTGTTAAACAATTGCCATTGCCGGCCTGCTTGACTTAGCGGTTATCGTAGCGAGCTGTGAAGTCGGTCTCCCGGTCCCGGGTTCGTATCGCGGATGATGATGCATGGTTGTTACCGATTATCATCTCCATCATTATTGTCGCGGATATTGACGGTTCAACATGAGATGTGACATAGAAAGTGACATACGTCGAATATGTCAAGATCAATTCTTATAACTACAATTGTAGTTCTATGACTGCACTTTTGTTATTTACGCGAGATTCTCAGATCATTCTTGATAATTTGTGTAAATGAAACTATGTTTCTGAAGTGTTTAGAGTGGAATTTACACCGAAACGGGTGCAGCTGTTGAGTTCCCACTAATAAAACATTCAGAAAGTAGTTTAGAAGAAAACTAAATCATACATAGTGCGATTTAAGGCCATTCTGCATGTTCGATTTGCCTCAGAAACTAATTTTTCGAAAATGTCGCGCAAGGATCACTTCCGATTTGTTCTTTTTTTTGAAAGACTACATCTATTCAGAAATCATCCTATTGCTCTGAGCAGAATCTTGGTGTGCATTGCTCTAGCTGTTAACTATCCTTTTATAATAAAAACAAGGCTTGCTCCTGGCGTAGCCAATACGTTACAAAATTGAGTCGTCAACGCACGCAAAACACACGGAAGATTCTGTTCAAAGCGCTAGGGTGGTTTCTGAACAGATGTAGTCTTTGGAATCGGATTGATTCTTGCACAGGAAAAAGATTTTCTCAAAAAATGGCAAGGCGCACAATAGACACCATATCAAACCGCGACATATTCAGTAAACGAAATCGGATATTACTTGTGTCACTTTATATACATCAGACGTTAACATACAGCTTGTAATAATATAGATCGGCGAGTTTTGCTTCCAGCTCACTAATTAAAAAAATCGTTTGCAAATTGCTGGGGGGTTGTGTACTGAAATCCGGCCATGTTTACGTTAATGCGATTGCGAATACACTAACAACCCAATCGCACACTTTCTCTAAATGTAATAATTGCACAGTAATATAAACAAACCGTTGACTATATCATTAAGGACGGACGCTTTAATTACAACTTAATTTCCCGTTGTTAAAATGTTATGTTGTCTCCGCAATTTATGTAAAACGTTTTTCCACAACTCGTTATGAAGGAAGTGTTTATTTCTGCGACTATTTTATTTATTGTGGTTGTGTCGATAATTTTTAAAAATAACGTTGATGTGTCGTGGACATATATTTTGTGAACGAACCAAATGTAATTAAGAGATCAGGCAAGCGAGATTTGTTTTCGTCTGGTTTATTAATTTTCGTATCAGCTGTTAATAGACCGACAGAAAATAAGAAAAAGTAAATTTTCGCCTGAAGAACGGCGTGTTCTTTTTATTCTCTGTACGTCCTTACCCTACAGATGTAGAAAAGTGACGTTCACGTAGCCCCTAAGACAACTAAATTACATAGAGTAAAACATATTCATAGCCTCAAACTTTTGACCATATTGGTTCGTAAGCACACTATTCCGTATACATCGGGCAAGCTGCCGATTGTATCATTTACTGATGTATTTTGCGGACATTAACACAAGAACATTATTGCACGTTATCCATATTGTGGTTGAGGTAGATATTATTTAGTATTTAAAACTTTTTACAACAATGTTATTCGTTTATTTTTTTTATTATTTTGCCTTATATTGTGAACCTCACACTCGTACAGATCTAATTCTAATAACTAGTGATAATTGGTTTAAATAGCTGGTAGCCTATTCATGATTTTCGAATTAGGCTGTAATAAAAAAGAGAGGCGCAGTGACTCAGTAAGGTTCGATTTCCGGGGGGGGGGGGTTGCGATCTCAGGCGGCTCTCGGGCTCACTCATCCTCTTTCTCATCAATGGGTAGTGATGACTAATGAGAGTATATACGCGGGCTGGAGCGTGATGCTGATCACATCTCTACAATGGCCGAGATCTTGAACATGCCTTCATGACACTGTGTAAATAGTCTTTACAGTAAAAATAAATTATGTATTGTTTCTAATTTATGTATAAGATACTAGTGTAATATTGAGGCAAGTTTATAGGTTGTTTTTTTGAAAATTCATCTGCTTATTATATTGTCATTGATACTTGTATTATGGGGATTTTTTTTGTATTTTGTTCCGAAAGAAAAAAATGGGGGAGAAAGTAACTTTTCGTATGGAGATGGATGTGTGTTCTGAGGGAAGACCAGGCTTTGAGATCTCTATGCAGATCTGACGACTGTATTGTAGGTTGTTATACTCCCTCTCACACCCGCTTTTCCAATCTCCAATATTTATAGCGTTCCTGATCTGATTTTTCAGGTGAAGATCGCGGAAGCCCTGTGCGGGAGAGGGGACCAAAGATGCCAGTGCGCATGAGCAGACCGGATGACCAATCACCGACCAGGTTGAAACTTGGTACAACAAACGGAGCGGGACTGATGATGGAAGTGGTAAGAGACGTTTGCGTCCCCTCTTGCCCCCCTCTACTCCTGTCTACCCCCCTCTCTCTTCTCCTTTTTGCTCTGTTCATACTTTTATTTATACTTTGTTTTGTTTGACAAATTACGAGCCGGTCGCGATCGGCAAGGTTCGGATCTTGTCGGCGCTTCTCGGGGTCTTGGTCCCCCCAGGTTGCAAAGTCTCATTGTTCCTTAAGGTACGCTAGTTCTCGGTCCGGGAGTGGTACGAACGTGTCCCACGCGTTACACACACGATTCTGTTCCTGTCTCTCTCTCACACACACTCACACATGCCCGCCTATCGATGATTTTGATGCTGCACCAGGCGCCACTGCCCATAGGCCCGGCTGATCATCAGATGATGTCAGATGCCAGCGTTCGGTTTCCTTCGAGATTAGCACCTCTGAACGTGAGTGTCCAATATCACCCCCTCCAGCAAGATCACCCCCCTTGTATTTTATAGTTTTTTGGTGTATTTTTTTTGTTAACCTGATAATGTCATCCTGTTTTTTCTGTGTATGTGTGTGTGTTTTATGTTTGTCACATGGAGTAAAAGCAAGTGTGTGTTATGGCAAAACAACCCTTGATGTTGATGCAAGGATATTACAACGGTTACCAGTGACGTCTGCACGCTATGGGTTTCGCATTGAGAAAAAAAAGTGCGTGTGTTAACGTGGTGTTGTCTTGCGTGTGTGTTGCTCATCAGTGTGAAGCGCCCCAATTTTTTTCTGTTATTGACAACATTTCCATGTGTTTTTCTGTTGTTGTTTTTTCTTGCACGTGTGTTTGAATGTGGCATTACGTTCAATCAAGTGATGATGTTTGTGGTGACGAGTTTTGCTGAAGTTTACCACTTTTCCCCCCTTGTCTCGTCGGTTCGAGCCAACCAACGGCGGAAACTGTGGTCTGTGATAAACAAAAGTGGTTTTTCGGAATAGCTTTTTGTGGCGGCATGTTTGGCCCTCGTCGACATTGTCTTGAAAGATTTTTCGATCTGCAAGGTGGTCGTTGTCCGTCCACGCTTTTAAGTAGAAATCGAGCAACTGACCATTGTGGACAACAATTTAGCCCCTGTCACCCCATTGTTCAGAGCGCTCGACTTCCCCCATTGTTGGTAACAAACTGTCTGCAGCCCCCCCCCTCAGTTGCGCACACATGCTGTGTTTTGCTGTCGCTTCTGCAGTTCTCGGAGACACGTTCGGACAGCGTCTCCCCTCCCCCCTAGGCCACGCCGGTGGTGGTCGAAACTGACACTTCCCTCCCTTCCTCCCTGGTGGTCAGTTCGGTCGTCGGCGCTTGTTTATTGTTTCAAAAGGGGAAATAAACCGTCGGAGAGACACTCTGCGGGTGGCCTGGTTCGTTGACAAGAAGCAAATTGCATTTTGTCACCGAAAATAGCAGACGGCGAGTCTGAGAGGACAATGCCATGAGACAAGCGTGACCCCTCCCTCCCCCCCCCCATTTACAATCTTCAACTCGAAAGAGCTTGGAATGTCTCCAAATGTTATCTCTCATTGTCACAGTTGCATGTCATCACCCTATGTTGTTCATTATTATTATTGCTGTCCACGATACTTGTAGCCTCAAATCTTCTAAACATTACAAAAAAAAATTAGAACGAGTTCATGACTTCAAATGCAAACTAATCTGAGCTTTAGATTTGTTATATTCTCTCTCTAAAAAGCGAAACTCTGTACAGGATGTAGCTAATTTCTAGCACTCAACAACACAAGTAAAAGTTACATTCTGAATTAATGTATGGCACATTTAGATATTGTTACTACATAAATAAAGAGGTTGGGGAATCAGAATAATTTTGATACAATCGCCCTGAACGGTATATAACATTCTAAATTAATTGAGTTCAGTAAAATGATTATACTATCTCAGAGATGTTTTTCTCTGCTACTTCAGCAATTTGTTGTGAGCCATATTGCATTTTCCTGACACTAAATTTAAAAAATAAAATTTTATCAGTACTAAGGGCAGACCACATAATTGTCAGTACATTTCACTTTATTCCACTTGTCATGTGATGATATGATTGATATACATTACAATCTGTCGCTGTTGATAGAAATATCATAAGTAAAATTATCTTTGCCATGTTCACAACGACATTAGAATTATATGTGCAGAAAAAAAAGATTGGTTATATTTGAGTTATTATGATTTAGCGGCGCTTCCTCAACCATAGATCTTCACTTGTTTGATAAAATATTATTTTTCCACAACACTGTGGGTGGGAATTCTCAACAACGTGCGTTCGTGTTCTTGGAGCAACGTGAGAATGTCCCTTGGAGAGCTCAAGGAAGAGATATTCTTCCTCCTGCCCCAGTGGAGGACATCTCTGGTTGTCAAGGAGACTATCAATTAAACGTGGCAGTGCACGAACTTCCTGAATCATCACTATGCATCGTAAAGGCAATTGTTAGAAAAGTTTAACTTAATATCCAATCATAAAGTAGCATCGACCTTGATAGGAATGCACAGTTCATTCAAAGTTCCCGCAAATATTTGGTGCAGAAAACTTAGTTAACTTCCACCAAATCCATACACATATAGTTCAAAGGTTGTTTCTTTTATTTTTTTAGAAGAATATCCTACAAGTATTAGCACCACTGCGTATGTATTCTTTCCTGAGCGTCTTCTCATTTGCTGTTCTTTTGGTTAACAGTTATAACGTCCACTTTCTAACGATATTGAACTATGTATTTTTTTTTTTGCAAGGCCTCAAAGTTAAATCAACTAGTTTATTAATTAGGTTCGTTTAAAATTGCCAAAGTCTTGTTTGTTGGTTATCCAGTGATTTATGTAGTACATAACACACGATGCTATGTACTATAGATGTTTGTAGTCAATACGGGTCTCTCCGATGGCGTAGTGGTAACGTCATCACTATGTCATCAAGGGGTCCCGGTGGAGGCACATAGTAGTTCTTTTTGTGCATAAAGTGGACTTTCAACAAAAACTCAAAACTCTGTAATCAAGAGAAGACGACTCATAACTATACTATTCTGAGATTAGGAAGTGCCAACAGAAATGATAAAATAGGACATTCTGTTCTGATAATTTATGGGGTAAATCTCTCCATGATAGGTATACTGTCAAAAAGTAGGGTTCGGGGGAGGGGAGGCTCAATCTCCCATTATATTATGCTGCACAAAGGATTTAAAATGAAATCAACCCTTTCCTTATGACTAACGACAATATTCAACTTTAGAGGAGTTGCTATAGTTATACCGGTGCTATACTTGAACTTTTATCTTCATTTGCATTAAGCACGTGAACATCTTATATAGGTTCAGCGATTCTAATTTTGTAATTGTTCAGATTCTCAAACAGCATCTATTTTCATCTTAACAGGAACTTTGATGGTGACTGTGGAAAAGGTTAATTGGGATCAAGTTTCCAGTTTTAAGTTTTTCTCCTAAGTCTTTCTACAGGCTAGAACATCGGTCACTTCTTTGAAGAATATTACGAAGCATGACACTATTAAGGAACGATGTCAGATACAAACTCAATAGAAACCTCACGCATTCGCAACACATTCTCAGAGTCGATGGCTAGTATCTTACATTTCTTTGTCTTATTATGCGAGCGCTATCAATTCCGAGAGATATCAGCCATTGTTTGCTGGTTCTGCTCACGACACAATGATGGTACGCGCGACAACTTTTCGCCTGGGACGTTGAATTGCCCTTAATCGCGTCGTTTCAGTCATAACGACTCCTGCTGCGGCATTATCTTGGCCACAAATGTGAAAGTTATTTTGCTTCTCAAATCGTTATCACGTCGTTATTGTCACTGCCTATTTTTTCCCCTTTCCATTGTACGTTTTGCTGCAATGCCCAGTCGGCAATTATTCAAGTTTCTCCAATGTGTCATATGAGGCGATAATGTGCCATATTCCTCGCTTCATAATCCAGCCTATTACTAACAATTTTCTAAGCGTAACTAAATGTTTCAATCGACGTGAGTTATCGGCACTTCGGCTGTTCGTAACTTTCATTTTTTTTTACTGGATCAGCGATTCCGAAAGGAATGGATGTGTCATATTGAGACAATAATGCTGTAAGTATTTATGAAATACGATACGCATTTGCGTTTCACAACCTTGTAATTTCTTTAGTAATTGTCATGATTGTAAGAAAAATTTAATGTCGTTGTGTAGATTACCCAATGCATTAGAGCCACTGTTCAAAATACTGGAACCGGTTCTGTTCGATCTCGGCACCGAAGTTCTTGTGTTCGTCCCCTGGCATGGGCGTAAGTGTTCTTTCATTTAACTACTCATTTCATTGTTGCGATTAGCTAAAGGCGGCAGTAATACGACGTAAATTAACAAAAATACTAGTAAAAACATAAAGGCATTCAACATGATGTTCAAACACTCACGTGGTAAAGAAAATTGATGAGAGTTTCGCTATCAAACAAAGCACATTTTCATTATAATAATTGCATATGACAATCTTTGAGAATTAGTTACGAATTTTCCATGGTTATGTAGGATATTTCTAAACACAAGACTCGTATATGACTCACAAAATTGTCCCCTGTGCGTGCCATGAAAATATGTACTCTTGTATGTGTCTTAATTTTTAATCTATAAAACGAGATTTTGTAATGCTTTATATTGAATTTTTTTCTGGTAGCTCAGTTATTCTGCACTTTTTAACATGCGTAACATTTCCCACAAAAATAAATTGTGGTTGTAATGTACTTTATGTGCGATATAATTTCATAGTAAATATGTGACTTTTCGAGTTCACATTGACTTTACGTTTGCACACGAACCACAATTCAGCGAGAGATGTAATTCTTAGCGGATCGCAATTATAAACATTTTTAGGTTTCTAAATCTACTTGTTCACAGGGGGAATCTTATTCCCACGATATTAAGAAATCGGTATTAATAATGCGACAGAGAAAAACAATTCAATGCTCTTAGATACAACAGACATTGTTCAAGGGGTACCGAAATTGCCAATATTAATGAATTGTAATTAATTCTCAATACACTGATTTCAGTGGCTCATTCACTTACAACATCTAACGTAGAAAATGGCGTGAGCTGCATATATCAGCATCTGTTGAGTTCCATGCTCAGATAGTCTACTCAGGACTGGACCTACAGTTTGAAGTGTAACTCCAATCACTTTGCAGTGTGCCTCCACCGGGTGTCGAATCTGGGACCTCTTCATTACAAGGCGATCGGGGAATACCATGTCCACGGTGGGGAGTAATTTTTTGTTGTCCTAACATTTCAAGTTTTTATCTTAGTGTACTTGCAGACTTGTGATGATAATCTACAATAAATTTTCAACGAAATCCCTCCCCCCTACAATTTTCCAATATCATGAACATTTCAGTAAAAAAAAAAAAAGTGTGGCTCTATTAATTTACCTGTTATTTCGTTGCAAGTTCAAATAAATTTTGTACAATCCAGAAATATTGCAACAGATCCTTCAGTAGCATTTTCTTTTGGAAATTTAGTAAAATTATGCATAACATGAAGTAATAACCGTCAAATAAAACAAGAAAAGTTATCATTTTTCGCAGTCTAGCTTGTTCCGGATTTCTCATTATACTTTTCTTAATCGTCCTTTTCTCAAAGGCACTTCTTTATTATTTTTATTTTTAGAGGTAAATTTAGTGCTTGCGAAAATCTGTTTCCTTCTTGGGGCAACGATTAGATGATTAGATTGATTTTTTTCAGGCATTTTAGCCAAATTTAGTGAGTTCTGGTGTTTACCAAGTATAGCGTTTAAGCTGGTGGTTAAGAATAAAATTGAAACAGCAGACACAGACCTTTGGTATTTGAACTCAAAACTCCAGGGTATTTATGATCTTTCATAACCCCCAGATGTGCCCAATCTTGCTCAACGTAAGACTTTGGCGTAGACAAGCATTAAGATTTTTTCCCAAATTATATAGTAATAGGCCTATTGATCAATGCTTTGAGAATGTTTCCAAAAGTCTTTGCACAGCGTTGATATTGAAAACCATGATTTCATCTTGATACTGAAATTTAAGTTTGGAAACAATTATCAATGGGGGGAGTAGCTACATCGGGGGTGATAAATTAATATATTGCAAGGACAAAAATTGTTTGTTGTGACAACTTTTTTATTATTATTATTATTAGAAAGAACGTTCTCGGCTTTCGAAATAAAACAGTGAAAACACATTCATTCGTATTAATGTTTAGTTGGAATGTAGCAATTCATAGTAACAGGTCCACTGAAACTTGTTATGTCAATACAATTCTTATCGGATTTTTATTTTTTGAAATCGAAGTTGGGTCTCGCCCTAAAAATAATCTTGGCTGCGCCTCTGATGTAAGATAGGTAGCATACGATAAACTCTAACTGATTGATACCCTCAAGAAATAACCAGAAAGAATTACATAAATATAATATCATGCCTCTTTTTCCTAATCATATTTATTCGTTCATGTAGTTATTGAATTTAATTTGTATTAGTTTTTAATTACAAATTGTACACGCGCCACACCAAAATATTTCACAGTCATGACTATTAAGCAAATTTACCGTATTTAATAAACTTTAAAGCAAATATGCAAATCTTTCATTTCATTAATATTAAATTAGTATGTCCAAAATGAATATTAAAGTATAAAAACGTATTTTTATGATATTTTTCGTAGTAATTATCTAGTAAAAAGAGCTTGGCAGCATGTTTGCACGTATCGTACATTGCATGTCGAAGTGCATTTGGATCGCGAGCCACGGTTTGGCCATCTCCAGATTAACCGGTGGACCACGAAGGTCCAGCGAACCAACTCTGTTGCTCTTAGAGAGTATTAGGACTGAACTTGCAGTTTGTGGGAGAGTGGGAAATTTGCCACAGTCAAATGAGGGAACGTCGATTTGTTTGCGATCTGCAGACTTTTCTCGAAGACGAGGTGTTCAGCCGAGATCCAAGCCTTCCGGCGTCGGCAATCGATGGGTCAGCAGCCGGTGATTGGCTTGAGCGCGCGTCCCCGTCGAGAAACTTATCGCACGGTATACGCTTCGTAACTAATTTCTGACTGACTCGTGTCAGCGAAGGGGATAAGCTCGCTGTTCCAGATGCCAGCGGATGTTTTATTACACTGCGTTCTCGTGGTTCTACCGTGGCGAACATTACCTACGATTTTCTGCGATACCTTCCTATATTTTTTCCAATTCATTGTGTGTAATGTGATAAATAATTACACCTATTTCGCACACGCGCAGAAAAATCTTGAGCCGTGCAACGTATCTCGTTTGTAAAATAACAAATTAATCAAAATTCATTAAAACAATTTGGACTCCTTTCCCTATGATCTAGCCATTTCGCTTCTCTTGCACCGCAAGCCAATTGTCTACAAATAAACGCAGAGTTTCTCCTGAAAGCTCTAGAAGGACTGATATATATTTTTCAGGCTTGGAATAAAGTATTTGCCGAAGAATCTGGGTTAGAGTCCTGGCCAAGTGTTTCTCTTTCGGTTGTCCTTTTAATAATTTAACAATCATATATCCTCATCGTCGCGATTGACTTAATGAGGTGAAATAGCAATGCAAAATAACAAGAAACTACAACTAATGCCTAAAAGTTCAACTAAACGTGGCAAGATTCGTAACTGATATATGAAATAGTGCGTGACATGGTAAAATGCATAAAAGTTATCGCTACATTTAACTTAATACTGAATTTACCACTCTACAAATTAATTTAATGTTTTGTTCTTGGTCACAGATAATGTAATAATATATAGTGCCTATTATATAACTTGTCGAAATTATGACCACGGACCCTTTGAGAGATCTTATTAGAATTACACATAACGCAAGGAGTGTGCATAAACGAAATATTCGCATTCAGTCAAACCGATAAATATGCAAAGCAAAAAGTTTTGACATTATCTTGAAGCATTGCAACACATCAGAAGTATCGTTCAGCGACTATAGTAGTAATAACATGCATTGAAAATCTATACAATTTTAATTCAGTTGCCTTTCTGCTCTTTATCTTCTGTAACTTGCCATAGTTTGGAACTCAAACACGTTGGTTACGAAAGATTGTTCCATATGCAGCTGTTGATATTTGCGGATTTGGAAAATTTGGGGGGAAATTCTCATTACAGTTACTTTGTAGGATTTCAAAGTTCATATTTATGTGTTCATATATTGTGAATGTTATCGATTAAACAGATGGAACTTTCTCCTTATAAAATATTCCAAATTTAACTTCCTGATTTTTCTACACTAAACAAATATAGAATTTCCGCTAGTAATTTTATCAAGATTTTGTTAAAATGTGCCTACACACACATTGAAAAGGAGACTATACACAGAGAACTCGAAATGCATCAAATCAAGGTTGATGCATTTTTGGTGCATCACTTGGCACGATTGTACGTGTAATTTTGCTTTCTTTGAAGTACCCACGTTTAATCTGTTCAATTTGTGCCTATTTAGTGCATTACACGAAAAGGCAGCTGATAAACGTACCATTTGATGCATTTTTAATGTATTTTGATCCACCTAATGTTCATATTTAGCAGTTTATGCACTTTTACTGTGTCACTGGAGTAAAGAAATGTAGGCATATTTGTTTTCTCTTGTATATTTTGTTTCCACATAGGATTATGTGAGCTCGATAGAACTAATTTAATATTGTTTTTAATTCTTATGGAAAAATGCATTTTCTTGTTGGTTATTTATCTCTTACGTGATGGGACGTGTTGTTTGCAATTATCCAGCATAAATCGAAGCGTTCATGTAATCATTAGATGGTATAAGTTTGATGATCAGTTTCGAACCCGGTGCCCTGATGTGTGAACACATGTTCTACAGAAATGACCTTACCAATCACCGAAATAAAATTCAATTTTGAACCGTATTTTTTTTTCGGAAAAATTATGACATTTTAATCACTTCAGTTTTAGAATGGCCTAAGGCGTTGCACGCTCCGTTTTAGGCGAGAAAAAAAGTCGAAAGCCACGGTTTCGTGATTTCAATCATATTTTTGTAATTCTCTTTTTTCCCCCACACACAATATTATAAAAGTGGTCCTGCCTACTCCACAACCCGCCGAACTGCTTCGTCATTGATTTTTATAGCTAGTACGTCACCACGTGTGTCTTAAGAAATAGGGCAGCATCGTTCTCTCCTTAGTCTAGACTCCGGGCTCATTCGACATGGCCCGTATAATAAAATTCATTTGCTACAATCCTGTGTTTGAATTGATGAGTGGAATCTACTGGAATTCCTTTCCAAGGGTTTTGCTCATCTGTTTCCAACCGCAAGAGAAAATTGCCTGCCCTCTCAGAGAACTAAATGCATCATATCGATGAATGCACCAGAATGCATCGATTGATGCACTAAAGTGTGTTTTGTAGCTTCTTCAAAGAATCAGATTCACATTTGATGCATTTTGGTGCATTTTGTATCTCGTGAAAGAAACACCAAAGTGCATCATTTGATTCAAGTGAGGATTTCTTTCAGTCGAGATGCACTTTAATCCATCAGCTGATGCGTTTTGATGCACATTGATGCGTTTTGATGCATCAGAATGAATCTTTTTTGATGATGCACTTAAACGTTTCGTCTAAGCTACATAAACTCTGTAGCTCAGACCAAACGTTTAAGTGCATCATCCAAAAAGATGCAGGAAGGTGCATCAACTGATACATTAAAGTGCATCTCAACTGAAAAAAATCCTCACTTGAATCAAATGATGCACTTTGGTGTTTCTTTCACGACATACAAAAATGCACCCAAATGCATCAATTGTGAATCTGATTCTTGGAAGAAGCTACAAAACACACTTTAGTGCATCAATCGATGCATTCTGGTGCACCAATCGATATGATGCATTTAGTTTTCTGTGTGTATGGGAATATATGTACTATCATTTGGATTATTACGTATTATTCATTAACAGCTTTCAGTATTGAAACTTAATAAGGTGTGAAAGTGACAAGGAGGAAGGATACTTACTGCACCCTTGTTACGCACAAACGCTAAGATTTATCACTTGACACAAATATGCATAATAATTTTGGCTGCAGTAACACATTAAAGTGCATGAACTGCTAAAGATGCAGTTGTCTGCATCAAAATAAGTTTGCACGGGAAGCATGCATCAAAGGGTACCATTTCCAGCCGCTGTTTCGTCTAGTGCATCATACGAACAGATCAGACACAATCATTTGAATGAATCCAAAATTACACGTTTGATTGTGCCAATTGATGCACCAATAATGCATCAACCTTCATATAATGCATTTCAAGTTCCGTGGTAAAGAGATTTGCAGAAAAAACACGCTTAAATTCCTACATCTTACCCTCTTGCATCTTGTATTTTGCCAAAAAAAATAATATGAATTCGAATGCATTTTAATAATTCAGTAACAACTGATTTCTTTCGTACTGGCCTTCAATGTCTTCGTGAAAAGGAAGCGACGCTTGACCCTATAAATTATACAAAATTGTTATTTAGTTAGGAAAGGTATGAGGATTTTAATTATTTTTTTCTGGTATTGTTCATCGTAATAACATCATTCACATAGCCTTTTATTGGGTAGATCATAACACAAAAATGTATACATTTCTGAAGTTTCCACCGTCCATATTCGAACATTACCAGTATCCTATGTGCATCATAGTATTCTTATTATTGTGATATTACACTCCTTGCAGCTTTTTCACTTTCTAAAGTGGTTTCATTTAATCGGTTAATATTAACGTTTGAATGCAAATTATTAAAGGAGTCCGTTATTATTGTACCATATTTTCCATTCGTCAACTATTTGAAGTTCAGGTTTTTTTCCTGAACGTTTTATCTTCAAACGATGGTCTTTAAAATCAAATATTTCACGTGTACAGAAGCCAAACCTCAAATTTTAAAAAAAATGTCTGTCGTTCTCAAAAACGACGATCATATTGTAAATTTTGACAAATATCTCTTTAATGCTTCTAATCCAAAAGTATTCGTGTGATATTTTCTATGTATTTGTCGTAGTGGTGTTCTGCCTTCAGTATGTCTGTACATCGGCGAATACAATGTTCACATAGATTTCCATAGTACTCTAGCAGAAATTCAATTTTTTTTTAAAAAAAAAAAAAAGAATCTATCTTTTCAATACTTAGAAAGGCAGCGTTGTGGTCCATACGAATCAATTAAAAAATAAATAGTTTGTGAGATAGGCCAGAGATCCAGATTTGGATGTGAATACTGGATGACAAGAAGTTTATTTATGCTCAGTAAGCTGTATTATCGACATATCAGAACAAGAATGCTGAAAAGTGTTGTTTTTTCATGGGATTACAGTTGAAGTTAATATGATGTCCATGGAAAAATTACGATATACAGAAAAAACCTAAATTGTTTGAATTAACAAAAAAAAAAAGTTCTTGGTTGAATGTTTGGTAACGAAAAATAAAAATATTTTGTAACTTTCACTAACTTGGTAATTGAAACCAAATCATTTGCTAACTAAACAGATTGGCCCAATTTGATGAAATTATTTTATTTAAGTTGGTACTGATGAACAAGCATTTAGAAATACGTATATGTAATTTTTAATCTCTAACAAGTAATATCATTCAACCTTTCTTTGAAATTTTGGCTTAGTGATGAGTTAAAAAAACAAACATAGTTAGGAAAGAGAAATTAAAATACCACACATTTCAAGAGTGAGGTCTCTGTGAGAACGGGTTTATTCTCACATTAATTAATTAGCATTTAAATCCGTCCTAATAAGTAATTTCAGTTGAGAGTTACAAATAAAAAATAATTTTTACACATTCTTTAATTCATTATTGATAACGCGCCTGTAGTAAAACCAACGTTAACCTGTTAAAAAATTAAACGATACGCGAAAAAAGTTGGACCAATTAAGTAGTTCATCGAGTTTTGAAATATAACACGTTCGACAAATTTGAAAGATGTCAAATAATTTTTCAATTAGGAATACATAATTATTTTTCCTGATACATCCTAGGCAGATTGGTAAGGCAGTGGTAAGCTTTGAGAAATAATAGTTATTCGTTACCCCTAAAATTCTAGGCTTTGATACTGACGTTTTTAGTATCACTTGTAATGAGCACAATTTTATGAAGAGATTAAATAACATACAATATCCGGGTGCAAGTTTCTTGGTACCCATTCCGTGTGTCAGATTTGGAACGGAAAGTTCGATATTTTAGAACGTCATCCTTTCTTTCTAAATGTAAGAATTTAAGTTTGAAGGCACAAGCAAGAAAACTATTCATTCAGGATAAAAACTAACTTTGTGCGATATTGGGTGGATAATGGTCAATATCGTTCAAGATATAAAGGTTATTAATTATAATGGATATGGTAATATCTAAGAACCTAAGAACTGATACATATGCCTTTAAACATATTTCGAGGTGAAAGCATTTTTCATAACGTAGTATAACATGTGTCCCAAAATATCATTGCACCTTATCCATTTCAGTAAGTATTTGAATTACTTTTGTCCTTGTATTTTCGTAATTTATTGGTACTTGCAACTTAATACTGCATTTATTCAATTGCTTGAGTGACATGAAATTCAACTAGTATAAACATTTTGTTGTAAATTTTAAAACAGGGAGACAGAAAAACATTACATTTGAGTTGGTAAAACTTCGATTACAGCAATGGTCTACAATCCTCTCCTGATAGGATTAGTATTTTGATGTAAATGAATAGTAATTAATTTGATGTTTTTTTTTGTGAAATACAACAATGTAAATTAACTGCCAATAATGTTGTTACTAGTTTACATTAACAGTTATATCCACCTCCGCGAGATTTGTGAAAGTCTTCTCTGCTTTTCAAAGGCTGACTTTTTTTCCATGTGTTTGTTGAATGAAAATGTTTTCGTGAAGCAATTTCTCCAAATAGATATTTAATATTATTTCATGTAAAGTGTAGAAATTACTTAGCAAAATTAAAAATCGTCAAAAGGACCCCTTGCAGGTTTAGCATAAAATGTTAGGTGAACCTAGAGAGAGTTCTCGACATTGAGTATTTCGATGTACAAAGTGGACATCATTCTTCTGGAAAAAATAACAAATAATTATTTCATGTGGCATTTGTCTTGTCCATTATTGCTACTAGTAGCGACCATTGGGTGCCAGAACTGGGGCAAGGACAGTTTCTTTTCTTGGTAGACAAGGGCATAGTGCGGGAGCAAAACGTAAGGGGGGCAACTGATCCCCCCACACCCCCTAATCGCCGCCACTGATTGCTACAGTTAACGGGAAATAAAAGATGAAGTTGATTTAATACTGAATTACTATATCAACTAGCAACTTGCATATTGTCACCGTGTGATTCAATAAAAAATACCAAAGATTGTACCTGTGAGGTGGCTTTGGACAAATGAATTTTTACATACGTTCTTATGAAAAATCACTATTATTTGTATAGCTATCTTTGAGGCACTTTTTCTTGAACACTGTGTTACCACTTATGTAGTTCAATTTTTACTCCGCGCTGTCACACTACTTGTGTTATAATATCCTAAACTATTATTATTATTACCTTGTAGTAAAAAAATTCTGCACATGTGTAGAGGACTTGTATAGCTTAGACGAAACGCATGAAATGAAATTTGGTTTGGTTTCTGATATTTAGCGTCGTTTTCTGCTACTGTGCTACTGTTGGCTAATTGCGACAATGAGGTTATGGTATAAGAGTGGAAAGCTATCTCAAGATAGGGTTGTCATTGAAGTGGAAAACTTGGGAAAATTCGAGAATTTAATAAAACCACTCAGAAAACTGAAAAGGGTGACAATTTTAAGATTATGTATATTATTTAATATAGCCTAATATTTATGTATTTGTATCAACTAATTTTCTACAACATATTCACATGTGTAAAAAGGCAATACTTAACAATATATCTTTTCCTGGAACTGGAACAAATGCTTTCATATATTCACTCTAAAAATATACTGTCAAATGAGTTAAAATAATTTTAAACATTATGCAATGGTCTGGATATTCATTTTAGAAGTTGGAAAATCTGGAACAGTCCGGAAATTTGTTTAGTCAGGTAACCCTGCAAGAATAACGTGGACATGCCCGTAACATATTCTTGTCGTAGAAATACGTTCACTTTTTTGCCGTTAAATTGAAAGTAAATATAAGTGAAGCAAATAAAAATCACTATCAACAAGAATTGCGACCATAAATGCCCATATTGTGCGCAGAAATATTTATTCGCGAACAACTCGATAAAAGTCTCCATTAAGCTCCATTATTGCATTAAGTCGTGCATCATGCTAATTCGAAGCATGCTTGTTTTCTGGGGGTATGGCAGGAATTAGCAGGATGCCACGATTCAGCATATTACCGGACAACCTGAAGGACCGGTTTATGTTAATTGCTCGTAAAAGGCATTTGCAAGCGGAGATATTGCAGAAGAAATTCCTTAATTAGCACAAATTGTGCGTGATTAATGAGTCAGGGCACACAAGAAATTGCTTGGAAACTCTTGGTGTTATCACCCTTGTCAATATAAATATCAGCCTTGTACTAATGAAACGCTATGAGGTATAACGGCCAGTTCGAAGATAATTTCATACAAAACTTTAGTGGACGCTACTCTGAGTTATTTAATGGTTTTAACAAGATTCAATTTGTGACTCGTGAATCGTCACAGTAGCTATAGCCTACTGATAATTTTTAATAACTTATTGCTTACAATAATATCATACAAAGTTAAAAATTTGTTACGTGTGTGTAATTCGAGGGTTAGAATTTTATCCATTCAATCGAAAATTATTCTGATTAATATTAGCAGTAAGTTTAGTGTTCATATCCTGACAAAGAATGACGTTGAAAATAATCGATACAATTTATTTAAAAATTCGGAAAATGTTGATATAGAATCATTCTAGTTCATGCTATCTCTTTGTAATCCATAATTTATAGGTTGGATTCACGGTAGAGGTATATTTGAGTGTTTTTTCACTTAAAACAAATCTTGCAAAGTATATGGGAAAGTATTAATTTCGAAAGCCTTTGCCTTCTCCCTTTGAATACCTAAAGCATATTATATTCACGGAACATTGCTGACGGTATAATGACACATGGTGACCCAGGTGCATTGTAATAATGTAGCTAATCATGTTAAGTTGTCCCTACTCAATTGCATCAATTTATTGTCACTTGTGAGAGTGATGTACAGTCACCCACACTTCTGGATTGTAACAATCCAATTCACTCTCCAGTTACAACCCAGAAGTGTCCGTTACTGTACAATTTGTACCGAAGGTGTGAGACTAAAGACTTGATGAGACGAAGGAAAATTTAATCTCTTCAGCTAATAGTTATTTTGGTATAGTAGTGATCAAAACTGCTTTTTGCTGTGAGTTTAGGTTTTAAAGTTGATTTCGACTTGTACACAGTTGATTCATAGGATGTTTTTTTTTAATGTATTAAGCATGCTCTACGCGACGCGAATAATTAGTTCTCTTCACTCTTTTATTAATTAATATTCTCAATTAACGTCAATTTTTCCTTTAGATATTCTCTTTCTTTTAGCAAGCGAATCAATTGAGTGTAGCCGTAACATATTGAAATTTATTACTTGTTTATAAGGTTTACATAAACTTGATCAGAATAAGTATTTGCAAACGTGAGGCAAATATTGTATTTCACTATTGAAGTATTATTGCTCTCTCTAAGCGAACAAATAACATGAAATTCAGGTTCCAAATGCTAACATTCGCTTCGTTATGTTGAATAATTGTCATATATCATATTTAGAGTACATGTTGGCCAACGAAAAAATAAACCGTTTTCATTTGTTCTACATTTTAAATTAGAAAAAAATGTTTATTTGATAAGCTTCCTTGACGAATTATACTTTTAGTTCGAAAAACAATATGTGACTGCCAACAAATTATCTTCCAGTTTAGAAATGTATCCTCACTAATAGTTTGAAGATAATTGTTTATTTTGTCCATATATGCACGTAGTACTTCTGGTCATTACAATTGATAACAACAGAATTGAACTAAACATAGGATATATCAACTGCTACGAGCAGTCTTTCTAATAAATATATATTGATCCACTTCACACAACAGAATAAATTCAATCTTCAATAAGTGTTGAAATTATTTAACGATTATAAATAGAAGATTAGTCAGAAAGTCACTTGGTAAACACCTTCATTTATTCTACATGAAGTACAAGGATATCAGTTTACAAATCTCGTTTAACAACCAGTGTAGCAGCAAATAATTACACTCCTGGTTTTTTTCGAATTGATAAAATAAAATATACTTAATACGTTCCTTGATACTTGGAAAATCATTGTCTAGTCTTATATTTGCTTTTGTCATAAGGAAATAATGTGCTTGAAGGACGGAAAGTGAATCTTTTTAATATATTCGTCTTCCCACGGCAAACGTGTTTGTTTGTTGTGAAATACTCTTACATAACAATGCGGTATTACAATAAGGTGTTATGTGGGAATTTTTGTCTCTGGTTGCCATTGAATAGTCTCACTTGAAGCACGTTTTGAAGACATCAGAAGACCTCAGTTTGAAATTCTATATCTCAGCTGAAATTAGACCACAGTGTCTGCATAAGTCAAGCACATTAGTTTCAAAAGTACAAACATAATCCAAAATGTGTCAATTGAGACAAATATGTTTGTTTTTTTCTCCAGCAACACGTTAAAATGCATGAATTGCTAGTGATACTTATAAATATTTGGTACATCAAAAGACATAGAGCAATGCACCAAAGAGTACTTTTATAAGCTGCTGTTCCAGAGTTACAGAAGTTGAACATATTACAGACGATAATTTCAAAGAAGCCAAAATCACACGTTTAACTTTGTCAATTTGATGCACCAGAAGAGCTAGAGGCAGAGAGGGTAGGACTGGATATATATTTTCTGTGGAGCAGTCATAATCTAAAATGCGTATTGTATTAAGCTTAAAAATGGCAACCAACCAGACTTGTTTGTTGCTGGCTGAATGGTAATCGTGTTATACAAGACTAGATTGGTCTATCTGATCTTGCACATTGAACCTACCCACACCCAAGGCACTTTCTGCCCCTCATCAAAATTCCTCAGTTATACATAAAGAATAAAAAAAACATTGTTAATCTTCACATAAATATGGGGGGGGGGGGTGCAAGATTGGCAACAATAAATTGGCGCCTGTGCCCACACTAACAAATTTTCTCCGTTTGTTGTATGTACGCTCAGGAGCTCAAACATAATAATTCAGGAAATACTCGTTTCCATTTGTTTGTACACCTAAATTGCAATACACGTTACACAATCTCGATTTCTTTCAATTTAAACTATTCCTCTGAGAATATGCATGCTTTCCCGTCAATTTATTTGACGTAACACTTACTAGTATGCACTATTCTTACACTACAACTGTTGATCCTTGGATATATAATTTTCCTTGTTCCTTTAGTGTAATTTATTGCTTGTTATTGCAATAATTAATACATTTTCATTTCCTTGAAAAGCGACGTACTTTCATTTAGATCACACTGATCGCTAATTGGTGAATCGTTAATCAGGGTTCATTTGGCATGATGAATTAAAATCACTTTAGCGTTGGCAAGTAAGTGAAATGTTGGGTTCGTTAATTCGGCATTGTGGATGCAATAAAATGCATCCAACCGAATATCCAACTGCTTATTTTTACGAGTGCAGCCAAAACTGGCGAATTTCCATTTTACACTATTCTTATCCTCTTAGAATTTGCTTTACTGTTATTCACATTCCATACGAAACGCTGATTCGTATTCAACTAGCCTATATATTAATACATATGCATGTTTTTTGAGAGAGGTACGTGGAGGAATTTACGAATTATTTTGCTTTTATTGCTGTGGCTAGTGTTATTGTGAAGGTCGTATGATACCGCTATTTGGTTCTTATTCTGCAATGAATGAATTAAAATTCATAAAGTTTTTTAAAAAGAACGAAGTCCTGATGACACGGTTAGGAAAAAAAATATCAAAATTAATGTGTCGATAAAGACAAGATTATGCCCTTGTGCATTAGTTGGTAGACGGTAGGGCAGGAAGCAATAAAATACATTAAAAATGTTAACTTATTAGAACTCGGGAGCATACGACAGCGACCATTGACATGTCTGTATATTACATATTAATTAATATATGCATGTGCATCGTGCTTACTGGCAGTAAAAGGATTTTGTACTGAATCATCAATTTTTTATATTGACTATTCTTTTGCACTGCCCTACTGAAATAATTATTTCAATTCTGACCCATACATGTCGTATATTTCGAAATTTTCTCTGGTCGGTTTACACAAGTTATTATTTGTTTTCATGTACTGAATGATATCTATTTTTTTAACAAGTCTAGGGAAGATATCTATTTCTAAATGCATTAAATCAATGTTAATATACTTTGGTGAATCAAGTGACACAGTTAAATGTGTAATTTTGGTTTCTTTGAATTAATCTCGTGTCTGATCTTCTCAATTGATGCATTTTTAGTGCATCACAAAACAGCAGCTGATGCATTTATTTGTCTGTATTGATGCTTCGAAAGTGCATCAATAGCACTTTATGCACTTTGATCTTGATGTGTCACTGGAGTCAACATATTTATATCAATTGACACATTTTGAGTTCTTGAACTGTATAGAAGATTTATATTACTGTATGTAAGATAGTATCGACAATTTGGCATGATGTGCAAACTTCTAAGAATGATAAGTGGAGACATTTGTTAGTTATTTAAGTATCGTTATTATTTATTTTAAAAGTTGCGAGATTGTGGAACAGATATACGCTCAAAAGTGAATCACTCACAACATTCATGTAATTGTCATTGGCGTTTCTGTGGTCGAGCATGTTGAACGATTCACTCGGGTCTCTTCACCAATGTTTCGAAATTCTAGTTCCATCAGCATCATAGGAGTTTCTCTGTTAATCTCGTTATTTCCATTAAATCTTTTTAAATCACGCCTGATTGTGATTTTACTGAGGTTTGCGAAGGTTAGGTTGCGATACGGGATATGTATTTACACTAGATTATTCTTTATTTATCTTTCGCCTTGCAGGAAAGTAGTCACGGGTTCGATTCCCGGTTATGTGTATTTTAGTGATAATGATTCGACTATAAAAAGCAGATCCAGTCCAGTGCCAATTAGCCAATATGTGCATAACGTGCATTTAAAACATTTTTTTTTTGTCATTTACCTCAATCCTTTGCGGCAAGGATCAAATCCTGGTTTAGCTTTGTTTGTAAGTCCACTTTATGCATAGCAAAGCTAATCGGGACTACAATTTAAAGTGGGATCCGAAACGGTGCCTCCGGTGCAATTTGTGCCTCCACCGGGTATCGAACCCGGGACACCTTGACTACAGACCAACGACGTTATCAAATCCTGGTCAACATTTTGTTTGTTTAACGAACCATCCTTTTCATCTGTTCATCACTCAATCTCATCGTCGCGATTAACCCATCACGTAGAAAACTCACGTAAAATAATCAGAATAGAAGTAGATCATTTTCAAGAGACTCCAACGCAATTCTGAAATAAGTTTAGTTTAATACTTAATGGCAACAACAATTTACGGTGTTGAGTTTCCAGATATTACTGTTGCACCCAAACATTTTTCCTTCTCAAGCAAGAGAGAGTGATAAATTGAATCTTCCCATGCGTCATCATATTAACTTTATCTTGTCTCTAAATAGCCATATAAACAGTGTTCATATCAATCTATCATTTCATCAGCTACTTCTCCCCCCCCCCTTCCACTTCCTTTCATTTTCTTATCACACCGTATGACACCCAAGACGCACACAAGATTCTCATTACAAGCATACCCACGGTAAGGTTTCACCGTGGCCTAATTTGATCCCCGGGAAAATGACTCGGATTTTCACCCTAGCAATGCTTGTCAAGGACACAATTAAATTTTACCAACATCTTTCGCCTGCCCGTTTTCACCACCCTATCAGTTCCACCTTTTCGAGGGCAAAAGAGGGGTAGGAACTCCCTTGGTGCACACTAACTCGAATTAAGTGACAACCGGGTACGAAAAGATTAAAGGGGGGTGAAAGTGGAGCGAAGCACGTCAAACACAACGCTCACTGGGTTTTTTTCTTCCTTGGGGAAGAAAAATTGGCCATGAAAATTTGCTGTCTTTTAAAAAATCTACACGGGGACCCCTCCACGCGTGGTTAATCCTCAAAGTAACAAATTTATGGCTTTTGCTAACGTCTCTTGCCAAAAACTTTTGGGGGAGAGGGGTTGAAACTGTTTATCCCGTACAAATCCCTCCTCCCCGTCTTCTACCCGCAATTTTGAACTTCGCGAAAGAATAGGAGGAAATGCTTTCTCCGTCTCTACAAAAAGCAATTAACATGGTCCATTGAGTAATAAAACTGACTAGTAATTCCAACCCCTCCACCCCCTCTCCTTTTAGAAACTACCGTCGAAATTTATTTTCGACTTCCAGATTTTCTAATTTAGCTAATCGTTCGTTTGTCTGGAGCAGGCTCATGTGATATTAATGGTTTATTTGCCGTCTTCTGGGAATGGTACAGGAAGGGGTTGGTTGGTATCGGGGAGAAGTGATACAAGGTTTGGGACACGTTTAAATAGATGAAAATATAACTGCGTCAAATTTTATAGTTGAGTCGTGTGTTTTGGCGATTTTCTCTTTGCAATAGAGGATCTTTTTACTTTTGATTTTGTGTTCCAATTATATCTATTTCTCAAAAATCTATTTTTTTTTACTCAGGTGTAGATCTAACCCAACCTAACATCTCTATTACCGTATATCCATATTCATTGCGAAGTTTAAATGTCCAGAGGCGATAACTTTTTTGTAGTGTTATGAAACGTACGATTTTTATTACTTTATTAGTGCGAATTCATGTATCCAGCTTTTTTAAAAATATATTCAGCGTTGAACATAAGATATTTCTTATTAAGAATATAAATTTCGTGTCCCATAAAACCGAATTTAAAATCACGCCTGAATGTGATTTTACTGAAGTATTCACTTTCCAGGTCATCTTTTCTTTTAAAAATTTTGTCACTTCGGCGGTTGTAACTTACTTCTCAGGATCTTCCGATATGTAGGTTTAATATAAAATCTCTCGAATTAAAATATTATGAAGTATGAAACATGTGTAATGTTAATTTGTAAAATCTCCAGTTATAACGTTCTGAACGTGTATTGTGATTTGTAAAATCTCTCGTTGCAACGTTCTGAAATGTAGCTCTGATTTGCAGAATCTCTGGCTGGACGTTCAGGACGCTCTGCTAGATTGAAAGCTCTGAAATGCGACATTTATTTGTAAAATTGCCAATTGAAATGTACAGAATCGAAACAGAGAAAGCTGTATGTACACTTAGTTCCATGATAAATGTGAGTTAGTTTCTAGTTTTATATTTACCATAGTTAACATAGTTCCTTACGACTGCATACGACCTGATATCTTTTTTGTGATTTCAGAGGAAAAGTTTATTTGAGACTTTTATGAAACTTCAGTACCAAATTTAAAATATAATCAAGTACAAGTCTCACTTTCGAATTCTGTTACAAATAATTTTGTAGTGTGCTCCTCCTTACAACAATCCTGAGCATTCATCTTTCTGACAGTTATTTCAACAATTTACAGAAGCTATTAACAACAATACATCGGATGTGCGTTGTAAATTTGAAGGGTCAGTTAACATTGTTGTACGAGTACAACAAAACCAATATAGATCATTAGCTTGACAATAGAGGGGTGTAATTTGCGGATAATTTTCATCCGCGAACAATTACCAAAACCGTTTTTAGGTTTAGATTTTCATTGCACAAAGAATCACTTTGTCTCGAAAACCAAACCATCGATGTTGCGAAATTTGATATGAATAATTGCTGCAAATATTAATCGTTTGCTGTCATATTCTTTCTCTTAATTAGATCGTATTTCAGTGCAATTTTTCCCCCTTCCTCTGCATGTGTGCACCAATACCAATTAGTAGTTGACAGGTTTAATTATTGGCAGCAAGCAACAATGAATTTGAAAGACATTGTAGTGTAGTGTTTCAAAATATCGTTTCATGTTTTAGCATTCTCATTATAAGAGCGGATCGATTGTTAGTAGGATGTTTCTGGCAATTATTTTATAGTATATTTTATTTTGTTAAAAACGTGTTTGTGAAAATTGCCATTTTTATTTTGTGTTAGTCGGTGATTTTTAAGTTCAGAGGGTCTTGCAACTGTCCCGCATTTTTTTGTAGAAAAATATAACTATTTTGATTATCAGTAAAAATGGCATCATTCCTATATAAAATATTCTGTATTAACTTTTGAACTTCTGATAATTTTTTGTAGTCCTCCATCTACCACTCTGCCTCTCACACTTTTTTTTATTTTTCTGTCGTCGCTATTGATCGGGTCATCCTAATTTCTGTGTACACACAGAACCCAAAACGTGTTATTTACACAAATATGCATAACTGTTTTGACTCTAGTAAGACATTAAAGTGCACAAAATGCCAATGATGCACTTTCGATGCATGAAAATAAGTTTGCCTCGTTTCAACTGCTCTTCGTGTGATGCACTAGAACTCTGAAAGACACCAATTGAGCAGATTAGACGTGGCCATTTCAAAGAGACCAAAAATACATTTTCATAACTGTGTCAATTGATGCTTCGAAAGTGCATCAACCTTGGTTTGATGCATTTCGAATTGCAGAATTGATGTAATCTTAAAATAGTGAATTTTCCCGCGTTCTTTTTTAACTGGCTGCAACACTGCACTTTTCAATTATATAGTATTCGGTTCATACTACATATATGAAACATTCTTAGACCTTGATATGACCTAATAATCCTTTCTCGTCATTAGCGTTCAGCCAATACCAAATGTTTTGCACAATAATCAGAGTAATTTACTACTCCCACCCTAAATTTATTTCTAATTTCTCCAGTACGCAACGAAATAGTAAAATCTCCTGTAAAAATAACAATAGCAAGAAGACGCCGAACTCTGATATTACAGTTCGCATTAATTGTGTACAATTATATATAACAGGGGTTTCCAACTGGCGGCCCGCGGGCCGCATGCGGCCCGCGGTGCCCTTTTTTGCGGCCCGCGAAGTCAGTTTGCAAAATACATTAATTTTATGTATTTTTATTAAAATACGTTGTATTTTTACTGAAGGAACGGAAGCTCTGTGAAGAAAGACAATATCACAGATAGAATTTATTTTGCAGTCAATAATGATCATCAGAAGAATCTAAAGTGACGTAACTTTCTCTTCACATCATGCAGTTCACCCCTTCGGTATGCGGAATGAACTCGTCCGCTTCCGCGAAGGCTTCACTCTGTGTGTTTAGAAACAAACTGCAGAGCGGCGCTAAAGAGATCTGTTTTACTACGCACGAAGTACGAAGTGAGTTCGAGTGTTCCAATTCGGATTGTACTGTAACTAATTGTTAAAGTTTGTGCAAATATCGAAATCAGCAATATCTCCAAAAAACGTAAGATTAAAAATGAAAATAGAACCTACCAAGAACGTTGGGAAAAGGACTACCTCGTTACGAACAACAATGGAAAGCTGCAGTGTTTGGTGTGTTTGCAAATTATATCAGTGCTCAAGGAATATAACGTGAAGAGACATTATACAACTAAGCATGAAGAAAGATACGGAAAATATGAAGAAGAGTCTAGGGATTTGTTAATTGTGGACCTGAAGAAGAAAGTCAAACAGCAGACAGGTATGTTTAGCAGTTTTACAAAGGGGCAGACGTCAGCTCTGCATGCTTCTTATGCAGTTTCAATTGAACTTGCTAAGGCAAAGAAACCTTTTTCTGATGGAAACATAGTGAAAAGGTGCGCAATTGAAATGGCAAAGGCTTTCGGGGACTCTAGCGTTGCTAGCAAATTTGAATCAGTTTCACTTTCTAACCAGACTGTACAAAGACGGGTTATGGATATGGGAGAACAAGTAACAGAAAAAATGTATAACATGGTTAAAAGTAGTTCCTATTTTTCGTTGTGTCTGGATGAAAGTACAGATCAGACAGATGTGAGTCAGCTCTTGATATTTATACGTATAACGCAAGACGATTTTTCAACAAACGAAGAATTATTTGACCTCTGCTCTCTTCACGGAACCACTAAAGGGAAGGACATATATGATGCGGTAAAAATGTCGGTAGATAAGATCGGAGGTTTTGATAAGTGTTCATGCATTGTAACAGATGGAGCAAAATCGATGACAGGAGATAAATCTGGATTTGTAGGAATGCTTAAGGAAAGTGGAGTAAATTGTCCAGCGTTTCATTGCATCCTTCACCAAATGGCTCTGTGTGGGAAATCAGTGAAACTAAATGAAGTATTTAAAACAGTTATACAAATAATAAACAAGATTCGAGGGGGGAACAGAGCCCTTCTACATAGAAAGTTACGAGAGTTTTTGGAGGATAAGGAGGCAGAATATGACGACTTACTTCTTTTTAACCATGTGAGGTGGTTGAGTGCAGGAAAGTGCCTTCAGAGATTTTTTGCAATAAGAAATGAAATCCTTGCGTTCCTTGAACAGTTTGCCTCATCGGACGCAAGATAACTGGAACAGTTTCAGAGTATGGACTTCCTTAAACAACTGGCGTTTCTAACAGATATCACAGGCCATCTGAACGAACTGAACTTGAAACTGCAGGGAAGAAACCAGCTGGTGTCAGATTTAATGGGAAACATAAATGGGTTTCGTAATAAACTGAAGATTTTCAACGTTACTTTGGAGAGGAATAACCTGGTCCATTTTCCAAGCTGTCGGCGGCTAGCAGAAGATGAAGAAACACTGGACTTTTCTGAATTCAGTGCAAATATTAAAGAAATAATGGATGAGTTTGACACCAGATTTAAAGATTTTGAAGAACTTAAAAGCAGCATCCAGCTATTTAGCAATCCTCTTGGCGTTAACATCGAAGAACAAGAAGCTTCTCTCCAACTTGAATTGTGTGATTTGCAAGGCGATGTGTTCCTTCAAACTAGGCAAGAAAAGGGGCCAGAGTTTTTCAAATACCTTTCAAAGGAACGCTTTCCAAACCTTCGTAGTTTTGGGCAAAGAATGACATCGATGTTCGGCAGCACTTACACGTGTGAAAGTGTTTTTTCTTCAATGAAGTTCATCAAGAACCGTTACAGAAGCCGACTGGCAGATTCTTCACTGCTTCACCTTCTGAGACTTTCAAATACAGAAATTGAAGTGGACATTCCAACTTTAATAAAAGAAGCAGATCGGCCTCAATTCTCACATTGAACACTTACTATGAAGGACTCTTATTTGTAAGGTGTGTTTTTCATTTCTTTCAATTCATCCATAGGTATCGGGTTTTTGTGAAATAAATTGTAATTATACCATTTTGATTTTGTGATTCCATTGTTTTTATTGCCTCATTTTAGAAATTTAGGTCATTCGAAAGTACTACATTTTCAGTTCAGTACTTACAATTTTTGTAATTTTTAATACCCCCCCCCCCCCAAAAAAAAATGCGGCCCGCCAATCAACTGCTGGATACAATTTTGGACCTCGGACCTTTTGAAGTTGGAAACCACTGATATATAAGATTAACACGAAAGACGAGCAAGATTTGATATTGCTCGAAATTTTATTGTGTTAATGTGAAATCAGTGAGAAAAGAAAATTGAGAACCCTTTCGATCTTAAATATAAGAATGAGCTACCATAGTGTGGTAGTACATATCATTAGACTATCAAGCCCACCACACAATCTGTGTAACACAACATCTGATCTAGTGTTAAATGCCGTTATACTTGGTGTTATATGACGGCCAATGGTGTAACAGGGCACGAAAAGTAGTGCTGAACAAAGCCAGTTCCACATTACCACCAAAAATAATATTCGATTACACTTAGCCGGAGAAATTTTGAGACTATGCTTGGTGGTATTTTAAACTACACTGTTATAATTGCCATAAAATTTACAGTAATCTACCGTTAAAATTTAACAGTGTCCCTGTTAATTTACAAAAAAATTGGACGCAATTGATATTTTCGTGCACGCAGGCGCATTCATAGCGTCACCTCTGTGTGCTGTAGATAGAATGAGGTATACATAGGCCAGTAACCCTTTGAAATATTACATATAGGCGCACACTTACGCATATTATGTACTAAACTTAATGCTATAC
This sequence comes from Lepisma saccharinum, assembly GCF_977018435.1. Classification (NCBI taxonomy): domain Eukaryota; kingdom Metazoa; phylum Arthropoda; class Insecta; order Zygentoma; family Lepismatidae; genus Lepisma; species Lepisma saccharinum. The sequence continues at coordinate 49,101,280 of NC_139231.1, read as the reverse complement.
TATAAGACTATGCATTGAAACATATAGGAGAAAAACTCAAATTTAAATTTGATTATTTTATCGAACATACAGGTAGATAATTATTATAAATTGCAGTTGTGTGCACCAAAAATATATTTTTAAAGATCGAATAACTAAAATTATATTAATTACAGTGAAGTATGCAATGGTTATTAATACATATCCTACTTTAAATACAGTCATCGTTAATTTTAACGGCAGTTAAATTACAGCGGAAATTGACGGTCTTGGCTAAACGTAGTGATATTTCGTCTTTTCAGTGGTTCAAATGGAAAGTCAGTTCCGATGAGCTTATCCGGGCATAAAGTAGGCCCAAAAACTAACTAAGTTTTTGCTTAGTTTTGTGTTGCGTTTTTGGAGTATTCATATGCACCAAGACGGGCAATATTTGTCACTTATTCCCATACTTGAGCAATGTGACTTCGCAGCGTGTGAACATGAATAGGGAAGAAGGAACGAGTAATCCAGTTTCTTCACTCATTCGAAGGCAAGGTTGTTCTCACGAAAAACTTATCAACTTTCCCATCTGGCATACCTTGGAGAGCGTCCTTTTTTTCCCCCGCAACCATTGTTACTGATCATTATTGTTATTATTATTACCCGCGTTCCTTATGTGTCCCCACGTCCTTACCTCCTTGACTTTGAACATACTTTGGACGTGAACTTAGGCACTTTTTTTCCCTTGACAATTACCGCGCAGTGATATCATTTCTGTACCATGTAAATTGTTACGCCGGTGAATAAAGATCCACGTTGCCATCCTGCAAAGTAGTGCGCTCTTTCAAATATGGATGAGGAAATTAAAGTGATGACCTTGTTTTAAAGTCAAAGGACACCGAAATTGTGCAAGGAAATGATACAAATTGCAAAATAGTTCTGCAATGACCTCCAAAACTATGTGAGATTTACTTTTCTTCGTATGTCTCATAACGTACTCCTTGAGAAAGTTCTATTTATTTTCAATAAGCTCCATTCCTGCATATGTGCTATTACCTTCGTATTTCATGAAGCATTCCTACGGCCTCCCCGATGGCGCAGTGGTAGCGTCGTCGCCTTGTAATCAAGGGGTCCTGGGTTCGATACCCGGTGGAGGCACAAGTGGTTCGGATCCCACTTTAAACTGTAGGTCCAGTCCCGATTAGCCTTACTGTGCATAAAATGGACTTAAAACAACAAATCAATCCAATCCAATCAATGAAGCATATTAAAAAAAATCGAATTATTTTTATTAAGTTCCCTTCCTGCATATCTACCATTTCTTTCGTATGTCAGAAGGTACTCCCTGGGGAAGTTATATTTATTTTCAATAAGGTACCTTCCTACATATGTACTGCTTGAAAAAGTTCTACTTATTTTCAATAAGCTCCCTTCCTGCATATGTACTGCTTGAGAAAGTTCTATTTATTTTCAATAAGCTCTCTTCCTGCATATGTACTACTTGAGAAAGTTCTATTTATTTTCAATAAGATCCCTTCCTGCATATGTGCTGCTTGAGAAAGTTCTATTTATTTTCAATAAGCTCTCTTCCTGCATATGTACTGCTTGAGAAAGTTCTATTTATTTTCAATAAGCTCCCTTCCTTCATATGTACTGCTTGAGAAAGTTCTATTTATTTTCAACAAGCTCCCATCCTTCATATGTACTGCTTGAAAAAAGTTCTCTTTATTTTCAATAAGCTCCCTTCCTTCATATGTACTGCTTGAGAAAGTTCTATTTATTTTCAACAAGCTCTCTTCCTTCATATGTACTGCTTGAGAAAGTTCTATTTATTTTCAACAAGCTCCCATCCTTCATATGTACTGCTTGAAAAAGTTCTCTTTATTTTCAATAAGCTCCCTTCCTTCATATGTACTGCTTGAGAAAGTTCTATTTATTTTCAACAAGCTCCCATCCTTCATATGTACTGCTTGAAAAAAGTTATCTTTATTTTCAATAAGCTCCCTTCCTGCATATGTACTGCTTGAGAAAGTTCTATTTATTTTCAATAAGCTCCCATCCTTCATATGTACTGCTTGAGAAAGTTCTATTTATTTTCAACAAGCTCCCATCCTTCATATGTACTGCTTGAAAAAGTTATCTTTATTTTCAATAAGCTCCCTTCCTGCATATGTACTGCTTGGGAAAGTTCTCTTTATTTTCAATAAGCTCCCTTCCTTCATATGTACTGCTTGAGAAAGTTCTATTTATTTTCAATAAGCTCTCTTCCTGCATATGTACTGCTTGAGAAAGTTCTCTTTATTTTCAATAAGCTCTCTTCCTGCATATGTACTGCTTGAGAAAGTTCTCTTTATTTTCAATAAGCTCCCTTCCTGCATATGTACTGCTTGGGAAAGTTCTCTTTATTTTCAATAAGCTCCCTTCCTGCATATGTACTGCTTGAGAAAGTTCTATTTATTTTCAATAAGCTCCCATCCTTCATATGTACTGCTTGAGAAAGTTCTATTTATTTTCAACAAGCTCCCATCCTTCATATGTACTGCTTGAAAAAGTTATCTTTATTTTCAATAAGCTCCCTTCCTTCATATGTACTGCTTGAGAAAGTTCTCTTTATTTTCAATAAGCTCTCTTCCTGCATATGTACTGCTTGGGAAAGTTCTATTTATTTTCAATAAGCTCCCATCCTTCATATGTACTGCTTGAAAGAGTTATCTTTATTTTCAATAAGCTCCCTTCCTGCATATGTACTGCTTGGGAAAGTTCTCTTTATTTTCAATAAGCTCCCTTCCTGCATATGTACTGCTTGGGAAAGTTCTCTTTATTTTCTTTCTCTTTATTTTCAATAAGCTCCCTTCCTTCATATGTACTGCTTGAGAAAGTTAACACTGTTTAGTGTGAAGAAGACCCTGTTAGAGGGTGAAAACGTTACGTTTTTAGTGTATATTTTTTATAGTATAAATTTTGTCTTGGTCAGCATTTTAGTGTTTTATTGAGAAAGTTTTATTTATTTTCAATAAGCTCCCTTCTTGCATATCTACAATTTTAGCGTTTAGGTACCAGTTTTAGGTACCAGTTGCCGCAATAAAAGCACAAGGGAAGTAGAAAAAAGTTGAAGTAAGCATGAAAAAACCAAGGAGTGAGGAGCATTCACTTTTGTAAGAGACAACAGCGTGCAAATGCCCATAAATATTGAACAGAACCTCCTCTGTTGCTCTCATGTAGCAGTTACAAGCAACACTTTATATAGATTATGAAGCAATTGTCCTGTGTTTAAAATACCATAAACAAAAGTGTTTACTCCCATGCATTTCTTATGGAGAATGAAAATATCCTGTCTTTAACTTAACGTTTTCACAAATCAGAATATTGTTTTTGGCATTATTTGGTCCGACATATTACTCTTCATTTTTATTCCTTTAGTTTATGTTTTAAAATTAAATGTAAATAATATCCTTAATGAGAATGAATATCATGTTCATGTGGATCAAAATTCATACAATTCGCCCCCGCAATTTCCAAAAATATCTTGAGACGTGATAGGGTCATCCACTGAAGAACTGGGAAGTGGATCCCCCCTCTCCCCCGAGCGGGCCAGGTTGACCTAAAGGAAAACTTTTTATGACAGTTCTTTGACTGATTCGCCTCGGCCAAAAGTTCCACAAAGTCGTAAAATCTCCTCCCCAGCAGTTTCAGGTCGCCTTTGATCTCTTTCGAGAGACAAAAGGTCTTTCACCGATGTCATACAGAAACACGAGTGTAAACATTGGTCTGGGTTAAAAAGGGAAAAAGGGATTGTAAGAGGGCATCGGTTAATGAATGCAGCAGCATAGTGAATACAGTTGCTTCGGAAATGGTTTTGTCAACGGTTTGCCTTGTGCATTATGATACCTTGATGTCGGCTAAAGAAGGGATGATTACATCTGCTTTACTTCGAGGGATGCAATGGTTCAGTCGGTAGGCCGCATGGCTGCCCCCATGGACCAGGGGTGGGGATTTTTCCAACAATGTAGATGCATGGAGTGACTCTGGAGTTTAACCAGCCTCTACTAGATGAGTACCTGTGGGGTGGAGACGGCCGAAGCGTAGTGGTGATCACATCACTTCCACAAATGACTGAGATTATAAATGTGTGGGGCCCTACCTTCATATCACCCACCCAATGTACCTTCACGTCATTATGCAGGGGTAGCTTTATTATTATCACCGTTTTACCTTACTTCAAGGGGTAAGACTATCCTCACGATGTTTCTCATGGTTTCATTTTATTTTGTGCGGATACTGTAGGAGTCTGAAACCCCACCATGACCAATTGCTAAATTTGAATGATTTTATATTTTACGTATTACTTATGCATTTTTTACATTACTTAAGGGTCTCCCCGAGGGCGTAGTAAATAAAAAAAAAGGTAAAGTGCTCCCCTGTGCTTATCACCACGCCATGAAGGCGTATAGGGGGTGTGAGGGTAACGCCCCACACTTTCTTGATCCGGTCGTGAGTGGGGCTGATGTGATCAGCATCACGCCCCTGACCGCCTTTACCCCCCAGGGTTTCCCCCAGGTACCCATGTTATTCGACGCTGGGTGGGCGCCGGGGCCGCTTTCATCGTTAGAAAATCAAAGGTTCCCGAATTATATCCCTGTGGAGACACAGCACACAGTGGCTCGGATCCCACTTCAAACTGTACGTCCAGTCCCTATTAACAATGTGGTCTAAATAGACTTTTGACATATATTAATTCATTTTGTAAATATGTCGTTCAGTATCAGCACATTCAGTCTCTACTGATGAAGCCCCAAGGATTTGTAATATAGAATCTAATTGCTAAACCAAGTTTTAAGATTTGTACTCTATAAGAATTTATAATGGAAACTTTCCAATAATGCTCTTCTATACCATGAGAAGATATTAACGTTAGAAGATACCGTTTAAGCAAGCTTATGTCCTTCTCAGAGTTGCAAGGAACAACAAATTTAAAAAGCAGCATTTCATGACTATTTTCTCGCATGTTCGCTTTCCTTCGCATGATGCATGCAGGTCGGTTAAGATATCTGGCATCAGTGCATATGAGCAAGTGAGCTTTTTTTAAAGTGTTGAGGGTGGAGCGCAGATAATGCCTCATGTGTGTGCCTTTACACCATGTGCACATGAGCTGTAAAACATGTGGAGTTGCATTACCGAACCTAATGAAATGAAGTGATAATGGCTTATAAGTTTCGTTGTCGTGTATGATGCAAGCGATAGAACTTACCGGTGCTGGAGATTACATCTTTCGTTGCAGGTATCAGAAGGAACAAAGGGCGCATATTACACTAAGAATCTGTAGCCAACAACTTGAATTTAATTTCTAGTCGTTCTCTTCTTCAGGTGAGTTAGGCACTGGAATAAGAGTTCCAGGGTTTGAACATCTTGCATTAATCTCATGTTCAGTTTGCGCATAGTTGCTTCCAGAAATCATCTGGCTGATGTCACAAGAGATATATTGAAGATGAGAGCGACGTTTGCTCTTTCAAAGGCTAGAGTTGTTTTACAGAATCATCCGAATGATATCACGAGTTTTACTTTTACCTCAGCTGTACTGCTGAGTAATTTTAATGTACAAACTAGGAATAATAGGAAGGCCGGTCAAGGAAATGGATGAAAGATGGGACTGTTTGTTTCAGTACTAGTGAAAAAGTAAAGAAACAGAACGCGTTACAACAATTCATCACATTTGAATCGTGTATCCTTTTTCGGTTAAGTTTCATCCTGAATGGAATGTAAATAAAACTGTTCCAGTGTAGACCTGAAATTTCCGAGTGCGTGAAGCAAGTTTGCATTTCCTTGTGTTCGAACGTCGCGAAAACAGGTTACAGCGTTCATTCATTTTAATAAGAAAGCGCGGTTGGTCTTTCTTCATTGATATAACTGTTCATTGGGTGTAATTAGGTGTTGTCCTTAACTGGCACTATAGGTATACGCATGTGGTGAATTTGGAATGTTTGAATTTCGATTTTCTCCTGTTGCGTAATTGGGTCGAGTGGCAATTGCAACAGGAAGGGAACATGCATTTTTCAATGTATGGGCTTGCGTCGTCACCTTGTAATCAAGGGGTCCCGGGTTCGATACGCGGTGGAGGCACAGAGTAGTTTGGATTACATTTTAAACTGCAGGTCCAGTACCGATTAGCCTTCTGTGCATAAAGTGAACTTCAAACACCAACTCAATCAATCAGCTCAATGTATGCTTCCATTCTTCAGTGCACTACTTTTGATTTATTTATTTTTGTTATTTATCGTCCGTTTTCTGCCACTTTGGGCCAATCGCAACGATGAGGATGAGATGTGATCATATGATAAAATTGATGAAGGGACAGTCACAAAGAACATACCCATGCCACGAGCCCGGGATCCTTGCGTCTTAACGCTGAGTACACTATTTTTGCATTAAATTAAAATCCAATACCTGAACAGGTCTAACCAATTGATGATGCGCGGTTAGAACATAGAGCTTCATCTATGTTTCAAGATATTGACAGGATTTTTGTGATCTCGTGTATTTCTTCTTTTACGTCGGTTTTCTGCCTCATTAAGCTAATCGCAGCGATAAAAGTGAATGATGATTACATTACATTGATGAAGCGGACGATCGAAAAGCAAGATTTATGCCCAGGGAGTGACTCTAACCTGGAACCTTCAGTAGCTGTATCGCGAGTCGATCATCGAACACGTTCCGCCAGCGAGGCGGCTCGGATGACCGCTCGGATAGGTGGAAAATTGCCTGGCATTTCTTCCTGTTTGCTCTCGGGGAAGGTTTATTCCACCCTTTTGACTCCCGCGGTTTATGTCACCGCTTGAGAGTTCCACCACTGGTGGGGTCCTGAAATTGCTGGACTCGACAAACAGACCATATGCCACCTAATTGAAAGCCTTTTGTCAGTCCTTGACTCTCGAAAGGCTATTAGAGTTGTGATGTTTTTGTAAATATTCCGTAAAACATGCTCTCCTATTGTGGTCAAACCCTCAGACAGCCTGTCGTAAGGCCTTGAGGAGAGTCCACGCATTGTTGATTGTTAAAGCTATTGTCAACACGTTTTGCATAATGACGTAAAAATGGAATGCTATGTGAACATGCTAATGAAGTTTTGCATTACATGCTCATGTCTCGGCGAAACTTGTATGAAGTCGAAAGTAACTTTGTGCATCAGACCTTGTCACGGGAGGGAGGGAGGGTAGTGGCAGGGGCGGGCGGGGATGCATGAACGGATCCAGAAGTGAAACTGATATTTATTTTTATTGCAGCTTGGGGTAGGCGAGTGGAAAACTTTAATGGCGGCTGTCACCCATAAGAGCACGTAACGTGTCCGTACCGAGTGAAATAATATTTCAAGTGTCGGTGGAATGGGCAGATGCTATCCATCTGAGAAACTTTCCCCCGATTAAATACAATAAAGCCCCGTACGTGTCAACACGATATGCGCACTTAATTTCACTGACCACATGTGAGTGGAGATTCACTTTCACCCGATACAGATTATTCGTAACAAAAATGGGGAGGAAAAAAAAACAAGACAATTACTTGCGTGGCGGGTAATAAAGAAGTTTATATTTTATAATTGCACCTTTACTGGAAAGAAAAAACTTTCGATCTGGATCTTTTTTACTGCTTTATTGCAGTCTTCTCACTTTTCGCCGACAAGAATTCTGCTTTTCCTGTAGTTTTCTCTTTGTTTATTTGACCAACACATTGTTCTTAGGGGGTTGGTTACCTTTGTTGTGTAAGGTGTTGCCTCTTCACTGCGTTGTCAACAATGATCATGGAGCTGAATGTTCCAAGTATTCTTACATAACATTTACTCTCTACATTGTAAAAAGTGTGGTCAAAGTAACGCCAGTCATGGTCTTAAGAAATACTCAGATTTGGTGTAACAGCACTTGTGTTAAATCGGAATTGTCTTTTTTCAAGCCCCGACCACATACAATTGTCATTCATACAGTCCTGAACATACAGTCACCGTCAATAAAAATGGGACACCTATATCCTGTAATACCAGCTTCCCTGGAATTCGTTATGTGTGTTGCCTACCTCTACGGCGACGTGCCAACTCCAGTAGCAACTTTTCAATAGGAAATTCTACTATCGCCTTAGAGTTAGGCTACACACAAAACGCATTTCAGGATCCAGGTGTCCCATTTTTATTGCCGGTGACTGTACATATGTGCTAAAATGTACCGGTACTCCTGGAGAGAATTTTGAGAAATACCGAGGAGAATAAAAAACGTTATGTTGATACTGAACTGTAATAAAAATTCTGATTCTGCTATCGTAGACGATAATCCGATATTATCGTCAACTCCAACAAATGGTAATAATGATCATTAAACACAAAAACTTTTAAAATACTGAATAGAAGCATTCCTAAGACTAATAAACAATTGACGTTCTTATCACAAGCACAAACTATAACTCAGGGAGCGTAGATTGGAGGCTAGCTCGACTGTCTGCGAAGCCTGAAAACTAGAGAGTAGAATACAGAATAAAAATTGATTATAAATTGTGAATAAAATTACTCGTTTCAATTAGATTATGGCGATTCTGGGTTAGCAACCTGATATGTCAGGAGTTGGCAACTTGATTCCTCAAGAGTTGGCAACCTGATTTCTTACTAGTAGTTTACAACTTAGACACCGTGGCATGGCAACGAGATTTCCTTCAAGACGCCGAGAACTAGAAAAATGGGTGTGTCTATCCACCTATACACGGTGTTCAGGTTCTCCTTCCTCCATAGCCTAGGAACAAGACAGTGAGCAAGTCGAGATCTAGGACTCCACATACGCCACTGCTATAACTCCATAACAAAACCTTCAATACGCCACTATATATATACATCAAATATATTTTTATATAGGCCTATGTAAGTATATGCGCTCGTAGACACACAGAAATCCATAAAATGCAAGTGAGCGGTCCTGGAGACAAAACCACGGTCTTTGACATTCGGATACAGTTTTGACGCGTTGAAAGGATGGCATCGGAGGCATTAGCAGTCGAAGAACAACAAATACAGAGGCCTTCAACACAGGATTGGGTGCAGTGATTGCGGTGGTTCTCACCAACAAAGTTTCCGGGTTCGAATCCCGACCTGGGCATGAATATTCTTTGTGAGTGCCCTTTTCATCAATCTCATCTAATCATCACTCAACACTCATCCTCATCGTCGAAATTAACCTAAAGTGCTAGAAAGGCGACTTAAGAACTATACCAATAATAAATGTTACTTATTGATGTAAGTATATGTCTTAGTACACCTTACCAAGTAAATAAGACGAGTTTTGTTTCAGTTTATCGAAAATCCTCGTACAAACTTTAGTTCATCACGTAATTGCCTTAGTCAGTCATATATTCACTGTCTAATTCCATTGGGACAGTGGAACTGTACATTTGAAGATAAGTTTTTCGAAGGAAGTACTTGTTACTTATTGCAATGCTCACTACTTTATGCTGTTCTGAATATTTTTGTTCAGCTTAACTTTTATACTTTAAACTTTTCGGATCGCCTTTCAAACTAGTTCTTTGGAGATAACATTCGCTGAATGGAAACACTGTAAAAGATGGCCGCTCGTTCGCTCATACAAATTGAACACCTATGCCCCTCAGGTACGGCTTAGAATGTCTCATTTATATTTCTGTGATGCTTTACAATCTCCCACATTATCTTACATATGTGTAATTTGTAATATACCTGTCCCGTGTGTTTTGCATGGGTCTTTGTTCAATTTTCGGTTCAGATATATTGAGTCCTGTCTGCACGGCGGTATTCACAGGCAGGAAAGAAGCAGAACGTATAAAAACAAACACTTAAGTCTGCCATTTAGATATAATCGTTTCCTCGTGCCACCAGGAAGTCTTAAAGAGCACATATGCTCCATATGTTAATGACCAAGCATTGGGCCAAGGAGGCTCTTCATGTGGGAATAACCTTGCGTATCCAAGCTCATAAGAAAACCCGACCAGCCCTTAGACTGTGACCTAAATGCGAGTCTATATACTCTGTTACCAAGGACAGGTAAAGGATATGAAGTTTTGCTTTGTTTCAGGAACACCTGAAACCTATAGCGACGGTACTAGAAAAAAAATCCTATCTTGCGAGGACAATTGGTGATCTGTTTAAATCGAAGGGAAGAGTAATTGATTCTGGTCTAGAAAGTCAGAAATTTGAGACGACGGGATTTGATGCGATGACCTCCCGTCATCCAATAAAAAGCCGCTTGGCAGGTGTTAATTCTAACCCTCAAAGGGATGTTACGTCACGCAGTTTAGTTTTAGGGATGAAATGGGAGAGACGAGACTTACAATTTAAGTTAAACGTTACTATCGACTTAACTGGACCAGTCCATTGGCAGAATGGGGGTGCCGGTAGAAGTAACGTTGACAGGGAAGCAGGAAATTCGAAAATTGTCTCCATTTCACTTCGAAACAGTTGATTGCAAGTTGTCACAGCCATCACAAATCACAGACGCAAAAAGAGAGCGGTGATAAACAACTGAACTCGCATACAAGAAGCGGAATACCGATTTGACACCCACAGCGTAATTTCGCACATATTTCTACATGCAACTTTGATCTCGGTCTTGGTCTCCTCCTCAAAATGCCTATTCTCTGCCCTCTGTAAGAAGAAGTCAATTTAAACAAATATAAGAGTCTTGTAATAAATTATATGTGTTGTTGGAATGGCAGCTGTTTAGTAATATTGCGCGTATGAATAAAGTACATGCGGTGAAGCCACTCAATGTAGCTGTTATATAGAAGTTGGAGATTTTTTATTATGAGCTGTACAGAAAGGAACAGTTTCACAGAAGTCACGTGGTTTTGTTTTGTTTTTGTTCTTGCAGTGGATAGAGAATAGTAGTTTCGTTCGCGTGTTCATTTTTGAGATCGACTTGGGCCTCTGTACATTACCTACAATTGTAGTCTTGATTTTTGCAGACGTTTTTTCATGTTTACGTCCTCTCTGTATTTTCAGAAACAAGGTACATATGAGATGCACTATGTTGAAAATACATGAATATTGTCACTACAAATTGAGGCCCTTTTGAGGTCCATGTGCACTGTTATTAACTCAGCTTTCTACGTTGTCAAAAGGGGTACACGTTGCAGCATGCACGCCTAAACAAGCCAACCACTTTTTCCGTCGCCTGTACAACAGCAGAAGAATGTTAGGACTGACTGAACAAATGCAGCATTTCTCTTTAGGTTTTTTTAATGAAGTACTGTGACTTAACAAAGCTCGCTCGTTAGAGTCGGGAAGACCAAGTGAAGTTTATGCGGAGCCGTGAGCAGCTCTGTGTTTCACCTGTAAATTGAAGGTGGTTTGGAGCAGGCCTCGTGAACTTTTTCACAGTTGCATTTAAATTAAGAGGAATGGCGGCGTGTCACGGTGGGAGGACAAAGATGATCGTCACAGCAAAGCAGACTAATATCCTGTTTCCCTTGACTGTCTTTTGTTCGTTAGCTACGCTCGGTGTCCGGCGGTAAAGGTCCTCCTCCTAATTTCTTCGTCGGAATTTCCACCCGCAAGCGTCGCTGGACATCGGCAGCGATAAGCCTTCCGGCAGTGCTGCCAACTGCGCGACTGTAAAAATGCCCAGCACTGTGCATGGTAAAGTAAAACTGGAGGTGCTTATACGAATCCCGGGTAAGGTATGTGGTTCTCTCATCATTTTTCTATTTAACGTTCCATCCTCGTAAGCAATACAATTGTAAGTTCTAAGGTATTTTATTGAAACATATCGCCTTGTGATCGCTCACTGGGAGGGAAGAAATAGTGAGTTATTATGGAGGAAGTTATGGCGTGGGACTGATTGGAAATTTGAGTGAGGACTTGTCCTTGTCCCCGACCGTGAAATTCCAAGAAAAGAGCAGTTCCAGGGAGCGGGCGCTGTGATTTAATCACCTCCCATCTCCCAATCAGGGTACCAAACTTTCATGTTTGAACTCCTGTAAAAATCGCCGTAACTATGGCGATGAATTTGTATTAAGGAGTTAACGGTTTCAAATGTAATTGTCGGCCACCTTGACAAACTTTTCCATGGTTTTGTCCACATAAATTCTGGGATGGTACCTTTAAAGAAGGCCACGAAGACTTTCTCTAATTTTCTTCCTGCTTTCCTTCCTATCCTCTCGTTGTAATTGCCTTATAACATGCAAATAATGTTAATTAATTCAATAAACCAATCTTGATTTTCCATTTTGCACACTAAGATTTCACTAAACACACTATACCAGAAGAGGTCTTATGGGTTTTGTATGCCGTCTCTGTGACGGAACTCGTTAAGTACTGGGCTCACGACATCGTCATCAACAGTCCACGATTCGAATCCTGGTGTGTGTTCATTTCTGTCCCTTCATCTGTTTCACCTTATCATCATTCATAGACCCCTCGAGGCCAGGCGAGAACGAGAGGCATACAACTCGAGGCGTGACCGAGACAGTGTCAAGAGAGACAGAGAAGCTACATAAAATCAAAGAAAATACAAGCACATACTGACTTCTGTGATATACCAACACAGTTGGAAACACTTATTTTGGGAAGGATCTTTATTTCTCTGCAACAGTTTGGCGTTTGAAGTCCTCATGTGTGTGTGCGTCAGAAAAGCTTGCAACCAGACGACGTGCCTTTGATAAAAGCCCTGCTTGCCGTGTCGTGGTCTCGTCGCGGCCCGCTTACGAGCGCGACATGGGCTGTTGCCATCCGAATCGAAAATAATAAAAGTAAGAAAGAAAAAAAGAGGAGCAGTTCATATTTATTCATGAGCTCCTGTCCCCATGACCGATCATTAAGGGTAAGAACGAGAGTGAAACAAGGACAGAATTACCGACCAATTATACATCTGGTGTCCTTATTCTTGGGAAAATCTCCCTGCGTTTTCACTTGTTAATTTTTCCCTCCCTCTCTTTCCTCTATTGTAATTCTTCCTTCTACCCGCTGTCGTCTTCGCCGCGCGGAGGTCATCTGATGGTGACGTCATACGTGCAAGGCTGAATTTGTTCGGTGGTTGTTGATTCATACGGAATGGGATTGGAGTTTTTGACACTTACTGCTTACACATTTCGGATATATATCGGCTTCAAGAAGGTTGAGATTATTGGTCTGTACTCTCTAAAAAGTGTGGTGCAAAGTTTACACCAAGTGCTAGGTTTCAAATGCTCAGACTTGGTGAAATATAATACTTCTTTTGGTTGAAGCTTTCAAGTACATGCTCAGACTAATCGGAACAGGACCTACAGTTTCAAGTGCGATCCGAATCACAGTGGCCATCGGGGAGGCCCCACTTCTTATGGCGTCAATGTAGAATTGGCTTATTCAGAGCCATCTTAGGTATCTTGGTACGCTAGTGGTAGCCAAACAACGTCGAGTGCAAATGTCTTTATCGCTTGTTACTGCCTTACACTTATTGTGGTGGATACTAGGTTGCCATATCGTTTGGTGACAACTCTGCGTCATATTTTGTAAGAGTGTATACTTATCTGTACACTTAGGTTGGGTTGTTTTGCAGACCCATGTTGGTTGTGTCCAGTGGCTGATCCAGAAATTACAGTTGGGAGGTGCGAATTTCAGTCAGTTACCTCAACTCACGGATGATAATCAACTCTAGCCTACACTTGCACTGTTTTATATAAACAATATATGGTTTCGTCAGCACGAACCAACTATGTTGTAGAGATTAGCTGTTTTTTTCGTCAACAATAGGGCCAGGTCTGGAAATAAATTGTTATTATTGTATGTCATTATTATCACAATTTCTCCCATAGTCACGGTAAACTGAATGATCAGATATTAGGAGTGAAATTAATAAACAAAGAAAGAAAAGAAAAACATTCTCTGCATGGATCTTGGGTTCGATCTCCTTTGAGGCGTATTGCACAGTGTTCCGGATCGAAATTTAAACTGTAGGTCCAGTTCCGATTAGTTTATCATGGGCAAAAATTGGACTTCATTTAAACTTTAAAGAATTGTCTTGAACCTCTTAAACTTGGTGATAAAAGACAGAACAATGAAGTCTTCAAAAATATTAGGCATAATATATCCAAAAAGCTGGATATATTATGCCTAATATCGCCCTTGTCGCCCTCCCCGTTGATCCGCGTCTGGTTGTGACCAAGAAATTAATATGCCATGCTCGTTTTTCCAGGGTTTCCAACTCTAGCCTTGGCCACCGTTGAATAGTTATCCTAAGTGGTTCTCTGTACATTGATCATAGTTTCAGGAATTTTCTAAGAACAAAGGAAGGGGGTGGAGTAAGCTTTTTTTTTATTATTTAGGAGTAGGTCGTATATTGTACAAACGTTTTCTCCAATCGAGGTTATTTTATGAATGCTGGACCGAATGGGCGTGGGGGTGGGAATGGGAGGAGTCATTGCCTCCTAAACTCACCCTTCTCCGAAATACTCCAACTCGTGTCAGCTATCAGTGTCTCAGGAATTCTTTACGTAAGGAAGGCAATTTAGTGCACAAAAAAGACAGGGAAATGTAAATTATCGTGAAGTTCTTGGTTCGAACCACGGATAGTTTTCGGAAAATCTGTGTGCCTAATCGACACAATATGTTATTGTTACTGTTCACCCATCGACAAATCAGAAATACTAGCATGTAGACGGATCGCAAAGGCAAGCCCGCTCGATTTTCTTTGCCACTAAGCATATCTTAACATGTACGTGTTTCAGCGAGCAAAATTTTCGAAAAGCATCTCCCCCCAGCTGTCTCATTGCTACCATGTTAAAACATGGAAACATTCTCCCAGCTAATAATTTCCAATTCAAACGCCGGAGCGCATGTTTTTGTGCACCCTGTCATCCTCATCTACTAGATTAACTAGGAGACATTGGAAGGCGACGTTAAAAGGTAAAATTGAAATACAGACATGGAATGAATAGCTACGCGTAATAGTTCTTGTGTGGAAACCATGTGCTCTGGCCTGTTCATGCTAAAATATCCTGGCTGGAGGCATAGATTTTCATCATTGGCCCGAAATTGTGTGGACTAAGAGTAAGTACCTCATTACGGGCAGCTCTTAACTTCAACTGACCACTTCTAAACTTCGCGAGCGCATTTTAACGACGTTGACTTGTGCGAGACTTTTGATACACCTTGTAGCAGAACGGTCTTGGTCTCACAATGCTGAAGGCTTGACTTCTTTACCTGCGAAACAACAGTGTTGACATTTCCGTCGAGAATGTCACCCTTTCACTGCCGAAATTTGGAGCAGTTTCTGACTTGCGGAGCGGAGCGGTATTTTCGCCCCCCCCCCCCCCCAGAATTCCCTTACGCAACACTCCCATACGTAGCTACTAACCTTCTCCAACTGAATCCCCAACCCCGTGTCCACCCACCCATTCTTCGCCA
Organism: Lepisma saccharinum; assembly: GCF_977018435.1. Taxonomy (NCBI): domain Eukaryota; kingdom Metazoa; phylum Arthropoda; class Insecta; order Zygentoma; family Lepismatidae; genus Lepisma; species Lepisma saccharinum. The sequence continues at coordinate 49,085,943 of NC_139231.1, read as the reverse complement.
CCCCTCTCCCTGTCCTTACTTTTATGGCAAGAATAAGAAATCGTTTAAAAGGACTTCGTGCACGCGATGCGATTTCTTGAAAAGGTCTCCCCCTCCCTCTTCCTTCTCCTTAACCTCATCTCTCTCCATTGTCCTTTCTTCCTGTCCTTATTAAGTTTCACAGTTGACGACACCGCGTCACGTGACACGGCGAATGTCGCCACCAAAGCTAGCTTTTTATAGAAAGAAAAAACGTTTGTTAGTCACGCTAAATCTGCTTAATAAAATCGAAACAAAAACCCAATACCTTTGAGGACTTCCTTATGTGATCGACATGTCGCAACTTCCACGGTGATTCAGCTGAATGCGTGAGTGCCATTCTCTATCACGTTCATCACGAACGCTGCTATATATCGAGAGTAATCATGCACGCGCTCTTCAGGCAAGTTCTCGTACCAAAGCCTCAGTCTTGGAATCAACGTGGTGAGATACATAGGGAGAGTAAGAAGGCGGGTGATGTCAGGATGCGCACTGGAAGAGAATGTCACGTGACCCGGCCAGTTACTGTATTGCCCATAAAGTCGCGGACAGCGCCGCGACGCCGGGAGCAAATTTCCGCTGTCTGCATCAAATGGTGCAACCCCTGCGACAGGTGCGCTATGTGGACGAACTCCTTCCGAGAAAATCACGGAATGTTCCACACTGCGGTTCGGAGCGTCATATGGGAGAACTTTTTCCGAAAGAATCACGGAATGTTACACACGGCGGTTCGGAGAGTCATGTGGGAGAACTCCTTCCGAAAGGATCACGGAATGTTCCACACGGCGGTACGGAGTGTCATATGAAAGAACTTCTTCCGAAAGAATCACGGAATGTTCCACACGGCAGTTCGGGGCGTCATATGGACGAACTCCTTCGGAAAGGATCACGGAATGTTCCATACGGCGATTCAGAAGTGCGCGTCATATGGACGAACTCCTTCCGAAAGAATTACGGAATGTTCTACACGGCTGTTCGGAGCGTCATATGGACGAACTCCTCCCGAAAGGATCACGTTCCATACGGCTTTTCGGAAGTGCGCGTCATATGAACGAACTCCTTCCGAAAGAATCACGGAATTTTCCATACGGCGATTCGTAAGTGCGCGTCATATGAACGAACTCCTTCCGAAAGAATCACGGAATGTTCCACACGGCTGTTCGGAGCGTCATATGGACGAACTCCTCCCGAAAGGATCACGTTCCATACGGCTTTTCGGAAGTGCGCGTCATATGAACGAACTCCTTCCGAAAGAATCAGGGAATTTTCCATACGGCGATTCGGAAGTGCGCGTCATATGAACGAACTCCTTCCGAAAGAATCACGGAATGTTCCACACGGCGGTTCGGGGCGTCATATAGACGAACTCCTTCCGAAAGGATCACGGAATGTTCCATACGGCGATTCGGAAGTGCGTGTCATATGGACGAACTTCTTCCGAAAGAATCAGGGAATGTTCCATACGGCGATTCGGAAGTGCGTGTCATATGGACGAACTTCTTCCGAAAGAATCACTGAATGTTCCATACGGCGATTCGGAAGTGCGTGTCATATGGACGAACTTCTTCCGAAAGAATCACGGAATGTTCCACACGGCTGTTCGGAGAGTCATATGGGAGAACTCCTTCCGAAAGAATCACGGAATGTTCCACACTGCTGTTCGGAGCGTCATATGGGAGAACTCTTTCCGAGAGAATCACGGAATGTTTCACACGGCGATTCGGAGCGTCATATAGGAGAACTCAATCTGAGAGACCAACGCAGTTCAGAACAGCGAGCTATATGGGAGGACTCCCTCCGAAAGATGCACTGAGTGTTTCACAGGACGGTTCGGATCGGAGAGTTTCATAGGTTTGGTTTTTGGTTTGGTGTTTTAAGTCCACCTTATGCACAATAAGGCTAATCGGGACTGGACCTACAGTTTAAAGTGCGACCCGAACCACTATGTGCCTCCACGCGGTATCGAACCCGGGAGAGTTTCATAGGCCCCAAGCTTTATTCAAATTCTCGGACAGAACAGTGCATGCATATATCAGTAGCCATACGTTCACCTTGGTTCGAGAAAATGTGCCATAAGTTGCAATATCGACTAATACAGTTCCTTTATTTTCATGACAATTGCTATCGCCCTCTTCCCTACTAAAGTTTCTGAAAACTTATGAAGAAATGGAGACCAGACATGGACCGGACACAGTAGCTGGATGTCACGCAAGTTTGCAATTAATGAAAATATAGCCATTGTTATTTCTTTTTAATAAAAGTTCTCTGAAATTGAAATCTCCGTGTTCTCCATGTCGCAAAAATGAGAGCGTGTTTCAAACACCAGTCTAGGTAGAGATAGATTTGATAATGAATAGTACATTCAGATATCAGAATCAGGATTCGGTATTCGAGTAATTGTAACGGTACTTCATTACTTTGCGTTAATTTACTTGTATTAACTTGATAAATTCAGAATTTGAAGGTTTGTATGTCAGGACGAAACAGACTTTGTGCTGTTCTTTTAAACTTATGCTTGTAAAAGTACACTGTGAAAACTGAATTGAATGTTTGTTTTAAGTCCATGCGCAGAAAGGCTATAATCAGGACTGGATCTACAGTTTAAAGTGGGATCCGAATGAATACAGATGTGATACTTGTGTAAATAGTTAAATGTTGTTATTGTATGAGAAAGTGACGGTAACGTGTTACTTTTTAGAAACAACATAGCTGTAACGCGTTTCTTTCATATTTTGAGTAACTTTCTCAACTTTGGCAACGTTTCAATTTTTCCTAAATTTCTACCCCAATTCAAATTCTGTTCCACAATTTTGGATGCTTTAAATGACGTGTACGTGTAACAATGGTCCTGGCCAACAACAACAACGTTGACAGAGGTATGATGGACACAGAGAGAGAAAAATAGAGAGAGAATATCAGTGGCTGCGTCAGGATTGATCAACTAGGGGTGCTCAGGGGGGGGGGGGTGTTGTCACGTGCTGCTAATTTAATAAATTAACTAATTAACTCAACTAACTCAACTGAGCTGAGCTTAGCAACGCAACAACGAAGAATCGCTCGCCTCACCTGCTGGACGAATTAAACATTACATGAATTATAATACGGTCAGGATAAGTGCCTAACAGTCGGAGTTGCCGAGAATAAACCTAGGAGGCTATGATTTGAAATACCTGAAATGACGTTACATAATACTACGGTGGTTCTGAATATACACATATATTAAAGCACAGATAAATACACAGTACATCTTGCCCTCTTTCACTCGATCTCACATTCATACTCTCATTCCATGGCATATGGCGACAATATGACAATTACAAAGGTTAGATTAATTACTACTTTGACCATACTCTTGCTATGTCTTGGCTACATTGCATATTACAATTTACCGTTTAGGATTTTAAGTATAAAGTGAATAATTGTTCCTTGTGCGAACCCCTTCTATCTTTTCTGAAGGTACAAATATAATTCAATGAACTATTGTTTGCCGTTAACATTAACTCTGATCTTTAACATTGTTTGTCCGTCGGAATACCGATGTCTAGGGATGCCATAGCACTGATTTAAGTTATGCAATGATTTGATTTACGCAGATTCGCGGTAGATAGGCGTCATCTCTCTCACACACGCACATGGTTGGATCTTACCTTCGCTGCATTCCCTCTGACCTGGGTAAAGTGAAAGTGGTCCTACAGTTTTGGAAGGCCTCCACACTCCATTGTTGCACCTCGCGGTTATTCTGGTTGGCGAAAGTGGATCAGTCGGCAGCTTCATCTGGCATCATCGGATCCTGGCTTCACTCGATCACTTCGCAGGGACGTCCAGGACGGTACACGTTCACTGTCGACTCCATGCGACAACTTGCGCAATAATAGGTCAGTTCTTCGCGGTCACTCGTAAGTACAGGGTCTGTATTTTAAGTAATGAGAATATTTTTTTCTGGCGCGACTAGACGTCAGAGCGCGCTGGGTCCGGTTAGAGTCGATAGTTGGGAGTGTGACCTTGAAAGCGCTCCAAGCGGCAGTTGCCTGCTGGCATCCGTTGAGGCATGATAACGCTTGGCGTGGGCGTCTGCAAAGTAATGTGTGCAAGAGCAAAATGCAGCAAAGCATGGAACAGCGGTACACGATCAAATTTTGTGTGCGCCTTGGAAAATCTGGTGCAGCAACGCTGGAAATGATTCGGCAAGCGTTCGGCAGTGACAGTTTATCACAAGCGCAAGTGTTTCGGTGGCACAAAATGTTCAAAGAAGGCCGGGAGAGCGTGGAGGACAAACCCCGTGCAGGGCGCCCGTCAACTTCAAGAACCAGAGACAACGAACAACGTGTGCGAGATTTGTTGAACGCGGACAGGCGTGTCAGTGTGCGGTTTATCGCGGATACGCTAGGACTCGATAAAAGGTTTGTTCACAAAATCATCACCGAGGATCTTGGGATGAGAAAAATTTGCGCCAAGCTCGTCCCTAAAGTTTTGAAGAACGAGCAATTGCGCAACCGCGCGATCGTGTCGCAAGATCTTTTGGAACGCATTGAAGACGTGATCCATCATGACAATGCGCCATGTCACACGTGCTTCGTGGTTAGAGAGTTCCTGACGAAATCTGGCATCACAACGATTCCTCAGCCTCCCTAAAGCTCCGACCTTGCCCCTGCAGATTTTTTCCTCTTTCCCAGAGTGAAAACAGCCCTCAAAGGACACCACCACGGAACCCTGGATGCGGTCAAAGCGGCTTGCACGCGTGCACTGAAGGATGTTCCAGTTGCTGACTTTCAGGGAGCGTACGACGCGTGGAAAACTTGCCTCCAGAAGTGTGTTGATGCTCAAGGGGCATACTTTGAAGACTACTAAAGGTTTGTAGCGATATCTGTAATAAATTTTGTTTTCTGGATTTATTCTCATTACTTAAAATACAGACCCTGTACAGATACGTGACTTGGGCGATGAGACGAACATACGCGATGAGCCATTCGCGGCTTCACATGGATATCAAATGTTATTAACTTTTACTACTTAGGACGTTGTTTCGGACGACTGACACAGGTGGACGTGTCTGGCGTTATTCTCACGTAACCACACGTATGTGCACGGATGCGTAGACGGCGAGGGGGAAGACGACCCCCTGGTTCTATTCTGCTCTACTCCATGGCTCTGAAACACTCACTCGAGGAAAACAAATCCAGACCACAAGTCTGATTGCGGCTCGCAGCTTGGTCGCGCGTAGCTCACACTCCGGTGGCGATTCCAGGCAAAACTGTGGCAAAACTGTGTGTCACTATTCCAAATCATCCCTTTTATTCCAGATTTGAACGAGGTGACGCTCTACCCTCTATGATCAGGTGCTAGTTTATTGTTTCTGGTGCTTTGACCGTTGTCCTCCTATCCTGGTCAATGCTCACTCCGGTCCTTAACCTCTGGTAGCAGCCCCTCGCGCAGAGATTAGGCTAACTCTTCCTCTATTGTATTCGACACGTTCAGAGCGGCCAACTCCGTAGGGTTCCGTCTCTCATTCAATACAGTGATGAATCTTTAATAATTCATAACTCCCGTAGTTCTGCTCCGATTAGGCTCAAATCTTGGAATCAGTACTTTCATGATGTGGTCTTCCGCTGGTTAAAATCTCATCCAATTCGGTCCATTGGTTTAGAAGTTGCATTTTTCTTGCTATTCCCATAAGAATGCATGTAAATCCGAATTCGGGCGAAAAACGGTGGTTGAGCAAGCTAGTGCAGGCTAAGACAGTTCGCTAGACACCTGTATTCGCGACGGATATTAATATTACCAATTGCAATTAATTCCTACTAACGGGCAATTAGATTAATTACTTGTCACTCAATATTTGACCGTTATAGTGTGGAATGAAATTTAGGGGGTGCGATGTTGAAAATTAAGAAAACATGAAACATGCATGCGTGCTTTAGTCACTGCATCAAGGGCCAATCAACTTTTAGTAGGGTTTTATGAAAATATGCCAATCAAACTGAAGACTGCTTCATTTTTGCTTCCTTTGACCACAACAACCACATTTGTAATTTGAAAGCTTGTTCAATTCAGGCCAATGATAAACTTTGAATCTAATATTCCAAGAAAGAAGTAAAAAATTGTCAACACAAATTACAATCGTATTAAACCACGTAGTTAAATGTAAAATGGGATAAAAAATGATCCTTGCTTTCATCGACAATGGTCAAGATGAAAACATTTCTTTCAGATTAAGATAAAAGTTATGCATATTACACTGCAAAAGTTAATAGTGTTTTCGGTTGAAAATAGGTTTTGAAAAAGGTGTGAAGGGTATATATATATACTATAATTGCAACACAACTAAATAGCAATTATTATACCCTCCATTCACGACACAAGCTCCCACAAGCGAATTGTGTAACATTGTCCTTACCTGATTTCGCTCAGCATATCTGCTGCTGCATTGTAATCGTATTGGAAGCCATTCGCAGCGTGTAAGGGGCGCTCGGGAGGGAGGGTGACATCTATTTAATGACTTGGCTGTGTATTAGAGCTGGAAGCACCGCGTATGTCGAATCTGTTATGCGCTGATTAACAAAGCTCTCCTCGGTCACATCGGGGCGGCCTTTGTTCCGTGGCTGGAGGGATCATTGAGTGATACAGGGGTGTGTGGGGATGGGGGATGGTTTAAGGGAAGGGGGTGTGTGGATTGTCGACGTCGCCGGAGTGAATGTCAGTGGCGCACCATAGTGACAGGGTTGCTATCTTTAGTATGGGAAAAGCCTCAAAAGCTTGGTGCGTCAGTCCTCGGTTGCCAGTGTTGCTTACCTTAGGCGAGGGCATGAATGTTAGGTTCTTATCCAAACATGAGAGGCTCAGAGGAAAAAGTGTAACAGTCGGTTGCTCTGAAGTTGGCAATGCCAGAGGGTAACTTGGTCTAGAGATGGCCTTGAAGAAGTCAAGCCGAGAACGAGGCAGATCTCTGTAAAATCGAGACGAGGCCGAGACTTAGTGTCCGAAACACTGATTCTAGATTTTAGTATGGTATTGAAAAAAATACCTAAACCAAATGTACTCTACTGTGTGACTTACCTGCTCACTTATCAGCTTTCAACTTGACACTCCTTCGAAAGTTTGCTACACTGACACTTGGAGTAGGCAACCCTGCCCGGTTAACGTTGCCATATCTTGTATGGGAAGCAGCGATTCTTGGCCCTCGCTTGCTTTGCCTTTCCCGTATGTGACAACAGCGCATTTGTGCGCAGACGCCACATTCCGTGATCCCTGGTATAGTAGAGTTATCTCTTGGTGATGTTCGGAAATTTGTACACCTGATTGCTTCCAGGTTTCATGTTTCCGACTTCACAAAATATGTACTCAATATCCTTCCATAACGAGGACATGAACTTTGCAGAAATTAATTTCGCAAACTAAATAATTATGCCATTTACAGAACACTTGCTTGACACGAGAACAAGACGCCAAATCTCACCACTTACTTGAGACGAGACTGAAAATAAGACAAATATGCCGTTGGCATGATAGTTTTTTAAAAGTATTTCTTGTTAAAGTAATTGCTGTTAGAGTGTTGTTATAATAATGATTTGGCCTGATTAGACTCTCACGAGTTCGTTTTATTTTGTTCAAATATAGAATACACACATGTAGCCAATTCAGTGCATATTACGAAATTTCACACTGAAAAGAGCTGAATTGAAAATGGAGTAGTCTTTGTCATCCAGAGAACCCGCAGTTACATGGCCCTATGTAAAGAGTAGGTGGTTTAGGGTTCAAACCACCCCACGAGACTTCTGGCATGTTGGAATAATGCATGTTCAGAAAACGAAATAGGTAACTCATTTTCAACTTCTTTGTAAAAATACAACAGAGAGATAAAGCCCTTTCTTGGGACAATGGAACTAGATTTTCAAACGTTTAAAATCCCTGAAACTAGTGAGAGACAGGTTTTTATTCTTGAAATTGCAGCCCACCTTCTCGTTCATTTCTGGTCGCCTTCTTTCCAGTGTTGTTCCTGGTTCAGACTGAAAATTCCCTTATGATTGCTCCAAAATTCTCTTTCCGGCACCTAAATTCACTGTGTTGTTGGATAAGTTCAAACCTTTAACCTCTATTTTCGTAGAGCAGTACGCTCAGTCCCCACCTCCCAAATGTCGCGAAGTACATAAATATTCAGTACCATATACATACTTGTATAGTCCAATGCATACTGTTGAGTACAGGACCAATTGTGGGTGGCCCCTCCCCCCAAACTTTCTTTTATCTGTCTACGGAATGCGCTGTAAATGTAAGGAGCATGAAGATCAAACACCGTAGTCCTTGATAACAAAAAATATAAAGCTTCCTGTTCCCACACCATCCGTGCTCCTTTAAAGAGCAAGAGTTGGCAACACTGCCCAGGACAATGTCTATTTTGCGCCGTCCGATGCCCTTCAATGTACTTACTCAGAACTGCAAACACCGGGACGTTTGTACAGCCCGTTCGTAACCTTCCCCTTCCCCCTTCCGTAAAGCCTTTAACCCTCCCTACCACCTTTTGAAGCTAAGTCTTGTGTGTGATACTCCTTTTTTTTAACCCCCCACCCTTCATCTTTAGAGAAGAACCTGGGTATTAAATAATGTCGCGAGTTGTGATTGGTGATCTGCAGCTTCTTAATAAGATCTCTCGGGGAGCCTAATTGGTCCCCCCGTTGCTAAGATACCACGTGATTGACAATCGGGGGGAAGGGGGTATATTCCCTGCGTGTGTGTATTTATTATGAAAGAAAATGGGGTAGGGGTGAAATTTACTCCTTTCTTTGGCTGGAAGCCGTTCGGAAAATAACAGGGTGAGTTTACAATTAGAGAGGGGGTTGATAGGGGAGGCGTTGATTGCCATGCATTTGTGATCCTGTCACCAGCGAAGGGGGAGGGTTGAACAAGAATGCTTAGCTATCAACTTCCTCCTTCAAATTGATATTGCCCAGAGCATTCGCCTTGACACAAGGGAGACTGATTATAGACTGTGGAGCTTCATTCAGCCAACATGTACATTAAAAATGGCTTGTATGTGGACTGAAAATATTAATACACACAGCAATTGACGGTCACGGCACCCAATTTACCAGGGACATAACCTTGCTCGTAAGAGCACTTGATTTCAGGATAATTCTTAACCAAGACTAAAAATTTCGCTGGAGAAATGACGCTCTAATAACATTTTTAAAGTATTGACGTCTATTATATTACATAAATCTAAACTAAATTCCATAGCGCAACAATCCTCAAAGAGCCAGAGCGGCTTTATCATTAGGTGACGCGTGGTCGACGCATCGAGTCCCATCGCCGCTGTTTTCTTGCTCTCGATATTGGAACTCGCTACTTCTTTTCTAGTTAACTCCGCAGTCCTTACGACGCTGGGTCAACGCCGAAATTTTTGGAGCTCCCACCGGGAATCGAACCCGGGACCTCTCGCACTAAGGGCGAGAGAACCTTCCCCACACATCAAATACATACATGTCAATGTCTTTCAATTATAATTTTCATCAGGAGAGACGAACACAAACTTCCATTTCCGAGCCGGGATTCGAACCTGGCACCCCTGGCGTCGTAGCGCGCTGTGCTAACCACTTCGCCACGGAGGTCGACGCCATTTAGCTACGCAGAAGTCCTATGAAATTACATAGTTAACAGCAATGAATGCAATCTTGATATGTTACGCACAACTTCGACTTAATCGAAGATAAAATATTCAAATTTGAATTGAAAATGTTTTTCTCTACGTCCCAAACATCGCGCTACGGCGCCAGGGGTCCTGGGTTCGAATCCCGGCCTGGGCATGGATGTTCATGAGTGTCCATTCATCAATTTCATCATATCATCACTCATCCCCATGTTCGCAAATTAGCCAAAAGTGTCACACAAAGCTAAGTAAATTAAAGCAAATCAATCAATCATTTGTATGTCTCAACGCTAGGTCTTTATAAATGTAACACATACGAATATATGTCTGTTTAATATTCGAAGCGGTTACTCCAATCTTACTTCCCATTTTCTAGTCACAGCGTAGAGAAGTGACGTCATGAACGCGCCTGCGCTGACGAAAAAACAAAACTGTCGCGTCCCTCTTTGGAAATTAACAGGCAAGACAGTTAAATTTTAACGGTAGAATAGTGCAAACTTTAAGTTAATTTCTAACAGCGAAACCTGTGCAAAACATCCGTTGCCAGTCTCTCACACCAGAGCACCATATTGTGCCACCAGGCATTCAGAAACCCTCCTCGGGCCCTTACGGGTAGAGGAGGGATAATAATGTCTTCATAGACCTGGAACTTTTCCTCATTGTGAAATCTCGGGAAAGGATTCGCGGATGACGACAGTCCCAAATTGATAAATTAATGATCTCCCCGACTCCGCTCCTTGTTACTCTTTGATTCCTGCGTTCACATCATCCATTGTGAATTGGAATCGCAACGAAATCGTTAGGAGAAAACGGCCGTGGCCCAGCGGGGGACACCAAAACACGCAGACCGAGGGAAATGGCGTGCAGACAAAAGGTTCCATCACCGCTAATGATTAATCAGGTCGGCAGGAAGAAGGTCTGGCAAGGGCTGCAAGAGTTGGGAGAGCGAGTTGTGAAATTATTGCGAGTATAGGGAAAATGTCACTGAATCATTGTGTGTGTGTGTATTCCAATCGGTAGTTTCACTAGCCATGAATCGAAAAAATAGCAACGAAGCCAATATATACGTATATCGTAAACTGAGTCCAATATCTGATGAAAGGGGAAAGACTATGCCCCCGTGCGAACGCCGCTTATAAGTGGTTAGGCACGCACATTTTGCTTGTTTTCTGCGTCTTCAAGGAATCCACGTTGCCATGTTAACGGCAGCAAGGTTGCAAACTCTTAAGAATTCAGGTTGCAAACTCCTGAAACTCTTACTAAAAGTAATGATGATATTCACAATTTCTCATCCCTTTTTCTTCTGTACTTTAGTCTCTAGGCTTCACAGATAGCCTAGAATATACCCTCATGATATATAATATGTATATTTCGAAGATGGGGCTCACGCCTCTTCTTACAGGGACGGGGAGATGTAGAAGTACTACTATCAAACCCACAAGCGAGAAAGTTAACGTCATGGATGTCCGCAAGATATTTCCAAAGCATTTTTTCAGGCATATTTACCCCCACAGTAGTGTTGTCCCCTAAAAAAAAACACCTCTTCAGTTTGAACTCAAAATGTTCCTGCAACGCCCTTACAATAATTAGCATAATTTATTATGTCTGAAATGAAATTATATGAATTAGGTTGACGTTTATTTTCCGGGGGGTGGGGGAGGGGACGTCTGTGGCGTATTGATAACACAGCGCGCTACTACGCCAGGGGTTCCTATTTCGAACCCCGGTCCTGACATTGGTGTTCTTTGTGTCCCTTCGTGGATTTCGTCATATCATCACTCATCCTCATCTCCGCCAAAAGTGGCAGAAAGCGAAGTAAAATGAAATCAATCTAATCAATTTCCACCTCCCTAGCCTCCTCTTCCGGACGTCTACGGTTAACGTCCTTTCTGTAGACTATTGGAAATCCCAAACGCGTGAACTCGTCAATGCAAAGACTACAAACTTGAGGGGCCATAAGGTGGCGAGATGGCATTGTCGGAAGTCGAAAACAAACTCCCATTATCCATTATGTGGCTTATTTTTTGGCCTGTCGCTCATTGTCACGCTTTTTGGTTCTGCTTTTCGATTCACCCACCTTCCCCCCTCGGTTTCAGGAGATCGTTTGCCGAGGCAGAGGAGCAACAAAAAGGGTTGTCGCACAACAAGACATGATAAATAACCCTTCATGTGCTCTACTGTGACTACGCGAGGTAAAGAAGGTCTGGCCACCGGAACAAACATTGTTGCCAGGTCGTGGGCCGAGGACTGGAGCTTGTACTATGCAGCTGTTGGCACCGTTTTTAGGGTGGTGAATAGGGCGTCACTGATGATAAGACACGGTTTGTTCATTGTCTTTCAGGTAATCTTGCAGTGTGGCAATAGCATACGCTATTATTGAAATGATTAATGTCAGAATTAAGATTGGCTCTACTGTCTAATAAATATAAGAGTGTGTTTGTTTCTCAATTCTTATTGGCTACAACCGGCGACACTGGCGGCGATTGGGTGTCAAAACTGGGGTGCAAGAACAGTTTACTTTCTTTTGGCAAACAAGGTTAGCATTGAGAGACAATATTGCTGCGCAAAAAGTGGGGGGCAGCTGCCGCCCCTAATCGCCGCCACTGACCGCTGATCAAGTAAGAATATCTTGTGTGGGCTTACAAACCCTAAAAATACTATTTAGTTAAGCAATAATTTATCGTCTCTTTCTGCAGAACTATTTGAAACTCATCATTCTACCAATAACATGTAAATGATAAAATGTCATAATTTGAGAAACTATAGGGTGTGACCCAGGAGCAAAGAATTCAAATGCTAAAAAGAAGTATTCAGGAAGAGGATTATTCCTATAAAATGACTAATAACTAGGGTATTAGGCTATTCTTCAACCCAGAGGTTTCGCACCCAATTTAAATATGATAGCACATGCCAGTTCTGTTCCTAAGTATTAATACATTTTGCATTTCTTTATTCTAATGCAATGTTTTAAATTTTTACAATTTTGAAAATAAACGAAGCCAGGTTACGACCGAATTCATGCACACTCGTTAGTGAGTTTTCACATGCTCTTCATCATTGTCCTCAGTTGCAGATTTTCCGTAATCATCATCATCATCATCGAAGTCATCCTCTTATTTCAAAATTTGACACACAAAATTAAGGTATGCACGTCCAGTCACCTCTTTGAATGGAACTTTGCATAAGAGTAGTACTGTACAAAATTTTCGCACTCCTGGAAGGGTCAATTATTAGCACAAACAGTGTCCTTTCCGACAACTGACTTCACTTACTAATGCAGCTCATTACATATAATTGATTATGTAATTATGTAATCTTCTGAGCTGGTGTTAGCCCTGTTACCATCAAAGGGTAAATTTGCACACTGAAAAGAAGGTAGAGATTAACCGGTTAACCTCCTTCTCACGGCCGATTTTTTATTTTTATTTTGCGTGCTAACTTCTTTCAATGTTTTTTACTGTTTCGAGCCACAGAGTACGGAGCAATTTATCGCAAGTTGCCTTAACCCGCCTATAACTTAACGCTAAAGTTATGATTTGGAATAACTGCCTGTTAATTTGAAGCGACGGTGGCAGTTATAAAATATCTATTTAATAACCGTCTCCTCGATTGTTCTAGTACCAAGAACTTTATTACATTAACGTTTACATCTGCTTGTCACACGGCTGTTTTGTCTACATTTACGTCAAGAAAGGAAATTAAGGAACGAATAGCGTTTGTGCCTGCAGAACGCCAATATTGATCTCAATCGGTAAAAAGCCTAACAAATACCATATCCGTCCATTGTTGGCGTTATCTTCACGATCGTCTTTTGTCCGTCGTCAGTGTGAAGGAAGGGGGGCAGGCCACCCTGTCATCCGTTTGAAGTTTTTGTCAATTTTCGCTGCCGGGAGCTGAATGTGATTGCGTTTTTCAAGGTAGACATCCGCGGCATGCTTCTTTTGACAGAACTTCGTCTTTTGTCGTCGACAATGGGAACTCCAAACTTGTTTTTGCGCTCAACAATATTATAATTGTGGCGTTCGTTGTTTTCCTTTTCGGGTGGAGGGGTTGGGATGGCGGGGGGAAGCTTCTCGAAGCTGCTTGTCAGTCGATTGTTGAGTGCTTTTGATGACGTGATTGAATTACGTACATTGTTACGAGGTTCTGAAGGCTGCGTGATTTATTAAAATGCCCTTTCGTTTTTTTTTTTTTGTTGTTTTTTTTGTTCTGTTTGGCAAAGTGTGTATTAGAAAGTTATATTGTGATTTTATTTTTGGAGTGTTTGTTCGAAGATTTCCAAACCTGTTGGAAAGTGGTTACTGGATTGAGAGAATGGTATGGCACTGCTCTACCTAGTGGAAAAAAAGAACTTGAATTTGCAACCCTCAGCGAACGAAGGGAGCATGGGAGATGCAATCAGATGCTTGCCATGCAATACTGTCCCTGCGTTGCCAAAATGTGAGATGTTCAACACATCGTCGTCACCTTTATTCAGTGTCAAGTGTTGGTATCATCGTGGAGGGTAAAACCGTACACATCGAAAGTAGAGAAGTAATATTTAACGTTTTTTTTGTTGTTTTTTTTGACAAAGGAACAAGGTTACCGTGATGCTGATCGAGATTGTGAATGTGATAGACCCTATCTCCATGTTTCCCATATGTCTGAACACCATGTTGCAATGTACAGGTAGTATCTTGACTTTATATCCACATACACATACCGATATTAAACTGTTGAGCCGACCCCTGTGGCGGTGTGTTTAGGACATCGCGCTCCGAAGTCAGGGGTCCTGGAGTCGAATCCCGGCCTTGGCATGGGTGTTCTTTGTGAGTGTCCCTCCATCACTTTTATCATATCATCACTTATGCTTCTTCGCCAAAAGTTTGAGAAAAAAGAAATTAAATAAATCAAACCGATCAATCTAACTGTTGAAAACGAAGCCATATTAAAAATTTTCATTTGTGGAATTAAACTTAGAAACGTGTTAGAAATATTGCTTGTAACAATATTTAACCACTATCTTTAATATCGCCGTTACTTAAATTTGTCAATTTGTTTCCTTTAGTAGCAATAAATCGGGATTAAATCCATATAGACTACCTATGATCACTGGCGTACGCAGGATTTTATTTCGGAGGGGGCTGAAATTGTAAAGCCGGATATTGCATGGCTGCATTCTGGGGCGACGGAATACACAATAAAATATTAAGACTGAGCAGATACCCATACAAATTCCGATACCCTTACCGGTTCTGAGCGATGCCTGAAATTTGTAACAATTAAAAACGATATGGATCAATTTTCAAGAGTTTTCCTTTAAATTTTTCAAGAATTACGCCAGAATATTAAAATATCTCTTATGGAGACACAAAATACAGTTTCCCCCACACAATTGGTGCAAAATTAATGGAAACTTCGAATTTGTAATTTTTCGTTATCTCGAAATTTCGGGAGGGGCTATGGCCTATTGAGGCCCCTCTCTGCGTACGCCAGTGCCTAATATCATAATTTCCTCAAGCCTCGAAAATTCCAACTCGTTGCCGGATGTGTAACTCGATTCCTTGCTGATTGGATTCCAGTGCAATTTTCCGGGCTCGGGGGTGACAATACAAACGAGCCGACGTTCCCCGTCATGGGAGCCAGGAGGCAGGTAGCACGTTGTCAACCGCACAAAGTTTAATATTCCAGGGGACCGTGGAGAGATATCATCCGGTCGCCCGGGGCTCGCTCAGGCAAGACAGAGTTGCGGCGGCTGCTCCTGAAAGGGGTGTCCCTGATTTCAAGTCGCATGTCACATGTACACAGTGCTGTGTCCCTGGGCGACGGGGCCGACAAAAGCGAGCTACGTCGGCAGGAGGAGGGGTGCCCAGAGAGACACTGCACCACCCAGAATACCCGTCGCTTTTATAAACAACATCGTGTGTTGCCCTGTCTTGTGTTTTACTCTCCAGAGTGCGTGTGTGGACTGGAGTAGTACATGGCATTTTCTTTTGGCGCACTGCGCTACCAACTCCAGGCTTCGAATCCTGCAAATATCTAGATGTGGCATTGTTTTCTCCATCTTTTCTGGCGTCTAGTTATCATTCGTTTCATCGTCAGCGTTAACATCAACGAAGAACGATTTATCAAAAGAGAACATGCAGCCAAATACTTCCTCCAAGGGCAACGCCTCATGGCACATTGTCTTTGCTGATTTTTGTCACCCACAAGGCACACGATATAAGGAACACTAAACTACAGTAATTGATATTTTTAAATTTTAGACGTGTCAGATGAGGTTCCCGTTCGACCCTTCACTTAATTCGATTGATTGATTTAGTTTAGGCTGTTCTTCTTCCACTTTTGGCTAATCGCTACGATGGAGATGATGTGGAGACAGGGACAATGGCAAACATATATGGACGAAAAAACACAGGATTGTACTGTAAGTCGAGACGCCAGAGCACCGTTAGTCTGCAAAGTGCAGTTCGGGTAGACATTTGGGTGTCTAGAAAGGGTCACCCCTTGTTCCTCGGAGTCCACCCTTTTCCCTCTACCCTCCCTTTGAGTTGTTTTACTAACATTTGTACAGTCACGGACACTTCTGTATTGTAACAATCCCATTAACTTTCAATGTGATCATTACAACCCAAAAGTATCCATGACTGTACCTCTTAGATTAATCATGACGATGGGATGAATACAATGATACATACCTTCATGCCTGACCAGGATCCAAGCCTCTAGTTTTGTCGCACACTGTGACCACGGAGGCCGGCTAGCCTGCATTATCTTCCATTAGTTTTCACAGGCTTATTGCTGCAAGGCTTCTGCAAGAGCTCCCTCCTATTTTTTTCCCCTCTCTTTGCTCAGACATAATGCAAGAAAGTTTTTCGATTCTTTAATACGCCCATGTTTCCCCAACTTCTTCCTATATTCCCTTAATTGTACCCATTATTATCCTTCCTAAACACTAGTGAAACTCACGGAGTAAGAAGGTGCTGCCATCTACACCGTGCCGATGTTTTTCTGTCGTTTCCGCCATTGTGACGTATTCGTTACGTTACTGGAGGTGCCAGAACGCCCTCCCCCTCTTCCTTGTTCTTTCCTTCCCATCTTTTTGTTTTCGTGCCTAACCCTTCGTTCATAAGCGGGCCAATTCCACTAAAAGCCTCATATTTGTTTAGTTTGGCGAGAAAACAGGAAAGGACAGAGCAATTTGTCTTGTTCCAGCGATTTGTGCACGTAACACAATTTGCTCCCGCCTCGGCACACTAGCGACACCCCACCCAGCGCGCGAAAGCAAAGAAGACAAGGGTCTTTGGAAAGGGGGGAGTTATACGTAATGTTTTGCTTGAGCGATATCGAGAGCCATCTAGCTTCGTTTTCCATGTCTCCCTGGTCCGACGTTCAATTTATCAAGACACATTGACATCCGAGAAGCAGGATTGGCCGCAATCAAGCATCAACGATCAAAAATTAATATGTTTATTATTTTTTCTCCCCGGCTCGTGCTTCCAAGACTGTTTTTCTCCCATAATGCTCCAGTCTTTCCTCCCCTTTCTCTTCTAACCTCCACGCGGCGTAGCACCCTTGCTCGAGCGCCAGGCATCTCCATTTCCGATCTTCGCAGATCTTAGCTTTGCTGCATGATGGTGCTCACCCGCAGTATTGCCATAGCTGGAATTATTTCACCAGCACTGGTGATATCCGGTCGCGTATTTGCACTATTTAGATTTACCCTACCAAGCACGAAGAGTGTTCTGTTAAAGGTCCCATTCCCAAGTTCGCCACTGTTGAAATACGGTGTTTCAAAAGTCTCGTAACCCTTAATTTGATCACTTATAACATGAAAACTATGGGGGATTTTTACATCTGGTTATGTGCATAATGGAGTCACGTCCATTGAGATATTTTGAAAGTACTTTTATTGCCGGTTCGTACACACAAGACATTCTATAAATTTACTTGGTCCCTCAAGGCAGAGATAGGATATAAGACATTGTCGGAGGGTCATATTTCAAAGTTTTGTGATTGCTGACATGCTAATGTCTGATTTGTGACCTGCCATTCGATATCTCACCGCAGGATTGCTATGACAACCGAGCAGATAAATATTTTCCCGTATACTGTGAGTAGGTTAGGTTTCCGCGCTTTTCTCTTATTGATTTTTTTAGTACTCTAAGGTACCTACTCGGCACTATAAGGACGAGACTTGTGCTACGACAGTGTGAAAAGTGAAACCCTTCGGCAAAAGAAACGTACTCAACACGGACATGGCGAGGGGGGAAGGGGAGGTGCGCTTAGTACGTTGAGTTCTGATGACGTAATCAGGCAAATGTGATCAGTAATGCTGCACTATTCAGATGTAAAAACAAATTGCAGGACTACATGAAATTGCGTTCAGAAGTACAAAATTTTCCGTTGTCATTTGCTGTCTTCGTCGTATATTTTTCGTGTTTCCTATGTATTCTGGCGTTTAACATCTACATATTGCAACATTCCTGTTTTACTATGAGTTCAGTCATGCACTTTGCGATCCCACGTAGCCAAGTCACTGGCGGTTTCAGGAATCGTGACCAAGGGGTACGATAAGCAAAACAGCAAAATTATGCACAAAACCGTACTTATACAGAATGAAAATCGATTACACAGTTTCACACCGTCATTACAATACCTTTACCAATTGACGTGACTAATGTACAATTTACTGCAAAAGCGAAGCAAGTGCAAAAGCACGCCTATTTTTGCGTAAGTGCGTAATCTATTTTTGTTCACATTGAATTTCAATAAATTTAAAATTTCCTGCTTTTCCGTTGATCCATTGATAATTTTGTACAATAAAATTTGCTCGTGGAATTCTCTTCCAGTAGAATGTATTATACTAATTTTTTCTAGCAATTTATATGTAGTATCTGTATGACGATTTTCTTATAAGTTTAATAATACAGTATAATTAACGTAAGAACTTTTTGGAATATACAGCACTAGTAAAAAGGATCCCATATTATACAGACCTATTTCTATATGCTTCTAACAAAACTATTAACATTTAATTATATATTTAATAATTAAATAATATAATTAATGCCTTTTGTATTTGTTATAATACAACGTATTACATGATACGAGGTATTACATACAATATTTTTTCAATATGTGTTCCGAAAGACGAGAGCTAACTTATGATCGATCATTGATTTCTGTCCTCCTTTGCAAAATATTACCATCCACCTTACACCCTAAGCAGTCTGCCCGGCGTTCGTGAAACAACAGGTACGGCCGTACCATCGTACGAATTATCAAATAAGTCAACATCCCCTGGAGCAGCCGGTGTGCTTAGAGTTCGTCTCGCCTTTGGTGTGAACGGTCCTGTGTTCGAATCAAGGGGTAAACACCCAAAAATTTCGGTAACGGACTCGACCTGGAAGGCCAGAAGAAACAGCGGCGATGAGACTCACTGCACCGTACACGTGACACCTAATGAAATGGTCGCTTGGCAGAACATGGCCCTCGGAGTGCTGTTGCGTCATCGAGTTTAGTCGAAGCATGCGTTTTACGTATGCACACCTCCGTGCAAAGCGATAACTTATAGGGCAAGATTACAAGGTACCAAGGTACCGCTATCGAAACAGGGTTGGCATATCCTCTCACTTTCAACCACGATTCCGGGAACTCTTTGATACATCCTGGTGGAAGTTTACGGGTATTGAAAGAGAACGAGTTGGCAACACTGACGATGGTGTGGTGGATGTTCCAGAATTCCCCCCAGCTTGACATAATGGACCTGAGCATATTAAAGTTGTTGGCAATCTAGAGAGCGGAATGCAGATAGCGTATAGAGAACATTTCTTGGGTTTTGAACCCACGGTTGTTGCGGTTAGGCGTCCTCAGAGCCGCCGGCCTTCGATTGATCCACGCACACAAATTAGACAACGACGAAATGGAGATAACCACGCGTAGAGACACGCCGGATTGATTGTCCCGATGCACATCGGATAATTTAGTCATGCTACTTCGGGATGGTCGATGCGGAACGCCTGCATATCGGGGATCAAAAGCAAGCAAAATTAACAAAGTAATTAAATTTCGATTTCATGAGTCTGAATGCGAGATTAGCCGCGATGTCGAAGATGTGGAAGCAATGAGACAATCCAAACGCTGTGTAGACTACGGTTCTTGCAAGTTGGCGAGCGCGTGCTGACCAGCGGATCTATAGTTTTAGTTCATACTTGGTTGCAAACTGCTAGGGCATGCCTCTTAGTTGGAAACTTTGGAACATACATTGACAAAGCTAGAACATGTACGTGGGAGAAAGTTTTTCTTTTTTTTAATAGCAATAAAACAAAAGGTTTGAATGGCCAAAGACTGTATTAGTCGTAGAAATTTGAGCGAAAAATGCAGGTTCGACCAGGACTTGAAAGCGAGTCTCTGTCATACCATGTTATTTTTCATGTCTACAACCACAATTCTCCACAGTAATGCTTACTAAATCGTGCCTATTTCTTTAGAATTATCAAATAAGTCAAAATTCCCAAGTTTTGTACATATTACAATGCACATTTTTGTTTATAGTTACAAAGAGCTCAAATTTTTTTTTTTTTTTTTGTGTAGCAACATTTTTAAAACAAAATTTGGGTTAAAATACTGAAAATTCATATTTATACTCTGCCAAATGTCTGTTTTCCAACAGCTGTGTTGGATTTTTGTATTATTTGTATTTCGGCTCAGGACGAATGATGATTCTGATGAAGGGATACTCAAAATGAACTTCCATGCCTAGGCCAGGATTCGAACCACAGCCACCGAGTGTGCATGATTGTTGGAGATCAGAATAATATCTTAATGTCCATTGCGGTGTTAAGAATAATGCATGTGTAAGGAATTGACACCTTAGCTATGAATTTTGTGTTTCTTTTTTGTAATTTCATTTGTCTTTACATGTCGTCACTTTAACTGCCACTTTCGGCTAATCGCGACGACGGGTCTAACTAATGGATGAAATTGATGAAGAGAGACTCGCATAGGGACACTCAGGATGAGACCGGGATTCGAACGTGAGACCTTCGTGAGTCGACCACTCCATCCGCTTGACCGCCGAGGCAAACTGAAATAACTGTTAGGCTTGTCATCAATGATGAACACTACAATCTGACTTGTAGGCATGGCCGTGGGCAGATTTTTTTTTTGGGGGGGGTTCATTCACAATTGTTCCCATGGGCGTCACCAGAAATTTGAATAATAGAAATAATAACAATAATTACACTAATAAAACAATCTTATTCCATAATAATAATATTAATATTATTATTGTTATATCCTTGAGAGGGCTTACTCAGTCCAGCACAAGTTTTTTTTTTTTTTTTTTACGTTTCATACAGTGTGTACTGAAATGCACAATTATTATAATTCGTTATTAAATTTTAGATATCTTCAAGAAAAAGCTTTAAAAGTTAGACGGAAATTTTAGTCATAAAGGTTTTGTTGTTTGACGTTAAAACTTATTTTTTTGAATTTTGAGAAGTGTGGAACCACTTAGATATTCTTTTTAAAAATTTAGCCTGGTGCATAGATTGTAACCTCAATCGCGAACGTAATGCGCTACGAAACTGGAGATCCTAGGTTTGAACTCCTATCAAGGGGGATTTTCGACTTTATCGGACAGGGAATTTAAAGGTTGCAAAGGGAATTTTGGGACAATCATAAGGGAATTTTCAGTCTATATTTCTTGTGACGCAGGAAAAACACTGGAAAGAGGACAGCAGAAGTGAAAATGGAGGCGTCGCGGATGGGCTGCGATTCCGAGAATAAATCCTGTTTCACTCAAGTTTCAGAATTCCAAATGTACGAAAGTTCTAGCTCGATCGTTTCAACATTTTCTCCCTGTATTTTTGTGATGCTTCGAAAAAAAATTTGAAAATGAGTTACAGATTTTTGGTTTCTGAAATTCCATTAATCCAACATGTCAGAAGTTTGTGGGGGGGGGGGTTGAACCCTAGAACCCCCCCCCCCCTTAAATACGGCCATGCTTGTAGGTGCATTATGGATCGAGCGCATGTAGCAGGTACAGCATATGATGAAACATTATGCTACACATGAACTATTACAATCATTACAATCTTAATTAGTTCTTTTCCTTACATGTTCTTAATTGATAGGAAGTTTTGTATTGTTATGCGGAAATATACTTTCCAGGAGCTTACGCAATGGATCCTTTAAGAAATGAGGAACAATATTTTAAAAAATAGCTGTCCTTTTTATCATCCTGTGTGTGAAAGTTACAGTATGTTGGTTTTCCTTCCTCGAAGACGTGTCTCACGGAGACTGCTTACTGTGGGAATATTGTTGCGTCCTTGTCCCCGCGATCTACGCATTGTTGCAGTAATTAAGTCAGAAGGGCAGAGGATGTGCTTCTGATATGCAGAGGCCAATCGCTTTTTACCACGTGATGATTTATTACTGTTACTATTTCGCAAGCTATTTACCATAATTCGCCATTAAAGCTGTATATGTTCCTGTCGGCACGTGCCGGGACGTTTGGGGAAGTCAGGCCAATAAAGTGGATGCAGCATAATTTCCCCTGCTGAGATGGGGAGCGAGTATTCCATGTCTCTCACCACCAAAAAGGGTTCGGCTAGGTTATTGCAAAGGCATGGGTTAAAATATTGAAAAATCTTTACCTATATAAGTATCATTCGCTATCAGTGCCCGCTTTAATACATATTTACAGTGAGGCTTTTTGGATTAGCTGCATCATGTTACTGTATACCTAGAAAACATTGTAGTGCTACTCTTATTGGAAAGGATTTACTGCAGGCGGAATTACCCGATGCTTCTACTTTAATTTTTTAGAGCAGACACTATCTTCAGGAAGCCAACACATCTCGGCAAGCAAAGACATTTGTGGGTGGGGAACATCCTTGGCAGATGTTACCACAGAAATTTGATGAAATGTATAAATTTCTCTGTGGTGTTACTTCTCCTGCTCCTCCCTAAAACCACTCGCGAGTTGTATCTTTTCACAGAACAGAAAAAAAAATGTGCTAGTTCTCAATAACCAACACGTATCTATACCATTGTTTTAACATTGTACAGTTACATGCTTGTTTTCTTCATAGAAAATATATGTTCAAAATTTTGGAACACTGCTTTCCTTTTGAACAGTTTGAATGTCACAATCTTCTTTAAAATTAGATTTATTGATAATGGCGACATCTCTTAACATTATCAGCGTTTAAATTCGAACCATAATTTTCTAATTTACATTCTGCTGATTCTTTGAATGTTATGGGTTGCATGTGGCGTACAAATGATTACTTTCTTTCTAGTGAGTTATATATTTTGTCATCTTTCCCTGCAATAGACTTTTTCTTCTTCTTCTTTTTAATCGAAACTTGGCCAAACAGGGAATGACGACGACTCACACCAACCTCCCCTTGGACACACCTGTGGTTGTACAATCTCTGTACTACAAGGCAAGGAATATACAGAGGATTTCCTTATCCTAATTTTTAAGTGTTGAAACATTTCGTCCATATTTCCGGAGAACGTTATTCGTTTTGGTCCTCTCTCGAGTTCTTCACCTCCTTTCCGCCATCTTATTCCCCCTTCCAAATAAAGAGAAAGAAGAAGAGAAGGAGGAAGAAGAAAAATCTCAGCATGTTGTCAAGGAGCGTGATGAGTAGATGAGTAGAAGCACATTATCCAGACAAGGAAACCTTTGTTCCAAAAACTCCCCGTGTCAAAACTAACAACAAATCAACAATCGCATGGCAGTGTTCCAGGGAATCCATCAAAAAGCAAATGATATAGCTAATTCTGGAACCGTTTGTTAAGCGAGCATAAATGAAAATTCCGTTAGAAAGAACGCTTTATTATCGCCCCCCCTCTTTCTTCGCTCCCAAATCATCTCGCTCTCCAATTTTTTTTTCTTTTTAAAGTTTAGTGTCTGCCTGACTGTTAGACAATAGAGGTGTCTGTGCAGTGGGAATCAATCCATTTGCACCCTGTGGTCACTCGGTGGGAATTTTCGTCACCTGCAGTGGTGCCAGCCTCTTTGGAATCTTCCTGTGTTTGTTTCGGAAACTGCCGCCGTGGCGCCACTGCGGTATGCGAGCAAATTTTTCCAATAATAGACCGTCTTCTTTTCTCTTTTATTTACCGGTTCGGAGCATGGGGAAACAACAGCTATATGCAGCACTGCCCTCCGTGATGTAGTGTTTAGTGCAAGGCGTTATGAAGGTGAATGTCTGGGTTCGAATCTCTGTATTATCGTACAGCGAAAAGAAACAAACATTCAATAATATTATTCTGGAAGATTTTCGAAGCTTCTCGCTTCTTTTAGTTGGCTCATGAAACTGCTCTTCCTTTCATTTCCAATTTGAAAATCTATATTTTACACGTTCTTTTTTTAACTTTTTATTTTATTACTTTTTAAGGGTTTCTATTCAAATCCGGGAACGTTTCTAACGTTGGAAGCGGCCCCGGCGCCCACCCAGCGTCGAATAACATGGGTACCTGGGGGAAACCCTGGGGGGGGGGGGGTAAAGGCGTTCAGGGGCGTGATGCTGATCACATCACCCCCACTCACGACCGGATCAAGAAAGTGTGGGGCGTTACCCCCACACCCCTTATACGCCTTCATGGCGTGGTGCTAAGCACAGGGGAGCACTTTATTCTCTTTTAATGCCTAATATATTTTGTTTCCATTAGTACCCCTTCCACTAAATGTCATCCATGTTTTTTGAATCACATTTATTTGTATAGTTTTTCGTGTATGCAAAAGGATACGTAAAGAGGATGGATGGAGAGGGGTGTGACCCCTCTGTCACCCTATATGGCGTTGTCACTGGGTGGGTGTTTGTATGTGTGTGTGTGGGGGGGGAGCGATAGATCGTGTGTGATTAAGTCGGCAGAATGTCGCAACTGCTACGCGGGAGACCCAGGGTCGATCTCTGGAGTGGGTGATTTTCACCAGTGTTCCTGCGCGTATCGGCTCTGGGGTTCACCTAGCCTCTAATAAATGGGTACCTAGAGGATTAAGACGAGCAGAGCGTTGTGCTGATCACGTCACTTCCACAAGTGTCCTAGATTGTTACCGTGTGCGTTCCTACCTCCACCCGCACCCCCATATTCCTTCAATGGAATGTGCAGGGGGTAACTTTGCCTTACACACAAACAAACTTGGGTGGTTTATAGGGGCAGAAGGTGCCTCCCCCTCCAAAGTCAGCATCTATGCACGTATTCTGATTCAGGAAAAGTGGCACGCTAGTGTATCGAGAGTGTGCCAATAACACAGAAGGCAATAATTTTAAACCCACCTGGCAACACTGTTTCTATATATTAAACCTTGAAATGCCGTTGATGATTTCCCATTGGTGCTTTGCATTTTGCTTGGCAGGTGGCATTTCCGGCGTCTTGCCCCCGTTTTTTTTAATTGTTGGTGGCCGTGGTGGCGCCGTTGGACAATGGAGAGCGCTGTCGTCGGAAATCGTCGCCTTCCAAGATTGATACCGGAGTCACCCTCTGGAACGATCCGGAACTAAATCGTCTTATTCTTGTGTGCGAACAATACTCTCCAGATTCCGTGTGAACTGCCAATTTCAACAATCGAGCGGAGAAATTGGTGCGCAACAATGTGATGAGGAGGAGAACGGTTCACTGGGAATCAATATTTATGTTGTTACTTTAACACAAGTACATAGATCGAAGAGTTGGTGTTGTTTTGAAATGGCCCTATTCTGTTATTTTCTTAAAAAAATAGTTCTAAAGGAAATAACGTGCAAGGAATAACTACGAAACAGAAACCACCTCAGAAATAAATGCGAAACGGTGAAACCGCTTCGGGAATTTTGTGTGAAATGTAGAAAACCTTCTAGGAATAAACGCGAAAGGTATAAACCTAAAGTATAAATGCGAAAGAAACCTCCTAAAAAAAATAGGAGAAATCTCCTACGGCAGTAATTCCCGTAGTGTGCGCCGTGGCTGGCTTACAGGGGCGCCGCTATATATTACAATATTTTCCCTGAAGTGATATGTTTGTTCCAAATATGTGCTTATTTAGTGCTTTATTTAGTGTTAAATAGGCCTACATTCTGAATTGGGCGTCGCGGAAAAATATTGAAACACTAAGGGCGCCGTGAAACAAAAACGGTTCGGAACCCCTATCCTAAGGAATAAACCTGAAACGAGCTATCCTCCTAAGAAATAAACTTGAAACGAGGCATTCCCAAGGAATAAAAACCTGAACCGAGATAGCCTTCTAAGGAATAAAACTGAAACAAGGAATCTTTCTATGGAATAAACATGAAACGAGGTATCCTCCTAAGGAATAAAAATCTGAAGCGAGGTAGCCTTCTGAGGAATAAACCTGAAACAAGGAATCCTTCTAAGGAATAAACGGCAAACGAGGTATCCTCCCAAGGAATAATCCTGAAACGATGTATCCTACTAAGGAATAAACCTGAAATGAGGTATCCTACTAAGGAATAAACATGAAGCAATGTATCCTACTAAGGAATAAACCTGAAACGAGGTACGCGAAGACAGGCATCCTTCTAAGGAAAAATAAAACGGGAAACAGAGAAACATCATTGGAAATAAACGTAAGACGGAGAAAACTCCCACAAAATAAACACGAAATGGAGAAACCCACCCGAGAGTAGACGCGAAACGAGGAATCCTCATAGGGAATAAACGCGAACCTATCGCAGGAATAAACGCGAAATGAGATATCCTCCTATAAGGAATATACACAAAATGAGGAATCCTTCTACGCAGTAAATGCGAAACGGAGAAAGTTCCTAAGGAATTAACGCGAAATTGAGGAACCAATTCAAGAATAAACGCGAAAAGCAAAAATCGTCACTGAATAAGAGCGAAATGAGTGGGCAAACAGCTTACAACCAGCTGCTTACCACTCCATGACCAGGAGGAAGCGAAATTAGTGGAAGTGTCGCAGGCACTTAGTGCAAAAATTACTTCATTGTTCTTGATTACACGCTGACAGGCGTTGACGCTGCCCTCGCGACCTCTTCGGCCAAGATAATTCCAACGAGCACCTACGTACACATGAGTGACAGAGCTTGGCATTCCGTTCCATTGTCGTCCGACTCTATTATTAACTAATTGTTGTTGTTTCGCACCCCATTGTTGCTGTCTCTCCGGAGATGAGCTGATGACATGTCCCCTCGCCGTTTTGTCCTGCGTGCTCACACATTGTGTCGCCCATTGTGTCCCCGTGTTTACTGTCCGTGAGCGAGACGAGACAGTTGAGCGTCGAGCGAGCGTGCATGTGCATTGCGTCACGAAGCAAGCAGGAATGAAAAACAAGTCGGTCATTTCTGTATTGTTTATCCAAGGCGTGTGAAGAGATAATCTTAGATTGTGAGAACCCTTTCCTCGGTGGGGGAGGAAGGTGGGGGTTGTCAGAAGAGGCAAGCATTGTAGCACCTAACTTCCTGTGGCGTTGGAGGAAAGAGGGAGAGGGCGTTAATTTAGTTGGATTTACTGTCTTTATAGTCAGGGTTGGCTAAATTTATGTTTTTTAAGAAACAAATATAACGTTTTTTTTATGTGTTAAATGTTTAAACACTGCTTTAATTAAGAACAAAAGACCCAGGTTCGATACCCGGTGGAGGCACATTTCACAGTGGTTCGGATCCCACTTTAAACTGTTGGTCCAGTCCCGATCAGCCTTACTGTGCAAAAAGTGGACTTAAAACACCAATTCAATCAATCAATCAAAACAAGAAACATAGCAAATAAAACATTTAAATCATAGCGTCAGGAAGACTTACTTTCTGAGAAGAATGGTTGATAAAGAATCTGTTGTTCAGACAAGGAAGGCCTGTGTTTCTATTTATATAGTAAACACTGGACAAACTTCTTAAAATACCTATTTACTTTAATAAGACTATTAGGAAAGGTTCAACGAGTCCACGGTTGCCCCACTCCATCCCCGTTTAGCCAAAAGTGGCAGAAAGGGAAGTAAAACAAACTAAATCCATCCATCTATCCCCGTGGTAGCTACCCTGATCTCCGAATTATCGCCAGCCTCCGTGGCGTAGTGGTTAGCACAGCGCGCTCCGACGCCAGGTCCGGGCATGGGGTTCTTTGTGATTGTCCCTTCATTAATTTCATTATAATATCATCCTCATCCTCTCGATTAGCCAAAAGTGGCAGAAAACCGACGCTAAATGACAAAAAGGAAATCCTAAATATCACATTGTGAAAGGCACAAAATACATTGACAACAACGTCGGTGAGTGCGGAACAATACAATTGTTTCATCTTCATACTATCCAATTATAAATGTGTTGCAAACATGCAACCATGGTGCATGAATTTTGTATTTTATTTAACGCCTTCCCTCTGTCACTTTGGCTAATCACGATGAAGAGGATGAGTGATGATTAGATGAAATTGATGAATACCATGCCCAGTCTGGGACTCGAACCCAGGAACTTCGATGGCGAAATCGGAAGTCGACCAGCGAGCCAATACCACTTTAAACTGTAGGTTAAGTCCTGATTAATCCTCTGTGTGCATAAAATGATCTTAAAACAAGAAGCTCAAACTATTAAAGTTAATTGAAATAATGATTATAGTACCTTCCCAAATCAAACGTTACTGTCCTTTACTTAGACTTGTATTCTGTTTAGCGCCAGTTTAGTTCGTGCACCTTCCTTCCTTGTTGCACTGTGCCACTAATTTCGTGTTGCAGAATGCGAGTTTTTGAACACCGTCTTCCTCGTTGGCGACTGCGTTGACGCTGGACTCACGTGTTGCTAAAGACGGCCCTCTTTACGAATGTCTAGGGTTTTTAGTAACATTTGTCCTTGTGTCCCGCAATAGGTTGGGAAGGCAGAAGTGACTAAAGGTATTTTCTACTGTTACGGCGGGCGATCCTAGTGCTGGCAAGGGCAGTGAGGAACGGGGAAGCGACCAATCTAGCACGATTAGAAACGCAGCAGCCAGTAGAACGAGGTTCACGTAGTACTTCTTCCTGCCGCGTCGTCTCTCTCGGTGCCACTGCTGTTGCCTGGTTGGTCTGCGGCGTAATCCCGGCTCCCCACGTCCCTTGCCAGAACAGGACCGGCCGCCGTAAGAGTGGAAAAGACCTATAATACCATGCTTTCATAAATTCCGTTATTCATTAATTTCATTCTTATACACGAATTTATTATGATTTATACACGCATCTATCATGTAAGGTACAAAATGTTTTTTTCAGAAAATGCTTCTTCGGTCCCCAACAGGTTTCCCGGATTTTTACTTATGAAATATAGCAACCCTATGAATGTCCTATCATGAGTTCCATCTGCTCATCATTCATCGTCATCGCCGCTATTAGCGTAAAGATGCAGAAAGGCGACGTAAAATCAGAAAAATGCAAAGTGTAATTCTGTCAGGCCCATTTGTTTAGTGGTACAAAATAATTTAGTAAAATTTCCAAAGTTAGTACTTGCCACACATTTTGGAGTTTATGGTTAGCAAGAACCCAACCAAACTTGGTTAATTCAAACATTTTTTTCCTGTGTGGATTTTTATCGTTTTTTTCCCTCACCGTCCCATAGATTTCCACATTGAGTAAGTCTCCTTTGTGAGTTCCTGCAGGAAAATGTGTTATTAACAGTTTTCATGTTCATCCCGACTTTTATCCGATCTGCTCTTGTCTTGCTTTGTGCTTCCTGCAGTGTGTACCTTTTGTTTCACCCCTCACTTCACTCTTCATCAGTATTTAATGCCCTCGTGGACTGTTTCGTTCACTCTAGTCTCCTGCTTATTTACTTTGCGGAAAAAATTGGATCTTTTTACCCTTTTTTAAAAATATAATTTCAAAGTTCCACGAGCCCTTTTCACCCTCAGTCACTTTTCCAGAACCCTCCCACACAATGGAGACCCACCACAGACTTTGGCTTATTAACGCTGGTCCCACGGCACCGTGTGTGTGTTTTGTCTCTCAAACCGGTGCTGACATCTTCATCGCCACCTTCGAACTATGAAATTTTAATTAGCTGCAGGATTAATTGAAGCTTCAATTTTTCACCGAGGCGTGCTTCCCTGGGACTCCCAGGTGCTCCAATCTGAAGGGTTCGTCCCGTGCACGCGCTGTTTTAATGCACTGCTTTTGCAGGATCGGGGACGGTAATAATTCAAAAGTGTTCGCTGTGGTAAGGTGGCTTAACTGTCAGTATGAGATTCAGCGGTGTGGCGCTAGTGTCGCTATCGTGCTTGTTATGTTTAACATTGTAACGATGGCTGCGATGACTACATGTGGCATAACTGGGAGCACTCAGTTAATGTTTTCTATGTTTTTTTTATTATTGATATTATTTTTTAACGTATATTACAAAGAACTCGAACTAGAACATTGGCTGTTACAATGACTGTATCTACGTTAAAGACGGATTAGGTCTGTAGTAGTAGTACCCAGGTCGGACTATTCTAGAGATTACGATCTCATTATTGAACACTTGATTTTTTCCCGCGCTTTTAGCGGTTTTGCATTTTTGGAAGTTTCGGCAATATTTGTTGCACTGCCTTCTTATTTTGTTTTTATGGCCTTTTTTCATGTTTTCATTGTTTTATAGCAGTTTTCCCTTTCGCACAAATGTCATGCAAACTGGGCAATTGACATTATATACTATGTGGAGGAGGGTTTACTTATATATTTTTAGAACTAGGGGACGGGGCTAGGTATCTAGACCTGATCATAATGTACTTCTAGTGTAATTCACTGTTCTTATTTGTTGAGCAACGGCAACGCTCCTTGACTTTTCGTGCATGCTTTTAGTGTATGTATTCGGCGTTTTTATGTTAATTAAGCCTTGGGTAAAAATGATATTTTATATTATTTAATTAATATTAGGTATTTAACCAAATGCATGCATGCTCTTCAACAATCATATTGAACAAAATGAAACAGAATTGATGGAAAACGCCTCGGTGAATGAGTGTGTAGGTATGTTCAACAATGTGATTGATATTTTTCTGACGAAAGTAAACCAACAACGAGAGAGTACGGTACATGATTTTGAAGGTCTTGGCAATTGTTGAGTAGTCACAGAAACACAGCTCATTTCTTTGCAGTAGTAAATATTAAGCATATTTTAAAATTAAAATCTTGTTTAGTGCTGTCGCTATTTCAGTTCCGTCGTCGTGGCTTCAGTCCATGAACTTCTCCAATAGTCAGGGATTGAGCTGTGACCAACTATGGGCAAGACTCATGAGCCTGTTCAATGGGGGAAGAGTATCTGCTCCATCCCCTGGAAAATAATATTGACTGGCCCAAAATTGTGCGTAACGAATCAAATTTTAATGCCAGTTTAAAGCTCTTGCTGGTAGTTCGTTGACGCCGCAGTTCGACAGCCACACAGAGCATGTCATTCAGTGAAGTGTGCGGAAGAATATAACGACACGACAGTTTGTTTTTAATGCCGTATGTTGATTCTCCCCTTTCAAGCCTCAAAACGCGTTTTCCGGAAGAAAACAGAGCTGCTAACTCATTACTGACATTGCATCCGATGCACATGGCATCTCTGAGCTGGCAGGAATTGTGTTTATAACACGAAATGCATCCATCATTTTCTTTCCCAAGCCCAATGCTGGATCGAATATTGGATCAGAAGAAGTTGGCTTTGATTGACCTGCTGCAACATGTGCACTATTTTTTACCATGCAGTGGTAGAGGGAATAGGAATTGCACGAGATCTCTCTGCTACAACCTGTTCAGTGTTAAGTGAAGTGTATGCCGTCATAATGACTGAGGATAAGCAATGATGATTGTGTATGATGAACGCTCATCGAAAAAGTTGGACTTGAGTGCATTTTGTGGATTTGTAGATGGAAGAAGAACTTGTAAAAGAAAAGAACAGAAGACTTCAATTTGTTCAACAATTAAAATTGTTGTTGTGGTTCTTGCTGGATATTAAACATTTGTGTCATGTTTCAAACATATGAAATATTTTTATTTATTTATTCAATTTATTCTTTACAACTTTAAGGATTGTTTTCTCCCCTGGAAAGAAAAGGTGTGGGAACGCCCATAGCAGGAGTGTATAATTCTCAGAATATTAGTGACAATGGTGGAGTGTTAATTGGATATGTTCCATTGTCTCGTTATTCAACTATTTACACTTCTTCTAACACTATGTTTTGAGTGAGTACATATTTTTTTCGCTTGATGTGCACAATTTCGTTTTGCGCTGCTGGGGATCGAATCTACGACAGACCTTTACTACAAATCCAGTGCGCTAACCAACTACATAAGCACGATCGGTTTACACTTTGATCGCATCTCATGGGCCTAAACTAACGCTTGCTGAAAACATACACATGGTCAATCTTTTGTGGTATCAATTAGCATCTGTGGTAAGCTCAACTTGGCAACAAGGCCTTCTCATCCACCTACAGAACAAAGGAATTAGGGGGCGTTGTATTGGTGTCAACTGTCTCATGTGAAACATGATTTCCGTTTTCGGTCTTCATGTCATTACCTTGTGTGCAACCCATTGTCGGTACGTTTCCCAGATAGCTTTTACAGCTGTTGTTTTGATTGGCGCTTAGTTAAATAGCTTCCATTAATTTGGACTAACTTATTTGCAGCTCTGTAACTGCATATGTATTGTTTTTCTTTAGAGAAAAAGTACTGCGTACTCATGCTTGATCTGTACAGGGGACACGGAAAACTATGATCGGTTGGGCAAGAAAATTAGTGATAAATTAGTGCATCTCCTCTCAGGGCCTCTTTGATTGATTGATTGATTAATTAATTGAGTTGGTGTTTTAATCCACTTTATGGACAGTAGGCTAATCGGGAGTGGACCTACATTTTAAAGTGGGATCCGAACCACTATGTATCTCCACCGGGATTGAACCCTTGACACTGCCTCTCAGTAGTTATGTTGTTGCTTTGTAATCAAGGGTCATCGAGTTCGGTGCCTGGTGGAGGCACATAGTGGCTCGGATTCCATTTTAAACTGTAGGTCTAGTCCCTATTAGCCTATCTGTGCATAACGTGGACTCAAAATAATATTTGAAGTCGCGTTTGCAGACGATTCAATGTGGAACGAAATGATTTGCTGGATGAAATAATGCTCAACTCTTTGAACATCCCTCATATATTTATTTCATAGCATTTTTTTTGTTCTTTATTTGTTCTGGGTACTTAGGCATTTTGTGGAAAATTGCGCTTATACCTCCGAGGTCATGGATTATCATAATTTGTCTGAGTTCCCATGATTTTTAACAGGCGTTTCGTTTTGTCCACTGGGGAGACATTTTTTTTTTTTTCGTGTTGACCATTTGTGAACAGCTGCGCGTATATCCCGAAGGTGCCCCCACTTAGAGCTTCGTGCTGCGAAGACCAGCCAGCCGAGGGCAAATCGGAACGTTCACAGGTGACCATGTCGTTTCAGTAATATTATGTCAGTTCCC
The DNA here is from genome assembly GCF_977018435.1 of Lepisma saccharinum. Taxonomy (NCBI): domain Eukaryota; kingdom Metazoa; phylum Arthropoda; class Insecta; order Zygentoma; family Lepismatidae; genus Lepisma; species Lepisma saccharinum. The sequence goes on along the minus strand of NC_139231.1, from coordinate 49,052,885 downwards.
TCGGACAAAATAAATTGCGCCCCCAAGCTCCTTTTCGGACAATGCAGATGCAATTGTGCTGTGAAATTGGGGGTTGGCGTTGTAACTTGTTGTCCCTTGTAAAAAGCCATGTCCCCAAGCTTTCGGACACGTCCGCGCATGAGCATTTTACCAATTACCCCCCCCCCCCCCGTCGCTTATTTTTCATTAATGTTTATGACGACTTTTGCTTTTAGCGTATATACGCAGAGTAATGCGTTTTGTGCAGCAACCGCTTCTCATTTACGCATTGCGTGTTGTTGCCGTAGGAGCCCCACACAAATGAAACGAAAGGCGAAATACAAATCTTCTCCTGTGTAATTTAAGCCCCAAATTGGATCGCTTTCCGACTCTCTTTAAATAACAAAAATTGGAGAGAGATTTTAAACTTTGAAACGCATTTTCGTACCGTGCGTTGAAATTACTGTAATCTAGCCACAAACAATTGCCCGTTAGGACAATTGTTAAGGAGTGAATTATAAGGGTTAGGAGAAGCAGTGGACGCACAGGCTCACGACACTCGTGTAAGTAATTCTTCTCGGGGCACATTTAACCCAAATGACACTAGAAACTGCCACTGTATTCCTCAATATGGCTTCAGAACATTTAATACATCATGGTTGATTCTTATTATGTAATCTTTGATAAACTTTGGCTAGTTTATAGATGATTCAACCTAGGTTTTGGTTATCTAAACCTTCATTTTACTATATTTCGATTTACACCCAGAGCTCTAAGAGCATATTGATAATATTATTTTGTGTTCACCTACATATTTTTCTGTCATTATTTTCACTGCTACACGTCGCCTTGTACTCAAAGGGTCTCGGGTTCGATACCCGGTGGAGGCACACAGTGGTTCGTATTCCACTTTAAACTGTAGGTCCATTCCTTATTAGCCTTACTGTGCATAAAGTGGACTTAAAACAACAAATCAATCAATCAATCTTCACTGCTACACAGTTGTGGTTTTTATCTTATTCACACTTTTTTTTAAAAACAAACAAACAGGAAACAGTAAAATATCATCATGTTTCATGTATTCATACGATTCACAGATGTTTATAGTGTTTGCATTGCGTAATTTTTTTTTGTTATTTTGTGTCACTCTGCCACTTTTGACTAATCGCAACGGCGAAGGTTAGTGATGTTTAGATGGAATCGATGACTGGATACTCTCAAGCAATAACAATCCCCAGGCCGGGAGATGAACCCAGGAACTTAGGTGGCGAGATCACAAGTCGATCACTGAACAGGTTTGTTTTACAGTTCGTAGATCTCCCGAGTAGCGGTCTTGCCTTTGATGCGAGCGGTCCTGTGTTCGGTCCTCAATGGCAGCTCCAAAATTTTAGTAATGGCCCAGCATCGTAAGGAGAATTTGAGAGCTACTTGGAAGCAATACCAACTGACTTTGGTATCGAAAGTCATGCGTCGCCAAATGAAAAGGTGCTTGGTAGGCCCTGGTCCTCATGTTAAACCAGAGTTTATTTTTGTATATAGTGTCTTAAAATGTCCATTCTTTGTTGTTAGTACCTATTTTAGCACTTTTCTGCTTAAAATTGAATTATTTTAGTAAATCGAAAGGCCTCCATCACAAAGGGTCGATTTACCTGCTACAAACAGTTCCAAGAAGTGGGTATTAAAATAGGAAAGTGTCTAGAGATGTATCAAAAGTCCTTTTTAGTCTTATTATAGGAGTTTGGGCCCATTTTAGCCACCCAAAAATTGTATTAAAGCCCTTGCAGACGCTTGCAATGACCTTGGCCGGCTGGAATACTTGAAAAGTAATGGCTTTGATAAAGCTGGCTGCTTTTTTCTCGCATGCTCGTACACGCACAAAGGAATGCATAATGCGTAAAACAACAAATACTGCGACAAAGTGAGGCGAAATAATAATTTTAAAAAAACCTACAGTAGCGAGTGTCTGTTGGTGTGTGGATTTTGTGAGCGCACGCGCGTAAACAATAATGCAAATGTCGGAGGCCTGAGACGTTTTCGGGTGCACCACGGTCTCGCATCGGCGAACACCCAAGGGTCTGTGGTGGCATCCCGGTGTCTTCGCTACACCATTCGTTCTTTTTTCTTAGCGCTCAAGAGACATACACGGCAATATGAAGCCATCCGCAAGGAAATACATATTAATACTTCCTCCTAAACAATTTTTCTTTCGGACTTTATTCCATTTTGGTGACTGGATGATTAAATGGTTTGTTTTGCCGCTGCTCCTTGACTTTGACATTTATTTGTCCAGGCATTGTTTCTTTGTTGCGAGACGCGGCCACCACATCTCATACATGCATAATGCTTCCTCGATTATGTTGCAATATACCCAGCTCAGTGAAGGTTATAAATTTTGCAGAAATGAACGTAACAACTTGTTTTTCGGAGGCGTGAATACATTGTCTTTGCCGACTGCTTCGGACTAGAGTCGTTAAACACGCTAATAATGCCAATTAGGGACAATGAAAAGTCTAGGTATGCCCCTGTGATTTAATAAGGCGAGGAGGTGGTTCCGCGGAAGAAGGCCATAAACGACATCCGACTATATTCCTACCCATTTTCTGCTTGTGTGTGTTTTTTTGTGACGTAGTGGTTAGTTACATTGTCGTGACACTGTGACATGTTAAGAGGCATTCGTGGTGCTGCATCTCCCTCTAATATTCTTCCAGAAGCTAGACAATGATGGGCGGGGTGCGTGGGTTTGGCGAGGAACCCCACAATTATATGCGGACTGGGCTCAGACCCCGTTCGCCATATGCTATTTCGTGTAACTTCATGGATGCGCAGGCTGTCTTTACTTTACTGGCTACATACCCTATGTTCTCCCATGTTAACGGATTACCGAACTTGACAAAAAATGGCCAATGTATTTCAAGTACACCAATATCTACATAGTAAAAATTTGTTGGAGAAACAACGGTCTGAGACTCCCGCTGCTATCCAACTACTATAAAAATGATCATGACCGTTTTAAAAGTATTAACGATTATAACAAAATTAACCGTAATTGATGTAATTTTAGATTAGCTTTTTCATTTTTTTTATTGTGTACACACAACTGTAATTCATAAATATTCTTCGCCTTTATGGACGATAAAAAATTCCAATTTAAATTTGAAAGTACTTTATTTTTTGTCTAAATACTGGCGCCATGTTTGACTTCTCGTTCTAGCCACAGTACAGAGAAGTGACAAGAATGCGCATGTGCTCGCGAATAAACGGTTGCGTCCCGTTTTTGCAAACATTTTAATGTTATAATATTGCAAAATTTACGGCGTTAACGGCTATTACATAGTAACATTAATAATAAAAACGGTCATTTATTTTACGGTTGGTTAATGGCAACGGACATTGATGGTTATACAACGTCATTTCTCCAGTCAACGTTTTGCACTGTAGAAAGGTAGACATTTTGAAATTACATACACACCAGTGGTGTGCTCGGGGGGGGGGGGTCAATATTCCCATCCTTTGTCCCAGTATTCCTAAAAAGAAGATCGTCAAAGGCAGGAAAAGATGACAAAATAAGGGATGATTACTCAAAAGAAAGTATAGTACCCTAACCCCTTCGATTTCTGGGCACGCAATTGCTACACACAGAACCGTAAGTGCATGAAAGTTAATTTGATTCACTCTAGTGCACAATTGTATTTTCGGTTTGTTTAAAATCGACTTGATGTTTGAGCCATTTTACTGCATCAAATTGTCATCAGAAGATAGTAACTCCGAAAATGTTGTTTCCAGTTTTGTTTAAATATAAATAAACTCCTCTGTAGAGCTCTTTCGAACCAGATCGACAGGTATTCACTTCTAATCATTAGCAGCAAGTTGGGTTACGTATCTCCAGTTTACTGACTTTTTTTTAATAATAAGTAGTCATATTCCTAAGAATACATTATGTTCTCTCTTCTGTAAATTTCATAAATTGGAGTAACACTCTTCTGGCTCTCAAAAGACGAAATTGAATCTGCTATAAATTTTAATACTATATACGTATTTTGATGCATGATTGTACGGGTGGGTCACAAGTCAGTTGTCACTAGCAATCGTTAGATTTTGTTTTGCCTAGCGTAGTGGCAGTCAGTTGTGACCTTGACTAGTGCGTATTACCCAGCATTCTTATATTGGGTAATACGCACTAGTCAAGTTCGCAACTGACTTCCACTACGCTAGGCAAAACAAAGTCTAACGATTGCTAGCGACAACTGACGTATGGCCCACCCGTATATAAGACACATTTCTTTTGATGTATCTTAGGGTGTAAACGCATTTCTTTTGATGCACTACTGTATATTAACAGAATCTGATGCACGTTAACATGTTATTTAAATCAGAAAAATATGTATTTTTAATATCAGTTTAAACATTGTGGGCCCTGTGTGCGCACGCCTATTTTAAGATAAATATTTATTTGGACAACAACGCATTCTGATGGCCTGTGAAATAGTCAACCAGCGTGGAAATATGTCAGCTTCGTGCACCAAAAATACCTGACAGACTGTAGCGTGCCAGACAGGTCGATTTTAATGCACGAAGAGAAGACATGAAGTGATATTGAATATGATAATTTGCATTCGGTACAGCATTATTTAAAACGAAATTAATAGCCTATATAATCGCGGTCGGCATCGTTCGGATGCACGCTTACTAATTGTAATTCATCTATTGCTGCGTGAATTGGATTATTCATGTTTTGTTTACCTAATTAAGTGCTTATTTAAATCAGTTATCGCGTTAAATTGTACTGCAAGGAGAAAGCTACTTTTGTTTTCTTGAATTGTTATTGTAGATTTATGGAAAGTAAACTTTTTCTTGTTTTTGTTATCAGCATTATTGTATGTATAGACATTATTCCGTATTGTTGCGATAATGTTTTGTTGTTTTAAAGTTATTACTGTTTTTGTAATTAAGAAATTTTAATAGTATTTACCCTCTAGAACTGTACATGCCTCACAATAATGATATGCATTTTATTAGTGTGTTTTTCAAAGGGAAAGATTGTGTATTCCATCCCTACCTTATCTATCCTTCATGCACTTTATATGTTCTTCCAGCTTCGTCTATTACAAATCATTACATTGTTATCAATCTCTCCTTTCCACACACACTTTCTTACACACTTCTGCTATTGTCACCATATTATTACTTTTTGAATTTAAGTTGAATTTAAGTTGTTGTCAGATCAGAAATTTGTTGTTGTCAGAATTAGTGAATTCCATGTTGTCAATATCATGATGATCTTTGTTGTCAGACTCTTACGTTCTGGCTTATTTTATTTTGATAGGTTAGGTTATATTGATTGATAATTTAAAATTATGATATGTTGATATAAAAATATAACTAAATCGAACATTTCTTTAAGGACCAAGGTCTGCCAAGCGGCTTCTCATTGGATGGCACGTGTTATCTGTCATAGCCGTTATGGCGGGGCAATGGTGGCACTTGCCCTCCCCAAGCTTTTCAGGCTTTTTGACAGATTTTTTTTTTTAGTATCCAGGAATATGAGAAACAAAGCAATAAAGAGTAATATTTGTGTTTTTGCAAATGTGACGGTTATTTCGAAAGTCTCCTGGGTGCCTCAAAGACAATGGGTACCTGGGGTCAACCCTGGAGGGTTAAAGGCGGCCAGAGCGTGGTGCTGATCACATCACTTCCAAAATGGAACGAAAATATAAGAACGAAAACTTTTTCGGTCTGTTCTCCCTCCCGCAAAAATTAAGCCCCAGGTTCAATTCGGCTTCACAAGTTACGCCAATATTATCTGTCTTTCCAGACTGTAGTCCACTACCTTTCTTTTTCAACGAGCTCCTCAATTGTCCTCAGGAGCTCCTAACTTAGATGGAACCCCTTTTCGCTCACAACCATTCGGCTAAGCGGGAGTTGAAGGGAGTTTTAAAATATTTACGAGTAATAAACAGTCACCATAAGGTTAATACTACAATGTAATTTTAATACACCCTGTAGTGGTAACTGCAGAAGTAACTGTATTAATACATACTCTATTGGTGTTAAATTCTGTACTCATACGTAAGACACGTGAAGCATTACCGTTACTTGTATCCCCATAGGAGATCGTACATAGAATAGTGGACACCAACAAACAAGGAAAGTAGATAAATAAACAAATATGCATTTTGTATGCTATTTACGGGCATATTAAATATGACTGACCCCCCCCCCTCCTACCTGCCTACTCCTTTTTTTTCTAGCGCCGTCTCTATCCCTTGAACATCAGATTTCCAACTCTTTGTCGCTAAACATGCTCTTGTGATGCTAATAACGGAGATAAGCGGGCTTAGATATTCAACTTTCCAGCACACACTAGCTTCGACAAAGCACTTATCGCTCTCCAACCCTCTTCTATTGTTCCTTTTTTTGTGCGGGTGGGCGAGCAGGTGATCAACTCAGTTTTTCCTCCGTGGACAAAGGACCAACATTTACATTGATGAAAATATAGATATCAAGAAATGCCTATTTATGTAACTGTAATGGAAGTGGAAATTTTTATACTTATTTTCTGGTCCATTATATTAGTAAATTTTCCCAATTTCCCATTCCCTATTTTAGTTACTTTGTATGTTCAACCATTAAGAAATTCCAATTACCCACCTTTATCTTCCTTTTTAAAATTCTTATTCAATTCTTATTCCTCCTTTTATTGTCCAACCAAGTTCCTATTTACCATTCTTATTGCCTTTGCAAATTGATTTTTCCCGCCCTTTTGGCTTACTTTCAAGTTTTTATGTTAGGTTTCATTACCTTTCCAAGTTCTTATTTTGCCTTTTTGTTTTCTTTCTAAGTTCTTATTTTCCACTTTAATCTTGTATCTCATTCTCATTTTCTCTTGCATTGGCTTCCAGAGTTTTTATTTCTCCCTTTTATTGTTTTCCAAGTGCTTATTTACCCTTTGTTATTGTTTGTCCAATTTTTTTACCCGTTTATCATTTTTTTAAAGTTCTTATTTCCTTCTTTTATTGTTTATGCAAGTTTTTATTTCCCTCCATTTATTCTTTTTCCAAGTTTTTTCACCTCCTTTTATTGTTTTTCCAAGTTTTATTTCCTCGTTTTCTTAATTTTCATATCCATGTTTCTTATTTGAGCTCCTACATTATACCACCCTTAGAGGTATTATGGACTCGCTTTTTTGCTAGGGCACAGACTTCATTTTTTATTTTTTTTTAAAAAAAGTTAATACTTGTTTTTCTCAATTATGTAATTTTTTAGAAGGCCTCAAGTCTTTTGTTGAACATTCAGAGGGTCGATAAGATCCTTTATCGTCAGAGAAGATAACCCCGTCCGGATATATATTTATTTTTTGTATACCGAGAAAAAAATAGCTTTCGTGTCCTCTTTTCATCGTTGACCTTTTTCTTTTCTTTTTTTACGAAAACTGTCGGAAGTGGAAGAAAAAGCCAAATGCGTTATTAGCGTGTAATTGAGAAACCCTGAATTTCAAATTGGCGTCCAGTCGAAAGGGCTATTGTGATCGCCATCCAGCTGTCTCCGTCAGTGCTAGGCTACCCACGGATTGTTTCATGACAGATTGATTACTTGGGCACATGTGGAGTGTCAAAGGGATCACATGATCCCCCTGGAATAAGGCAAATTTGTTTAATTCTTTTACCCTTCTTTATTTTATTTGTATCCCCCTTTGCTATAGTTTTCCTTTTCTCTTGTCTTCTACTTTTCTCTCTTGTTGATGATTTTCTTTACTACTGTTTTCCTTTGTAATATATGGCATTTAGGTGGGCCTTGCTCATCTTCATTTTTTAACACGAGCTGATACGTATTTACTATGTTCATCAGGATGTAATGGCATTGTATGAGGTTCGTCTATAATAATCGTTAAGCTATACATGTTATTATTATGTATCCTGAGTACATTATTTTCATATACATCTATCCAACTAAAGATAACCGCTTAGGACAGAGCACCCTTCGTATCTCCGACTCGTTTTCTCATCTCTCTCTCTCTCTCTCTCTCTCTCTCTCTCTCTCTCCGTGTTACTGAGTGGAGAGTTACTTTGTGTTACTGATTTTAGGGACTCGATTCGTTTGGGCTTACCACCCGTCATCCAATATAGAGCTGATTTGCAGACATTCGTCTTAAAAGTTTTGACGTATAATTTTTCAGGCGTTTCACCGTAGTTATCTGAGACTTCAGAAAAAGTCGCTGCTGTAATATCTGAAATCCTTGAGAAATTATCGTACATAAAGTGAATCTGTGAAAATAACTGACTTATTGACAAATATGTTCCCGAACAATTGTCGGTAATGTTGTCTTTAATCCCGATGGTGGTACATCCTAAAGTCCGTACCATTAGTTGGACCTCCCCGACAACGTAGTGGCGATGCTGTCGCCTTGTAACCAGGGATTCCCAGGTTCGATCCCTGGTGAGGCACATTGCACAGTCATTTGGATCCTGATTAGCCGATGTCACCGAAGGCGATAGCCGACCACAGTGGCGGAGTGGTTAGCAAAGCACACTATGACGACAAGGGTCCCGGGTTCGAATCTCGACAAGGGCATTGTGCCTTCATCCGTTTCAACATGTTCATCCCCATCTTCGCGATTAGCGAAAAGTGACAGAAAATCGAAGTAAAATAAACCGAAGGAAAGGTGAGAGCTGTTTCTAAAATTTCGGTTGGTGCCCTACCCAAGAAACCAAACTCATGCCTCTGAACCCTACCTGGGGGCAGTCTCCGTCGGAGGTATTTCGACAGTCGGTGAGAAGAACGAGCCTCCAGACGGCGGCGTCGGACTCCACGCTTTGTTCCAATAAGTGACTTGTCATGGAGGTTATAATGCATGCCTTTCTGCCTCCGCAACCGGCCATCCTTTAACACGTGACAACGTCATCACGTAAGTGATAATGGATCATTCTCTGCCGTTCCCGCTTTGGCTGCATGTACAGCCCGTCCAGAGCCCGAGCATGTGTGCGTGGATATTCCTGCCATGGTCTTTCCATCAATTCCTTACCTTTCGCTTACAGACATGATGAAAATGCCTCGAAGAGCATCTCACTTACAGCGCACTGTTCTGCTGCCCGCTTGGTGCACCGAATACAGTTTCCTTCTCCCATTATAGGTACAATAATAGTTGCAGGCTTCCTTTGCGGGGTACATCAGAAATGCCAACCTCCTTTCCACGTGACGTAGTGCACCCTGTACTGCATTTTGCAGACTAGCGAGGCGCTGGCGTCTGGACTCACGGTCAGGATAATCCTCCGTGGGGATCGTGTTGTGTACTGTAGTTACGTGTTTGTGTTTTCATCCATTTCAGCTTATTGCCATTCATTCTCATCTTTGCGATTAGCCAAAATTGACAGAAAAGCGAAGTAAAATAAATCAAAGCAAGCTTCCTTTGCGAGTTGGACAATATAATGTTCTGCACAGAGGTCACAGATTCGAAGCTTGGTAAAGGAATGTGGGCAGTTTAGTTCTGTTTGTTATTTTTCCGTGTCCTTACAATAATCGTTATCGACACAGTGGTCACATAAAATAGCCAAAATAGAGAAAGGATAGTAGTAGGCCTAGTAGTAATAATGATTACTATTGTTTATACTGTGGGTGAAATTTCCAGCAAGTTCCATCTACGACTATGGGTTTTATTTATAGTATGCCCCATGGGACTAAATATAGAAGCCAGACTACTACATCATTTTATATCAACTATCTCCTTCCCTAAAATACCTTACCACACCAGTTCACGAAAATAGCTTTTTTTTTTTGTACATATCCACAGAACAGAACACTTTTGCAAAGTAAGTACACAATATGCTTGTTCATTTGCATATGCTTCATGTACCGTGGTTCTCTCCAACCTCTCCTGTCAAGTCCCTTTTGTTTCTCTCCTACGTCTTCTCCCCGTTCCCCATCTATCCTCCTTCACCACCTTGACGATTTCGTCACCAGATGTGCCGATGCGCTCGTGACACGGCAATTTTCAAACGCGACAAGTTGCAAGGAATGCAGAGAGAGAGAGAGAGAGGGTCTTTCATGTTCAGTCGTGTTTGAGACCCACGTGCTAATTGCGAGCGAAGAAAGAACCAAGCTATACCTTCGGTTTTTGCATAATTCCAAACGACAACACGGGGATTGCGTATCCCATTATTCGGATTCTTCTGCGTTCTTGGAATAGCTGAGGTCGCTGCCGGATTCCTTGCCTCTGGACTACTGGAAACTTGTACCAAATTGACTGAGGTTTTCCCAGATTGAAGGTTGCAAAGACTTAATAATATCATAGACTATCCTTAATAAGAAATTAAAAACAATAAAGTTTAACATCAAATACTATGTTTCATTATAAGGACAAAAGTAACAACTGGATTACAAACATCGAATTATTATAAATTGAATAAGAACAATGTCCCTTTGACGCTGTAGTCGTATTTTCGACCGTAACCGAGCGGAGGGAGATTGGGCGATGCAATCAGCTGCTTGCATTGTTCCCGTTGTTCCTGCGTTGACAAATTGCCAAAAGGTAGAGAAAAGGGGAAACGAGAGGAGAATACAAATGACTGTGCACTTTAGTTCGCGACATTTTGAGTGAAGGATTGACTTTAGAATGTTTCATTTTACATCGCATCTCTGCTACTTTTGGCTAATCTTGAAGATCAATATGAAGAGTGATGACATTGATGAAAGGGCACGAACAAAGAACACCCACCCCAGGTCGGGATTTGAACCCAGGGACCGGGACTCCTGGCGTCGTAGCGCGCTCTGCTAACCACTCTGCCACGGACCCTGACCTGGGGACATTCTTGTCTTGATTAAGCTGCAAATACATAACACGAGGGCTGTAGCTTATTACAGAGAAAAAGAAAACAATTCGTAATACGGAATGCTTTATTACAATTGCATAAACTGAAGTTTATTTAGAACATTTAAGGTCATGCTGTAATGTCATGATTGATTTAAAGCATTGGATTGATTGATGTAGTTATTTTACTTCGCTTTTATGCCACTTTTGGCAAATAGCCAAGATGGGATGAGTGATGATAAGAGCTGAACCGATTCCGATTCTTGAAAATTGCAATAACTAAAATTTGTTCAAAATATTGACCAATACCTATCGGTGTGTAAATGTTATTCTCCAATTATGTGCATCAATTTACAAAGAAATTTGCTTTGGAATATTCCAGAATTAAATCAGAATATTAAAATAGGTGTTGTGTAATTACAAAATACACTTTTTCGTGCAAAATAAGAATAAAGTTCGAATTTTGCATAATTTCCAAGATAATTAGACTTCGCGAAAGTGTCGCGCAGCATTCTTGCGAACCCTGTGAAATACCAGTATTCAAGAAAAGTATCGGTTGGTATCGGTAGATGAATTTCAACCGATACTTTCCGATACCGATACCACTGGTATCGTCCGATACCGATACATCGGCATCGGTATCGGCTCAGGATGAAAGGACACTCACAAACACCCATGCCGGGATTCGAACCCGGTACCCCTTGCGTCGTAGTTAACGCATTAGAGGCTGTGTTTTTTGTATAATAGAGGGAAAACTGAGATGGATGCTTTTGTTACACTAGATAAGATGTTAAAGGTAGTGTTTTATTACAATTGGGGAAACAGAAGTTATAGCATCAAGCTGAGGCGTGCCTTCCTTTTGGCACAATATTGCTAAAAAGAGAACGTCAAAGGTAGGGGAAGATGATAAAGTGAGGGCCAACCACTAAAAAAAAAGTGTAAGTAACTCCCCCTCTTGAAAACCCAGGGCACGTCACTGGTATCAAGGTCTATGCAAACAAGTTGTACTGTAACAGACAAATAAGAGAGTAACCGTTCTTCTAACAAGTTCCACAAGCCCAATTAGCTTTTAGCTCAGCGCATTTTCCTCGCTGCTTAGGAATCTATCCACAGCATGTGCGTGTTCTCTTCCAGCAGCCACAGTCCCACAACGTGAGGGGTGGGTGTGGGTTGTAAAAAGAGACTCCCAGCCCTCAACAGTGGACACACACAAAAAAGAGAAAGGCAAGGTTTCGTGTCTGGAATGTATCTTGCGTTGGCGAGTGTCGCCGGGGTCAAGGCTGGTAGGTGACGGGGTCACCCTTGCTTTGGCACGACTCAGGTCAACCGATCCGTGGTTTGACATCGGAGAGGGTTTCCGAGGGGGAGGATCGTGCTGGCTGGATGCCGTCACATGCGGCTGGACAGTGTTAACACTCGAGGTGACCGTTTCTGATAAGCTTTCGTGTGTGACACGCTCGGCAGTGCAACCCACAGACTAGCAATACGGCGCCGTTTCTTTTCAAGCGACTTGCCAATTGGACCTACGATCTCAGATCAGCTTCTAAATTTGGGTAGAAAGAGAAAGACTGCCAAAAATCCGTTTTATCCTCCGATCGGTTAATCGAGACTTAAAACGGGATCCGAACTGCAACGCAATGTGCCTCCACCGGGAATCAAACACGGGACTCCTTGATCACGGCCACCATTACATTATCGCCACCGAAGTTCCTGGGTACAAATGAGTGTCAATTCATCAATTTCATCATATCATCGCTTACCCTCATCGTCACGATCAGCCAAAAGTGGAATGCATGCAACGCTAAATAACAAATACTCAATTTTTGGTTCTCACTGAATAGAAACTAGAAGCCTCTGTTACCGAGCGACTTGGATCCTAAGAAGTAATTATATTATTATTGTTGTTGTTGTTGTTGTTGTTATGAGCTCCGGTGTAGCCAAATGGTTAGCGCTCTTGCCATTGGTGTTAGCGATTCCAGGTTCGATTCCCGATGGGTTTGATTGATTGATTGAATTGTTATTTCAAGTCAACTTTATGCACGGTATGGCTCATCGGGACGGGACCTACAGTTTAAAGTGGGATCCGAACCACTGTGCCATGTACCTCCACCGGGTATCGAACCTTCATTACAAGGCAACAACGCTACCACTATGCCATGGGGGAGGCCCGATTCCCGATGGGAACTCCAAAATGTCGGTGCAGACCCAGCATTGCGAGCATCCACTAGAAAGAAATGGAGTTTGGTCTCAGATGCCAGAAAACAGTGGCGATGGGACTTGATGCGCTGACCACCCGTCACCCAATAAAAATCCGTTTTGGCAGACTGCAGGGCTTTCTCCCTGACCAGATACGTTATGTGCAACGTACCAAATTGCCAAACTGTGTGATCAAGATTTGATCTTACTATTGGGTTCACAAGGAGCTGTTGTGGCACGGAATGTATCGTGTTGTGATATATTAAATGTCGCTAATCGTGCAAACGAATTGAATTGGAAATTGATTAAAATGATGATGGGATATGAATACAGGGAAACGTCCATTTGATGGCAACAGAAAGACCACGGCTTATGTGAAGCACTGAACCATCTAAGGCGTTCACATAAGATACAGAACCTGCTAGAATGGCGACTCCACTAGCAAAGCAATATATCTACGCTCCTCCCTCTTTTCTCGAACACCCAGAAACATCCATCCCACATTGCATTCGTGGGCACACCACCCCCACTGCCGGATCCGCGAAAGCGCGGAACGAAGACCCTATTATCTGGCAAGAGCATTCTTTTATCAACAAACCCATGCGAGGAATCTCGGGATTTGATGACTGTTAGCATTTCCGTGGAACGCAGCGAGGCACCGGAGGTAAAGGAAAAAACAGGTCCAGCAAGCGAGGTGGTTCTCGGCTAGCGTGCAATGTTTGGGCCTAGCCTTGATCTTAATCTCGCGGTCCCGAGGGGGAAGTGTACAGTATATGTTCGGGCTTAAATACCGGCGGACAACATACACTGGCCGCCTCCTTCGTGATCGCATTGTATACTCGCGGTGTCTTCCTCCGATTGCTTCGGGTCAGTTGGTAATAACACACGTGGAAGGTGGACGGAGCTGTAAACCTGCTGGCCCTGGGCGCCTGCGGAGGACTAATGAGTCGAACTGTACCGAGAGCTGACTGGAAGCACCAGACTCCGGTCAAAGACATGGAGGTGTTCCTTCACCTTCTGCTGGGCGGTCCTCTTGAAGCCATACCTCACCATCTTCGCGTAAGGGTCATTGAGTTTGGTGAAAGATATACAGAACGTTGAAAATGGTGCGCAGGCACCGAGATTTGAATACGTAATCTCCTCATCACAAAGTGAGGTGAATTCAACACTCTAGCTTAATAGAAGGCGAATGGGGAACAACGGTGTATATTGAGGACGATTTAGACAAAATTGGTGTTACTATGTATCGATAGCTGCGAAACTTTGTTAGCGAAGGACTTATTCTTGGTTATGGTCGTCTCGGCAGACGAAGTGACCCTCCGTAGCGTCCCCCTTACGCAAGGGAAGGAAAGGGGTGCTGGATTCGATACATGGTGCAGGCACATAGTGGTTCGGATCCCACTTTAAACTGTAGGTCCAGTCCCGATCAGCCTTTCTGTGTTGATTGATTGATTTGGTGCTTTAAGCCCAGTTTATGCACAGTAAGGCTAATCGGGACTGGACCTACAGTTTAAAGTGGGATCCGAACCACTATGTACCTGCAGCAGGTAACGAACCCGGGACCCCTTGATTACAAGGCGACAACGCCATCAGGGAGGCCGCCTTTCTGTTTATAAAGTGAACTTAGAACTCAAAACAAGCGACGGATGAAAACTGATTGCCTCAAGCGTGCATATTCTGTGGCTGAGAGTATCTCGTCCGTGGTCGGAGTCCGCAAAGACTCTTTCCTCGGAATACGATCATTGATCTTCCTCCACGCTTTGTTATTCCTTTCATTGTACAACTTTGTTAATATTGTTAAGTATTGAGGAATAACAGAATAAATACACATGTAATGATAGTTTCAAGACAACATCATGGCTATGAATGTTCTTCAATCAATTCGCGTAAAAGTTGGAAATGTGAGAAGGCTTCCGGATGACGCGAAAGCGACCCCATATCAACAAATTTCGGAAGAAAATATACTATCAGTGCACAATTCCGACTAATCTGTGCACGTTTTTACAGAATTATTGTACAGTCAAGGACATTTCTGAGTTAAGATCCCATTTGAAAGTTAGTGGAGGTTATTACAATCCAGAAGTGTCCATAATTGTATATGTAGTTCGGAACAAAATGTTAAATGGATGTGGCACTGCACAGCAACTGGACCAATTAGAAAATTAATAGTTTGTAGCAATTTGGCATTCTGCCCCATTAGAATTGATTGATTTGCTTTATATTTACTTCGCATTTCTGCCAACTTTGACTAATCGCGAAGATTAGGATGAAATTGAAGAAGGGACACTTACAAAGAACACCCATGCACGGGCCGATATTCGAACCCGGGACACATGCCCATTAGCAATGACAAACGTTGACACTATTACCCAAACAGGAGAACCATATGATTCAAATTGAAATGAAAGATTTAGTGTCATAATTATGTACAGTATCCGAAAAATGAGGTACAGTCACCGACAATAAAAATGAGACACGTAGGTCCTGAAATATTCGCTTCCTTTCAAGGCGTTCTGTGTGTTGCCTAACTCTAAGGCGGTGGTAAAAGTTGCCATTGAAAATCTGCTACCTAGGTGTCCCATTTTTATTACCTGTGACTGTACAAGGGCAGATGGGAACGGTCGAACATGAGTGGTAGACTCACGATTTCGCCACCGTAGTTTCCAGGTGATCTGAGGATTGGATGGTTCTGGATTGGTGTCGATCAATTTGAGCATATCGTCCTCCATCCTCATCCTCGCGATTATCCTAAACTGCCGTAAAGTGACGTAAAATAGCCAAAATTAGAACATAAACTGTTAGGCATAGTCTGCCTCCTAGACATGGTCTTAAGCCTAGGGTCAATACTGGATGAGCGTCCCGTATGCTTTTACACCCATTCGTGACCTGGCTGTGTATATGGTCTCTTGAGGTCCGCTCGCTTCTCCCTTTCTTGGTGTATTTTGGTAACGCATTTATTAATAGCTTGAATAGGGTCGAGCGTGCGTGGAGCTTGTGCCGTGTGTGCATCTGTGCGTGCATTGTGGAGAACTTTATGGTCCTTCGTCCCCTCCCCCCGTTCTTTTCCTTTCTGGGTGCGTGGGCGTGTGTGTTACCGTAGCAATGGAGGACCTAGACTGTGGAATGGCACCGGTGTTTGGCTCTTGCAGTCACGTTGCGGTTTTCCAAAATATTTTAAAGTCTAGAGCCTTGGACAGGTTAACGCACCAGATTTTTATTGGAATATCGCTACTGTAGCTACCACACTAAAAAGCATATCTATAGTTCGTTTGGAAATACCGAGTGGTGCCTCTGTCAAGAACCGAGAGAAATTTCTTTGGTTTGGCTCTGAGGTGGGCGCTATTTAGTGGGTAGATTTCTAGGTAAGACATTTTCACTAGTGTAGTATCCTTCCCATGGCTTGGCCCGTGCTGCGTGGCCATATATAACAGCTTTTTTTTTTGCAGCAAATAATAAGCACCCCTCATTCCAAGTCAAATCGTTTCTTCGATGCCTCTACCATTTCCAGGACCTCCCCCATGGCGCAGTGGTAGCGTCATTGCCTTGTAATCGAGGGGTCCCGGGTTCGATACCCGGTGGAGGCACAAGTGGTTTGGATCCCACTTTCAACTGTAGGTCCAGTCCCGATTAGCCTTACTGTGCATAAAGTGGACTTAAAACAACAAATCAACCAACCAACCCACTTTAAACTGTAGGCCCAGTCCCGATTAGCCTTACTGTGCATAAAGTGTACTTAAAACAACAAATCAACCAACCAACCCACTTTAAACTGTAGGTCCAGTCCCGATTAGCCTTACTGTGCATAAAGTGGACTTAAAACAGCAACTCAAAAAAACTCTACCATTTCCAAACATTCTGTGAATCTTTCTCTGTATTTCGAACGGGGTGTAAAAGGTGACTCTTTCCCAGGACACCCACTTTTCATCCTCCCTTCCACGTAGTACATCCTGGACTGCATTTTGCAGACTAGCGAGGCTCTGGCGTCTGGACTAACGGCCAGTGTAATCCTCCGTGAGGCTCGTGTTGTGTTGTCCTTGTGATTGTCCTTTCATCCATTTCATCACCATACATCCTCATCTTTGCGATTATCCAAATGTGACAGAAAAATGAAGTAAAATATACTAAATAAATCCAATCGTATTTCTTAGATCTTTGGATACCTTTTAATTTTACCAATCTGCACTCTTGATACTTATTTCTTATTTTTTTCTTTATTTTGTTGTTTTGAATTCTTTGCATGCCGCTGTTTCCTTTCTTCTCTTATCCTTTAATCTTTTCCTTTCTCTCAATATATTCCTCTGCATTATCTCGCAGGTTTTTCAGCTTGCTTCTTTGAATACTGTTTCCTTTCTTTACGAAATTATTTTATTATTTTCTTTTCCTTCATCGTCGTTCTAAAGTTTTAGAACTCTCTCCGATGCTTACTTTGTGGCTTTTTGCCACTTCAGTTTCTCTGTACTTTGGTAACGCCTTTTTTGTCTCAACTTTCGTGATTTTCACTCCTTGCTTGTTCTAATTATAGATACGAGTATCACCATTTGTTCTTCTTTCTTTCCATTCTCTGGTGTTTGTTCCTTCTTTTTTCGTGTTTACACCTTTCTTTTCTCTCCCTTACTTCTCTGTTTATGTTTGCTTTGCTTATTCTACTTATCCTTTTCTTTCGTTTCTCCTTTGTTTCCTTCTCCGTTTACCTTTCAATTTTTTACTTCTATTGGCTCTATCCTATCTTATTCTTTGCTATTTACCATTTCTTTATCCCGTTGTCCCTTCGTATAGTTCCTTGTTTCCTCCGGCCAATTAAACTCAGCTTATCATATATCATGTTTCAAAGACAAGTGCTGCGCGTAATCCAATGGCAAATAGTGGCACATCAACCTGGGAAGACCTCAGCAATTTGGCGCTATTGTATGCTAATTCCCGCAGGATAAACAGAGGAAACGCCTATCCCGAATGTTCTCTCGGATAGGCGGCCGATGCCTTCACAGAACAGATGTCCGCAATTGAAACCTTGAATTAATTTTATTCCCGTGCAGGAAACGGGCTTCACCGTTGTTCTGTGTCGGCTGTTGTGCGGCGTTCCCACATGTATATTAGTCACTTTTGTAAATGGTCTGCCTGATAGAAAGGAGAGAATGGGTTGATCAGATTTATTTTTTCTCAGGTTCTTGACTGCCCGGTTATCTTGTTTGAAATAGTTAGATTTTTACCACAGCGGGTTTATTCTATAACGGCACGCTCTCCAGACCGAAATTTGTGTTTTCTTCCCCATGATTTTTCATTGTGAAACATTTGTCAGCTGACAGTATATATAAACATATTTCGTACTCCCAACGGCAAAAGTAATACTGGGCGAATTGTCCATCTCCATTTTCACTCGCTCTTGTTTCCCGCAGTGTGGTGAATCATGAATTGAATATAACGTCAACAAGTAGAGAAAATCATCTTCAATGGAATCGTGTTCCTTTAATCATCACAGGATGTAAAAAAAACAAAGAACGAAATATGATGGCCTGCTTGTCTGCTATTATATTTGCTGTTGGCTGTACCTAACATAGCTTATTTAGCAGTGGTGGATTATCAGTTACCTTTTCTCTTGGGGTGAACTATTTTTTTAGCTGTCGCTTGTTAGACTCAGTGAATGTGTTCTGTTAGTTTCAAATGTCAAAGGGGGATCACCATTTATCTTGATAAATATAATTTGTTGTTATTTTTATACGTCTTGGGTTTGAGTTTTGGTTTTAAGTACACCGTATGCACAGATAGGCTAATCGGGACTGGTCCTTCAGTTTAAAGTGAGATTTAAACCACCATGTATCTCCACCGGGTATCGAACCCGGGACGACGTTACCACTACGCCATCTGGGAGGCTTATGCATCTTATGTGTCAAAGTGGGATTATTGGTTATTGATTCCTGTATATAAATAAGTCATTTTGAAGGGTTAGTGAAAGTTTCATATTGAAGTCCCTGTATAAGCCGCTCTGAGGTCCACTCAGTCTCTGATGCTGATCATACAATACAACTTCACACATCTTCACCTCTTATGTGCCTTCCGTTATGCTAAATTGTCATCGGTGAGCTTTAATGAATGCATACATATAAAAGCCGAATTATTTAACACCGCCAACGTGAAAGATAAGTGCGCAAGAGATGGAAAAACAATGATGCATTCGTGGCCTTCATTAAAATTACCATTTCAGCATTAGCTTGGCGAGACTGAAGCTGAACAATTTGCCTCCTCGAAATCTGTCCTCAAACGTAGAGGATTTGTAAGAAGATTCGTAATACTCTCATTAACCTGTCAACCCAGGTTAACAGTGCTTCGGACTCTGTGTATCAAGCGTTGCCAGGCGCAAGGAAATTTCCATTAGGCGCTAACACTTCAGTGTTCATTTCAGATTTCTCATTATCATGAAAATAGCGCTGTAAAATTGTGGCAACCAAGTGATATTTCCACACACACTGCGAGAACTTAACTTTGTAATTTCAAAACGTTATTCTGGAAAAATTTGAATTATACAAAGACCGGCAGAAAAAGCTGACGGTTTTTAAATGTGTATATAAATAAAACAATTAATGTAATCCAAGGTTATAATAATAAAAATTGCTACAAATATAATTGCCATTTTCAGTGCTTACATTAATTTTTCTTTGTTTTGAAAATTTTGTCCGATAAATACCTCCATTCCTTACACATTAATGTAGCCTTGCCTTTAAGTTGGACGTCGCCCTCACTAGCATTTCATTCGGAATTGCCGCTATTTCGTTGCGAATAGCTAACTTGAGATCACCAATTGTTGTTCAAATGGTTCAAATGTTCAAGAATGGTGTTTACCTTGGACACAATTGGATTGTTGTGTGAGTTCTTTCAACGGCGGAGTGGGGGGAGTCGCTCAACGCCATTTTAATTAAGATGAAGCAGTGGACTTCTTTTGAAGAAGACTGTTATGTTAAGTTATGTTTCCATAACTGCAGTTCGTTATGTGAATATGCTGAACAACTTCCTTATACCGGAATTAGCTAGACGTGGAATTAATTGTGCAAACATTTGGTTCCAACAAGATGGTGCTACTGCGCATACTGCACGGATCTCAATGGGCATGGTTCGGGAAATGTTTCCTGGACCTGTAGTGTCAAGAAATGGTGACGTTCCCTGGCCTCCTTGCTCCCCGGATCTAACGATGTGTGATTATTTCCTCTGGGGCTACCTCAAATCAAAAGTGTATGTTGAAAGACCTCACACAATTGGTGATCTCAAGTTAGCTATTCGCAACGAAATGGCGGCAACTCCGAATGAAATGCGGAGGGCGACGTCCAACTTAAAGGCAAGGCTACATGAATGTGTAAGGAATGGAGGTCATCATTTATCGGACACAATTTTCAAAACAAAGAAAAATTAATGTAAGCACTGAAAATGGCAATTATTTTTGTAGCAATTTTGACCATTAAACCTTGCATTACATTAATTGTTTTATTTATATACACATTTCAAAACCGTCAGCTTTTTCTGCCAGTCCCTTGTATCCCTGTATCGAAATATGTTACGTATACCCACAGAGGTGTGCCTAAGGGTGAGCTAGTGGGGTCATATTCACCAATTGGCTCCGAAAAGTCAAATGCTGGAAAATATGACAAAAATCTGACTAATAAAAAACGAAGCCCCTTACCAAAAAATCTGGGCACGCAAAGTTTCCCCAAATACATCTCCATCTCCCACAGTGCTGTGTGATGTACCCATTGAAAATATATTAATTCTAATACGACTGATGGATGAAGAGGAAGGCGTCTGATACCTTGCGGTTGTTCCAGTTCGATCTCCTTTACCCCCTTTCATCTCTTTTAGCATCTTCCTCATCTCCACATAGTCTCAATAGCTATTCAGGTTTTGCTATCCTAGTATATACTGTGATAATTTATTGTTTGTGATATCATTAAAAGAACTTTTGGGAAACTAAGAAAAAAAAAGGGTTTTATATACAGTGTTGCAAGTTGCACAAATAATTCTCTTTACGCTTGGCAATTTTCTTGTTTGCAGTGGGCCTCTGTTGCTTCCTGGTTCTTCCGCGGCGCGGCGCGACCAACCACCGCCAGTGACATCTTTGCTCCATTTTTCACGGTAAAGGAAAAAGTCCTGAGAAGTTTTTCTCGTTTATTTTCTCTCTCTCTCTCTCTTACTTTTTTCCTCATACCATTTTGCCATCCCCACAGGCGGGACCTCAATTGCTAGAAGTGATTAGATTAAATAGGTGTATTGAGACCATTACAGTTTCATCAAGCCAACCTTGTATCTCTCCCCCTCGTTGAATTTTTTTTAATCTCCCCTCGGGACTCAAAAATAGCTGTGAATCTTATAAGGAGACAGATTGGTTTTAAAAAGCCTTGGAATCTTCTTATCCCCTCCCCATCTTCTCAGTTTTCCCTCTTTTTTTTTAATACCCTTGAGCATGTAGACGCTAAAATGGGGGGAGAGAATGTTATGATAGGGACGGAGCGAAGAAAAAAAGAACATCGTGTGACAGTGGAACGTCGTTCAGAGGAGCTGTCGTCCTGTGGTGAATGGTTTGTCGTTTAGAAGTTTCAGAGTGGGGTCCTTGGTTCAGCTACCAGTGTAAGTCACTAACATTTGCATGTTGTCGGGGAAGATCTGGTGACGATAAAATAATTATGGAGAATATTAGTCTCTGCATAATTTTAGCATCCTTGATCGTATTATTACTGCAAGTGCAGTAAGATATTTCCTGTGGTCTAAGATAGAAACGTGGGAAAGTGTCGTGTCAACCAAGTTTTAACTTATAGGTTTTGTGGTAAACTTGATTCTGTACCATTCACATGTTAATTTTTCTTGAGTGCGGTCGAATTCCACCTAAGCTTGAGTGTTCCTTTGCAAGAATGCCTTCATCAATTTCATCCAACTATATATCATTCAATCACCATTAGAAATCAATCACCTTAGATCTTCCAGGCAGATATTCTGAATTCTGAAACTACTTCTGTTTAAAATACCCCAAGAACTTTTAGGTGGATATTCTTAATTCTGAAAGACTACACCCGTTTCGATATTACCCTTGGCACGTATTTTAAATTCTGAAAGAATACATCCTTGTAGATATCACCTTAGAGCTTTCAGACAGATATTCTGCTTCGAAATCAGACTTTTTTACAGATCGGATATGCTAGAGTCAAGAAGAAAAAATAACTTGTAACCTGTCCGGGGCAGATATTTTTAATTCTGAAAGCCTACTTCTGTTTATGCTCTAGGGCTTTCAACAGAATTTTTGTGTGAATTGGTTGCATTGTTGACTGAATTTTTGTAATAGCTGACTGGCTGAAAGAGTTAGCCTTCTTGCTATTACAAAAAACTCAAGTCACACAGAAGGAAGCCTCAAGAAGGTTCTGCCGAAAGCTGGACTGTGGTTTATAAACATAGTCTTTCAGAATATCACTGTCAATCTTAGAGACCTAGGACAGACATGAAAAGATAGCTTCTGAGGTAAGTCCTTGATCCAGGAGACCCTTAGATCCTTCTAACAGAACGACAATTACTTAACTCCAGTAATTGTGCTATCACAGCCCAACCCTCTCCAATAGCTGCGTGCGTCCCGTGCTTAAAAAGAAGGTGGGCAGGAGGGGAGTCAAGAAAGAGCGTTCCCCCATTGAAGTAATCGCGCAATTTTGATTGTCGCGCGATGGCTGACAGTAAAGACCGGAAGCGTTTCCTCTAAGACCGGAACCCGGAGTCACACGACAATCCGTGGCCACTGTTTTCGTGAGCTCGGTTCTTGTCACGAACTTAATGTGAATATCAAGCTCCGCAATCGAAGTCCAGATCGCTGAGTGTGACAGATAGGAGACGGTCGGAGGCGAGTCAATCTCTTTCCAGGGGGAGGTCGACGGTTACTGCCGCCGTGCATGTGAGGTTGACATAACCGTTTTACATGAGCTTGAGTTCCGGTTTGCAAGCTCAGTATCTCTTTATGTGAGGCATGTAATGTGGGAGCCTAAATTGGAGCGCGACGAAAGGAAGGCTGACAGGTCTTGATACTCTAGGATCTGTAAGCTTGCCTCGGTGGGTTCTTACAGGAATACTTTGTGACAGGGATGGGTGGGTACTAAAGTCAATGATTTCATTCTTTAAATTTATCGCCGAGTTTCTGCTACTTTTGGCTAATCGGGAAGATGAGGATGAGTGATGGTGTGGGACACCCACAAAGAACACCCATGTGCAGGTCAGGGGCCCCTGGCTCGTAGCGCACTGTGCTAACTACTTCGCTATGCAGGTCGGCTAAAGTCAAAGAGGAATAACTTGCAACATGAGTGGATTGGAGGATGCTTAAGTCAACGAGAAATAACCTACAGTAGGCATGGCTTCAGGAGTACTACTGTCAGCGACGAATAACTTGTACCACGCGGGTTTTACCACGCGTGCAACTTGCAGTAGAATTGGTTTGGAAACAATTTAAACCAACGAAAAACAACTTGTAACTAGCTGTTTCGAGGATACTAAACAACGCATAGATTGGGAGTTACTAAAATCAGCGAGGAATAACTTCCAGGAGCAATCATTTCAAGAGACACGATTGGTCCATACCGTATCTCTACCCATGAGAGCCAACTTTCAACCTGACATATTATGTTTTCCTGTACGTGTTTCTCGCGATCTCCATTATAAACCGTTTTTCGGTTTGTGCAGTCACAGACACTTCTGGGTTGTAACTATCTCATTGAAAAATGGTATTGTTACAACTTAGAAGCGTCCGTTACTGTACGTGGAGCGACTAAGGGTCGTAAACGACACTCCAACTTATTTCCTCCACTGATTCGTGCGTGCATGTCAAGAGGTGCGTTGAGGGGTCTCGGAAAGCAAGGATTTCAGGTAAATCCTAGGATAATTTCCTGCTTGGGCCTCCGCCGAGGTATACATGGCGGGGAAGGCCGTTGATTGCAGGGGCACGATGTGGGTCAATCGTCTCTTGCAGTCTTGGGTCAAGGACGCTTCGTGACCCCTTGCCGGCTCTTAATACAGGCAGGGAGTTACGTAAAGCTCCATTGTGCCAGTTGGCTGCATTGAGCACCGACACGTATGCATCATTGCAGCTTTTATCTCGCAGAATTGCCATCTGTTCGATGTTCGTATGATTCTTTACTCTTTCAATCCCGAATGGCTTATAAACTCTTTGTATTCATTCCTCACTCTAGGCGCAGAACTTTTATTCCTGAGTGGAGTGATTCCTAATTACCCTTTAGAATCCTCAATGGAATCACTAAAACATACTTTTGTGATGGCAGTCTAAGTCTAGTAACTTCTGATCCTAGTTGGAATCACTGGCTATTCACTCTTTTGCTTCTAGTCTTTATGCAGTAACTCCCAGTCCATCCTTTCCTTAAGACTTGGCCACATCAGATCCAGAAATTTAAAATCCTAATTAGCATTATTAAGTATCACTTCATCTGCTTTTATCTTAGGTTTAGTACTTTAGTCCTAATTGGAATCACTATGACCTCTAGTTACATGTGATTTATGTTGGAATCATTAGCTATCCTTTTCCCTGGTTCCATCTTCAGTCTGGTAACAACTACTCCTAATTGGAATCGCTGACTTTTCCTTCCTCTTCTTCTACCCAAGAACAGTAACCTTTGATCCTCGTTGTAATCACTAGCTACTATCATTCCCTCTGCTTCCAGCTAAGGTCTAGTAACTTCTATTCCTAATTGGAATCACTGTGCTATCTCTAGTTACATTTAATTCGTGCTGGAATCATTAGTTATTCTTTTCACAGTTTCCATCTCGAGTCTTGTAACGTCTACTCCTAATTGGAATCACTGACTATTCCTTCCTCTTCTTCTACCCAAGAACAGTATCCTTTGATGCTCGTTGTAATCACTAGCTACTATCATTCCCTCTGCTTCCAGCTAAGGTCTAGTAACTTCTATTCCTAATTGGAATCACTGTGCTATCTCTAGTTACATTTAATTCGTGCTGGAATCATTAGTTATTCTTTTCACAGTTTCCATCTCGAGTCTTGTAACGTCTACTCCTAATTGGAATCACTGACTATTCCTTCCTCTTCTTCTACCCAAGAACAGTATCCTTTGATGCTCGTTATAATCACTAGCTACTATCATTCCCTCTGCTTCCACCTAAGGTCTAGTAACTTCTATTCCTAATTGGAATCACTGTGCTATCTCTAGTTACATTTAATTCGTGCTGGAATCTTGAGCTATCCTCTCGCTGTTTCCACCTTGAGTCTGGTAACGTTTACTCCTAATCACTATGCTATCTCTAGTTACATATTTAATTCATGGTGGAATCACTAGCTATCCTGTCCCCTGTTTCCATCTTGGCTCTAGTAACACTAACTAACTCTCTAGCCTTCTTGAATCCGAAGGTTTATGGCTGCAGCAACACAAGCCTTCGATCTGTCCCTATCCTGGGCCAGATCAATCCAATCTTTTCCATCCTTACTGATTTCCTTTAGGTCCATATCAAAGTTATCCCTCCATCTTCGTCTTGGCCCTCTTACTATCAGGGTTACCAACAAGAATCCTGTAAACTCTTATTTCCAATTCGTGCCACATGGCCTTTCGTGCCACATGGCCTGCTCACCTAAGTCTTCTTGATTTAATTATTCTAATAAGTAAAATAATAATTCTAGTAACATCCAGTTTCAATTGGGATCACAGACTATTCCTTCCCCTGCTTCTAGCCAGGAACAGTAACCTTTGGTCCTCGTTATAATCACTAGCTATCATTCCCTCTGCTTCCAACCCAGGTCTAGTAACTTTTATTCCTAATTGGAATCTCTTCCACAATTCCTATATCTGTTTCCATTTTAGATAGTTCGCACCTGAGCAGCAGCTGAGCAGGACGCAAGTTTTAAAACAGTCATACTGAAGAAGGGTAGCGCTAAGGGCAGTAATTTTGGTCTGGTAACTTCTAATCCAACAAGTGACTATCGTTTCCGCCTTATTCTAATCAAGCTCGACCAACTTTTTATCCTCGTTGAAGTCACAAGAAAATTTTACTTCTACTTCCAACCTAGTTCCATTAACTTACAATTAGCTGTCCTTTCCTCTGCTTCCAGCCTAGATGTAGTAACTTCTATTCTCCATTGGAACCACTGCCTATCCCTTTCCTTCACCTCCACAGAGCTATCTCCGAACCCTGTTATTTGGCTCGGCCATGAAGGCGATCAATCTAGAAACCCGATCATTTGTGTCAAGCCATGCCTCGGCATGGGACCTTGATAAGCAGGGAACGAAAGCGGAAAAGGGGGAGGGGGGAGAGTTTTTGTGTGAGATTGGTCGGTACCAGCAGGTGACACCTCTTCCACGACGCAGAAGCTAAAGAGGGGGTTGGTTCATCAAGCTCTGAAGACCTTTCGGGGCAGGGGATGAAATACGTGTAGGGGTGTCGACGTTCTACTTCAAAAGCTGGAGGGACACACACACAATGATGCCAAGAATACGCTTTATGTCTGTAATTTGGTTAACTGTGCATATTTCTTCTGCAACAATATGCGGCACCTTTCATGTGCGTGACATTACGACGGTGAATGGTGTGCCCGCCTATTGATGTGGAATGAGAATATTCTTGTGTAATTATTATTATATTCTCTATATAAGGAGAACGGAAGAATATTGAAGAATTTATCTCCCACCAGACTCTAAGCATTGGAAGGTTGCTATAACCTAACCTACTACGGGAATATTCTAGAGAATGTAGATTCTTTCGAATATGAGAACAGTCGAGACATCTCTGTACTGAGCTATTCGGTACTTTCCCCAGTCGATCGGAATGCGAGAATATTGGGAAATTTTTCTTCAGTCGGTCAGAATGCGAGAATAAAGCTAAAAGGTAAAGTTCCCCATGCATTCAGCACCGTGCCATGAAGGCACGTTTAGCGAATGTGCAGGTAGTGCACCACACATTATTGTTCTCGGCCACTTTCGAGGTGATGTGGTCAGCACCCCGGTCCGGCCGCCTTAAGCCTCCAGGGTTACCACAAGGCACCCAATGATTTGAGGCTGGGCGAGCCCCAGAGTTGCTTTGTGCGGGGACAAGGCCAGAAAAATTCCGATCTTACATCACTCACCCTGGGAATCGAACCTGGGTCTCCCGCGTGGCAGTCAGGTGCCCTATCGACGAGAATATTCGAGAATATTTCTTCAGTCGATCAGAATGCGAGAATCTTCAAGAATTTTTCTTTAGTCCATCAGAATGTTCGATGCACTGACCATGCGTCACCCAGTGAGAAGCCTATTGCAAGGCCTTGGTTGTAAACTATGCTGGAAAAATAAATACCTCACGTTATGAGAAAAAGAACACCAGGAATTGGGAAGACGATTAAGTGTTGAGAGGTAAAATACCCCCTCCCTCAACGTTATGAAATTCCTGGGAGGCTAAAACACATCTCCTTTTGTGCGTGCTCATTAAATACCAAACAATGGTGATCCGAATAACAGAGATGGTGATGGAAATGAGAAATCATCTCCTGTTTTTACCCCCCCCCCCCCCATCTTTACCGATCCATTCCAATATTTTGACTGCGCCTTCTCATAACGAGGAATGATCTTTCCAGGTTCTGCCGGTTCAAGGGGGTGGAGGAGGGGGTTGCTTTGGTGCTTTTGGTGTGCAGCGGCCGAAGGGCGATGACAGATCCGGTGTTGTTTCGCGTCCTGCACGATAGAGGATGAGTCACCGCACAAGACTCGTCTTAGCTTGGTTTACTTTTTTGGATTTTGTTTATTTTGAAAATCGGAGCGGAGCGGGCTCTCTCAGTCCGTCTTTTTCTCTCTTCTTCTCTTCTTCTCTCTCTCTCTTTATCTTGGGTCCAAGTTTTGTATCCATCACCACAAGCTTCAGACTTGCCGACACAGGTGTGTGTGTGTGTGTTCGTGATCCTTTGTTCTTTTATATTCCAGAAGAATCTAATATTTTAACGAATCGTGCCTAAGAATGAAGCATTTTTAACTAATTTTCGTAAATAATGTGTTATTTCTAAACGAATCATTCCAAGGAATCTTATTACTATTATTTTTTTGAAGAAAAAAAAGTTCGACTCAATGTTTTATTTCTGAACGTTCATTCGAAAGAACCTATTTCTTTCTGAAAGAATCATTGAAAGGATTTAGTATTTTATTTCTGAACGATTCATTCGAAAGAACGTATTGTTTTTGAACGAATCACTGGAAACTACTTCTCATTTTTCTGAATACATCGTTTGAAAGAACTGTTACTTTTTAATAAGTCGTTATTTATTTCTGAATGATTAATTTAAAAGAACCTTATATTTCTTAAGAAATATAACGAGTCGTTCAAAAGAAACTAACAGGCCTATTGTTTGAATGAATCTTTGTAAAAAACCTACATTTCTGAAACGAATCATTCGAAGGAACCTATTAGGTAGTTTTGAATGATTCATTTTTAGGAACGAATTAAATTAAGGAACCTATAATTATTTCAACGTAGTATTAGATTCCACCATACGAATCAATATAAGGCAGCGATTTGAAAGTATGCATACTGACACTTAAAACCATTTCTGGCTTACATTCGATAAATATTTACATCAAGAATGGACATGGTATCCTACTACAAAGTACGCTAAGATCATCAATATCGAAAACATGCTTCAAATGTATAACTTTTTACATATGTTCAAAATGCCAATATTCACCTTTTGGGAGCCAGATTTTCTTTATTGGATTGATAAGAAATTACCTTTGTGATATTCTTAAATACCATTATCTTGAAAAGTCTTGAAAGTAAATTATTTTCACTTGCATTTTCTCTTTAATTTATAAAATTACGTAAAAGTTAAATTGTTGGGAATGTTGCACGACGAATTCATTACAAATGAAACTGCATTCGAAGCATCTCTTTGATACACTCTTTACATACTTTTCCTCATCTTGTGGTTTCAGCGATGCGTTAATGATGAACAGAAAAAAAAGCATCACAGGCCTTGACACAGTTTCCAAAGAAAGTGCAAAATTTTGCACCTACGATTTTGACCTTCCCTCAGGATATTGAAAAGAGAAGGGAATCCCCTCACCTGCATCCTTCCCCGTTCTCCGCTTTTTGCAAAAGTTGTTGTTTTCGGGGTTTCTTCAAGTTTCATCTTTCTGGATACTGTGGATGCTGATGTACGGACAGTTCCTTTCTGATTCTTTATAGTCTAGGAGCCCCAGTGCGAGGCACGGCTGTTATTCAACCGACCTTAGTTTTTTAGGATTTGGAGCGTGTTTTCCCACCCGATCACAAGTAAAGTAACCCATTACTTTTCGAGTAACTTTCGTTTGTTTTGAAATCCACTTTATGCACATAAATGCTAATCTGGACTGGATCTACCGCTTAAAGTGGGATTCGAACCACTATGTGCCTCCAGTGGATGTCGAACCCGGTCCCCTTGATTACAAGGCGTTACCACTACGCCATCCGGGAGACCCAAGTAACTTTCGTAACCTAATACCTTTAGTAATGTAAAAGTATCCACATCAACTCCTCCCCTGGGAAATTCATTGATTTTATTCATTATTAATTATATATATATATATATATATATATTAAATCGCCTAGCTAACCATGGTTCCTAGCCATCTACAATATGTAGTTCTAGTATTTACAAGAAGAGTTCTGTCTTGTACAGACCTAATATATATTTTCCCTTCTAATGCGTATTTTTTGTATTTTTCTTATTCAACGTCACCTTTATGCCGTTTCCGGCAAAATCGACAATGAGGTTGAATACAGATAGATTCCGAAAGGATCAACCATGCCGGGGATGGAACTCGGAAGTCGGCGCCTTCGGTAATGAGATCGTGGGCCGGTCACTGAAGGCCCGGTATTTGTTAGTGTTGTTTTTTACATTAAGGCTAAATTCTGTGCTTCTTCCTAATTCTGACTGGTTTGTAAACCATCTTTATAACTTTACCAAGAATCTTGTCCAGAATTTAATATCGGAGCGTAAGTGTACAGGACGAGAAATGCCTTCCTGCTGACTTTTCGCCACTCTCAACGGGGGGGAATCAAGCCAGGGACTTTCGGGAGAGCAAACACGTAATTTGAGAACAAGAGGCTTTCAATTTGTTACTCTGTAATTTGATCCGCTCCACGGTCCTGGCCAATGTGACAATTTGCTAGGGTAGTTTTTTGGAGGGACGACATCCGGGCAATCCCCACCCCTATTTCCAGACGAGGATATTTTAATGCATCAAAACTCGTGGACCGTCCCCCCTATGCAATTATCCCCTCAGAGGACGTCAGACCGCAAGCGTGTACTCTGACTCCACCCACAAAAGCTAAGAGACCATTTTTGCTGCCTTCCAGGCGTCCTATCGTGCCATTCCGGGAACTCCAATGACTGGTATCACGACGGGGGTTGTCAATCAAAATGTCCATAGGTATAATTTCCGCCTCCATGTTGTTCTTCGTATGTTGCTTCGGGGACCGTTTCTGCTCTTGGAGACGGAAAAAAAACCCAGAGAAATGTCCTAAGAGAACTGAGGGGTTGATGAATGGCAGGAAGTCCTGTAATTGCTATGTTGGGACATATCATTCCCGGAGGACGACAAAAGATGCGGGACATGGGACATTGATGCAATGCTCTCTACGTTGTAACGATATATTTTGTGTTTTTAAGCTGATTCTCAGCAACATACACAATATACACAACCATACATTTTTGAATCCTTGTCCCGAGGTTCAAAACTTGCAGTACCTGAAGTTCTGTGGATGCTAGTTTAGGCAATAGACACGTACCTCTTCAAATTACAACTTAACGCCCATTTCCTTTTAGATATATATAGGTTTATTCATATTATATTTACAGAAGTTAATTCTTGGCCGTTATTCGCAAAATTACATTCCGGTGTACCCTGTCCCCCCTTCCCGAAGAGAGTGTGTAGACTCGCGTAGCCACTGGCTCCACGAGTAAAAAAAAATATAACCCTCAGTACCAAAAAAGGTGGCTGAAGGTATGTGTGCTGTGTACCCGGTTTCCCACATGAAATAAACTATTGGAATAATGTGAAAAGAGCAAGTGTGTGTACTAAAAGAAAGAGAGAAAGTTAAAGTATCCGCCTATTCATATTATCAAGAAAAGTCTTCGTTTCGCCCCATAGAGAAGAGACACCTCTTTACCTCGCCGTATCGCACCAAAACATCTGAGCCCGACTGCTCCTCTGCCCTTCCTATTTATAGGCCCCGCTAATGACCTAAACCGTTACTGGAAACTTACCGCTCCCCAACGGCCAAGAACCCAAACGTACAGGAATACATAGACATACACAATTTATAACATAAAAAAGGATCCAGTAATGATCGCATCATTACATAGTCCCCCCTTCCTGAAGAGAGAGAGATCAAAGTTCTGTAACCTAGAAAAAATAATAATAATATACACAAAACACTTGTTCGCAGTTTCTGTTCACTACAAACACACTTTCATTAGATAACACGACACTGACAGTCAATGTTCACTCTAATTTTGTCCACAAGTGTACTTCGAGATCCGTGATCTTCCCTCAGCACTGGAGCTGGTTAACACACGTCGATTCTTACCCGCTCAGCATCTCTTCCATCCTTCCTCCTGGACCAATGAGAGACAGTCTCCTGGAAATCCATCCAAGTCATCAAGGCTGCTGGTTCGAGTCCCGGCAACGCCACTGGTCTGCGCTCCTGCCGAGATCGGAAGACACCGCTTCTACCGGTTTCCACATGAATGGATCGAAGTGGCTCTACATCCGAAGATGTCACTGCTATGCTCGGCGCTAGAACTGCGTTCACTCGCCACCGAACTGCGACTTCTCGACGAAATTACACGGTAAAAGAATACGCACTAACTTTGCGTTACTTTCGCGATGAAATTGACTGCGGAACGACACTTTTGTATGAGTACTGTATGAGGTATGAGGTAGAGAAAATAAGTGAAAGATGGAATAAAGAAAAGATAGAAAAGTCGCTATGTACAATATTTACAAAAAATCCCCCTTTGAAATTAGACTAGAATCTGTTTCTCAGCTTGTAACGCATCCGGGATATATCTTCGTCTTGCTCCTCCTGCCGAAGTTACGTGCGTTCTCTTTGCTGAATTGGGTTCGGCTACTTTCCTTGCAAAGTCAGGTGGCGAAGAATAAGGCTTCAACTGGTCACTGTTGGCTCTCAATATTCTTCCGTCCCCGCTGTGTTTCATTTTGAAAGTATTTGCCGAAGTTTGCTCCGCAATTGCGTGTGATCCAGAGGACTTCCCCGAGAATTTACTGCTTACTCTGCGGGCCTTACCAGAGATAGGATGTTCCTTAAGCCAAGCTTTATTCCCCACTTCAAACGTGCATTTGCGGCGTTTCTTATCACAAGCTTTGTTCTTGGCGTCTTTCATCCTGAATTTCGTTTCCTCCTTGCTTGACATGAAATCTTGCTTCTTATTCCTGTCATCTTTTAATACGCAGCATGGCTGGCACGACTTACAATACTGGATAACGTCTTTAGTTAGGCCTATCCAAGTGTATTGTTCCCTAACCTTCGCTAACGTTTTCAATCTCCCAGGATGACAAGCGAATGCATTATCATGCAACGACACGAGAATTTGCGAACGTAGAGATGCAGGTGCCCATATTTTCCCTTTTCCCTTCTCTTTGTACTTTTCCGTAGGCAAATTTCTCCTAAGAATTCCCTCGTTGTCGAAGTACGAAGATTTGGCCTGGGTCTTCACCTTTTCCTTGTACTTCTTCGTTCCTTCCACCTCCTCATTCCTTGTAGCCCTCGCTACGTCAGCAAGAAACTTGTCTTTCATTTGCTCGGAAATGAGGGAGGCTGTGTCCAGAAGCCTACGTGGCTCCTCAGAATTGTATTCTTAATTTCCCTCAGTGGCAGAGAATGGCAACAATGAAGAATCTTCCATATCTTTACTTCCAGAGGGACGAACCATGGGCAGTTTTGTGCTCCGAAGCAAATTTTCCCTCTGTTTCTTCCTCATTTGCTTCGCACTTTCTGCAGTACACAAAGCGCTGAAATCTGCAACTGATTTCTGCACATTGTCAGTCGAACATTCGACACGGTCAATCATGTCCTCAGTTTCGGGGTGTGGTTTGCAATTTCCCATCGTCGCGGTTGCTTCAGTAACAGTTTCATTTCTTTCCATCGTCGCAGTCATCGTCGCGGTTAGCCCAGCTTCAGCTTCCACAGTCGACGTTCTCCCCTGCTGCGAGAACGGAAGCCTCTTTCCCACTTCCCTCTTCTCCGCAGAAAATAAATGAATGACGTTACTGTTCTCAAAACTGTAGCCTCCCTGCTTCAAATGTAGCGATATGCCGGCCTTCCTTATGAACCCACGACCTGCGATAAATCCCGTGAAACAATTGCGCAGAACGACGAATTTATGCTTAAATTTCATCCCATTCAAATGTACAGTAAGATACATTTCCCCACATGATTGTACAGAGCCTACTGCCAAAGAAATATTAATACGTTTATTGTTAATCTTATTTCCTTGTTTTTCCAGTTCTCTTGCGATCTCAACAGACACGGTGCTCACAGACGCACCAGAATCCAAATATAGCGTGAAGTCCTTTCCCTGAACCTTACAGGTGACTAACGGTTTTTTGTCGCCAGAAGTGAAATTTCTGCAGTTACGTATTTCCCTATTCCTCCCCCTGTTTTGCTTTCCTTCTACGTGTGCAAGAACCGGAGTTATCTGTTCTGGTCTAACGGTATCTTTAGAGACGGCACAGGTGGCGCCCTTCTGCTGACCATCATACCCCCTTCTCCTCGCCGGTTCTTCTGCTCTCGACGGGGTTCCAATATTCCCGGAAAGGCTCAAGCGGTTGAAAAGACCCGGATTTATGGCACTCATTGATACTTCTGTTCCCACGCGGCCGAAAGTGTTCATTGTCCCCGCGGCTGCTAATTGCCTTGTGCCACTCGCTGAAGTCGGCATGGCAGACAGATCCGGCGAACTGTTGTCCCTCAGTTCTGGACAATAGTACAGGGCTTCTGAATACAATCTCTTTTGAATGTCCATAGAATGGGTTTCCAAATCTTTGATTGTTGCGAATGTTCTGTTGTACAAGTGTGTTCTGAATTTAGGATGGGAAAATTTCAAAACGTGCTGGATGACCTCGTCTTCTGTCCCCCGTTTCTCCCTCATTGCGAAAAGCTTCCTGGTGTGTCGAATAAATGCAAGAAGAGACTGGTCTGGTGACTGGTAATTGTTCTGAATGATCCTTGCTATTTCCGAGTCGTAATCGACACTAAAGAATTCTTCCAAGAACGCCTTCTCAAATTCCCTAAAAGTGCCGAATGGTCTCGAAAATCTGAACCAATCTGCAGCGATTTCCTTCAACGAAAGCGGCAAGATTCTATCTAAGAGAAAAGTATCCCCAATTTCCATGATTTCCTGATAATTGCGTAATTCATACAAATAATCGTGTGGACTTACATCGCCGACGTTTCCCTTAAAGATCGGAATGTTTATGTTGCTTTTTTCCAAGATTTTGTTCATTTTCTCCTCGCCCGTCCTTGCCGAAGTTCCTTGCGTAAGGTTTAGAGAAAGTCTCTCAAGTTCCCCAACAATATCTTCCTCAGGCCTTCCCTCCAAGTTCGCATTGCCTAGCAACTTGCCAATGAGCTCCCTGTCTATTTGAATTGCCATTTTGTCTTCTGTTACTTTCTTTCCACTTCGCAATAACATATGCCTTCAGTACTTCTTACAAAAAATATCCCGACTATGAGCCCCCAGTATGTAACGATATATTTTGTGTTTTTAAGCTGATTCTCAGCAACATACACAATATACACAACCATACATTTTTGAATCCTTGTCCCGAGGTTCAAAACTTGCAGTACCTGAAGTTCTGTGGATGCTAGTTTAGGCAATAGACACGTACCTCTTCAAATTACAACTTAACGCCCATTTCCTTTTAGATATATATAGGTTTATTCATATTATATTTACAGAAGTTAATTCTTGGCCGTTATTCGCAAAATTACATTCCGGTGTACCCTGTCCCCCCTTCCCGAAGAGAGTGTGTAGACTCGCGTAGCCACTGGCTCCACGAGTAAAAAAAAATATAACCCTCAGTACCAAAAAAGGTGGCTGAAGGTATGTGTGCTGTGTACCCGGTTTCCCACATGAAATAAACTATTGGAATAATGTGAAAAGAGCAAGTGTGTGTACTAAAAGAAAGAGAGAAAGTTAAAGTATCCGCCTATTCATATTATCAAGAAAAGTCTTCGTTTCGCCCCATAGAGAAGAGACACCTCTTTACCTCGCCGTATCGCACCAAAACATCTGAGCCCGACTGCTCCTCTGCCCTTCCTATTTATAGGCCCCGCTAATGACCTAAACCGTTACTGGAAACTTACCGCTCCCCAACGGCCAAGAACCCAAACGTACAGGAATACATAGACATACACAATTTATAACATAAAAAAGGATCCAGTAATGATCGCATCATTACAACGTCCTCCAAGGTACCACACGTAAACGCCACGTAGTTGTTCTATTCGTCGACACTATATGTACGAGGGCAGGTGAAAAAGTAGTGTAACGTTTAACCCTGTGTATCTTTTCGTGGGTTTACATGTTCATACTCTCAAAATGCCTGCAAAAACTTGCTTCTAGCCAAATTGCCTTCTTCAGATTTATCTCTGATCAATTTTACTTGCTGTATATTTCGTAGAAAGTATTTCGACAGTGTGGGTTGAAATTATCGCGTCTGTTGCCACGTTTTCTGTAACTTCTGCAACGTCCTCTCTTCTTACTTTTTCTAAGTGCTGGATGAAGTATACAAGGAACTTGGGCAAAGTTTAAGTCCACTTGATGCTCAGATAGGCTAATATGAACTGGATCTTCAGTTTCGAGTGGAATCTGAATCACTGTGCAATGTTCCTGCTCCGGGGATAGAAACCGGCACAACTCGATTACAAGGCGACAGCGTTTTTTGCTACTCTAACTGTTAGGGGTTAAATTTGCTACATTTCTTGATTTTGTCTGCGAATAAGTGTTGCTAACTCACATTTTAAAATAAGTTTCACTTCGTTGCCAGCACTCAAGGCTACTATGAAGCCGATTGTGCGAGATGAGGGGATAATTGAAGGACACATTTTGAGATAACTTTGCATTTGAGCCAAAAAAAAATATTTAGAGAGATGTAAACACTCGCTTTTACACATTGCGAGCCTTCCTCAAGTATTGGACATAGTATTGAACAACTTACCTTGGTGCATACTTCATCGTGGTAACGTCAATGAATTGAACAAAAAGCTAGACTTACAATAGCTGTCGCTAGATGGTACTTAACTATACGATTTCTCCGAGCTCCACCGAAGTACTGTAAATACAAAGAGAGTTCATTATGGAGATGGAAAATGGTCGTAAAGATTTTCCCCTGGAATCGCTGGTTAAACTAGACACACGATGCGACCTCATATGAGGACATGCTATCAGCATTAAGATCTGCCTCAAACATATTTGAGACCGTTTCCACGTCGAGACAGATCTTTCAGGAAGATTGCCGAAGAAAGGCAGTCGGCATAGTCTCTCGTGTGAGAAAGAAGTTCCCAAATTGCCAGAATTAACCTTTCTCGTATCTGGCAATCTGTGTCTGTGTTTGGGGCATTAGCTGTGACGATTTCTGCGGTGAGAACTGTTTCCAACTCATAATATATCCCTCCTTATTCGGCCTTCAGCTTATGGAAGCTTGGCTGGAAAAGTTGATACAACACTATTGTTATCGTTAAAAAAAAAGAAAAACTTATATTAACGTCAATAGATGGCGGGACATATATTTATTAGCAATTTGAAAGATTCATATATCTCTTCAAATTATACTTGAGGAAAGTTATGGGCATTTCATAATACAAATGATATGTTTTAAAACAATATCGCTTTGTTTTCCGCGGAGTCACTTTCTCCTCCTCTGCTAAGTTATATTGGTAAACAATAGCAATAAGAACTTTGTTTTTGGGCTTAATATGGGGTCATTGACCCAGGGAATCACAAGTTGGACTAAGTTAATTATATTATTTACGGATATTTTTGATGCAACAATCTTGATTGTTGTAGTAGCACTGATAATGTAAGGTTGCAAACATCAGAGTGCTATACATTGTTTATGCAGTATGAGATGACAACTTGATGCATTCTATGGGGTATCTAATAAAGCGTATGCTGCGACAGCTGATCCTAGACACACGTACAGTCAACGGCAAAGATAATGGTAAGCAAATTGTCCATCGCTATTTTCATTACTTTTTTATTCTACATCCTGTGTTGTTTTAAGGAATGAAACTATGTTGGTTCGAAGCAGGCATTGTTCTCTGCTTATTGACGTCTTTATTTCAATTCATTGTCATCACATTGTGTAATTCAGACCGAATGAAAATGGTGGTGGACAATTCGCCTACTGTTTCTTTCGCCGTTGGGTGTACAACCACAAGCAACCACCCAAATTACTTAATAAGACACATCAAATAGAACAGGTTTGATAAGCTCACCTACGTGATTCATTTAGACAAACTATCCGGATATCGGCTTCATTCTTTATAGATAGTTAATTTTATTTGTGGTAATTGCCAAAATTCTGAACCTGTATAGCGTTGTTGCATACATTCAGGATAAAATTCTGGTTTTCAAGGCTTCGTAGTGTAAAAACGATGCCTCTAATCAGAAAGACATTGTTAAGAAAGTTGTGTTCCTTCATGGTCTCTTGTATACTGTGAAAATTTTGTTTATGACCGACTGCAGTATAAATTGCTTATACTATAGCTTATGTGTTTGGAGACTCAAAATGTGTGTTTTATAAATAGAGACGGGACAGAACTCTCATTACCATTCCTAAGTTACTCCCCTTCCAACAATCATCCGCCACTAATTTCTTCTGGCGCCGTTACTGGACGAAAATGCTAACGAAAATTCTATACGCAGAAGTTGCCGTTGACATTTTAGTAACTTGTAGTGCTCAAAGGTGGAAACACTACCGTAAAAATGGCGGCAGTCCCCTATGCTCACACTTGACGGATACTTTTGTCGTGATGAATATGTGTGTGTGCGGCTTTTATGGTGTATTGCTCCTTCCAAGAACAAAAGAGATTCCTTTCCCATTAAAACAAGAGGGCTGTAGGATGCTTGAGGAATTAAAAATGGAAATCTTTTGCGTATTATTCGTCTCAATGTGGGAAAGTTTTCGGATGCGTATCTTGACTGTTCTCAGGCTCTTCTTCTTAGATGTGTAAGCCTTAAATGAAAGTTAATTCAACGGGTTTTATAACGTTTCCACATCTCTGCCGTTCGATTTGTTGTTGGTTCTGGATTCAAATCCTCGGTTCCTTTCCCTTCCTCCCTCTCTCTGTTTCTGTCTTTCTCACTTATCTCTCTCTCTATCACACACACACACACACACACACACAAGCAGATACAGGTAGTGAGTGACCTGACAAATTTAAACGCATAATTTTGGTTTCGTTGAAATGATGTGTATGATCTGTTCAATTCATGCATTTTTAGTGCATCAAACGGAGCAGCAGCTAACCCCTTGATGCATTTCTCTGTGTAGCAGTTGGTGCATTTTAATGTGTTACAGGACAAAATATATATACATATTTGTGTCAAGTCGCACATTTTGGTTCTGTGTGTATATTGGGAAGCTTAGTGTTTGATTCGTATATTGATTGTATTGTTGTTTTAAGTCCACTTTGTGCACAGAAAGGCTAATCGGGATTGGACCTACAGTCTTTTAAAGTGGGATCCGAATCACTGTGCCATGTGCCTCCACCGGGTATCGAACCCGGTGCCCCTTGATTACAAGGCGACGACGCTACCACTGCGCCATCGGGGAAGTTGTTATTTAGTATAGAGTCTACACCAATTTGTAATTGCATTGTATTGAGTGTGACATAATATGAACTTCAGATATTCATAAAAAGACAGAAGGTTCATTATCGATGCATTAGCATGACGTAATATAGATTTCATAAAACAACAATATTACTCACGGATTAATAAGAACTATGGTTCCCACCAGTGGGGGCCAAGGGGGGCTGATGGACCCCCTCCTACATTTTGCCACTTTTGCCCCCGCACTATGCTAAACCTTATACCAAGGGAAAGTAAACTGTACTTACACCCCAGTTTTGGAACTCAATCGCCGCCACTGGTTCCCACGTAAAC
Organism: Lepisma saccharinum; assembly: GCF_977018435.1. NCBI lineage: Eukaryota > Metazoa > Arthropoda > Insecta > Zygentoma > Lepismatidae > Lepisma > Lepisma saccharinum. The sequence goes on along the minus strand of NC_139231.1, from coordinate 49,013,742 downwards.
TTTGTAAACTTGCTGTCATATTGAGTTGCTGAAAAGGTCTTGGTGTCCTTATGATTTAATGGGAGGACGTAACCTAAGTACTGACGCACCCAGAAGATTACTTCCAATCTTCCCATCTAAACCTAGAGAGATGAAAAAGTCAAGTTGAAAGATTAGCAATAAAATAATTGAACTAATGTGTGTGTGTGTAACACTAACTTAGGAACTAAACAGAAATCCTGTGGTGTCAATTTACAGTTTTTGTTGTATCTTCCTTCTTTGCCTTTCGGATATTGTTGTTCCGAAACTCCACCTTCTGCCTCATTTAATTTCTTCATCAGATCCTTTGTGCAGGGGCAGGCGCCGTTTACCGGATGACAGTACGGAAACTTTGGTCGACATTCCTTTAATCGTCTTCTTCCCCTTTTGTTTCTCACTGGGCGTGGTTAACTGTTCCCGTTTACTTTCACAACCCCCCTCCCTTCCCCCACAGATAATAATGAATTTCTCCAAACGACCAAAACTTCATTTCGACTAATGCCATGCTTCAAGACAGGGTCACGAACGCAGAGAGAAGTGCCAACAGACCGAATAGTTGTTCTTGGTCCTCCCTTGCTTTCACTGAATAGATTAAAAATTTCGAGAATAAATTAAAAACCACATTAAAAGTTGCTACGTCCTTCCTCCCTCCTACCTTTGTAGTTGTTTTATTCCGACTATTAATTTATTTTCCTTATTGTCAAATTTGCTTTTCGAGAAGATATTGTGTGAAACATGGGGGATGGACCGTAACGTCTCAACATATTGTCGATTCGAGTTGATTGTTTATTCTTGTGCTGCTTCCTGTATTCAGTTTCAGTTGCACACACACACACACACACCGTACGGATTGAATTTTGCACAACAGACACCCGGCATTTCTCCTTCCTCCGCTCCTTGGTGTCGTTTTGTTTGAATCCGACTCCTTTTTAAAAAGGTGGCACGCAATCATTTAAAAGTTTTGTGTTTTTCCAGATTTTCCCCCTGTGAGGGATTGCAGCTCTCATTGGCATATTTAGCAGAGGGCAGGGAGAATATTTGATTTGAGACCCCATAAGTTACTCCACATCAAATAAATTGTAATTATCATTGCTTGTTGCCTTTTTTAAAAAAATATCGTTTTGAAACTACTACTTGCATATTTTGAATATGTAGCTACATTACAATTTACATTGGGAAGAAAGGGCTTTTTCTCGTTATAACATTTTAATACGCCACTGGTGAAAACATGTGGGATATTGAAGTATTTGGTTGTGACGTGTTATGTACATTTGTGCTTGGTGGATCAAATTGTACACTCCTCTTCACATAAAGTGGCACATTTTATAAGTTTGGACAGCTGAAGTATTTGAACGTGAGAAATGAAAACTAGCAGAAGACAGGAACAAACGAAGAAATGCAATAAACAAAAGAAATGAAATTTTTAAGTCGCTTTGCTGAGAAATGTTTGTTAATCATGATGATGATGATGATAAAGTTATGGTTAGATTTTTTGGGGGGAAAAATCACATTTTTGTTAGACGTATGTTATGTTTTTGTTTACTTAAATTTTGCACATTTTGTATTTAGTGAATGTCGATGACTAAGTTATTGTTTGAGTAGTTTCGTGTATTTTAGATTTAGAAGCAAGCATCTATCTCTTTATATACAACATTCTAATAACTAAGAGTACTTGATTTTTGCTATGTTTTTGTTTCAGATAAAGTATTACATACAACCTTTGATATGCAAAGCAACTCTTTGGTTACGCTTCACCTATTTTACTTGCCGTTACGAATACAGTATGTATTCAATATCTCCCGTCAAATCCTTTGTAACTCCTCCGTTACACGCATTCATACTTTAATTTCCATTCATACAAATAAATATAAAAATCGTCATTTAATTTTGTGTGTGTTATATAAATAATTTAGGCAGAATACTTACAAATGAATCTAGTGATAATCACTACTGTTATACTGGCAACACTGCAGCCAGGCCATCGGAGGAGAGGTAGATAGAAGGGAGGAAATTTAATAGGTAGTTGAAAATTAAAAATAAAACATTTTTATTAATGTATGTTTTTTAGTCACCTTCTAAGAAGTACGTTTTCTCTAGAATGTCCCTAATATTAAATTTTAAGATTGTTGTACGTATTCTTGTGTCTAAAAATGCTTTTTTTTTCTTCTTCTCTAGGTAAGTACACAAGATGGCGTGCTTCTCTAGTTCTTCCTGATGGCAAATGGAGATCGGTTCATCTTCCGACATCCTGCTCCACTTGGAGATTCCTTGCACCAATCACGTATCTTCCAGGTAGAATTAGTTTAATATTTTTCAACAAGTATCGAAGACTCGTTCTGCATGTACCAAACTGGGAGGCTTCCAGTCTTGCTTGCAACAGCAACGGGAAAATTTGTGAGTGTTACTGTTTTTCGTTAGCATCCTCGCAGCACTAATTAACGTACGTTCTTCCTCGTGACCGAGGCAGTGTTTACCGAGAATCTGCCTCTATGTGCAATGGTTGCCTGCACGAGGCTAAGAACTTTGCTCACGCAGTCTACAGTAAGGTTGGGCAATAATAATGATAGGAATCGGAGAAATGAAGAGAAATAGTGCTCAAAAAGCTGGTGTTTTCAGGATGAATTTAATTTGAAAGCTAGTGTGTGGATAATTTTATGTCAAGACGAACAAATCGAGATTTTATACAAGTCCTCGGATTGTCCTATACCTAGGTAGATAATTTGACGTTGAAAATTTTAAGCAATTTCTTGGAATGTCTTAGAGTATTTAGCTTTGCATTTGTTACGGATAATTTGAAATAAGTTCTTCCCCGTGGCCAACTGAAGTAGTTCTCAAAGTGTCGAAGAGTCTGAAACAGAACACTTTAAACAAGTTTACGGAGGGTTCCAGAGAATATGGCGCAGGACATTTAAAACAAAATTCAAATTTCGTGTAATACATTTTATGGGGTGTAAGCGAACCGAGAAATCGCGCGATTGAAATTTTTGTTCTGTATTAGTTTCATCCTTGACCCACTTGATTTTTGGTTTGGCGCTAAAATCCTCTCGCGAATGTCGTTACGGCTCTCGTAACACTTTAGTTATTTACTAGTGCAAGTGCAACTGCAGCTCAAACATGCTGTTGTATGGGATACGACTACGAGAGACTATCCGTTCTGCTGATGCCGTGCGACGTCCCTTCTGAAAGAAAGCTGAGATTTGGTCCAGCGCTGGGGAGAGAAGGAAGAAAAGGATCGAAAAAGGAAGACAGGACCTTGCCTGGAATCTCTGGAACGTGACGTGGGTCGCAGATTCCAGCACTTCCAGCGTGATGGGCTACGGAGTGCTGGAAACGCACTCGAAGCTTTTCGCTTCGTCCTCTCGCATTGTTCTTGTTCCTTCGTCGCTGATTGCCCTTTTTCTCTTGCGTGGGTTATTCGTCAAGAAGCGAGTGGAAAGGCGGACAGGGGGTGGGGGAGGGGAGCAGATAAACACCAGCGAGAGAGTGGCGGGGTTGTTCGTATGTCTGTTCGGTTACTGCTTGTGCTCTCCAACAGTTTTTTTTACGCTCGTCTTTCATTATTTTATTTTTAAATTTGACCACACTACAGGTGAAAAAATTGGCCAATTTATATAGAGATATGCTAATCGATATTGGATCTCTGTTTAAAGTGCGATTCGATCCACTATGCCATGTGCCTCTACCGTGGATAGTGCTCGCTGTAAAGCTTGACATAGCCCCGTCTCGTGACCGAGTGTTCACGCTCGCCTCACTGATGCCGTTCTGTCGCCTTGTAATCAAGGGGTCGCGGGTTCGATACGCGGTGGAAGCACAGCGGTCGTCCTGTTTTGACTGGCCTATCAGTTGACTTAAGAAGCATGAAAGAAGTCTCGAAATAACGCACAAAAAATACTATTTAGAACAAACAAAAAGGGAGTGTTCTTTTTCAATATTAGAATCGGTAATACTTGCTTGAATATTTGTGGCAATGCTAATTGTAATTGGGTATTATCCTTTGTGTAAAGCTTTTTCTTATTCTAACACTATGTTTCGAGAGAGCACTTTTTCTCTTGTTTTCGGGTGAACCAGTTTCTTTTTGCCAGCCCTGGGGAGTAAAGAGTTAACGCACTTGATTTTTAGTAAATTACCCTTCGTCGTAGGCTCGTCCCCCGCCACCGGTAAGAAGAAATACTTTCATGTGAAGACGAGAGACAAGTTTCTCTCCCGAACGGTGGTGTTAGATCAACTAAAAGTAGAAACACTAGGCAATGAATAATGTCCAATGCTCTCTCGAGTGTGAGTTTATGTTTTAAGTTCGCCTTATGCACAGATAGACTAATTTGTACTGTACTTGCAGTTTAAAGTGGAAACCGAAATACTATGTGCCTCCACTGGGTATCGAAACCTAGACCGCTTGATTTCGAACACTATCTCGAAATGTTAGAGTGAGTAAAAACAACATTTCATGCTGTTATAAAAAAAAACAAAAAAACAAGTAAGCCACTCCTTTTTTTTTTACACAAAATTTTCCCTCTGCCTTAGATTCCAATTTACAAAGTGTCGTTCTCAATCTCAGTACTATTCTTAATGTAATGTAATCGTACATATTCTTAACCGTATGTGGGTGCTTGCATGTTTAGTATATAGTACATGGTTGCAGTTATATTGCAAATAGACATATTAGCATTAGTAGTGCTGTGTACTAGAAATTCCGAATCTAGGTCTAACAGTATTACGTCCAACATAATATTCACTAGTAGCATACTTTGGTTTTGTGTTTGGTTGATTCTTGTGGTAGGCTATCTCTATTTCCAGGCTTCCGAAGGGTTTTATAGCTAGGCCAGACTCATGGGTGCCCATATAATCGGATTACCTACACATCTTCCAATTTTGGAGTATCTTATAATCTTTATATTCCCTGTGTCTTTTTACCCGCTAAGCACTATTTTCGTAAGCCTTTGCAAATCTCACATTGAAACTCAATAAAAACAGCTTGGCTTATAATTACCTTAGTTTGATTGTTCCCTGTCAGTTCTTCCAGAACGAGTATTTTTGGCGGGAAGAAGATAAATTATAATGTACTTATTAGCGTTATTCATAAAGCACCTCTAATCATTTCATTAAGAATCCAATAGTTTGTTCCTCTTATCGAATGCTTAATTCTGTTTCTCTCATTGTTGCCATGACAGACGTTCAACAATGCATATCGTTTGTTGAAAGATAAGAAAGACCGTTACGCAAATTCTGATCCGTTTAGCTTTCCCGCCAAAAAAATATTTCTGATAAGCGCCCCAGAAATAAAATCTTCAATGTTGCCTCAACCGTTGAAATCAGCAGAGAAATTTCTGATCCTAAATACCCCCCCTTCTTGTATCCCCCAAGAGTTTTCGCCCGAAGCCGAGCATTGACGTTATTTGAAATTACGGGAAACCGTCAACAGTAACCAGGGATACGGTTTCATTAGCGGAAGATGAGAGAGGGGGATGCTGCCTCTTATTCAGTCCCATGGTGACAGCAAATTAGTTTGTAATTTAGCTTTGTTGCCGAAAGGGGGGTGAGTTTGGGGAGAAAATTCCTGTAATGCCTTGAAACCCGACGCTTTTGCTAATTTTCATGTATGATGAAGGAAGGGAAGGAGGGATCAAAGAAATAATTATTGTTCAGCGTTCTTACTCTTGACTTCTTGTGTTGCAGAGCAAAAGTGATTATCAGATTTCTGCTCCATGGATTTTTTTAAATATCCCATCTTCATTGTAATAGGAATGTAAACGCGAGACTAGTAGGCCCATTCAGAACACAGCGTAGTGAAGTAATATATCGTCGCCTTTCTATTTTAAAATGTTCTTACCACTGAATTTATGATAATGTCGAGACGAGGCGATACTTGCCACAGTCTTGTGAACATTGAACAAGAAAATCTGCCTTGGTCTCGGATTTATTTGATTGATTTGTTGCTTTAAGTCCACTTTACGAACAAATAGGCTAATCGGGACAGGGCCTACAGTCTAAAGTGGGATCAGATCTCGAATTTGTCTCGAGTCGCAAATTCAAATGTTCTCTCTCTCGTTTCGAGTTGCAAATCCAAATCTCGTTCTCAATATCCTCTCGAGTTGTAAGTTTAACCCGACCTCATTGGTGGAGTGGTTAGCACAGTGTGCTACGCCGCCAGGGTTTCTTTGTGAGTGCATTTGCATCAATTTCATCATATCATACCTCATCTTCATCTTGATTTGCTAAAAGCGGAGCAAAAATAGACCAAATTAATGTTGACGTGCAAATACCTGTCTCGTTTTACTGTCTCGTCTCGATTCTTCAAAGAAATTATACAAACTTGAGCTTATTAAAAAAAATAACAACATGCATTTTTCCACTTTATACATACAACTCGCATGACATACCTACAAAATAATCAGAAACCCTACTTGGTATAGTTTTTCTTGTATGTACGCCTTGCTTGCATTGTAGAATTATTTTCCTATAGTTTACGGTTATTACAAGCATAAGAAAACGGTTGTTCGTTGTGACGTTTCAGGAGAACACATGCTCCCTTCATCAGACATTTATTTTCATTTTGACTAAAGATACAGTTATAACAATGGTTAGCAATTTTTAAAACAAAAAGAATCCGTTATATAATGGATGTTGTCAATGTTACATTGTTGTAACATTGACAACAATGTAAAAAAGTAATGTGATCAAAGGAGAAAAAAATTATCTGAAATAAAAATAAAACAGACTGCTTCTTTTCACAGTTAGGTTGCTATATTACAACAATGTAACACGTTTCGAATTAGAAACAATTTCTTTACTTAGTCTGGTTCATTGTATTTGTGGCATTTACAAACTCCTTCCTCAGGCCCTGTAGAGACTGTCTGTTTTTTTGTACTTAATGTTTCTACGCGGCTATTTACATGTATTTCTCTATCACTGACTCTATTGCATTTTAGCTGATCAGCGTCATTTGAGTTTTAGTTTTTTAAAGTCCACTTTATGCACAGATAGGCTAACCGAGACTGGACCTACAGTTTAAAGTGGGATCCAAACAACTATGGACCTCCACCCTGTATCGAACCCGGGACCTCTTCATTACAAGGCGAACCAATGTCATTTAATGCACTTTTCCAATAGGATAGCCCTTTCCTCTGCCATCCTCGTCTAAAGATAGTATTTTTACCTCCTGATTTCTGGAAATCCTTTCTTCAACCATTCCATATCCTTTCATTAGTCTTTTGTAAATATTCTGCTTTTATTCGTGCTCTTTTTGCACATGTTTTGCCGGATGTTTGTGGGATGTCACAATTTCCTCCTCCTCCAAAGGATTATTCGTATTCGGCAATGAAGATACGACACAAGCCCTCTTCCTCTGTTCCGGTTGCTCCAGCATCTTCATTACAGAGACATCGCCAGGGACCATAATTGGAGCTTGCGGAATGATTCCCTAAGAACACTAATTGGCATTTGTTGCCTCCTTAAGAAGGGAATAAGTCACAAACGGCGTTGGAGCAGGATTCTTACCATCTGAGAGAGGTAATGTTTCTCTCCCTTTCTCTTTATGCATATGTTTAATGTTTTTCTCTCTCTCTTTATTTTCTTTTTGCTCTTTTTCTGTAGTTCTGTTTTTCTTCTTTCTCTATATCCGTATCTTCTTCCTATCACTGTCTCTCTTTTTCCTTATCCTTTTATTCTGTCTGTTTTCTGTCTCTTTGCTTCATTTTTCTCTCAATCCTTTCTTTCTTTCCTCTCTTGCTTTATTCCCCAACTCCCTCTTCTGTCTCACGAAGCCTTCACTTTTACCAATCACTAAACAAAATATGAAACTGAATTGTCACCAAAACTGGGGGCAAGAAGACATTCCTTTTGGTGTTAATGCTTAATTGCCGTTGTCTGGCACCATATTTGGTGTCTTGTTACACCATTGGCTATCTAACCACACTAAGTATGGAGGCCCTTAACCTCCATTAGGTTGTTTTGTTACACCAGCTAGGGTGTTACACCACTTTTGGAGTCAATTCAGTTGCGTATCTTTTAGAGTGTTTACTGTCAACACATTTAGAAGATGTAAAGAAGGCTCCGTCTATTCACGATCTAGGCTTTAGATGCAGGAGATGTAAACTTCAGACTCCGGATACCTTTGTACCTCATAGTTGTCTTCTTTAGCCCTGATGTGAGGCTGGGTGGGCTCTAGAGACCGTGGGGTCGTCGGCATGTCAGGTCTACGCTCTTGCGGGAAGGCGAACTCCAGTTTTTACTGCGAAATTTCTTTAGGCATAAAGAAGATTAACAAGAATTTGCAGGACATAGAGATATTTGAGGGAGGGACACAAAATCTTCAGGGAACGGCCATCGGATTCTTTAATCTCGCAAGAAACAGAAGTAATGCCTTCGCCACCCAACTGCCACCCCATAAAGGCAATTCCGGATGTTGATGTTGACGAAGAGACATGCAGTTGGAGCACCTTTCGGACCGGCGATATTACTTATTAATGTTCCCATTCGGGCAGCGTACGGGGCCTTGCGAAAGATTAACTGCACCCAGCTGGGGAAGGTCGCAAGCCCAACGACCAGGCGACCAGTAAATGGCGCCAAAATTTGTATGTTTATGTTTGCAATATCGTCCAAGATGCTTCAAGGTACACAACAGTCTCAATAAGTCATCAAAACGAGGAACTGGTTCCATTTTCCACTGTAATCACGTAATATACTCGCCTAAGGAACACACCTAATGAAGTAATATACATTTGCCCCCTACAGCGTCTGCAGATGAACGTAGGGCATAAAGCAAGCGAAATCTGCTCAGAGACAACAACATTGGCGTCCTTATTCACGGCTTCTCTAAGATGACCCTTCACGAACAGCCCATATTAGCTTATTAGGAGACGTGGACTGCATCCTCATCTCCAGAGAAACTTCTTTAATCTTGTAGATAACATAATTTAATAAACACGAGATGATATAACTAAGGGCCGGAGTTTTTATATCAGAAATATGTGCACAAATATGCAGATTCGTAGTTTTCTTTCTTTCCTGTGATATTTTTTTAACATTCTAGTGGATTTGAAGAAATTTCCAGCAGAACCACTACCTGAACTGCTAATTTAGTTACTATTCCCAGAATCAGCAGGGGTTAATTTGCGAAATGAAATAATTGTGAGGAACAAAATACAGATGGAGCCTTTATTTCTCATGCTCTGTGTGATTATGATGGCTTAAAACAATATTAATTGAAGGAAAGTGACGAACCTGCCACTAAAAGATGAAAATTATTGAATTTTTTTAGACAAATGATATTGTGAGCGTTTGTCCCATAAAAAAAACTAAATGGAAAATATAAAGAAATAAACATCCGGATTCTTAGATATATCCAGGTAATTAAGAAATGTTACAAGCTAGTGATGATAACAAAAGCAATTTAAGTCATTGGAAACGTTAGAGAAATAATTCAAGCAAACCATGAAACAATCAGGAGAAATTATTCAGGATAGCTTCGAATAACAAACGTCACAGGAATGATTGCTATAATGCGCACACTTTGCCGAAAAAGGCAGTTACAGATTAGTCTGGGAACGGATTCAAAAGTAAATGATCAGAGAACTTGATGCAAAAAATCAGGATGTTCCGCAGAAAATTAAGGAAGCTGTGTTTTCGATACACGTAGGTTACCTGACTGTCACGCAGGGAGATCCGAGTTTGATTCTTGTGATAGATGATCTCAGGCGGCTCTAAGGCTCACCCAGCCTCACATCAATGGGAAGGGTACCTGTGGGCAATCCTAGCAATTAAAGGTGGTAGGAGCGTAGCTGGTAACGTCATCGCCTTGTAATCAATGGGTCTTGAGTGGAGGTACACTCACCGGCAATAAAAACGAGACACCTAAATCCTGAAATACTTACTCTCCTGCAAGACGTTATGTGTGTTGCCTAAGACTACGGCGATAAGTGAATTGTAAGGGAAGGAGATACAGTTACGCACCAATTGTGCATTTATTTCAATATCTTTTTCTATTCCATCGGAAGTTTAATATTCCCAAGAGAACGAATCAAATCATTCTCCCATATGATCAATGCTTTTCTCATTGCCCCGTGGCAGTGTTGCCAAACCTCATGCGCATAAAAGAACTAAATTTCACCTTAAATGGAGTTAAAACTGACTTTCAAGGAGCTAGATTTACGAAGGCTGGATATGGCTCCTAGAGTAATGCTAGTAGTCAAAGGGGTGGGGGCACTGCTATTATCGTGAACTCTAAATTTAAGACAACTCATTCTTAGTTTTCAACATCTAGATCCGGCGGCATCGCCTATCTCAATAATCCACCGATGGTTGTATGAAATCGAAAATAAGGAATTCCCAGATAACAATATTATGTCAATTTCACGTCAAACATTGCGCTATAAAGAAGTAGCTGGAGAGATGAGAGGGAGTGGGGCGACGCAGCCAATATAACAATATCACGTCACGTGCAAAATGTATAATTATGACAAAAGTTGATCTATGTGGGCCGAACCCAGTGATGGCATCATAGTGGAGCACGGGGTGAGCGTCCCAGTTCATAGCCGAACGAGTGCACGAAAGAGCCAGATATGGCTCCAAGAGAGCTAAGTTGGCACACTGCCACGGACGGAATAGCTTGGGAAGAGTTCCGTGGAGACTGCATCGCATTATCAATGGCAACTTCTACCATCGCCGTATACTTAGGCAACACACATAACAGCTTGCAGGAAATCGAGTATTTCAGGATCTCCCTTTCCCATTTTTATTGCCGGTGACTGTACATAATGGTTCCGATCTCACGTTGAACTGTAGGTCTTGTCCCGATTAGGAACTTTAAAAAATAACTCAAAATATTACCCCCACTTATCTTCACGACACAATGTTCGTGGGAGAGTTTCTAATATTTCGAAGTAAAGGATATTTAATAATATTAATCAGCAGAGAAATGCCAAGGACATTATTAATAAAGGCAGAGAAATAGAATGTCATAGAAATTTGAGAAAATTTACGTAAAATTCAACTAATTTGTGTATAACTGCATCAAGGCAGTTGAGAACATCTATCTGTGTCAGGAAAATGATTCAAACAAACGTCGTGGGAAAAATGAGGAAAGTTTCAAAGTCATGGAAATTTGAGAAGTTTTTAGGGGAAACTTGTGGGAAACTGTAAACAAATAATATGAAATTGTGAACGTCTGTGTTTGTTTCAAATGGAGAGTGAATCAAACACTGTGGAAAGTCTTGAGAAAAATTATTCAAACCCATATATACTTGATCATTTTAGTAGGCGCTCCTGTCCTCGACGACAGCCCCTGTGGGCAAGCGTTTACAATAGGGTCTAAAGAAAACGAACATTTCGACATCAAGCACCCGCTGAGCTCCGCTCCAAGGATCACCTGTCGTGCATCCATTGCTCCCTTTGTGCCTCGCCAAAGATTGAACAGTCTCAGACAACCCATTGGGGACTTGTAAGAACAGTCCTTCCCCGGCGCTGACTTTCAATTTTCTCTGTCACCGTCACCCCTCCGCCCCCTCTATACATCTTTCCCAATAGATTTTAATTACGATACTGGGGTAACGCGTCTTTCAAATTGGCGGGATCTAATGTTCGTTGTTTGATGCAATCGTAGCCGTTGTTGTTGCCGACGATGACTTTTCCAGAAGGTCCTCTCTGCGACTGCCATCTGTTGTTGGGTCTTTGATGATGCCAGTAGTTTTCTTCGGTCCTTTGTGGCGTCTTTAGCAGCGAGGGAGCTTCGGAGAAAAGACGAAGTGTATAGTTAGTTAGTGGTGGTGGTCGGTTATGGCCGAAGGAGGTTGGGCGTTGGAGGGGGGGAGAGATTATTACACAAGTGTCCGACTCGCCTCCCGAGGAATATTGGCCATGAAATTCCTCTAGGTAGAAAGAAGACCGGCGACTGCCTTCAAGTGGTAAATGGTTCCTTGTCAGGAAGAGGTCATGCAATGTTGCCACCTCAATTCGCTGAAGCAATCATCGACGGGGGGGACGAAAAATAGGTTGCCAGCTTGGTCGTTTCGGAGGAATGGTTGCTGTGGTGACCAACCTGACCTTGTCAGAGATTAATTCCGTGGCGCTGGTCATTTTGATTACCTCTGAAAGCTCTCCAGGAGAGGACGGGGTGTGCAACTTCTCAACAGTTGCTCACGAACATAGTTGTTCTCTAGGTACACAGTGTCAAAAACCTCCGTGAACAGATCTGTTTGGAAACAGTCTTTCAAAATTTCACTAACGTCTTTGATTTGTCCCAACTTAATCACTCTATAAACAAGACAATAGTGTTAAACTTTTGGCTAACTGTGACTCCCCTGAAATAAATCAGTCTGACCTGATTTAATTTGTTACTTAGCGCCGCTTGTCTGCCACCTTTTTCTAACCGCGACGATATGAATAAGTGACGATATGATGAAATTGATAAAAGGATACTCACAAAGAACGCGCAGGCTCGGATTCGAACTTGTGACCTCTGGCGTAGTAGCGAATTGTGATAACCACCCCGCCACAGAGGTCTGCGAAATGTATCAGTCGTTTAAAATATTGATTTGATGTGATTCAAACTTACCTGTCATAAGTTCAGAAGGGGAGGGGTGCGGAGGATTTCCCCCTCTGGTTACTAATTTGTGGCTCTTGGGGAGGGAAATTATGTGTATAAATTATCTAAAATCTTGATGCTTCAAGCGTAGTCACTGTAATTTCCCCCACTAGTTACGAGGTGCATATTTTATTAGCATTCATTTCATGTTCAAAGTTTTACATGGATAATCGGGACTGGACCTTCAGTTAAAAGTGGGATCCGAACCACTATGTGCCTCCACCGGATATTGAACCCGTCCTGCGCCATCGGAGAGGCTTTTTATTTTTTATTTTTTTTTACATGAGATTAAGATAAAACAAAACTTTGACATCAATCCTACATGCCAACATTTACCTACGATTTCAGTACAAGTATACGCACGCCCCTGTCCATACCATAATGGCAGTAAATACCGGCCAACGTGGCGGAGTCGTTAGCACAGGGCCACAACACCGGGACCCGGGTTCGAATCCCGGTCTAGGAATGGGTTATCCTACCGCGTGTCCAATCATCAGTTTCATCATATCATCACTCATCCTCATCGTCGCGATTAGCCAAAAGTGGCAGAGAAGCTACGCTAAATAACAAATATTTTAAGAAATTGGCAGTAAAATGCCAGAAGTGTTTAGAAACATTTTTCAGCCTACTACTGTCTGGTGGTTTTTGACAATAACATGCAAACTGCTTCAGGGAGCATCGTAAAGAACCTAATTCTGAAAAAACAGGCCATTTATAGATTCTCCTATATTAACGCCATCTTCGATCTAATTGACGACAGTGCCATAAAGGTGACAGCTTGAATCACGTTGAAAATTCTAGGATGTTCGGAAAAAGCACTCGAGTCACAAATTGCGATTTTCTGTTGCTTCTATTCACTGAATCAATTAAAAATTATAAGTATGGATTTATTAATATATTGGGAATGTGTCAAGATTCTTAACAGTGATGATACAACATGTAGTGTATATCATTCCTCTAATGTTTCCCATTAAAAGAATTAACATAAATAATAGCCTGTTGCAAAATTTCATTTTTTGACTTAAGTGATTTTTGAAATGTTGTTTTAAGTCCACTTTATGCACATATAGGCTAAGCGGGACAGGACACACAGTTTAAAGTGGGATCCAAACCACTGTGCAATGTACTTCCACTGCGACATCTGGAAGGCCATTAAATGCTTTTCCCGAACATCGTAGAATATATGCGGGAGTTTCATAATACACTGTATACCGATTGAGAATAATGACAAAAAATGTAGGCGCAGAATAGAACTCTGCAATTGTGTTCAGCGATTGAGTCTGGAAATCATGTCGTCCTTGATTCTTTGCGGCATAAATGGTGGACATTAGATAAGAGTATGCTGAAGTATGCTGTTACGCGCAGAAGAAAGGCAACAACAGATGCCAACACCAGAGGTTGATCAGAGGGATCCTAGCCGCTCATCTTAATAAAGAATTCTTGCTGACTCAGCTCTCTCGACATCCTCGAGCAAAATGTCCCTCCTCTTGCCGCCCGGGCCTATTCAATTTCTCTTTCCCTTTCTTCTGTCCCGTCTTCAAAAGGACCAAGCGCCCTCTCCAGTCACTCCAAAGAGATTGTCCCCCGTCTTTTGACTTCGGACTCTCGCGCCTCGGGCCACGGTTCGCCGCCATCCCACCCTGAATCTGACAGTATCCACTTCTGCAGTCGAGGTTTCGGGGAGGTTGGTTGCGGGTTCGCAAGATTAGAGCCACTTTGCTTGTGAACCCGCGATGTCACCTTCACTTAGTGGCGGATCTTTGTGTAAGTGTCACCCGATTGTTCCTCTTCGCAAAAGCCGCTTGATGGTCCTCCGGGCCGGATGCTAAAAAAGAGAGGAAAGAAAAAAAGTTCATTGTGTGTTCACCTTTCCGAAAAAGAGGCGGAGGGTGGAATCGGGCTTTGTTCACCAGAAAATTGCCAATAGTTGTTCAGCCTTCTCTTGAGACAGGTCTCATTATCGGCTTACCTGTCGTACGTAAACCACTTTTTTGTGCGACGGAAAGCGTGGAAGAATACAACGTGTAGACATGTTTGTTGAACGGCCAATAAGATTGGGTTTACAGCTAAATTCTTTTAGCTTTGTGTTTCCCGTAACACGTACAAGATAGGAAGATCTTGGCAGGATTTTCCTTGTACGGTAATGAGCAGAAGTGCGGTGTTACCAGCCTTAAGAGATTTGATTTATGTCATTTTGGGGTGGGAAATTCTTAATTTGGTACAAGATGGGACAATCTTGGCAGGATTTCCTTTGTACCGTAATGAGCAGAAGTGCGGCGTTAGCAGCTTTAAGAGATTTAATTTTTTTCCATCTGTCATTTTGGGGTGGGGTGGGAAATTCTTAATTCGAAGACGGGCTTCTTCCCACTATAGTGGAACCACAAGGAAAGAAACCTGCGCAGACCCGCGACTCCTGTGCACCGTACTCCCGCGTGGAGGGGAGGGGGAGAGTGAACCACGCTTCCTTATAGCCCAAGCTGAACGGAAGAATGGAAAGCTGCCCGGGGACTTTTCGTCCAAGGTATTTTTCCATGTGGTCGCTCTATAGCATACGTTTTTTTTCCACTATCTGTACTATGAAAACTTCTGATACACGAGGTTTGAAATTTATAATTTGATTTTGCACGCATGCATCTTACTTTGTCTTCTTGTGGCAAGCATCAATATCATTGACGTGGCTGTGGTATTGTTGATATGTTTTTAATTATTTTTTTTATGAATTATCACATTTCCTTTTCTTGCTTCCTTTCTTAAACAGGGAACCAAAGAGTAAAAGTTAGAGGAGCGATCTTCTCCATTTCCAGCAGAAACCACAGCTTGTGCCTCAGTTGACAAATTTTGAAGTCACGCCCCCCTCCCCCCTTCTTCCAGTCATTGAAGGAAAAGAGGCAACACAGAAGAATCCCTTCTTTGTCGGTGATTCTGAAATCCCAATATTTATGGTTGTGTTCCGATAGAGACAAAGTTGGTCAGATCATATCACGGACACTAAGTTAAATCTCAAAGGCAACAGAGTGCGTTGCACTGACACGCAGGAAAGAGGGCGCAAGTGGCGTAGCCAGGATTGGTACGATTGCCCAATGATTACAGCAGTGGCGTGCCAGAGACCCAGGTCTAAACTCCGACCGAGCTTTTCTTCTACGATTCTACGTCAAAAGTCTATCGATGTGCACAACGTCGTGTGAGAACCAGAGGAACGTAACTACAATTTATCAAATTTACGAGGAATATGTCTGACTCTTAAAATGAGTCAGTAAATTAGAGATACGTGACACAAAATAGAAGTCTTCATAAGAGTTTATTTAAACAAAACTGAAAACAGTTTGGAGTTACATTCCTCTCCTTCTTATACGACGATATGACAAGAAACAAGGAAGAACATTACTTCCCAACTCTGCCTTTTTTTATGAAATTTTCAAAATCTGCAGCGTATCTAACCCAGGTGAAACATGCAGAAGGCAGACACTTGATCATCTGGGCAATCACGGCTCAGAAGCTAGCAGTAGCTGCATCAACTCTCTCTTCCTATCTCCCCCCCCCTCTCCCTGCCAGTGTATGAAAATCAACACACGTCATCAACCGACGAACCGCACACATGAAGACCTACCCTCAACAGTAGCGCTCGGCTCCATTAGCCCCCCAGCAACAAGACCTCTGGTGATGAAATTTTAAAGGCTATATCAGGTCACGTGTCAATTGCTGGGGTTGTCCCGCAATCATACGTATCCTTGGGCGACAGCCAGTGACAACTGCACTCCCACCCGAAGGCGTATGAGCGCGGGGGAAAAATTTGCACAAACTCCATACGATCTGTTTTTTTTTTAACCTCCCTTTTTCACAGGCCTTTCAACTACAACCATGTAGAACGTTACCCCTCTTCCACCCATCCTCATTACACTCTCAATTGTCCATTTCCATTCAATTCAGCTACTTAAAAAAAAAGGGGGGGCGGAAGCTCGCATGCGAATACCGGCATGGCAGCTCTGTAAATATATTTAAAAAAAAAAAAGTATTCGGACCGAAACTCTGTGGATTAGAACTGACAACTTTAGTTGTGCCTGGGAGAGACATACGGCTAAAACGAATGCGTGAAATTGACAACAGTTTTTAATTAAAACTTGGCGCGGGAACGGTGCCCCAAAGTGCACTAGACAATGACGAGTTCATAACCAGCTTGCTTGGGTCTGCGGAGAGCTTCGCTTTTCTGCGCTCATCTCCCGAAACAAACGTTTTTTCTCTCTAATTTGGACCTGGGAGAGTAAACACTTGTTGGGTTTGTTGTGTCGATCTGTCTGTCTCTCTGTGCTCTGATGCTATAGCGAGAACCTAAGACTGATCTCTGTATAATCACTTAGAGCCTTCGAGAGGATCAGCTCACCCTTAATCATTATTGGCTTCTACAGTTTAGATTTGCTAGGTGTTTTAAGACTTTCATGTGGAAACCATGACTTGACACTTTGGTAGTCTCCCAAAATGAACGATATAACTTGAGACGGACCGTAGAAAAATTAGGAAATTATCTGTGACTGCCTGTAGGAATATCAAGGAGGACGAGCCAAATAATTCTTGGCTGGCCGTAAGAAGATCAAGAAAATAAGGCAAATATTAGGAAGAATTCCGTTATTAGAAATAGATGTCGACTGTTACAATACACCATTCTAATATACAGGGTGGTCCAAAAGTGTGTAAACACCTGAATAAAAATTGAATGGCATTTTATTTCCAAAAACGAACATTGCAAGTTTGTAATAGGGGTGGGGGAAAATGTTATAGGGGATATGGCGATGACGGCCGCCATCTTGAAATCCGCCATCTTGAATGCAACTTTAAAAGTTCAAATGGAAACCATGTCGTGTAGTACCTCATTTCAATAGAAAATTTTCTCAAGAGTTCAACGTTGTGCATAATTTTGCTCTAGCAACAACAGGGACGAAGTTATTAACGTTTTTTTCGTGTCTGTCACCCCAAACAAGGCTTGTAATGAACCCATGACCACTCACATTTAAATGACATGTTCAATGTGATGACCATCGTGATCCACAGTTAAAGCCAGTCTTCATACCCATTCGAGCAAAACCCTGCGTAAAGTGTCTGCACTAATGCTGGCACATGCGTCAATGATGCGTTGCTTAAGGTGAACAATATCTCGAATTTTCTCGGAGTAAACGATGGCCTTGACATGTCCCCACAGGCAGAAATCCAGCGGAGTGAGAACTGGTGAATGTGGTGGCCACTCCACAGGTGACGGTGCTTAAAATCGTCTGCAATCACCCTTGTGCTTCGTTCGCCTGAGATCAACGATCTCAATGCGTTCTGCCTGCGTGAGACCCATGCTGTGTTACGTCACCTGCAACGATAAAGCAAGCATAGAAACGTTAATAACTTCGTCCCTGTTGGTGCTAGAGCAAAATTAGGCACACCGTTGAACTCTTGAGAAAATTTCCTATTAAAATGAGGTATTACACGACATAGTTTCCATTTGAACTTTTAAAGTTTCATCCCAGATAGCGGATTTCAAGATGGCGGCCGTCATCGTCATATGCCCTATAACATTTTCCCCCACCCCTATTATAAACCTGCAATGTTCGTTTTTGGAAATATAATTCCATTCAATTTTTATTCAGGTGTTTCCACACTTTTGGACCACCCTGTATTGTCGCCTTTATTGTTATTCGTGGAGCAATATGAAAGTTTCTGAGCAAAATGCAAACTAAATGAGAATTGTGTGACTTTTGAAGATGCAAATTGCCAAATCGATATTACATACCGGGTGGCCAGAATTAAAGTTACCAACTCAGAGCCCTTTGTAGCCTGTTTGAGGCATCGTAGAACTCTGAACTTTGGTGAATCCACTATGCAGACCATGGGGAAGAGGATGGCGATAAAAAATAGTTCAATTTTCCGCCACCAGGTGGAAATGTGGCGCTGTACTTTCATGATGGGTTGTAATAATGACGTAAGCTCGTACACTAGTCGCAGAATATCGTGAACAAGATGCTCTATCCGCCACTGCAACAGCCACTTCGGTTACAACTTCTTCTGCAATCGGCCAACGGCCCCTTCCTGCTGCAACATCCAGGTCTGCAGTCTCTTCAAATTTCTTCATCTTCCTTAACCCATGCATCGTCATGGGGCCCCTTTCGAAGTCCTTTCGCATGACGATAACCTCGAAGTGCATCTGCACAATTACTACCGTTCTGATAAAACAACTTCACCAGCAATGCACGTTCTTTCTTAGTTAATGGCATGGTGATCACTTCCGAACTTTTGTTCAGTACTCACGTTAAGTGATTTAGCCGAGTTATTAATTAGAAAGAGTTAGTGGCTGGAAGTTGCGAGAAAATAATATCTCGTTTATTGCAAGATTGCAAGGTAAAGGCAAATCCATAACCAATTGGAGCAGTTTACGTCATTATTACAACCCATTAAGAAAGTACAGCGCCACATTTCAACCTGGTGGCAGAAAATTGAACTATTTTTTTTTATCGCCATCCTCTTCCCTATGGTCTGCATAGTGGATTCACCAAATGTCAGAGTTCTACGATGCCTCAAACAGGCTACAGAGGGTTCTGAGTTGGGCAACTTTAATTCTGGTCACCCGGTATATAAAATTGATCCATAATTGTAAATATTACAGTTAATTAATTAAAGCAATTCTTCATGGAAGTAATGAGTGAATAACGGAATAATTATATCACTTTCAAGTGATAAACTGACACAAATTGATAAAGTTTTCTAGGAGATTTGAGTGGTAAACTCAGGTAAACTTTATTTCGGTGTGCACATACCGTTCAATAATAGAGCGTTGGATGTTGCAGCAGGAAGGGGAATACTTATGTTAGTTACAATATTACAATATAATCCTCTCCAAGGCTGTGTTGTCCCATGTTTCGTCATTGTATGTGCTGAACGCCCATTTACAGTCTCAACTTTTAATCTAGGTAAAGGGATTTTAGTTGTCAGAGACAAGTTTTAATTTTTTGCTTATGATAATGTGATGGGTGCACCCCAAAATTTTCATTTCAACCAATCATTACGTTTTGTAAACTTTAAATTTTCATTTGGTTGTTCTTAGGCAGCTGTGTGTAAGGAAGTTTTGTTTCAATGAAGTCAATCCGTGGAGAGATTTTGAATCGTGAGTACTCCGGACAACCAAAGTTGAACCACCTAGTAACCTGTTGCAGAGCATGTCTCTAAATACAGTTGAATCTCTCTACGACACAAGCCGGCAATCATCACATAGCTGTGCGATTGATGGAAAACGAGCAGCAGAGCAAAAGGCAAAGAAGAGGGGAGAGGAAAGAAGAAAGAAGTACGAGGCAACCTTTGAACTGAAACCATTTCACTCTTGGGAGAAGACAATGGCGCAATTACAGAGGCTTCGGCACTGAGGAATGGCTTTTGGTAATAGGCATCACCGTTGTCGGGCTTTCCAGGGTGGTCCCTCGATTCAATGCGACCTGTTGGGAGTCCTGATAATCGTCCGTCCTCCCGATTGCCACCAGGGGACTGCCTGAAGGAATGCGGACGAAGAAAGTGCGACAGTGTCCTCCTCTTTTTGCCTTTGCCTCTTGCGGAAGGCAGACTACAAAGTTCGATAGAATAAAATGGTACGTCCCAAAGGAGATTTTGAGTTTTGGTTTTATGTCCTCTTTATACACAGGAAAGCTAATCGGGACTCGACCTACAGCTTAAAGTGGGATCCGAACCACTTGTGCTTCCACCCCGGGCCCCTTGATTACAAGGCGACGACGTTACCACCACGCCATCGGGGGATACCGTATATCCCAAAGGATATTTTGCTGTACGGGTTAGGAGAATTGATTAGATCAAGATGTACAGGGTGGGTGGGCACAAAGTAGCTTTCCCCAATAAATGAAGAAATACTTATTTTGGGGAAAGCGACTTTGTGCCCACCCTGTATATCTGATACGATCGTTTACAGCTGCACATACCGTTCAATAATAGGGCGTTCAATAATAATAATGTCTATACCCATTTCTTCTCTTTGCCCTCTTCCTCCTCTTCTGTTATTGAGAGTCCACCTTCTCTTCTGCTCACTTTTACTCCACCTTCACTATTATAAGAATTTATTAAATATTTGCTGCTGGTAGCATCCATTTTCACTCTTATCTCTCAATATATTTGCCCTTTTCATGCAGACATATTGCAAGAAAGCTTTCAGATTCCTTACTTTCTCTTCTCCCTCCCCCGTTAACCCCTTCCTTCTTGTAACCATATTCTCAATTTTAGCTTAAATTATGCCCCCAATATATTTTTATCTTGCATATTCTCCTCTTTGCACTGGAGGAGAATGTGGAATTTTGTTTCCATCCTCCATTCTGAACCGAAGCAGTCCAGATCTGTGTTTTGGCCCCACATAGTTCCACCCTGAGAATCGAACGCTGGTCTTCCGCGTGGCAGTCAGGGACCCTACCGACGAGGCTACCACAACACTACTTGGAATACATTTAAAACGACACGTGGGTTGAGGACGTCATATACATATATACAGACTGTAATGATTTTCTTGAGTTATGATTGTGTTAAATATATAAATTATATATATTTATGAACTGAAATTTCGCTTGTGGAAGATGCTTCAGGATTGGGGTGAGCTGATGTGGTAGTGGATGAAGTAGACAGCTCACGAGATCGTCATTTCCATCTGAAAAACTGCGTGTATATATATTTTTGTAACTGGTTTGCCTTTAAATAAAGTGGACCAAGGGAGACTGTATTTGCAAATGACTTCTTTTTCGACGCGTTTACATACACGTGCCAATTTCGGTCTTTTGAAACAATCGCCAGCGAAAGAAGCGAAAATTTACAAACAAATAAAATTATGTTGGGAACCTTGTGTTTCTCCAGGGAAAACCTGAACCGGATACCCCATTCGAGAAGATGCCAGCAACGGCAATACACCTCCTAATGACCAACATTCCGGAATGGGAAGAGGAAAGTATTCCCAATTTTGGGTTTTTAGGGAGGGAGGGTAAACTGTTGTAATTTCCCCCGTCGCTACCCTGCGTCTTTATCTATCGTCTCACCTGGTCGGAGCGCGGGGCGATAATCGTTTATTCGCATTGCTGTACGATGCACAGGAACCATTTAATTGTGCGAGACTTGCGGGGTCATTTTAAGTGATAACGACACTCCTCCCTCCCACTCCTCAAACCTCCCTCGTTCCCTTAATGAGTATGCGCCCGTGTTAGGTTGAAACAGTGTGGCGTGTTTGAATAGCATTCACTTTTATCGGCGGAGACAGCCATGGGGATCTGTTGCCCCGCGTACCTGGCCAGAAAGATTTTTTTTTAAAAAAATGTTAAACCATCTTCCCTCGCACTTTTCCATTTGCGTCCTCGTAATTGAACTATCGTGCGAGATCCGTGTTGGAACTGGTTATTCGAAGATAAATTTTGTGTCCGTTTATGCAGCGGCCCCTTGAGTGGCCGATTAATTTTAGGTAATAGGGAAAGCGGATCATTTTTTACGCCTACGTTAATTGACAATATTATTGTTACTTTTAAACGTCTCTGGTGGTGGTTTGCTGAATTTTGGACTTTATAGAGTAATATTTTTTTAATCGTCAAAGAGTACCGTTTCCTATTGTGCTCCTAGACCAATTCGCTGTGGTCTAGTAGGTAGGTTCGATTCCCGGGCTGGATGATCTAATGTCGGAATTTTTTCGGCTTGTTCCCGCATAAAGCTGCTCTGGGGCTCTCCCAGCCTCAAATCAATTGGCACCTGCAGGGGCAACCCTGCGGATAAAGGCGGCCAGAGCGAGGTGCTAATCACATCACCTCCAAATTGTCCGAGATCGAGAATATGTGCGGCCCTACCCCCCACATCCCCTAAATGTGCCTTCTTGGCACGGTGCTTATATGCAGGGGGAACTTTACCTTTTACATTCTTATTTTTACCTTTTACATTCTTATTTGACGTTCGAGGTGATGATTGTTTGACTGAAATAAACTTTTTGGGTGCGTCAACACTTGGGTTTTTTGTACCTACGACATTATACGGGGGCCAGCCTCTTATCGTTACTAAAATCTCGTTACTCGTTTCAAAAGCTGAGGCTCTAAAGGGGCACTCAGCACATATAAGGGCAAAACACAGCCCTACAGAGGGTTATAGTGGCTGTAGGCCCAGACGCCGGAGCCTCGTTAGCCTTCAAGACTGCAGATACCGAGGTGTATTACGTGGAAGTGAGGTTGACTTTCGGGTGCCTTCTCAGAAGTTCTCTTAGTTCGACATGATATTAGTTTTTATTGGATCAATTTTCAACCTCTTAACGTTAAACATCATGAAATATGAGTGAACAAACACAAAAGGAGTAACCTATAACCAAGATCGCGTTTGAAAGTCGCACACTCAAATCATTACCTTTTTTTAATTTGTCGGTTGTGCGATTTCAGCAATTGGGGGCAGCAGCAGCATCAGTGCGAATTTTGGAAAGTCAGGGTATTTGCTTCGATGTAATTAGCGGGTAACCTGTCAATATTAACCATCAGTAAGGGTAGCCTTAGTCTATTATAAGTAAGTTTGTGGTACTTGGTTACGGAAGAGAAGTGAGAATCAGAATTGTACGGCATGGACCTCGCGTCCCAGACGGAGAACCTACGAGAAAGAGGAGAGAATGAACAAGAAAATGCATTTCCAGAGAATCTGGAAGGGGGCACGGGGAACAAGTGCCAGCAACCTATTACTGGGAGATCAGGATGGACATCGCTCGAGTTCCCGAGCCCTCAATCTCCTGCTCTTTGCCATGACAAGCCGAACGCAGCCACCTCAATCTGCCCGACCTGGTCCAATTAACACCCATCAGGCCGCCGCTAAACTTAGACAACTCCATTGCTCGCAGGGAAACATTTAGTTTGGCGGAGGGGGGTTTACTCGAACCTTCTCCCCCACTACCATTTTATCGATTGCTGTCTCTTTGTGGTCCCAGGTCAACATATCACGAACCCTCGGGAATAGCCACTAACAGGATTCTGAAGAAACGGAAGAAGAATGGATTCCTGGATGCGGATGGGGTGGTTGGCGGGGGGATGAGGGAGCAGCCTGCTTGTCCATCCCCAATAATCTTCAAACGATTCACTGGAGACTGTCCAGCTGTTGGTCAACACGAAGGGGCCCCTGCACGGGCTAATGAACTTTGCAGCACACACCACTCGCGCGGAATTCATGGGAAGAATGAAGATACATGCGACGAGATGAACTTCACGTAGCATCTGATGAAATGATTTCCATGCGTTTAATGGCGTGGAAGGAAACGCATACATGATTGTTGATCGCCAGATCCATGTCCTTTATTGGAGTGATAAAAGAGACAGTAGCGTTAAAAACTCCAGATTGAGTCACTTCATGAACATTGAGTGTTGAGCGAAGTTCGAGACTACTGATTCAGACACTCAAGGAAGTAAGCCGATTTCGAGACTAGCGATTCG
Source organism: Lepisma saccharinum (assembly GCF_977018435.1). Lineage (NCBI taxonomy): Eukaryota > Metazoa > Arthropoda > Insecta > Zygentoma > Lepismatidae > Lepisma > Lepisma saccharinum. The sequence continues at coordinate 48,989,697 of NC_139231.1, read as the reverse complement.
GACGCCCGAGGAAGTAAGTTACGTTCAAGACTACTGATGCGGATGCTCGAAGAAGTAAGCCACGTTCAAGACTACTGACTCGGACGTTCGAAGAAGTAAGTTACGTTCAAGACTACTGATGCGGACGCTCGAAGAAGTAAGCCACGTTCAAGACTACTGACTCGGACGTTCGAAGAAGTAAGTTACGTTCAAGACTACTGATGCGGACGCTCGAAGAAGTAAGCCACGTTCAAGACTACTGATGCGGACGCTCGAAGAAGTAAGTCACGTTCAAGACTACTGATGCGGACGCTCGAAGAAGTAAGCCACGTTCAAGACTACTGATTCGGACGCTCGAAGAAGTAAGCCACGTTCAAGACTACTGATGCGGACGCTCGAAGAAGTAAGCCACGTTCAAGACTACTGATTCGGACGCTCGAGAAAGTAGCCGCGTTCCAGATCACACATAATACGCTGGGAAGGAAGTCGTGTTCGAGGCTTCAGATGTGCGAATTGAAGAAGTGTGACAAAATTACTGGCACAAATTGTGATCTCTGAAAACCTTTTGATGTTTACATTTTTTTACCTCTAAACCAAGACTTAACTGTATGCTCCGTCCTCCAAGCTTTGTTTTTGGTACCCCGTAACAACCCGAGAGCAAACAATTAAAAAGCGGAGATAAAATAGAAAGATACTTCCCATTTTTTCTTTGCATAGCAGTGTACTCACAACGTCACGATTTTGTTTTCTGTCTCCTGCAATACCTCATCTATCATCATTAAAGCTCCCTCTGGATTCATGAATGTGTATCTTCCTTGTTTATCAGAGTTCCCTCTCTCTCTCTCTTCTCTTCTCTTTAGATTCGCGTATGTGTTTCTTTTCTTGTCCCCCTTTAATGACACGAGGTATATCGCATTGCAAGGACCGAGAGTGGGCGTACACCCCAAGTTCGAATATGCGAGATGCTGTCGCCAATTTACAACGATAATCCGGCCACTCGGCAGCAATTAATTAGTGATATGCGAGACGCGGTTCATTAACAACAAGTCAATATTCAAATACCCTACATGCGGGATGGCATTACACGTGCTCGCACGGCGTTGTTGGGGGATACCGGCGGGAAATGTAGACGACGGAAGGACCTGGGATTGGGGGGCAAGACAGGAGTAATGTTAATGAAGCGGAGAGGACTGAATTTCTATGACACGTCTTCAGAGCGAAAATACACAGGCAGCCCCCGTGCGTTGCGTGTCAGGTGCGTGGCATCGGCCTTGGTAAAGGAAGCGATTTGAGTTTTATGTATGTAAATGTACTCGACCGGACTGCTTGAATGGAGTAAGGGGGGAAGAAAGTACATGTTTATCTCGTACAGGAAGTCTTCTCGGTGGTTAGGTTGCGAGGTTGGACGAGGTGTGGAAAACAAGGAGGTGGGGGCACGGGAAAGCATGACAATTTTGATTTGACAATGAAGTTGGACAAAATGGTTCGATCCCAAGCATAGTGGCGTGCCCGAGGAGGGGTTGGTGGGGCCATAACCCCCTCTTTGTTCAGTATTCCTAAGAAAAAAGAACGTTAAAGGAAGGAAAATATGACAAAATGAGGGTTGAGTACTAAAAAGGTATGCGTAACCTCTTTCTTTCGAAAACCCTGCGCACGACACTGTTTCCACGGTCTATTATTGATTGAGTACTGAAAGGGTAAAGTCGTCCAGAGAATATTATTGATTACGTAAGTTACCACTCTACACCCATAAGTGTTTCCATGACTCCAGGCACGGTGCTAATAGGAATCATAATTGCTATGTTTGTTTTGGCAATTAGCAAAAAATTTGATTCATATTAAAATTAATATTAAAATGTCAGGACGTGAATCAAAATTATCAATCTGAGTTAAAATCTCCAGTCCCCTCCCCTCCTCCCTTGAAAATATAGCCTTCTTGCCAACGGACAAGTCTAATAAACAACGACACTCGTTAAATTCGGTAGCTTAGAAACCGATTTATTTGTACAATCTGGAACGATTATTATGAAATTATTAAAACCTACCTTAAAATTATACTATCAAAATATTCCTTTTGGAAAACTCAATATGCTGACCAAGGCAGAAATTTATTTTATTTTAAAACACAAACTAAACGTAACGTTTCAACCTTCTAGCAAGGTCTTCTTTAGACTCTGTACCAAGTACAAATTTGTACTTGGTACAGAGTCTGAAGAAGACGTTGCTAGAAGGTTGAAACGTTACGTTTAGTTTATGTTTTAAAATAATATGCTGAGCAAGGCAGAAATTTATTTTGAATTTTTCATATCATGGAAACAAGGCTTAATGGTGTTATCCTTTTGGAAGTCAACAGGCCTACATGATGCAAGGTTGTGTTACAAATAATGTGTAATAGTAGGAATTTCTGTGTGTTTTTCAGCAAGCCCCCTGACAACTATAATATTCTCAATGTACAGAACTACATGAGCTATAATAGTTTATCAATGTTAATAACTAGAAACCCTCGTAGTTTAGTTGTTTAATTTGTTTTGGGACCATTCATAACAAATCTACTTCACCTCAAATCACTTGTGCACTTCATAGATCCAAGGCTGGAAACTTACCTGACCATATAACGATTGCATCAGCTTTAAAAAATGAAAGTTTTGGTTCATGCAGATGGACACATACTAGCCCTTTTGCCTTTTAATAGGGCTTGTCCATATTGTGTATCGTTTTATTTTTGAGCTGTTACAGATTTTCATGTACAGATTGTTTGACTCTTTAGGTGTTACGGATCTTAATGTATTACAAAATCGTCTGACTTTTTAGCTGCTAATCTCTATAAAAATTCGTTTAAATCTTTAGCTGTCGTACCTATATTAACATTAAACCTGCTGCAACGTTAGCTTGACTCATTTCAGTTCATACTTGCAGAAGATATTATAAATTGCAAATCTTACGGAGAGTAACAGTCGCTTTTACGCTCTCACGTGTGCTGCTGGTTCATTGTCGTAATTGTTGCCATAATATTGATCATTAAGGGTTAACCATTACCTAATTGGAGTCATGTTCCGAGCTATAATCAGCAATGCTGTAACCATATCTATGATCCTGTAGCATATTGTTACATCAGTCAATTACTCAGTAATCTCGATGTAACAATTTGGACATCTTGCTTTACTGATGGGTTGGTTGTTGCTGAAAAAGAAGTTCTTTCCGTTTCTAAGAAATCCAGAAATACCTGTATGGAGGCGACTGGCTCATGCATACAAAGTAACCCACACTGTGTTCCCAGAAGTAAAAGATTGCAGGGATATATTTGCGGATAGAACACCCCGTCAACGAGACTGAGTAACTTGATAATTTCAGGCAATAAAAACTATAAAAATACCTGGCAAGATAACGGACAACAATGAAGACATAATTTAGAAAGGAATGACAAAGACTTTGTGTAAGATCATGTCGTTAGAAGGCTGGAATGAATGAAAAGAAGTGGTAGTGCTTGTAATTATGTAGAAGACCAAAACCTTTCCTTTCTTTTCCTTCCAAGCTTTTTGGGTAGGTCTCTTCTGTTCCAGCGAATCCATCTCGAAGACAAAAGGAACTGGAACGTAGGCCGCGTCACCTGTTTTCGGGAAATAAATTATGGATTGTTTTCCGAGGATGTCCAAAACCTGTAATAGAATTATGATGCACGGCAAACCCCCCCCCCCCACTCCACTTCCTTTGCATTTCCCGAGCACACACGAGGAAGGTGGATCAAAAAGGAAGAAGCGGTGGATGAAGAGGGCGGTAGACGTGACGGAAAAAGACATAAGGACCTTCTTTCTCCGTATCCTCCTGGTTTTTATATGCTAACACCCTGAGCAACCGTCGACCAGCTGGGCGTTCTCTGTCTGTGAAAGGACATGCCGGCTTTTTATCGTCCTGGTACAAATCAGTTAGCTTTTGTACACTTTTTCCCTCCCTCCCTGCGTCTTCCCTTCTTCAGTATTTGGACAGAAAACTTGTGGTGAACTTTTGGAGGACATTCGCTATTGACTCTTCTGCGGGACATAAACTTTCTATTGACTCCAGCAAGGTTTGTTCTTTCCTTAAAGCGGCTACTGGAATTGAGCCCTGCTCTCCCACAGAGTTGTGGTATCATTTTTGGGTACAAAGAAACAGAGAGAAAGAGAACGCAGTTAAAAAAAAAAGTACTGAATGAAAAGGGTAAATATTGAACACCTAACCTTTTTATTTTTCGGTTTCCCCTTCAGCATTGGTGGCAGAGTGTAGGGATTTGATGTATCCGATTGTGTCACTGCGTTAAAAAAAATGTAGAGAAGCTTTAGCGAAGACAAGCAGAATCCCACCCCCCTTTCCCCCACACAAACTGTCTGTTGACACAGTGTTCGTGTGTCTGTACGAGGGGCACAGGGCGCCTGTGTGTGTGTGTGTGTTGGCAAGGGATATGGGGAGAAAAATGTAATCTTGCCATCTCAGGATTTTTCAAAGGTTAATTCGCCTGTAGCATGTTTGCGAATACGCCACTGCGTTAATCGGGCCTTACTCGTGCGGAATCTGCTCTGTATTTTCTATTGAAAGCTTTTTTTTTCATCCCAACGCATGACGAAAACTGATCTCGCTAACTACATGACTAAAGAATCAATGTCCTAAGGGAGAGGAGGGGTAAAGACTGAACACACATGGAAAAATATTCACAAAGATACATCAATTTCTCTCAAAGCAACGCCGAATCGCGCGTGAAATTCAAAAAGATTTCGGATTCACAGAGTAGCCGGCTTAAAGCAAGGTTTGCGTAAACTTTCAGCGTATTTCCAAGCTTTATCCCGACATCAAAGCTGCGGTTAACCGTACGGCAACAGGCGACGTAAAATTGTTAATAGGTAATTTCCTATGGAATTTAAATCTTGTGGCTTTTGCACTGTGAAAACTTGAGAACCTGCCGCCCAACTGACCGTTTTTAAAATATTAACGGCAACTATATAGTTAACCATAGCTGATTTAATTTTATTAATAAAGTTTATAAATTACAGTTGCATGCACCATAATTTTATTTTTAAAGGGTGAGCCATTAAAATTAAGTTAAGTATGTAACGGGCGCTAATACTTTACAACCAGGCATGGTCATTTTTTTCGGTAGTAGGATGGCAGCGGAATTGACCGTCATTTGTCCAGTCAACGTTTTACAGTGTTGGGGCACGGAGGTATTCGTAACTCGCAGGATATCTCCCGTTTCACACAACACACTCCCACCATTGTCGTCACGATTGCATCAAGAGTGGAAGAAACGACATGGAGCAACCGAAAAGCTGAGGCTTACGGGAGGTTTGAAGTGTAGCAACTCGGAGAGGCAAAGTGCAACGTCCACCACAAGTCATCTAGCGTCTTTACGACTGTTTCACTTTCACAGTTAAAATGATAATGTGAGTCTTGCTTCCGCCATCCCATGGCCTGCTGATGCGTACCTTCCGTTTTCATATTTTTTGTGCGCCGAAAACCCGATTAACTTCTTTCCGCCGAGATGCTTGTCACCGCATCATGCTACTTCGTCAGTGAACAAATTTCTGCACCACGCTTGGCTACTTTTATTCGTCTGCTTTTCGTAGCTTTTGCAAAGTAAGACGGGAGAAATTTAGCATTGTTTTGAAATGTATACATTTCAATAAGAGATAAGGGATGACGTGTATGTAAACCCATTGATTTTCTTACCGTTTTCTGGACTGTGTGCCATAAATAGTTACAAACCGTAGGAATTGTAGAGGGTGTGTTTCCATAAAACACTACTTGTCTTTTGACTGTACATAGGGACTAGGAAGCTGTCCTCGGAGACCGAAATGTACTCGGCATTACTCGGAAATCGAATTGGGCCTCTCCGATGACATAGTGATAACATCGTCGCCTTGTAATCAAGGGGTCGCTGGTCGGTGGAGGCTCATAGTGGTTCGGATCCCACTTTAAACTGTAGGTCCAGACCCGATTAACCTTATGTGCATGCAGTGGACTTAAAACAAAATCAATCAATCGTAAATCGAATTCATAACGACTTGAACGAAACCAACGCGAATTGGAGAACGTAGGAAATGGTTTTCTAGTTGTAGCGATGAATTGGTCTTTTGTGATACTTGCAACAGGTATGATACGCCCGCAAAGCCCTTACTCGTATTTGCGGGTGACTGTAACAATATTGGGAAGAACGCTCGCGATTGGTGCTGAAACGAGCACGACTCGCTTTCAAGCTACCGCATTACACGTTTAACGGGGAGATTTGCGGAAGTGATCGCACTACAGCATTGCTCGATCGATTCAAACCCTCTTGAATTCACATTACATCACGTAGTTCGTTAGCAGAAGCTCCGTAGCGCCAAAAGAATAAACGGATAATCGAAATGCTAACAAATTAACAGTCTCCCCTGTTTCTTCAAACATTAAGATAACCGAGTTTTTATTTTTTGAAAGAACACCCCTTTCTCTGCAAAAGAAAGGCAAACTTGGTGAAGATAGTTCAGGCAAAAATCTCATCGCCTGTTTTACTTCGGGCCGTGCTACTGTACAAACACTCCATTTGAGCTCTGATTGAACTTTAGTCCAACTTTTCCTTTCAAACACTCCTCTCCCTTCCTCTCTTTTCCTTTCTATCTTTCGCTGTCTCTACCTCCCTCTCCGCGCTGAAGAATGTTCCCATTGTTTAGATTTGGAGCAGGAGAGAGCCTAGAGACTCATCATCTGGCAACAGTGTGTGCGTTTCTCAACCGCGACGCCCTCTTCTTAATTAACGTCGAAGGTGTATTAATTTGCATGTTTCGTGTAGTTAAGGAAAAATATAAAAAAGGGGGGAAAGAAAACTCTGGATGGAATAATATTGCGGGAACAGTAAAGGGGGGGGGGAGATGCGTGCACAGTGTGTGTGTGATGATGAAGAGGGTGAAAGAATAGTTATTAGAAAAGGAGCTAAACCTTAGTTTGGTTTGGACGAAACTTAGAGCTCACCCTCCTCCTTGCCACCCTAGATCCGAAGGCACCGGTGAATTCGTTCAAGGACATACAGTAACTCCTATCAATTAAAAACTTCTCTCAAAGCTACCTCTTTGCTTACAAAAGGCGTTTGTATTGTACACAAAAGCTCAGAACTGTCTGGTGTTTTATCTGCAATAAGCAGATCTTGCAACGCCTTTGTAGCTGCAACCCAACTGACATGGCTGGGTGTCCACCACTGGATAATAAAATCATCCGGTCACACCTTACAAATTTTTGAGCTCCAAATAAGTTTTTTGTACTGAACTGCATAATCCAGCGTACAACTACATTTGAGTTTTCTGGGTTGGAAATTCGAAGCAAGTATCCCTGTTCAAGTTGATGATCATTTCGTTGCTATTTACCCGTCCCTATCCTCATAGGAATATGCGATATGATGTCGACATAAACACTAAAGCAACAAAGTACTCGAAAACACACGTGGTTAGTACATAAAGTTTTGTATTAAAGGGTTAATGAAATAGGGAAGTTTTACGTTCTTGCTAAAATTATTTTATAGTTGAGAATTCTACATTCTGATATAAGTAGTATGTGCTATGACTTTTTCTTATCGTTTATGTAGTGGTCAAATTGTGTAGACCTGACGTTTTCACATTTAGATCTATTCTGACTTAGAACTATCGTACCTAGAATTTCACATTCACTTTGGAGCGAATTGACAATATAGAGAAAGTCTCCAATTTTGTTAATTTTCGGTATACTAACTAATTTTGGCCTCCAAATCACGAATCTGTTGCAAAAAAACGGGGTTTACATCTGGAAATTTGAAAAAAAGCAGATTGAATTTTTTTTATATAGGTCTATATGCGTAGTTTTACGAACGAAAATGTAATCTTCTGTCATTTTTTCCAACCACGCTGTTGTTTTACAAGAAAATGATTTATGATGTTCAATTGTAGTACGAACCCAATTTTTTCGATGAATTTAGGCGTGAAATGAGTGCTAGTGGAACCTAATCTAACAGGCCTAACCTAACCTCGTGTGAATGGTTCGTGGGGCTACCCGTGGATGGTTTTTGCGGCTAACGAACAATGTTTCATCAAAATGTACAATTTCCAGACGTGACCCCGGTTTTTTACAACAGATTCGTGATTAGGAGGCCAAAATTAGTTAGTATACCGAAAATTAACAAAATTGGAGACTTCTCTATATTGTCAATTCTTACCTTCACTTTTGTTCTGACCCAGGACTGTCGTACGTAAATTTTCACATTTGCTTCTGTTATAATGCAGGACTATCGTTGATTGATCGATTTCGTTCATTTTATTTCGTTTTTTCGCCACTTTTGGCTAATCGCGAAGATGATGATGATGTGATGAAATTGATGAAGGGACACTCGCATGACCGAGATTCGAACTCGAGACTCGTGGTATCGTAACGCGCTCTGATATCTGACACAGAGGTCGGCCTGCGGGACTGCCGTATTGTAGGAGCTGTACATTGTTTGTTCTGGCGAAGAACTGTAATGTCTAACTTTCACGTCCATATGGCTGTCTTGACGTAGGGTAGTCAATCTTAAATTCGTGTCAGTTCTGTCGCTGGACTGTCGCATTGAAGAGCTTCACATTGTTCTAATCCAGGACTGTAGTTTCACATCTGTATGACCATTCTGACGAAAAATATTATCGTATACTTAACGTCTATGCTAGTACAAGATTTCCGTAACTAAGTTTCACATCTACGTCTGTTCTGACAACAGACTATTGTGTCCAAAGTTCAGGAGCCCAACATGAAAAGCACTGGAGCCAGAAATAAGCGCGAGCATTTCTTGTGCCGTAACCAAAGATTGACTCTTGGTATCAATGACGTCACGGTTTTTTTTCCAGAAAACTTCCTCCCAGCTGTCAAACGTTTAAATCGGGTTCCACGCCTTCCTTTTTACTGTTCTTTCTTTTCTGTTCAGCGTCGTTTTTCGCCTCAAGCCGCAATCGGGCGTAGCCACAACGGTCCTTAGGGAAAACTGAAACCGCAGTTTCATCTCTATTCACTACTGCGGAATATTACTGGTCTCGTAAAGGTGGAAAATATGAAGGTGATGAATCGTAGGCATGTCCAGCAATTATTTTACGAAATGCCACAAATTCCATGAGAAACTGTTTTGTTCTGAGGTTGCTTGAGCTTGGAAACTAGAATGTGCTTCCACGTCTGAACGTGTAAATTAGGTATTGAGGCACGATAGTCACGAGCAAGAACATATAACAGGTACTGCAGTCTTGAATCAGAACAGAAATGCATGTGAAAGTTTAGATGTGACAGTCCTGAATCAGAAGAAAAGTGAATGTGAAACTTTAGTTACGACAGTTTTGGTCAGAAGAGAAGTGAATGTGAACCTTTAGGTGCTACAGTTCTGAATCAGAAGAAAAATGAATGTGAAACGTTAGTTAAGACAGTCCTGGGTCAGAAGGGAAGTGACTGTGAAACTTTAGGTACGACAGTCCTGGGTTAGAAGAGAAGTGAATGTGAAACTTTAGGTGTTACAGTTCTAAAAGTGAATGTGAAACTTTAGGTACGACAATCCTGGGTTAGACGAGAAGTGAATGTGAAACTTTAGGTATGACAGTCCTGGGTCAGAAGAGAAGTGAATGTGGAACTTGAGGTGTTACAGTACTAAAAGTGAATGTGAAACTTTAGGTACGACAATCCTGGGTTAGAAGAGAAGTGAATGTGAAACTTTAGGGTACGACAGTCCTGGGTCAGAAGAAGAGAAGTAAATGTGAAACTTTATGTACGACAATCCTGGGTCAGAACATATTTGAATTGATACTGAAGCTGGGCGTCTAGGCACAAGAAGTTAATGCGAATGGTAAAGGGAGAAAGATAGGAAGTTACATAATGTCTCCAGTTCTGCGCGCAACGGGCTTTGTCGACGAGCATTTGTCATGAACAATGCAAGGGTTGGGATGGAAGGGTAACAAGGATTTAGCCTCCATGTTGATGTCTGCAAACGAGTGTATCTCCAAAATACTCCAAAGGAAAATAGTTTTTCAGATATATCAGAAACTTACAAGTGGTCGAACAAACGGATGACTAGGCAGGCAAGCGAAGATCAAACACTCGAGGGTGACGTGCTCGGGAAGATTCAAGTCAGAAACCACGTACAGGCCAGCTTTGGAAAAGTTCACCTCTTGTCATTCCTTTCAGAGACCATCACGGCAGTTTCCACCACATATCTCCTCGTTGCTCCTTTTGTTTCGTCCTTTCTTCCACCGATGAAAGCTTCCCCCGGGGTCGAGAGTGCGAGAAGCCATGCGTGTCTGGTGTTGAGGGCGAAAGAATCAGGAGGGCTGAGGGCGAGAGAGAGGTAGAAAATTAGAGGTTCCCAGCAATTGCCATTTAATTAGCTCGTTCGATGACCGCCGATCAATACTGTGAGAGGTCTGTTGATTCCCCCGCCACGATTTCTGACTGGAACCCTCCTGCCCACCGCTCTTTTGTGCGTTGGCCTTTCCCAGAACTATTGAACTATATTGGAGAGATATTTTCCAGAGACAACCTCTGTAGGTACCTATAATATATATAATGTAAACATTAGTCAAACGTTTAAGACCATCATGATAATATTCTGAAGAGGTATTTATTTTTTTCCAACTCTTTTAACTTTTTTTTATGTAAGTTGCGAAAAAAAATATTTGTATTCCTATTTTGGGTGTTTTGCGCCCCTTTTTACCTCTTCACGTTAATCGCGACGATGAGAAAAAGAATGAACAGCAAACAGCCCTTCAAGGCGAAGGTATGGTAAGCGACATTTCGACAAGCGACTGCGTATAGAGTACCATCGCCGCTGTTATGTGCTCTTCTAGACCGCATCATGCTGATCCTTATTTTCAAGTAGCTCACCAGTTGCCCCATCGGGGATCGAACCCATTTGTGCTTGAAACAGGAGCGGTAACCATTTGGTTATATGGAAGATCAACTCAAATTAATACCTCCCTCCCCCCCATATTTTCGTGACACCCCCTAGGCGCAAGAAAAAGCCTGTATACATTGTAATCTTGCTGCTAAATTTACTAACATTGTCCTTAAAACCCCACAGATTGAAAGTTCTTGATAAACAGCACTATGCTAACTACTAGGCCACAAAAGTCGGCTGAACTGAAATAAATCGAAGCCATTAGCTGTTGGTAAAGAGATTTCTGAACGACAACTCCCAGTGGTTCGTTAATTTTAATCAGTCTGTCTTGCAATGCAAGTAAAGTTAATTTATGAAATAAAAAAAAATGCGGTGAATGATGAGTAGATTCTCTCGTTTTATCCACTATAGTATAGCCGCCGTAACAGCCAGCGCAGGGACCACCTTTCTGGCACTGACCCTCTGTTGCCGCGTTTACCTACGAAGAAACTTGCGGTCAAACAGCTAGCTCTTCCCCCCCTCTTTTGGGCAAGAAGCGACAACAGTAAAGTCTCTCCTCCCCAAAGCAGCCAGCATGGAAACAGGATTTTGTCAGAGTAACCGTTATGCGCTGTGAATGGAGACCGGTTCTTATAGCGGCACGACTATAGTTGGGTTATGAAGAAGTGTCCCAGCTTTCCAATCTTAAGGGATTGAATAGTTCAAGTACATTCTAGTCTGTTATTATATACACGAAGAATATTCGGTTGGAGAGTGCGACATGTTTCAGATCATGAACGACGTTGATACTCAGCTACCCAATAATGCTAACTGTCCGTACAGTATATAGCGATAACTCTATTCGTGTTAAAAAACGCAGCTCCAACTTGAACACTACTACAGCGAACTTTTCCTCACACGTAACTACTTTGCGGTCAGCGAAAGATGGATGGCCCAAAAAAGAGCCCATGGCCACACTCGTGCACTTCCTTCGACGTGTGAGTATGTGGGTGTGAAATGTCCACTTCCAAGGCGGCCATGTTGCTCGTTTCTTCGTGGGAGAGTGGGGGGCAAGGAGTTTCTGAGAAACTAGGGGAAGAGGGGGAGGCAAGATCTGTCAGTCGCTAATGAAGAAGTGGGCGGTCCTTTGCTGTCACACGATGAAAACAAGTGACTGTGTCGAAGCCAGTGTATGCATTATGAAATCTTTTTTCAAGGTTCCGTGAAGACTGGCTGTCTTTTTTTTTTCCTCCTCTTTCCCCTTCCTTTAGCCGGAACAGAGGAAGAATTGGCAAAAAGGCTGGCGGATGGGAAAGGCGACAAAAATTCGATTACTTCGATGTAAATAAATCAATAGATTCTTGAATATTATTCAACAATTTGGGCTTTGGATGTTTGCAAATAAAGTAGTTATCTAAGTTCGTGATAACATGTAACCATAGGTAACAATTCTGAGGTGTCCTTGTAGTTTTTGCCTATACAAACACTGATTTCAAACTTGTGGAAGTAATTTTAAGAGTGGCCCCCTGTTCGATCCCAGTTGGGAGCTCCAAAATATCAGGTGAGGACAATTATTGGGGAACTACGAAAGGAAGATGCAGCGGGCCTCGGTTTAGAACTCCGGAAGACAGAAACCACAGTACTCGATGCTCTTGCTGAATTGAAAACTGATCTGGTGCATCATGGAAGAAGTGGACACTGTAGTAGGGCAAATAAATCAGATAAAGACTGAACATCAAAGTGGAGATATCAGAGAACGAGTTGGGGTAAAATCACGGAGATGCATATTTGGCTATTTCTTTAGTTTCCCCTCTCACTCTCTCTATGTGGCACTAAACAGTTGGCAAGCCTTGTACTCCTCCCCAATCAACAACTTCATGCATCCGACTCAGCCTTGGCTCTGTTGCTTTCATCCTTGAACGATATAGCTTTTCTTTTGCATTTTTCTATGCTTCCTATCCCCTACATGCAGTGGCGGAGCGGTTAGCACAGCTCGCTACGACGCCAGGCGTCCCGGGTTCGAATCCCGCCTGGACATGGGTGTTCTTTGTGAGTATCGCTTCATCATACCATCACTCATCCTAATCTTCACGATTAGCCAAATGTGGCAGAAAAGCGAACTAAAATAAAGCAAATCAATCAATTCTCTACATGCCCTATCAACATAATCTTTTGAAACAAGTACTCGTATATGTTTTGTGTTTGCTGTAAGAATGAAGTCAGTGTAAACATGTGGGTTCTGAAAAATCCTATTGGTTATCCCAATAGCAACACTGTGCGAGAATCTTGCTCGTGTAGGAATATAGTACACATCACTCAACGTAGCTGCTATATTGAAGTTACGGAACTTTTATTATGAGCTGTAAAGCTACGACCAATATATTCATGAATAACATCAGAACTAAAATATGGGAAAGGAACAATTTCTCATAAGTTGCGTGATTTTCTTTACAATAACTTCGGTCTTACAGTGATTGGAGAATAATTATTTTGTGGCTATGAATTCAGTGTTCTATCTAAGTTGTTACTTAATGGAATGATCCGTATATTTAGTGTCTTTAATACACAGTTGGTTAACATATTTTATTTTCCTGCTTCTTAATGGAATGATTCATATATTTAGTGTCTTTAATACACAGTTGGTTAACATATTTTATTTTCCTGCTTCTTAATGGAATGATACGTATATTTAGTGTCTTTAATACACAGTTGGTTAACATATTTTATTTTCCTGCTTCTTAATGGAATGATCCATATATTTAGTGTCTTTAATACACAGTTGGTTAACATATTTTACTTTCCTGCTTCTTAATGGAATGATCCATATATTTAGTGTCTTTAATGCACAGTTGGTTAACATATTTTATTTTTCTCTTTCTTAATGGAATGATCCATATATTTAGTGTCTTTAATACACAGTTGGTTAACATATTCTATTTTCCTGCTTCTTAATGGAATGATCCATATATTTAGTGTTTTCAGACCGTAATGGATTGTTGAAAAAAGAGCTTGGAAACATAATTCACAGTTTATGAATGGGATGAGGCACTGTATTATCTTTGCCGATTTATATCTTTGAGGCCCTTGCTTCTGGAAGATGAACCATCAAGCTATTTGATTCCTCTCTCCCTCCCCAAGTACGTTCCTCCACGTCTTGCGCGCTACAGTTTTCCGAAAGCCCTCAACCAATCATCCCCTTCCCCCAGCAACCACAGGCGACCTGCCGAGGTCCCTAGTGACCCCCAATGACCGGGAGAGGTTGAGAAAGGCCAAAGCCAGGACCAAGCTATTTCCCGGTCGCCCTGGGAATTGAATCAAATGGCCGATTTCTAGCTTGGAGCTTTGGCGTTGCCTCTTCGATCTAGTGGGTGTCTCTGGAGACTATAGGAGCGGACCTCTGGCCGGCTGTAGCGAGATTCTCTCTTAAAAAAAAAAAAAAAGCAGCGCTCCTCTATAGTATTATGATAGATTTGTCCTGGAGCGCCAACAATGCCCGGAAGCAACAATGGAATCGAAGGCGAGTAACCCTTTTATGGGAGAAAACGGGAGGACGAAAGGTCCACGACTAGGAAGTCTTCGGGGCTCGTGGCTGGTGAAAATGACCAACTGCTATTGTTCTTTTCGCCGCTCCGTGGTTCGCTTAATTGCAGACGCGTGGTGAATATTTGTCCGGCGGAAGACTCGACATGGAGTGATAACGGAGGCAGGAGAGTTTCACTCGCGGTTCTTTTGCGCTCGGTCTGCGATTCGGAACTATCTTCTCGGTCTCTACCAGCGCGGATGGAGGAAACGTGATCGGGATTGGACCGGTCTGGAAGGTGGTACTTCTCGGACGCCGCTCCCCTTAACGAAGGGCTACTTTGCACAACAATGGAAGAAACTTTTTTTCCCTCCTTTTTGCTTCCTAATTGACGATTCTTGTGAAGAATTGTTGCACTACTGCCCCATTTTTACTCCCAACTTTCCAAATCTTTCCTGATGAGCCTTCCAAACAGCTAAATGCCGTGACTCATGCTTTCCTCACTCAATCTAAATGAATCTTGGGATGGTACCCCCGCCTATCACCATTTTCATTTAGTCTGTCTCCATTCCTTCCACCGTTGCTTCACCACCTCTCACTCCACACCATCACTTTCTTTGGTTTGATTTGAGTTTTAAGTACACTTTTATGCACAGAAGGCTAATCGGGACTGGTCTACAGTTTAAAGTGGGATCTGAACCACTATATGCCTCCACCAGGTATCGAACCCGGGATCCCTTGATAATAAGGCAACGACGTTTCAAATACGCCATTGGAGAGGCCTATCATCACTTTCTTGGGTGTGTCGCAATCCACATTCTCCTACAGTCCTTCCATGCTTTAGAGTATACTGTAAGACCCTTTTTGTTTTAATTCATACATACATATGTGGAGGATTGCTTGGAGATTTAACTTTCCCTTCCATACACGAACCATTTTTATTATTCTTATGTCGCTTCTCTTCCTCCCTAAGACAATCGCAACAGTGAGGATTAGAGGATATTGATGAATGGACACACGCAAAGGAACACCCGTGCCTAAGCCAGGACTCGAGCCTGGGAACCAGAACTCACTGCGCCCAGCCACTGAGTAAAAGAGATTTGATACTGAACGGAGCAATGTCTGGTCTCGACCAACCCTAATTCCTTCACTTCCTGATGCAATTAACGAACCTGGGGTTCAAAGGATCTTTGTTCGCTGGAAGCAAAAATATGGAATCAGGAAGTGAGATACATGTCCCTTCTGCAGACGTAAGGGACAGGAGAGAGAGAGAGAGAAAAGGAGTCAGGTTTCCATGAATGAAGTGGTTGTGAAGTCGGGAAGAAGAAGAAAAAAGTGTCAAGCGTAGTTTTGTAGTCTCTCGTCACGGAATATCGTGCAAGACGACCGACTTCCTCTCGCCCAACGGCGATGTATTTTGGAGACATGCACGCGACCACCGAGACGAGAGTAGTTCCCTAAAGAGACGAAGACCTGCAATGCTGCCACATTGATTGGGTACAGCCAATGGTGCCTGCTGCATGCGTTGGCAAAAACAAGGGGTAGAAAAAGCCGCTATATTGCAGTCTTCTCTTTGAGAATTCAGTACCGACCTCTCTACACTCTTGTACTCCCGATTACAACGAAAGTCGTAAAATAAGTTATGTTATTTGCTGAGGTGTTATGTGCTGGCTTGTAACCCCAATGAACAGAGGATACGTGATATCTTAGATCGAGCACGAACTGCAATTTTTGCTTGCAATTTTATCAGCCTTGACCACGTCTCTGAAATTGTCATTTAGTTTTTCACAAAAACGGAATAGGATCGTCAAAATAACGAAAGATGTCGCTTCAAATGTGACAAGACAAGCATTTTTGAATGCAGAGTACGTTTGATCCTATTTTATACACCACTTTTGAATAAAGTTTTACATAAATGAATTTTTAAAAACTCTAATTATCTGTCCACATTGTGCACCATAAAGGTTTCTTGTGTTCTTGAAGAACTTCATCTTACATAAATGTCAAAACTAAAGCCTATTTTGACTATGCTTCCTGTTAATACTTTTGGTGTCATAAAATCACACTGCAAATTTTGTGCTGATTGAACGTGTAACTAGAGTCATTGCGGAATTCTTTCTGCATTTTCTGTGGTTTTCTGTTTTTGTTGACCGCATTTCCAAGCATTTAGGGAAACGATTTTCTGCTATCGGCATCTTAATTTCTTTGAAACTTGTTATTGGTTTCTGTAGTTTTCTCAGTGGATTGAGAGAACGTGTTCTATTGTTCTAACTTTTTAAGGATGAAATATCTAAATACGCAGATTTCAAATTGAAGTTCATATTTACATCAATTTTCCTTGTTTTTATAGCCTGTAGAACATTTTGTTATTGTTCTATCGCTATATGTGACGTGTAACATAGGCTTGCTGTCGACACATCCATACTTTAGTCAATTATATAACAGCAATAATTCTTTGATTTTCCCAATTTTTTCATTCTTGCACAGCAATTCCATTCTCTACAATTGCTTGTGTGTTGCGTATCTTATTGGTTCCTTATTCATTCCATCTCTCCCTCAGCTCCAGAAGAATCTTCGGATTACTTCACGCCTACAGTCCATTCATTCCTCTTCCGTTTCATTATTTCCCTCGATCCTCTTCACTTCCATGTGGTCTTCCTTCCAGGTTGTTCGTCCTTCTTCCATCCTCTCCACGTTTCCTAGCCACCTGATTGGTTTTCTCTTTATTTCCATTACTGGTTCCAAATCTTTGCGTAGTCTACATAATGTAGTTCTTGATTTGTTCGTATTCGTCTTTGTCATAATCTACTCAATATAGCTTTCTAAAGCCCTTTATGGTCTTTTGCTAATCAGTTTCTTTCGTTCCCAACTCCATTCGCAGTAGTATATCTACTTCTCACCCAGCTTGGCCACCATCTCAGCAGCTGCAAAATTAATTTATGGACGGAGGAAGCACATTGACTCATCGCTACGTGTATGTGTTTTAGTGCACGGGACAAGGAGCGCCACGAGGAGTCAAGTCAGACGAAGTTATATCGTAGTTTGAGCATTCCAGCGATATTATAAGATAGAGGCAGAAAATTGACACACCCCAAGTGTACTCCTCCGATTTTTATGTAGCTGTCTCTTTTTTCTTTCCTTGGTTTGCCTCCACATTAACCATCTGCTTTACCAGATACCCAAGTAACTTTCTTCTATTTCTACGAGCATTTTCGTTTACTTCTTTGAAAGCTCTTTCCACTGGCATTGGCGTTCATTTTAATTCCACATTTTTTGTAGACTTTTGATTGATTGACTTGGTTTATTTTACTTCGCTTTTCTGCCACTTTTGGCTAAACGCGAAGATGAAAATGAGTGACGATATGTTGAAATTGATTGGACACTCACAAGGAATGCCCATGGCGGGATTCGAACCCGGGACCTCAGGCGTCGTAGCGCGTCGTGCCAACCACTCCGCCGCAGAGATCGGCATTTTTGTTTCAGACATTTCCCAAACTGTTGACTTAATGAATTCAGTGACAGGATTTTTGTTATTTTGCGTCACTTTTTAAAGTCAACTTTATGCACAGATAGACTAATCGGGACTGAACCTACAGTTTAAAGTGGCATCCGAACCACTATGCAATGTGCCTCCACCGGGTATCGAACACTTTTCTTCGTCTTTTGGGTAATGGGGAAGGTGAGGTTGAAAGCGATGAAGAGCACCCATACCCACGGCGATACTCGAAACCGAAACTTCAGCTTCAGAGATCATGAGTCGACCACTGAAAGTGCTCGTCCACCGAGGCGGCACCTTCAAAAGACTTTCTGAACCAGAAGATGCATCGATGAAATTATGCAGATACGACAAATGGGCACGTTGCAAATTCGCTGCTTCAGGCTTCATCTTACGACTCGCCATTGTGCTGCGACCATGTTTATTCTTCGTGGCTTCTCCCGCGGTTGAAGGTAGTTCATTAAAGGGGGGTCGGATGGGAGGTAAAGAGAAGAGGGGGGATGAGTTACGCAGCTTAATGGATTAATGCGCGTATTGACCAAACTGTCAGCACAACCCCGTCCAATCACAGCAGCTAAGACAGCCACGCTGGAGGAGACAAGACTGTTCCAACAACCGCAGCGCCCGACACGGTCGTCTAATGGCGTCCTCGAGGTTCATTACAGATTACCCACCCCCACCCACCCTCCTCCTCCTTTTTCAAAACCCACCTCAAGCAGACGCGTTACTCCCCCGCCAATTAATACAGACCCGAGGTTTATCAGCCGCCATATTGGGTAAATGTTTGGGAGCCGAAATTGTAAACATTTATGTTGAGAGGTCAGCGACTGTTTACACCGTGAGTGCGTTTGAAACAGCCTGAATACGAGGGAGGCTAATATGTGTACGACAAATCTAATTTGGAATCAAATTAGTTATACTCTTACAGATCAAACATGACGAGTATATATATGTAGTGTTTCGATTTCACATTCTGGGGCTGTAACGGGCCCCGGGCAAACCCTCGAGGATCTGTGTCTAAGTGCAAGGGTTGGTACAGGTAAACATGTTGTAAATGCTAGAGTGTATTTCTTTATACAGCACACTTGTGCAATATGTACAATTCGTATTTTGGGTGTTGTGGATGTGGAACATGAAAGAAAGTAACAATACCTTGACGCTACACGTAGGGCGGGAGCGAGGGGTAAAAGAGTTGGGAGTATGAACATAACAGATGCTACTGTAAATATCAGTAACTAAAATATTCATATGTACACATTAGCTACATGTGTCAGTGTATCTACATGTAGAACTCAAAATGTCTCAGTTGACATACATATGCATTATTTTTTTTATCAAGTGCATAAACTGCTAATGGTGTATTAAAATTCACAGAAAAATGCATCACTGGAATAGATCAGAGATGATTATGAAAAGAAAACGTTTAACTCTTCACCAAAAATGCATGAACCGTGATTTGATGCGCTTCGAGTTCTGTGTGTAGAACATTTTGAAACAGTATATGCCTTCGTTAAATAGGTACTGCATCTCATTGGGATTCATATGCACATAATAACGTGTGTTATTTAACACTGACTTTGTGTATGTGTTTGTGTGTGCGTGTGGAGCGTGTTGTATTGAATCCTCATTGAGGATCCGTTCCGATGCTACGAGCCATCGAAACCGTCATTGTCCATCCTGTATGTATAAACTTCGCCGGCATATTCACGGTTGCGACTGGCATTTATGTTTATTTTCATGGGATAAGATGCGAAAAATGATGTTAGCCTAATCTATGGAGACTATTTCATGCCAGCAGAAAAGGCCCTGTTCATTAAGTTTTATCACATATCTATGTTGCTTATTATATTTCATGCTTCCTCATTGAAGAAATACTTGGTAAGTTTTATAGCGATGTGTTCACATCACAAACTGTCACCATTAAACATGGCTTAACGTTTTACGAAGTGAGTCCAACTTGATATACCTGTGATTCAGTTGTTATTACCAAATAAGGATGTAATAAATAAACAATTTGAAGTCATTTTTTTGAATCACGCAAGTACCTGCATTTTAATAAACGATATCTTTAATCTATATTACTAACACGGTGTGTTCATATCGTATCAAAAATCTTTATTCTTTCCGACAGACAAATTAAATATCAACTGCAATCTCCAATCCGTGCCGCGTCGTTGCATACATACATAATAGAAATGTCGTCTTTCGCGAACTCGTTGTGCAGCGACGAACAAAGCGTTAATATGAAAATTGTTCGCTCTATTGTCTTAGACTGGCTGTGAAAGTGTGTCGGTGTTTTGCCGTGGAACTTGATTATACGTTTTCAGGGAACTGTATAATGGTAGGTATAATGTTCTAAAATTTTTAACCCACATAGTTTGCTTCATCGAGACTAACAGGTAAAACTAATAAAGTAAAGGCGGGAACGTACACACTATATGTATCTTGATATCCTCTATACGTTGCGAGGTTTATTTAGTTTCGTTTGTATATTTAAAAAGCCAATTATTAAAATCGCCTCAAGTAATTGTTTCATATCATCTACCTCATTTTTTTTAAAAAAGAAAGAAAAACGCAAAAACATGCACTTTGGATGACAACCCCATTACGATATGTTTGTTTGTTTGTTTAGAGCTCGCATCTTAAACTTCTATTTAAACGAATGTTAACAGCAAAAAATAAATAAAATAATAATATTTCTCTTCCAAGCAGCACTTGCCGGCAAAACGGTACCTGCTGGGACAATTAAAAATTCAATTTACGAACAGACGGGAAAACGACATGAGGATATTGATTTGCCTTTTCTTCAACATTGCGACATCTGTTTATTCTCTCATAAATTATTGAAAATACGTACGAGATAGGCAAGAAACTCAATTAAGCATGATAGCCGTTAGGTGTGTGTGCGTCAGTATGTTATCTTGTGGCCAATAGGAAGTTCCGTTCCCGGTAATTATTGATCCCTCTCAGGGTTCCGATCAGCAATTTCAAATTTTGATGTTCGGTTGAAATTCTTTCTCTCAGTTGTTAATAATACACTATTTTTGCTCAGGCGAATATAATTAGAAAACTTAACAATGGCATCTACAAATGGGACACGTGAATGAGCTAGAAGAGGATGCAGTGGAGGGAAGGTTAATATTGATGTAAATGCTTCCATTGGGGAAATTTCACACCAATGCAACAAGCGACACGAACCCTATCCTGCTTGTAGAAAAGGATTCACTGCGCACGCGCTGCCAACAGACAGAGGCGACACGATAGACATCAATGAAAGAACGGCACAATACGAGAGACACATAAATTTTGTCGTGTCGCTTCGGTTAGAAAGATTGCATTCATTTCTGGCGGTTTGTTTCCAAGAGGCACAAATGGAATGCATGCGTGTGTCATGACGCTTCGTTGCTATGTGAAACATTATCGATTATTATTAGTTCGTTCACGAGTGACGTGTGTTGCTGGTTGCTTGTCACTTCGGTCTCAAATTTCCCTTATTTGAACAGACTCACACAAATCTGGATTCTTTTAGTAAAATGAAACAAAAATATTCCCTGGAGTAAAATAATTGCAATTAAGACATATAAATAACACCAGGGTGGATAAGAATAATAATTTTTATTTTCAAAATATTTCTTTAATTTTTTTTACTTAATTCACAATTTGTGATTTGTAAATGAACACATTCATAAAGTTTCCTGCATGTTTTTCGGCACAGTTTCTTTGTTTTTCGTTTTGCTGATCATAACTTGCCTGCCTAAAGTGTATGCATAGAGCGTTATGCTGCCTATCAGAAGAACTTTCCATGTCAAATTTTCACATCAAAACAGAGTGAAAAGTGTATTTTTTTTATTTATGAAGCTCTAGTTTGTGCGTAATTTCAAGAACAACATGTTCTCGCGAAAATAAAACGCCAGAATTCCGGTATTTTGAAAGCTGCTTGTGGTAAGAGACTACGTGCGTAACTGTGAATTCAAATAAAAGGAAATTCGTCTTGAAATGCTAACAGCATACATATTTTTAGTCATTGATGATAAATTTTGTTTGATTTTTTTAAAAAATGATAATTTGCTAACTTGTTATCAGCCGCCAGTTTTTTTCCTATTTTGTTTATGTTTGTGCAAAAAAATATTTGCTATTTTTGTTCATGAAAACATATTTGGGTTGTGAGGCAACATAAATGTAGTGTGTTTACAATTTAGTTTACTTGTCACAGGGTTGGTACTAATCCCATTAACTCCTTTATGGCAGTTGAACTAAAGCCAAGGGATTTATGCTCCAATTCCAAGTGATGCATGGACTATGCATGGATTATGTCAGCTCTACATCCTCAATTAGTGAGTTAGCATGGTGATTGTGAAAGATTGATTTGATTTGTTGTTTTAAGTCCACTTTATGCTCCGTAGGGCTAACCGGGACTGGATCTACAGTTTAAAGTGGGACCCCTTGATTACAAAGCGACGACGCTACCTCTGCTCCATCGGGAAGGCCGTGTTTGTGATTGTGGAAGAGACGTACAATGTAATACGAATAAATGATATTTCGGACACCATAGGGTCCGAAACTATGTCTCGATGCAGGACTGCAAAATGCATTTCGAACACACACACACAGAAACGCGACAATCGCCTCTCCACGAGGGATATATGCGAGGAGATGCCGTGTGATTTAATTCGAATCGATTGGTCTCTCAGCCACAACGTAACTGCCAATTAGGGGCCACAAAAACAGAAATTAGCAAACGACCATTGATGGCTTTCATGTGATCATTGTTGTCATTAGCCAATTCATTGCTGCGTTCGGGTTTGTTCTCCCCCCACCCCTTCCATCTCGCATTCGTGTCCCCCCTTTTTATCCTCTTTTTTTCCCCTTCCCTCCCATCGTGTCTTTTCAACCACCGGTCTCATTCCAGCCGCTCATTGACAATTAATTAAAAAAGAGGCCAATCGTTTCGGAGCGGAGAGGTTGAATGTCATATTTTCCATATTCAGCGCCAGAATGGATGAATTCGTCTCGTGTGGAATGAAAAGAACATGGCTTGCAGATCAATTGATGGGCAAGTTGGCGCAACGGGATAAAAAAAAAACGTGGGAATTTTTTGGCTTTGTTTCTCTTTTTTTTTCCAAACAACCTTTCCCCGCCATCCCTTATTTCTTGAACTATTAACAAATCCATAAATTTAGACATTTTACTACATCTCTGTGATGTCGCGTTCAAAGGACTCCCCCCCCTCCCATCCCAAAATTTGCAATCTGGATTCTATCTAGAGATAAATATGTGGCCTCCACTTTATTCTACATTCCATCTTCCATAGTTCAATATTCGTTTTCCTGTATCCTCAATATTATCAACCATCTTCTGGTCTGTTTTATGAAGTGTTCCGTTTCCTATATTCCTGTAGACCACTCACCTTTCTCTGTTGACATTTTCTTTAGCTTTGTGCCCTAACTAACTAACTAACTCACTCACTCACTCACTCTCTAGCCTTCTTGAACCCGAAGATTCATGTCTGCAGAAACACAGGCCTTCCATCTGTCCCTATCCTGAGCAAGATCTATATACTCTTTTCCATCCCTACCAATTTCCTTTAGGTCCATCTCAACATTATCCCTCCATCTTCGTCTTGGTCTTCCTACTGGTCTCTTACCATCAGGTTTCCCAATTTAATCATTCTAATAATATCTGGACATGAATACAAATTATGCAGTTCTAAATTATGTAACCTTCTCCACTCACCTGTCTCCTCATCCCTACACTCTAAATAGTGTGGTGCAATGTAACACCAAGGTATAGTCTAGTAAACTTGGTGTAAGAACATCTTTTTGGCATTAATACAGAATTGGAGTTATTTGGCACAATCTTTGGTATCTTCATGTACCATCGGCATCGGATGCCAAACGTTAAGTGTATAAACTTGGTGTGCTAACAAATTTGTATATAGACAAAATGTAGGAAACGACCAAACTGAAAATTACGAACATTCAATATTTTAAGTACTCAATGATGGAAAAGGAGATACGAGACACGATATCAATATTTATACGTTCACTCATGTGCACTTGCCTTGGTACAATATGGTACACGGACACACTTCGAGTTATTTGATCGCAGATCGGGATAATGCATGTTGTTGAAGATCATTACTTTATATCTTATTCTTGTAAGTTTTCTCCAATATTAGCACAGCCTTGTTCTTTATGTTAATTGTATATTTTTAATTTATTTTCATTCTCCATTGCTTCAGGTCTCCATTTCATCAAGTTTTGGTAATGTAACACTCCTGTCTTCGTATTTTTCTTTTCAATCTTGTGAATTTACATCCTATCCTTCACATCGGGTCCACATATCCTCGTACGATTGCGAGACGTGGATATGGTTAACCAATCTGTAGATAGCATGCTTCACTCCAATTGGAACGTTCTCAGAGAACATGGCCTCGGAGGGACATGTCTTTGCGGTCGAGTTTTCCTCGAATCATTTCCGGAAAGAGAATCGCTTACGTCGGCTCGTCCGCTTGTCCGTCAGTCTAGAACCAGAGGTTTGGTAGGATGAGCAAAGAATGGTCACTGCTTAATCTCGAGAACCCGCAAATACATGTGGACGTGAACGCAGATGCGTATATGAGCGCGAGGAGCCCATCGGCCGTTGGAATCATATATCATCTTCTGTCACTACAGAGCTTGAGAGACGCGAGTGCTGGGAGGAATACTCTTCAATAGATCTGACACACCGTCCATCAACGAATGGAAAGAGAGAGAGAGAGAGAGAGAGAGAGAGAGAGAGAGAGAGAGAGAGAGAGAGAGAGAGAGAGAGAGAGCGGAATCTCCATTAATGTCGTTCCTTCTCAACGTTTCTATTATGCATACAAACCAAAGATCCTCCCAGTTTGGGTCGCCATTTTTCTCGCGATGATCACCCTCCTTTCCTTCTACATGAAGGTCCCCGTAAAGGTCCCTTGGTATTCCTCCTCCTTGCTCGACTTGAGGGCCAAAGAGGGGGCGTGGAGCGGTCCATTTTGGCCTCATTAAAAATCCATTTCTGCGCTGAGGAAAGAGAAAAAAAATGGGAGTTCCTTTTCGGCAACTAAAGACGTCTTTTCCTCCGCATGCATTTCTCCAGCATGTTCTTGCAACGCCCTCATCTCGAGCAACGTAGCTGCATCATAAACGCTGTCCCTCAGCACAACAGATCGAAATTCTTACGGAGCATCCAATACCCATGTGCTGAATCCTGAACGAAATTCTTGCGTAGAGTTATCTCTACGTCCTTAGTTCAGAGATCGCTATTTCGGTACCAATTTGTCTCTTTTCACTCCTGAGGGATAATCCATATCTATGCAGTAGTAGTAGTAGTTTCGAAGGATGACGAAATACTTAGAAACGGAAATCATTTTTGAAAGAAATGTTCCTGAGGTGATATTGAGGAGCTGGAAGTTGGCCGATATTCTCAGAACTGTACGATAGGCAATTCCCACTTGTCGTACAATTCAGTCACAAGGTTTTGAAAGTCGTTGTCATGTAAATTTCGTATTAATCAACGCTACGACAATGAACCATTAATTATGAATTTATATTTCTAAATTCTGAAGCCTGAAATTATTTCGTTGGTCTTCAAAATTGTATGGTTGACCACGACATGATGGTTAGTATTTTCATGGAATGATTGGCAAACAATTCATGCAGACTTTACTGTGAGATTCCAACATGCGATGATAAAAGTTTTTTTTTTTCTCGCACTGTTCTATCGCTAGGTAGATATAATTCGAGTTATTCACCTAGCAACGCTTCAAATAGAAACTTACGGTAGAGATTTTTGTTGTCAAAGAGGCCCATTTGGCCGTTCTGTTTACAATGTTAGAAATTGGCGTTCGTTTACGAATCACACGGTATAAGTATCCCAGGGTGTAAAGTAATTGAAAAGTGATGTGTGGGATGGTAGAACTTAATCCACCCCCCACATATAGGCTATTATATATGTATGTTTATAATATTATTAAATATACAACTAAATTACTAAATATGTAAAAATGCGTTGTTGTTAATTAAATATTAAGGAACTAATTTCTTATTTATATATATATATATATATATATATATATATATATATATATAAATATATATATAAATAAGAAATTTATGAAGTGGCAAACTAATTCCTTTACTAACTGGAATAGTTTTATTATGTACGTATATACGAGTATTTTTATTTGGTTTTGGTTTTCTCAATTAGATTTCATAATTATATTTTTGTCTTGCATTCTTATTTTACTTTATATTTTATTGTGCGTTTATTGTCATTGGTGTAGAGCTGTTAATGATACCTTGAAAAAATAGAGAGAGAAAGAGCATGCAACACTCACAACCACGCTATTATGTGTGTGTTTTCGCTATTATCGTTAGTAAAGTTTTTTTGGAAATCGAACTAATTGCTTATCTTTTGGTCTTATAAGGAAACTCTCTTCCCTGAAAATTTTAGTGGTGGTTTTTATTTACCACAATATTGTTTGGGGGGGGGGGTGATCGACCCTGTCCCCCCCTTCCTAGGTTTTCGCACTCTGATGCATTCACAGGTTTATATTTCTGTAAATCTCAGTTGTACGCGTATATAAAGCGATTTTTTTCGTGTCGCAAAGCAACGAGCCGCGACCAGAAATGGTGCAAAGCCGTGCAGATCGAGAGCCCATCGAGTTTCTTCGGTCCTCCGCAACCCTCCGACAGTCCATCTGCATCTGTCCCAGCGGAATGGATAGCTGTTTCGGTCCAGCTCATCCGAACGGGCTGTTTTGATTTATTATCAATCTGACAGTCGTTCAAATGCAAATGCAGGGACCGGGGGATGTCCGCCCTGATGACAGGGTGTATATCGGACTGCCAGGTCGGGCAGACGAGGGGTGGCCAAAGGCATGTTTATCGAAGGTTTTTAAAGGAAAATTGGACTCTGGTCTTGGGGGAAAAAGGAGATGACGCTTTTGAAGACGCTGGGAAGAAACTTTGCTGGGAAGTGTTTTTAATTTATCATATGTAAATGCTCTCCACCTCTCCCCTTCACCCGTAAAAAAGGCAATATTGAAGGGATTGCTAGTGAATTATTTATATTTAAGGTCGTTTTGATAGTAGCGGTGATAAAAGTTGAAAAAAAAAGTAAAATCCCTTGGACCTGATTCTGAACCAATTTTTTCCCCCCAAAAGTGTGTGTAGTTTCGAGGAACTTCACCAGCATTCTAAATTCTAAACAACTACACGTATATCGGTTTAGAAGTCTATCCCGTATCCTCATATACTGTAATAGCGTGACTCAGTCTCGTCTCAAATTGCAAATATCACTCGTCGTGTTGCAACCTCACTTGTTCTTGGTTCCGTCTCGGTATCTAGACTCCAGTCTCGTGACAGATTCAACCTAAACATACGATTTCCATATTGAATAACATACACACGGTTTAACCTGGTTATAAATAATCAAACATACCTTCGGTTTGTCCGAATAAGTCGAAGCAATTTCTTGATTAAAGCGAATTGTCACATTCCCGGATTCTAATGTATTAAAATCTCGAAGACACCAAATTCTCCATTTTCGTATCCGTAAAAAACGATTCTTACGGAGGACCATTTAACTCACATGCAAGCAGTAATGTGGAATTAATATTGTGTCTCACGCGTTTGTTGACTGTGCTCTCCTCTGTCCCCAGTAAGAACGAAGTCAATACAAACAAACAAATAGACGTGGCTTGTGAGAGTTTCTATTAGTTATTCATGTGACAACGTGATGAAACCATGTCACTCAATGTAGCTGCTTTTGGGACCTTATATTTTAGCTGTACATTAGCGATGGGCAAAATAGCACCAGATCCAACACACAGGAAAGGAACTGCCTTCTCAGAAATCACATGGTATTGTTTATATTCACTTCGTTTTTGCAGTGGACAGAGAATAGAAGGGCTTCCAAAGAAGACTAAATTTTCAGAATTTGGTAAATTGGCTTGGTCATAAACAAAAGTATTTTTTTAGTTTCTGACCCAGTTTAGTCTTGGAGTTTTATGATCGTGCTGCGAGTACAGTTTAGTGTTTTCACTTCAGTTTTACATTCTAGGGCGTTTACACGGGGTGGGTTTGTACTGGTGGTATTTGAGATCGTAAATTCTTCCTTGTTCACAATTTTGTTTCATTTCTGGAATCGCACAAAGCATGGTAATGAACAGTTTGAGTACACAAATATTTGAACTTCACTCTACTAAGTCACTGTGGAACGAACAAAAGGTGCCAAGCTACTATAGACTTCACTAAAGCACTTGATTCCGTGCGCTTTCTTTCGCCGATGCCTACCCAAATGACGTCACCCGTGCCTTGAGCTGGTTGACAAGGACAAGACTTGTAGCAGCACGTGTCCTCATGAACAGGTGAGATGGGTGAGTAATGGCGTTGATCGTCGTAAGTCATGTAATGACTCAGTTCTTTGTTGGTGCCCGAGTATCCGTCCAGCTGCATTGGGCAGCATCGTGTCCTGGGTCATGTTCCACCGCGAGGATGACGGCTGGGCGAAGGTGGAAACGGATGGTTAACATCCATCTTCCCATCATTCCTGGCAATTATTTCGTATTACCTTCTCCTCCGACCGACTGAACTAATTCGTGCGTCTCAAGGTAAGGAGCCGAAGATATCTTGCGACTTCTAAATGACAATTCCAAGGCCGGATCTAAACGTGGTGTCATTTGGGACGGGATAAATTAGGCTCCCCTCTTTTAGAGTGGCTGCAAATGCTTTGAGAATGTCAGACTGTGACTTGTGATCATTGGTAATACCATCTGTTCACTTCAGTTGATTTTCTCATTTTTCTACTCCTAAACTCCCTGTTCTCTTCTTCCTAAGGTTAACTTATCCATGAAAACAAGGAAATTTACCGCCATCTATTTTCATTTTTCTCCAATTCTTAATTCATTCACTAGAACTTCCTTTATTTTTCGTTTTCTAATTCATCTATCTCCACTTCTAAGCCAATTTCCCTTTTCGTCTACATTCTCCAATTTACAATCATTCCTTCCTTCTCTAGTTCCCTTCGTTTCTCATTTATCTATTGATTTTCTAATTCCCCTTTACATATTTGTCTTCCTGTATTTCTTATCCCATTCTTGAAATTTGCTAAGGCAGGCCAGAAAATCCCTCTTTTACCCTAGGTTCATATTTGAGACTTAATTCGTTCTCCATAGCCATGCCCCTTGCATGTGATAGTCGCAAAGATTTAAGTCGGGTGACCTGTGTAGCTAGCAACAAAGCTCTGTCGTACGCAGGGAGAGAGCTGATGAGGCTACAACCCCTCCAGAAAGTTTGAGAAAAACAAAATTTTCAAATGAGATCTCTAAAAAAGCGATTACCATTTTTGTCTCAGAGTACAATTGTATTCATAGATTGGAAATATTTTATTGTAAACCTGCACCCCTCGTACTATTCGCCTATGTACAATTGCAGCTCCTTCCGGAAAAAAAAAATCCTGCGTACACCACTACTTTAAAATACATGGTTGTTGCCTCGCAGGTGTCTTTCTTATCGGTAAAAGAGAAAAATCTGGATCAGAATACATCCCTTTTCTCATCCTGTTTTGTAAGTGTGCGTAGTATCTGTTTGTGTACATATTGTCGATTTCGCTTTTTATATGACGGCTGTGTATGTACTTGATAAGAAAAGTACCCTTTTCTGTGCCTCTCTTGCGTGAAGAACATCCAAAAGCCTTGTCGATTTTTTTTTCTTTTACAGAAATGAAAACTTCGATCGAACCTTGGCCACAGGAACTGAAAATCATATTCTGAAGTCACCAACGTGAGAGAAATACAGAACAAAAGGTGTAGGAAAGGAAACAGAATAATAAAATAAAAAAGTCGAGAGTTTTCCCCCCGTTTGACGTCAGGTCACAGTGAAATTCAATGAACCTTTTCCTAGTCCCCACAAGTTCGGACAGCATAACGTTACAGTTCTCCCCCTTCACCTTTTGTACATATATATGTATTTCTTCATATTCTATT
This sequence comes from Lepisma saccharinum, assembly GCF_977018435.1. Classification (NCBI taxonomy): domain Eukaryota; kingdom Metazoa; phylum Arthropoda; class Insecta; order Zygentoma; family Lepismatidae; genus Lepisma; species Lepisma saccharinum. The sequence continues at coordinate 48,959,846 of NC_139231.1, read as the reverse complement.
CCCATTTCTGTATGGCCGAACGTTTTACCATATCCTCCACCTCAGCTATTCATGTCAGACACATGGACACTTCCTCCCCTCCCAGCAGACTTGTACCCACCCACCCCTCTTTAACTTGCTATCACCAACATCCCCCTCCCTCTCGCCCTTGTTCTTTTCATTCTCTTTTGCAAAACCGGCAAAGAACACAGGGCTCTCGCTTCCTTGAAAATTAGCTTTGAAATTCATATCGACATCGAATTTATTCTCCTGTCTCGCTTATTTCACCCCGGCTCTTCCCCCCACCCTCCCCTCTCTTTGCAGGTTCGGAAAAGTCACTAGCGACTCGCCAAGTTCTCTGCACCAAAAAGGGAAGGGGGTCCCAGGGGAGCAGAGCGAGACCCCTCCCCATCATCTCTATATTTTTGCGTAGAAAAACCCATTGCTTTATGACCGAAATTGGAGTCAACCTCAATGTTACCTTTGGGACCTCTTAACGAGGCCAATTTGAATATATTTGACATGGATTTTAAAAGACTGTGAATTTTTATTACGCGTCATCTGTAAATATTGAGCCCCCGAGGCCTGAAGTGCCTGTCTCCTCCTAAGAGAAGTGGCTTAGGGGAATCATCCCCCTCTCACCCTCTTCGTCCAGCTCAAGGGTGGGTTTCCGTGCGAGAGAGAGAGAGAGTCGGGAGGAACGGTGCAGGGAGAGCGGTCAGTAGGGGATGCTGCTGATATCGAGGAAAAGAAGATTGTTCCGTTCCATCCCACGTCTCACGACACGACGGTTCGTCAGAGAGGTAGGTTTACGTTCGGAAAAAGAATCCGCCTTTTGCCCGCAGTAAATCTTATTACGGACAAGCCTTTACTTCCATCTACAAATGTCTAGGATTTCAGAAGGGTTAGGTTGCACATCCAAAGACATACGTATCACTGCAGTTCTTCGGCTTCTGGTATACATGCAACATCATTTGACCTGTGGTTTACAACACAACTCATCGTTTTCACATCTTTAAATTAACAATTTTTTCTCTTACTTATCAAGTTCAGGCAATTATTATACCGCGTTTGGTAGAACCTGTCCCGCTTCCCGCGCTAGGGAGCGCCCAACAGTTTCCGTGCTGGGGAAAGTCAAAGCCAGGCAGCCAATTAAAATACGCAACGTCGCAACAGCGTCTACGTAAACGCCTCTCTTCTGGCTTTCATTCGCTCCTCGCTGCCCAGCAGACGATTTTTTCCTCGTTTCTCATTGACACCGAAACTGTTGAACGCTCCCTAGCGCGGGAAGCGGGACAGGTTCTACCAAACGCGGTATAGAAGCACAGGAAGGCCCGGATCAAATCATGACAAGGGAGTCCAACGAATTCGCAAGATGACTCTGTGCTGACCTAAAGTGTCGCCGAATGACTCTGAGCGGTCCAGAATATCCTAGAATGATTCTGAGCGGACCAGAATTCCAGAGGATGACTGTAATCAAACGAGAATCCTCGAACGTTGATTCGGAGCAGACCAGAATTCAGGAATGTTGTCTGCCAGCAGACCAGTCGAAGGATGACTTCAAGGAGATTAGGATTCTCGACAGATAACTATGAGCGCACTAGAATTCTCGATTGGCAACTCTGAGCGCACCAGAATTCTCGATTGGCGACACAGCGCACTAGAATTGTTGAATGACTACTCTGAGCGTATCAGAATTCTCTGAGAGCTACTCTGAGCGCACCAGAATGCTCGGAGAATGACTGAGCGTACAAGAATTCTCTGAGGACTAACTACTACGAACGGATAAGAATTCTCGATTGATGACTGACGTGAGCTGATGGAAATTCTCGAAGATAGCGTAATGGTAATATCTTCGCCTTGTAATTAAATGGACCCTGGTTCGATACTCGGTGGAGGCACATAGTGGTTCAGATCCCACTTTAAATTGTAGGTCCAGTACCGATTAGCCTTTCTGTGCATAATGGAGTTTTACACGGACTACAAGCGGCGTGACATGTAACAACCATTATTCCGATTCGCTACTTACTCGCTGCACTCGCTGCACAGATGTTGAAGGGAGCCGTACAGGAAAACATCACATTTGCACTCTAGCTCCCCTGCCCGCTTCCCCCAACACTAAGAACTGGATGACAGGAAATTAGGCATCTCCAGCATGTCTGAAACGCTTGGCCGGAGAGTGTCACAACAGAACGAGATGATTCTAGCCGAGTTGTTCCTGGGTCCTCCAGGATCAAGTCATCCAAAACGTTTTGGGGGTTGTCTTTATTCTTCGCCCGTCGGACAGTTCTTTCTCGCTTGACGCAGCATCTTCCATTGTGTTTTAGAGGAAGGAATTAGCATAAAAGTGACAGTCGCGATGCAACGGAACATCTCCGCTTTCTTGGCTCGATGAACGTTCAGCGGCCGTGACATTCGACATTGTTCACTCCCTCCCCCAACCCTCACCAGCCAGCCAACCCCGTTTCAAACATCCCTCAGGGAGTGTATTCATTGTGTGTGAGTACCTTTCCCTCCCCCCTGCTCCTCTGACTTTTTTTCCAGGCGGATGCCGCAAGTCCATGAATGGATGTCAAAACAAACCGAAATGAAAAAAAAAAAGCGTTCGTTAGCAATGATGTTCATTTTCCGAGCGCTGCCAATCGACTCTGCGGGCGGATGAATACACCTTTCCCGCGCTCGTTTACATTGTCCTCAATGCAACCCCGAGTACCAGTCGCTTGGGGATTTGTTGTTGAGGCCAATTTGCGGGTTGCTCTTTTTTAATTTTCATCCCTCATCGACATTGTCTTTTTTATTGATCAATCGTTCTTTTTCCCCCCTTCCTATTCCACCACAACCAGTAATTGAGGATAAGTGACAGAATGCAGAAACTGACAGAACAAATTAGACCCGGATGATAAAAAAAAAAGCCAATTGTTAGCAAGGTAACGTACATGCCACAAATTAATTTGAGTTTATATCATGAACAGCCAATGTATTGTCTGTGGAGAACTTTCAATTAGTCTATTTCAAAGGTCATTAAGGTCGCATTTATTGATGCTGGCTTTTAACTCGATCTTGTTGGAAAATGAATCGTCACATTATCCAAAGATAACTGCAGTAAATTTCAGAGAACAAAAAGAAAGCATGTAAGGAGAGTTAGCACAGTAAGATTGTTTTCACAAAATTTAACCATGAGCCTTCGTTAGCGTAATCGATAGGTGAACGAATTGGTGCTGGGTCAATGTGTCGTCAGTAGCTCTATCTTACCATTAGGCTTCCCAACAAGAATCTTCTTGTTTCTTCCCCCATGAGTGTCACGTGGTCTGCCTATGGAAGTAAGAAAAACAGGTTTACACTGTCATGTACAAAATCTAATTCAACCTAGATAACCTAGTGTTATCACAGTAACTATGGATAGTTCATATTTCTGCCATCGTTCTCACGTAACTCACCTTCCTAATATTATTATTTAAGTAGATCCTACAACACAACATGAAAATACCTATCCTATGTACCCAAGCCTAATTTCCGTTCTTAATTTAAATGAAAGAAGTGAATTGCTTACTTAACTTGGGCTAATATTTAGTAACATATCTTAATGTTAGATTATTTTCGTAACATATCTGGATGTTCAGTTGCAGCTCGGGAGCGAGTCATAACTCCGGAAGCCTCCAATCAACAAGTGAACCTCTGACGTCATCTCAACCCATGCACATATCACTAACCCTCCTGCTCACGCTCTACAGATTCCCAGCCTCGGACCTGTAGAGACAGGATGTCTCTCAGTCTTCGTCGTCCGGAACGAGGGCGAAACGCCGCAGGGAGAGGCCGTCGTGGAGTGAAGCTCCAACACCGTATGGTTTTCAACGATACGATGAGAAACCATTCTTCACGGACAAATACGTTCGACCAATTTTCGTCCGAACCTCTCACTGTGCACATTACGCTGCTAAGATACGAAAGGTTACCTCTACATCACCAACATTCGTCGCGCTGGATAACCAACTCAAGGTTACCTGCAAGAACGTTCATGACTTTCAAAAGGTTTGACAGTATCTTCGAAGCCTGGATAAGAATTCCTTATACATGGTCGCAGGATCCGCTGTAAAAAAAACTACCGCAAGGTGGTAATTCGACATGTTCCTTTGGACTATACAGAGGAACGATCATTACTGGATCCTTTTTTATGTTATAAATTGTGTATGCCTATGTCTATGTCCTGTACGTTTGAGTTCTTGGCCGTTGGGGAGCGGTAAGTTTCCAGTAACGGTTTAGGTCATTAGCGGGGCCTATAAAAGGAAGGGAAGGCAGCAGTCGGCCTCAGATGTTTTGGTGCGATACGGCGAGGTAAAGAGGTGTCTCTTCTCTATGGGGCGAAACGAAGACTTTTCTTGATAATATGAATAGGCGGATACTTTAACTTTCTCTCTTTCTTTTAGTACACACACTTGCTCTTTTCACATTATTCCAATAGTTTATTTCATGTGGGAAACCGGGTACACAGCACACATACCTTCAGCCACCTTTTTTGGTACTGAGGGTTATATTTTTTTTTTACTCGTGGAGCCAGTGGCTACGCGAGTCTACACACTCTCTTCGGGAAGGGGGGACAGGGTACACCGGAATGTAATTTTGTGAATAACGGCCAAGAATTAACTTCTGTAAATATATTATGAATAAACCTATATATATCTAAAAGGAAATGGGCGTTAAGTTGTAATTTGAAGAGGTACGTGTCTATTGCCTAAACTAGCATCCACAGAACTTCAGGTACTGCAAGTTTTGAACCTCGGGACAAGGATTCAAAAATGTATGGTAGTGTATAATGTGTATGTTGCTGAGAATCAGCTTAAAAGCACAAAATATACCGCTACATACTGGGGGCTCATAGTCGGGATATTTTTTTGTGAGAAGTACTGAAGGCATATGTTATTGCGAAGTGGAAAGAAAGTAATAGAAGACAAAATGGCAATTCAAATAGACAGGGAGCTCATTGGCAAGTTGCTAGGCAGTGCGAACTTGGAGGGAAGGCCTGAGGAAGATATTGTTGGGGAACTTGAGAGACTTTCTCTAAACCTTACGCAAGGAACTTCGGCAAGGACGGGCGAGGAGAAAATGAACAAAATCTTGGAAAAAAGCAACATAAACATTCCGATCTTTAAGGGAAACGTCGGCGATGTAAGTCCACACGATTATTTGTATGAATTACGCAATTATCAGGAAATCATGGAAATTGGGGATACTTTTCTCTTAGATAGAATCTTGCCGCTTTCGTTGAAGGAAATCGCTGCAGATTGGTTCAGATTTTCGAGACCATTCGGCACTTTTAGGGAATTTGAGAAGGCGTTCTTGGAAGAATTCTTTAGTGTCGATTACGACTCGGAAATAGCAAGGATCATTCAGAACAATTACCAGTCACCAGACCAGTCTCTTCTTGCATTTATTCGACACACCAGGAAGCTTTTCGCAATGAGGGAGAAACGGGGGACAGAAGACGAGGTCATCCAGCACGTTTTGAAATTTTCCCATCCTAAATTCAGAACACACTTGTACAACAGAACATTCGCAACAATCAAAGATTTGGAAACCCATTCTATGGACATTCAAAAGAGATTGTATTCAGAAGCCCTGTACTATTGCCCAGAACTGAGGGACAACAGTTCACCGCAGGTGTTCGCTCAGCCTTTTCCTGTGAGTGGAACCAAGCAATTAGCAGCCGCGGGGGCAACGAACCTCTTCGGCAACGTGAGAACAGAAGTATCAATGAGCGCCATAAATCCTGGACTGGTCAACCGGCTAAGCTTTTCAGGGAATGTTGGGACCCCGTCGAGAGCAGAAGAACCGACGAAGAGAAGGGGGATCCGTTGTTTTCGGTGTGACGGTCTTGACCACAAAGCCGCCATGTGTACTGCTCCAAAAAACTCGTTAGGCCCGAACAGAGCGACACCGCCATCGTAGCAGGCGCTGCGTGGAAGAAAAACAAAGGGGGGAGTAGGAAGATACGCAACTGCAGGAATTTCACTTCTGGCGACAAAGAGCCGTTAGTCCCCTGTAAAATCAATGGAAAGGACTTCTCCTTATTCGTAGACACAGGGGCCTCTGTGAGCACTGTAAATTTAGAGATCGCAAAACAACTGGGAAAACAAGGAAATAAGATTAACAATAAACGTATCAATATTTCTTTGGCAGTAGGCTCTGTACAATCATATGGGGAAATGTATCTTACTGTACATTTGAATGGGGTGAAACTTAGGCATAAATTCGTCGTTTTGCGCGACTGTTTCAAGGGATTCATCGCAGGTCGTGGGTTCATAAGGCAAGCCGGATTATCTCTGCACTTGAAAGAGGGAGGCTACAGCTTTGCAGACAGTGACGTCATCTATTTGTTTTCTGCGGAGAAGAGGGAAGCGGGGATGAGTCTTCCGATTCTGCAGGGGATAACGTCGACTGTGGAGGTTGGAGCTGGGGCAACCGCGACGGTAACCGCGACGATGGGAAAAAGTGAAACATCTGATGCAACAACCGCGACGATGGGATATTGCCAAAGACGTCCCGAAATAGCAGAATTGATTGAGCGTGCAGAATGTTCACCAGAAGTAAAGAAGAAATTAGCAGATATTTTAAACATCTACAGTAACGTCTTTTCTGAAAAACCTGGCGTTACACACATCTTACAGCACAAAATAGAACTAACCGATAGGACACCATTCTATTCTAAGCTTCGTATTTTGACTCCAGAAAAGCAAGAAATAATGGATAACTGTATAGATGAGCTGTTAGCTGGGGGTTTCATTGAGCCCTGCAAATCTAATTACATTAATTCACCGTTGTTAATCAGGAAAGGGGATAAATACAAGGTGATCCTGGATCCTCGAAAGACAAACGCAGTAACAAAGAAATCTAGGAATGAAGTCCCGGATATGTTTGAATCTTTGAGTAAATTAGGCAAGGCTAGATATTTCTGTAAATTAGATTTGGTAAACGCTTTTGGCCAGCTTTTATTGGAAGAAAACTCACGCCAATACACGGCATTCAACACTTCACGAGGAATCTTTCGCTATTTGAGATGTCCCTATGGATTGAGCATGATTCCTAACACACTGGCGAAACTGATGAATATTGTCCTTGGAGAGCTGCAGGGTGTCTCATGCATTGCATTTTACGATGACATTTTGGTTTATGGAGAAACGGAGGGAGAATTGTTGCTCGCGCTGAAAGAAGTTTTGGAGAGAATACACAAGGCGAACTTAACACTTTCACCATCGAAGTCCCAACTTTTTACTTCGGAAGTGGATTACCTGGGTTTCAGAATTTCTCACAAGCAAGTGATGTGCCACCCATCCAAGATTGAGTATTTGGACCAGATAAGGGCTCCGAAGAATGTGAAGCAACTCCAGAGCATTTTAGGATTCTTCGGATTTCTGAAAGGTCACATTAGCCACATGTCAGAGTTGACGAGTCCTCTCACTGACATGTTACGTAAGGGAATTCGCTTTCGGTGGACGGATGTTCACGAAGAGTGCCTGACCAAACTGAAGGAAGCTGTAAAGAATAACGTTTCTTTGTACATTCCCGTACTGAATGAGCCGTTCGTCATCTACAGCGACGCGAGCGATAACTGCGCCGGTTTCTTACTAGGACAGAGGGACCAAGGGGGGAAACTGCATGTTGTATCCTTTGGAAGTAAAAAGTTCTCACAAGCCCAGAAGAACTACAGCACAACGCACAAAGAATTCCTCGCTTTGCTCCTTGCAGTCGAGACTTTCGACAAGTACATCTGCCACGCTCCGGCAGTGGAAGTTTTCACTGACCACAGTGCTCTGACCACGATATTCAGTACTGAAAACAAGAGCGCAAAGATGTCAAGGTGGACAGCTCGTCTCTCGCGCTACCCTCTGCTCATCAAATACGTGAAAGGAGAGCTAAATCTGGTAGACTTTCTATCGAGAAATGAAGTATGCAACACCCATCCGTCTGAGTACGACGGGTTACCCGCAGCGCAGGAAACATTCCCCCTGGAAGATGAAAATGATGAAGGCTACGTAAAATTCGAGATGGAAGACGGAGTTGTGATCGATTCGTCAGATATTGCACAGAAACCAGTTGCTGACCTCAGTGCTTTGTGCACTATACAAAGCGCGAAGCAAATAAAGAAGAAACGACGAGAAAATTTGCTTCGAGGGATCAAACTACCCAAGGTTCGTCTCTCTAAAAGTGAAAAGATGCAGGGCTTTTCATTGTTGCCTTTCTCCGTGGCCGAGGGGAATGAAGAACACGAACCGCTGGATCCGAGCAGGCTTCTGGACACCACTTCAATCATTTCAGAGCAAATGAAAGATAATTTTCTTGCAGACTTAGCGAAGACTGTTAGGAACGAGGAGGTGGAAGGGACGAAGATGTACAAGGAAAAGTTGAAGACACTGGCCAAATCTTCGTATTTCGACGATGATGGAATCCTTAGGAGAAATTTGCCTGCAGAAAAGTACAAAGAGAAAGGAACTGGCAAAATATGGGCACCTCTTTCTCTACGTGCGCAAATTCTTATGTCCTTGCATGATAGTGCATTCGCTTCTCACCCTGGAAGATTGAAAACTTTAGCAAAGGTCAGAGAACAATACACGTGGCTAGGCCTAACAAAAGACGTTATTCAATACTGTAAGTCGTGCCAACCATGCTGTGTATTTAAAGGGGACACGACTAAGAAGCAAGGCTTCATGGCAAGTAATAAGGAAACAGAAGTTGGCAAGAACTTATACTGTGACATTCTGGGACCAGTCGTTCGTTCGAAAAAGGGAAATTTCCAATACGTTCTAGTATGCGTTGATAGTTTTAGCAGATTTACTATCTTGCGCCCTCTTCGCGTTGTGACTGCGAAATCTGTGCTAGAACAATTACTGGATATATTCTCGATCCATGGATTCTACCCGAGAATCTCCACTGATAATCAAAGCATTTTCAATTCCAGAATGTGGAAACAGATGATGAAGATGTTTGATTCCAAGCAGATCAGAATTTCTCCATATCGCCCGCAGGGCAATCTCGCAGAATGCTACGTAAAGGCAACTAAACGTGCTCTTTCCACACTAATTTCGTCGCACAACGAGTGGGCGTCATCGTTACCGTACGTGCAGTTTGCATTGAATTCCCAAGTTTGCAACACGACCACATTCAGTCCAGCATATTTGCATTTTGGACGTTCTGTGAGGGGTCCTTTCGAGAAGGCCAGGGACGCTTTGCCTCAAGGACCTGAAATCAGACAGGAGGACGTCTTGGAATTCGTGGAAGAAACGAAATTCAGGATAGAAGAGGCCAAGAAGATAGCTTGCAACAATCAAGAGCGCATGCATAATGCACAGAAGAAAGTATATGATAAGAAACGCCGCAAGTGCACGTTTAAGGTGGGGGAAAAAGCTTGGCTTAAGGAACATCCTCTCTCTGATAAGGCCCGTGGAGTAACTAGTAAACTCTCGGGGAAGTTCTCTGGACCGCACGCAATTGTTGAGCAAACTTCGGCAAATACTTTCAAACTAAAACACAGCGAGGACGGAAGAATATTGAGAGCCAACAGCGATCAGTTAAAACCTTATTCTTCGCCGCCTGAGTTCGCGAAGAAAGTAGCCGGGCAAAATTCAGCGAAGGGAGCGCACGTATCTTCTCCAGAAGACGAGAATGAAGATGTGCCCCAGATGCGTTACAAGCTGAGAAACAGATTCTGATCTAATTTCAAAAGGGGATTTTTGTAAATATTGTATATAGGGATTTATCTATCTTTTCTTTATTTTTTATCTTTCATTTATTTTCTCTCTCTGATACCTCACACACTACTCCTGCAAACGTTTCGTTCCGCAGTCAACAAAAGTAACGCAAAGTTAGTGCGTATTTTTTTACCACGTATTTTCGTCGAGAAGCCGCAGTTCGGTGGTGAGAAAATCCAGTGAATAGCAGTGACATCTCTGGATGTAGAGCCATTTAGACCCATTCATGTGGAAGCCGGTCGAAGCGGTGTCTTCCGATCTCGGCAGGAGCGCAGGGCAGTGGCGTTGCCGGGAGTCGAACCAGCAGCCTTGGTGACTTGGATGGATTTCCAGGAGACTGTCCCTAATTGGTCCAGGAGGAAGGATGGAAGAGATGCTGAGTGGGTAAGAATCGACGTGGGTTAACCAGCTCCAGTGCTGAGGGAAGAACGCAGATCTCGAAGTACACTTGTGGACAAAATTAGAGTGAACATTGACTGTCAGTGTCGTGTGACCTAATGAAAGTGTGTTTGTAGTGAACAGAAACTGCGGACAAGTGTATTGTGTATATTATTATTATTTTTCTAGGTTACAGAACTTTGATTTTTCTCTTTTCAGGAAGGGGGGACTATGTAATGATGCGATCATTACTGGATCCTTTTTTATGTTATAAATTGTGTATGCCTATGTCTATGTCCTGTACGTTTGAGTTCTTGGCCGTTGGGGAGCGGTAAGTTTCCAGTAACGGTTTAGGTCATTAGCGGGGCCTATAAAAGGAAGGGAAGGCAGCAGTCGGCCTCAGATGTTTTGGTGCGATACGGCGAGGTAAAGAGGTGTCTCTTCTCTATGGGGCGAAACGAAGACTTTTCTTGATAATATGAATAGGCGGATACTTTAACTTTCTCTCTTTCTTTTAGTACACACACTTGCTCTTTTCACATTATTCCAATAGTTTATTTCATGTGGGAAACCGGGTACACAGCACACATACCTTCAGCCACCTTTTTTGGTACTGAGGGTTATATTTTTTTTTTACTCGTGGAGCCAGTGGCTACGCGAGTCTACACACTCTCTTCGGGAAGGGGGGACAGGGTACACCGGAATGTAATTTTGTGAATAACGGCCAAGAATTAACTTCTGTAAATATATTATGAATAAACCTATATATATCTAAAAGGAAATGGGCGTTAAGTTGTAATTTGAAGAGGTACGTGTCTATTGCCTAAACTAGCATCCACAGAACTTCAGGTACTGCAAGTTTTGAACCTCGGGACAAGGATTCAAAAATGTATGGTAGTGTATAATGTGTATGTTGCTGAGAATCAGCTTAAAAGCACAAAATATACCGTTACACTATGTACCCAAGCCTAATTTCCGTTCTTAATTTAAATGAAAGAAGTGAATTGCTTACTTAACTTGGGCTAATATTTAGTAACATATCTTAATGTTAGATTATTTTCGTAACATATCTGGATGTTCAGTTGCAGCTCGGGAGCGAGTCATAACTCCGGAAGCCTCCAATCAACAAGTGAACCTCTGACGTCATCTCAACCCATGCACATATCACTAACCCTCCTGCTCACGCTCTACAGATTCCCAGCCTCGGACCTGTAGAGACAGGATGTCTCTCAGTCTTCGTCGTCCGGAACGAGGGCGAAACGCCGCAGGGAGAGGCCGTCGTGGAGTGAAGCTCCAACACCGTATGGTTTTCAACGATACGATGAGAAACCATTCTTCACGGACAAATACGTTCGACCAATTTTCGTCCGAACCTCTCACTGTGCACATTACGCTGCTAAGATACGAAAGGTTACCTCTACATCACCAACATTCGTCGCGCTGGATAACCAACTCAAGGTTACCTGCAAGAACGTTCATGACTTTCAAAAGGTTTGACAGTATCTTCGAAGCCTGGATAAGAATTCCTTATACATGGTCGCAGGATCCGCTGTAAAAAAAACTACCGCAAGGTGGTAATTCGACATGTTCCTTTGGACTATACAGAGGAACAACTTTATAATGCCATACAGGAAAACTACTATCTTCGTAGATGCTTCGTCGGTTCCAGAATCCAAGGTAACCAAACTTCCATTAGTCGTCTTTACATTACGACGGGCAGAACTCGACTCCGAAACGGCACGACCGTCATCGGACATATTCAACCTCGTCCCCATCTGTGACTTAGTCACAGTGGAAAAATTCAGACCACAACAAATTCTTCAGTGCCACCGCTGCCAGCGCTTCGGCCACAGTCAGCGTTTTTGTCAAATGAAGCCCAGGTGCGTAAAATGCTCCGCGACTCATTTGATTACAGAATGCACACAACGCACACTAGACATACCAGCAAAGTGCATGAACTGTTCAGGAGCACACACATCCAATTATAAGGGATGTCCTGTGTACCAACGTCTACTACAAGCTTCCCGTGGTAAGGACCCAACGAAGTTAACCCGAGACACCAACAACGAGAAGAAGAAAATATCCAAGCCTCAGGATAACACCGTCCCAATTCAACCAGCTACGACTTCAACGCAGAGCGCCATTCAACCAGTTACGACTTCAACGCAGAGCGCCATTCAACCAGTTACGACTTCAACGCAGAGCGCCATTCAACCAGTTACGACTTCAACGCAGAGCGCCATTCAACCACGTTTGTGCCGTCTTGGAAACAACAGAGATTTTTCCTCCCTGCGACAATTGCGGGAAGTATAACAAAATTATGTAATGCCACAGAAAATCATTTAATTATTTGTAATAATGAATAAAGAATAAAGGCAACTGATGTAAATCCTGCCATGACGACGAAAAAAAAAGCACGCTGTACACAGTTCGTAGGCTCACTAGCTAGACTATCTAACTAAATATGTATGTACGAACTTAATCTAAACTAACTAAATGTTAACTAATACTATATGAAGAAAGCGTGTACGAAAAGTAGAAATGCTAAAGTCTAAACTTGTACGGTACACCATTTGTCAGGCAATATGTATTTATATCCTCGCCATACACACACTGTAACTTCCGTTTGCGGACATCATAAACCACCTTCTATCGGAAATACAAGAATGATAACTAACATTGCTCTGTTTAAGTAATTAACACTAATGACCTGGTGAAACAAATACTATAATGGATGTAGCAGAAACAATATCAAATGCTTTAGTGAAATCTACCTGCACAATGTGTACGATCTTCTGAAAACTGGTTTATACAATGTATGTTGAATATAAGTGTGTTTTTTAGTAATGTTCCATCACCATGGTGAATACTGTAAATGCTGTTATTCGTACTGCATTTTTTCCTTTATATAAATAGTAACTTAGTGTAATCGAAATTCAGTATTACTGTTATTATATTACAGGGAAAGAAACGGATTTGTTTCAATACGTTAAGAACGTTTGGTTGAACTCTGTGGTTTCCACTGACAAATTTTTTTGTTGGCATTTACTAAGGTTGGTAATTTTGATACATCTAAACTAATGGGCCGAATTGGTCAGAATTACTAAGAAAAATTGGTGCAGATGAAGGGTCATTTGTTTGAGGAAACATTTCTTTCAGTGTAACCTTTGTCTTTACATCATCCTGACAAAATCTTTGTTTAACTGAGTGAAGTGAACCACTAATGTCATTGTCCTTTTTCTTTCCAGGCGATCCGCTGCACTATTCCTAGTTGCTCTTGCGAGTGTTTCACTCCAGGCAAGATGCAGATACGGTACTGTGAGACATGCAAACACGGTTGGGTTCCTCACGGTAAGTACTTTTTTTTTAAAGCTCTGTACCTATCATGTGATCTTTACTGCTGATGTTTGCGAAATGTCATAATTATGCCTTCTCAGGCGTTTTGTCTCGTCTCGTTAGATTTTATTAGCATGCTGTTCTTTGTTAGAGAACGTCGAATGTTAGATATGGCCCACGTTCAGAATTCGAATACAAGCAACATGTGCAAAGTGTCACAGTGTCAAACTTCAGAGCGTATAGAGGTCATTACGACACACAACCCTTTCTCAATAACGTTTCTGTTTGACGCCTACGAAACCTCGAAAAACTGTATTTTATCCTCAATGCATGTAACCACGTTGAACAAGTTAGCATTTGTCATGAATGGATTAACTTCACAATTACGACAGTCAAAATATATGGCCCATCCGCTTGGTATGTCTTAAGTCACAGCAAAAGTAATAATTTTGGTTTTTCAAGTATTATGCAATATAGTTATTAAGGTCGCAAACGAGACTAAGTCTCAGAGATTGTCTCGTCTCGCCTGGACAGGTTTTCAAGCGTCTGCTCTCGTTCTCGTCTCGGTATCTATAGTCTATACTATCCGTAGATAAAACCAATTTCTTCCAAACTGCTGTTCCTACCAGGGTCAAATTTCTCTCTGCGTGAGAGCTAGGCAACCAGACAAGCATTTGTGCGCATACATGCTGCATACTAAATAGGATACTAGCACAAAATATTGGAATGTGACGAATTCTGTAACTTTTATTGTAACGTAGGGAGTATCAGGGACGATTATCGGAGTACATTCTTTATATAATATATATATATATATATATATGTAAAAGAAACTATACTCGTGCGTTCGAGATTTTGATACTACACCCGACAAAAAAAGGGATGAACGGGGAACCCGCAGAAATGAATCATGTAAATTTATTCATGAACGTGGGTTCGAAGGAAGGGAGGAAGAGAGTTCAAAAACATATCAATAACTCAAGGAGTTTTGGCAGTTCATTACACAGTTTCTTCGGCGGGAGGACCCACCCCGCCACCGACTGACCAGGAAAAGGAACCTTGGAGGAAAGGGGGAGGGGAATTTTTGGATGGAGTGATTTCTCCCACCCTGAAAACCCGTACCTTCCCATTTTTATCCTCCACTTTTTTTTGGTGTTATATCCATCAGGATCGGGGTTAGAGGGGGGGGATTCAGGAGGGCCCATTTGACATTGATCACCTCTCCCGAGGGACTCGGCACATATCTTCCGGATGAAGTATGTTTCGAGAGATCAGGGAAGGAAGACTCGATAAGGTGGAGTGGAGTTTTGAAAACGCTTAAGGCGAGAATAGTAAACAATTAGTCACGAAGCTTCTGTGGTAGACAGCAGGGTTTTTTGGATACTGATTTTTACAAGTGTCAATTTCTGACGGGTTGTACTGTCACATAATTGGCGAAGCTATTTGAACATACATGAAGGAATAGCGAGGTGTATCCCACTGACCACGCATCGCCTACGAAGAAGGTGACAAGTGACCTTGGTTCTAGTCCACTGTTCAGATTGTTACGATGGAGAAAGTTGCAATGTACAACAGACAGGAAATGCATATTTCGGGGCATCTTCCTGTAGCATCAAGGGGCGTGTCGAATTCCAGACCTGAATTTTCAAAAGCGCCTTTCGACGTGTAAAATGGACTTAACCCAGTTTCACTCGTGGGGAAAGCTCTCTGAACATAAAAATTATGGAAGACAGGTACGGGAACAGCGTCTGACAAAAGGAAATAGTATTAACTCTTCGATCATTCGTGCTGTAGTAGTCACCATTCTCGCCATCAGGGGTTTATCCAGAATTTCCATCTGGGTGTAAGTGTAAAATTAGAGTCAAAATGATCAAACTTGTGGCTTTGTGAAAAATATTAGGGAGCGTTGAGGAAATTTTGGGGGGAGGGGTGTGTGGAAAAATCACTACTGGCGTCTGCTTTGATAGAAGGGTAGTTCTCTTTTAAATAGATTCTTTGGGGAGAAAAAAAACACGTTTTTATATCTCTCTGTTAATACAACTAGAAATCTTAACCTTAATTAGGCCCTCAGGATATCTTCTTGTTATCGCAATAACCAAAACTCGATAGTGAAGTAAAACAAAGAGAAAAAAATAAGTTCTCAAATCGTAGGGATTGTATCGAGACGATACGAGGCTTGCCTGTCATAATAATTTTGTGCAGATTTTACAAAGATCTCGGTTTCGCCTCTAAATGTCTGGACACAATGCCATCTCGGTCTCGTTATAATGCCGTCATTTGTGTAGCATGAACGAGAAATTATTTCTCGTTCTCGATTTTCTCTTGAGTTGAGTTTCTAAGGTTTGTTTCGACCTTTTCCAGAAATGTCGATTTTGGCGCGAGTCTCGACTTATAGGAAAAATGTAAACAAAACCTTTAAAGTAAATAAACAATGGAAGTTTTGCACATGAACCAATACATTAATAATAATAGTTCACCGCTCTGGTATGTGTAAAGAACTCTCAAGGAAGAGAAATTTAGAATGAGCTCGGACGCTAAGTCTCAGCCTCGTTTTGACTTTTAAAAGTATTAGATGAGCTAATCTCAGAGAAAACATAGACTATGCAACATGTTCCTTGTTGTTTCTAATGTCCTCCCGCAAAGTTGCGCATTCGTCAGGTATGCCTTTCGCCTCTAACAAGCTCAGTAAAGAACAAGACAACGAAGTTAACACGTGATAATATTTATGATGAACTTGTTACAAGTCGGACACCTAGTACCATAATTCTTCAATAAAAGCAGCACCGCAATGGTTTGTGTTGCCTTGTTCCGATGGCACCTCCGCAAAGGACCATACGTCACGAGGCAATTTTATGCTCATTCAATATGCCCACGCTCGCTTTTAATGCGAAACGAAAGACAAGAGGTTCTGCGGTCATTTTTTTTTATTATTAGAAAGGTATGGGGGAGCGAGGTACAATTGTGAATCTATAAAAAAAATGAACAGCGATGTGTCTTTCTACTTCTCACTTTCCGCATTTCAGCCAAACAAATCCAATTAGATGCGCCACGGGATGTCCTTTCCCCGTGACTTCGGGGCTCGCTCAGACAAATGAACATCGCAGCGTACCCACACATTCACACATCCCCCACCTCCATGTGGCTGCACGCATCCACACACGCACTACGAGATCGGAGCGGGAGTCGGAAACCGGAGGAAGGGTGGTATGGTACACGGTGACACATTCACCTCCGATTTTCAATTGTCTCTCCAGCCCGGAGTGACATCTGAATTGCAGGCTGTTTCGGGCTAATGATACAATCAACAGCGGACGTATAAAATGGCTTCCCCATCCCACCGCCTGTTGTCGAGAAGGTTCGGAGTGGTGCGACGAACAATGACGACCCCTCCCCCCTAAAAAAAAAAAGGAGCTGGCGAATTGAAACTCGAGAAGTTAATATGCTTGGCCTCTGCGCTGGGTGAGGTTGAAAAATGTTTGTTTCAGCGAAAATCCTAACGATACAGAGCGCTCTTTTTCCAACTAAATGTAAATCTTTCCAGGATGCAGATGAACACCAATTGATTGCTAGTTTAACTACTCTGACGAAATGAAAAACATACTAGATTTTTGGAAAATATTTACATTTTAAGTCAGTGTTGAAATGAGTCGTAGTTGTATGTACATTTTTTGTATCCAGTCATTGTTGAAAATTATTCGTAAAATATCAGGGTTATTTCACTATTTTTGCATACCGATTTACTGCAAATATTTGTCTTCGAACAGTCCCGCAAGTAACAATGTCTACAACAAATCTTGTGTTCGAGGAATTATAGAAAGATTAGTGCCTTTACTTTAAAAGGATACTTTTTAAACTAAGCTAACGAAGGTCTCCGGTTCGATCCCCGTGGAGCCTGAAAAGTTAGATTTTTACCCAATATTGTGCAATTGGGTAGCTTTCCTAGAGAGAAGGAATACCAACTGGGGTATAGAAGTCAGATGACAGTGACAATGACACTGGATGCCCTGAACAAACATCAGCTAATGGAAAACAGGTGATTTATTGTTTATTGATTTACTTTATTTTACTTCGCTTTTTGTGCCACTTTTGGATAATTTGCGAAGATGGGGATGAGTGACGATACGACGAAAGTGATGAATGGACGCTCAGAAACATCCATGCGCAGGCGTGGATTCGAACCCGTGGAAAACAAGTTGTCTTAACAACCGTGAAACAAAATGGAATCCGCATGACACTGTAAACTATGCAACAAAAGTGGTGGCCACGGGACACTCCTTTTGGTGCCAATGCGGAATTGACGTTGTTTAGCACCATCTTTGGTGTCTTGTTTCGCCGTTTACTGCCAAACCACACCAAGCATGAACTCATTTAACACTCTGTTAGATGTTGCGTTAGACCAATTAAGGAGTCACATCACTTTTGGTAAATCAGGAGTGCATTACTAACATACATGAAGGAGATTAGTCCTTTGTAGCATAAGTCGGCTCTTTGTCTACGAACAAAACCAGATAAGCGAAGAAACGTCATAACGTTACATAAACCCCTTTATGTGATGAGCTTTGACCGGCATAAAAAAAATGTCATATCAACATTTGTTGATAAGCTAAGTAATAACTTGTCCAATATAAAGAGACGTACAAGACCGTTGATTGGTCTTGGAACATTTTAAACAACACAGGTCGAAATAAAAGAAAACGTCAGGAGCCTTAACGACTTTTGTTGTGATTAGGAAACATGGTCGGGTGAGAGTTGTCGTTTTTCGTTTCGGGAAAACTTGTCACCCGATCATAAATCACTGTTAACATTGGGGCCCTCGGGCTGATAACCCCTAAGTCACGGTGTCCACAATTAAAAAGGCATGAGCCATACAACATCTCTTTGACGGCTGAATATTACCGTTCTAATTAGTCCCAGCAACTTGTGTATTTTTATTTTTATTTTATTTTTTCTTCCGTGGCGAGCCAATAACTCAAGAGACTTCCAATTCGAATAGATAAGCGTCGAAGTGGGTCGACGTAGAGCAACAAGCATCCTCCTGGTTTCCTTGTAATTATGCAAAAGAGCTAGTAAGGAAGGGGAAGGTAGTGAAATTGAATAGCGTCAGTAATTGGCCCAAGGACAGTTTCTCCTTAAGGGTCCACATTTGTGTCAATTCTGTCCAACTATGCTTGTATATCGAAATAAAGCCCCCGAATGTATCGTGGAGACCAACGAGAGCTCCGTGCTGTGTTAGCTTTCCGCCTGCACACTGTACTTCAAGGCCCTTAAGGGCATGCGATACAGTCTCCACGGGACTCTTCCCAAGCTCTTCCGTCCGTGGCAGTGTTCCAACTTAGCTCTCTTGGAGCCAGATCTGGCTTTTTCCGGCTGTGAACTGGGACGCCCACCCTCGTGCCCCACTATGATGCCATCACTGGTTCCGGCCCACACAGACCAACTTTTGTCATAATTATACATTTTGCATGTGACGTGAGATTGTTATAATGGCTGCTTATCTCCCCAGCTACTTCTTTATAGCGGCGTGTTTGATGTGAAATTGACATAACATGGTTATCAGGGAATTATTTATTTTCGATTTCATACAATCATCGGTGGATTATTGAGATGGGCGATGACGCCAGATCTAGCAGTGATTTGTCTACGCTGTCTCAACAGATCCCCGAAAATTCCTTATACAGCCCACTGAAATTTTGATCAAGGGCTAAATTTATGGGATTTTGTTGTTAAATATTGCTCGAAACGTAACCCCTCCATTACAAAATTGTGGATACCGCTGAGTTGCCAAAAGCTGTCTCGCAGCAAGTTATTGAAACCCTGCGATAGTTACCTGAAGACTGTACCAACAGTTACAAAGGGTCGCTGGTTCCAGGCATCTGCAGACTAAAATGCAGGTTCTACTGGTAATGGAAACAGGGACTCCCCGATTCCAATCATCAATACTTTTACTTGAGGCATGTATTATTCGTATCCTGGATAAGAGCGTTGCGAAAAGGCTAACCTTATAATGTCTGAAAGTGCCGTAACTCAGTACCAGAAACTTACTCAACAGCTAAACCAGGTGGCGTGGCGGAGGGTCAGTCATGCAACAGGCTCTGTTAATAGAGTCAGCATTTGGTTACGTCTTCGTTGGCCACATCCGATGGCAACAGGTATTATCATTATTATTATTATTACTGTTTATTGCTATTGCCCGATTGAACACATGACGCCGTTCGCCCATTCATCGTGCCTGGGCATCCACATGTCACAGGTCGAAGTGACGTCATCCATCCTCGACTCAGCCATGACCCCTCCCCCTCTCTGCCCCCCTCCTCCTCCACGTATTGAAATGAACAGATGACTGTCGGAGGTTCGCGTCAATATTTCAAAACTTTACAATCTCTCTCTCTCTCTCTAAACCCGATGGGATCAGTGTTGCTAACTTTTATACCAGTATAAATTCGAATTGGAGATAGTATATCGCAGCTATGTGCAAAGTTGCCAACTATGATGGAAAATCACTGAACGTGACAGGTTTGTGAATGGATTTAAAAATCACTGAAGCACCCCAAATTTAGATTCACTTGGTAAAATTTGCTGTCCGTAAAAATTATTTCCACACGATTAAGATCTAAAATTTGGATTTTAAGTTGAAATTGTCGTGATGCTGATCACATCATCTCCACTATGACGGAGATCGAGAATGTGTTGACCCTATATCTACACTTCCTACGTGTCTTAATAACACGCATGGCATAACATGACATTCACAGTTGATAGGCGTACCTTTTAAGTTGAATCTATTCCATACCACGCCGTCTAGCTTGGATATGCATTTTCATTTGTGAGTAAAATTGAAGTCCTGATTCGAAAGCCACTTTACTTCAAAGAAAGTTTCGAAAGATCAGTTTCTTCTGTTACAGGAGTAAACAACAATCTGTCACGTCCGCGTGGAGCCCAGTATATCCTCCCCTCAAACTTTTCCCACCAATAGCGTCCGTT
This sequence comes from Lepisma saccharinum, assembly GCF_977018435.1. Classification (NCBI taxonomy): domain Eukaryota; kingdom Metazoa; phylum Arthropoda; class Insecta; order Zygentoma; family Lepismatidae; genus Lepisma; species Lepisma saccharinum. The sequence goes on along the minus strand of NC_139231.1, from coordinate 48,939,432 downwards.
TTAGGAACTGACAGCTCTTGTCAAGGCCACGTGGAGTAAATGAGATGTTGCCAATTCAGTTTCTTTAGAGATTTCTTAACGTTAATAGCTTTGCGCTATTCCTATATACAGTGTGGAGACCTTTGGAGTCTACACTACACTACAGGTAAAAGTGACAATATAACTTCTGAGATAAACCGGTGCTGGCTCGATACCAGATACGCGCCCGATCGGCTTCCTCTCGAGTTGTGTGAATGATACCAAAGTGGCGTTCGAATCTGGACTTCAAGTATACCCTTCATCAGTTTCGCGTAATGAAATATTCTTCTCTTCGAAATTAACCACAAACTTGCAGAGAAGCAACACAAAATACAAAATATTTAACCACCGCCTTGTACAGTCACCGACACTTCTGGCTTATTATATTCCCATTGACGTCAAAGGGATCGTTACAACCCCGAAGAGTCCGTGACTGTACACAACTTAAGAGCTAAATCGTTGATTTGATGATTTAAGTCTACTTTATGCACAGTAAGGCCAATCGGGGGACTCGATCTACAGTTTAAAGTGGGATCCGAACCACTATGTGCCTCCACCGGGTATCGAACCCGGGACCCCTTGATTACAAGGCGACGACGTTACCACTTCACCATCGGGGAGGCCCGGGCTAAATCGGGACGGTGTGCTACCTCCACGCTCACAACACCATATTGCAGAGCCATTTCCACAAGTCCGGGAACTTTTGGATCCAACCCGCTGTTGGCAGCGAACACGGAAGCACCATAGATATTGCTGCTGAAGAATCTTGAAGATGCTACAGGTATGTTGTACTAGGTGGGGGGTAGGATATGTTTATGTGACTATTAAACGTACTTAATCTCGTTTTGAGAACGGCAGACCCAGCCTCGTAATTGTTACTTGCAGTTGTCGTCATTTGCATTTTTGTCCTCCGAGGGCCAGCCCAGTTGGTTTCTTGCATCCAGCGCCTCGGGACCCGCAGATTTTTACTCGCAGGGTCTTAAATTTCCGGGCTCCCGTGCACGATAGGCGCCTGGGTAACAACGTATGCAGCAATTACACACCCCTTCTTCCTCTGCGTCGGTATTTGCCCGGTTATCTCAACCTGCCCGGCATATCAATGCGTTCATTATTCTCCATGTCGCTGTAATAACAGAGAAATCTTGTTTTCGGATCAATTAACTTTACGGAAGCTTGTTGTCAGAGTGAAAGTTCTAGAGAGAGCCTTTTTGGCGACAAAGAAAGCACTGAAGTCATATTTCCTGTCGCGACGTCCAACCTCTTTTTAGTTTAATGAATGAATTAATGTTCTTCGAGATATCCTGAAGTGAGGATAGAAAAAAATGGATGGAAGTTTCAGCCCACCATTTTGCCTGAACTAAGGATCCTGTAGGGCAGCATCCTGAACTAAGGATGGAAAATATTGCATGAAAGTTTCAGACCAACATTTTGCCCTAGACTAAGATTCTTGTAGGCTAGCATCCTTAACTGAACATGGACAAAAGGACAAAATCACATTGAAGTTTAAGGCCAACATTTTGTCTGAACTAAAGTTCCTATATGTCAGCATCCTGAACTGAGGATATAAAAAAATGCATGGAAGTTTCAGACCAACATTTCGCCCTAGACTAAGATTCTTGTAGGCTAGCTTCCTTAACTGAACAAGGTAAAATTACATGGTAGTTTCAGGTCAACATATTGCCTGAACTAAGGTACCTATAGGTCAGCATCCTGAACTGAGGATAGGAAAAAAATGCATAGAAGTTTCAGACCAACATTTTGCCGTGAACTAAGGCCCCTGTATGCCAACATCCCGAACTGAGACTTGACAGTAGAAAAATGCATGGAGTTTCAGGCCAACACCTTGCCCTGAACAAAAGCTCTTTCATCCTTAAAAAAATATCACATTGAAATTTCGGTCTAGCATTTTGCCTTAATTTGAGGCTCGTGTGTTGCAATAAGGCAGTATCAATAATGTAGAATGAATGAAATTACATGGAAGTTTCAAACTGGCATTCGGCTCTAAAGTGAGAATTGAATTAAGGGTAATTTGAAACTAGTTTACCAATCAAATGAAGTGGATGCGGAAAGAGGTCAATGATTCTTGGGGAACGTAGTTGCAATTACATCACATCTGAGTGTTGTGACCAAAAGCAGTTTTTCCTATTGAATGCATTTGCGTGTTGGGCAATCGGAAGAGCGAGTGTCATCCGGGACAACACAGGAGGCCCAGCCCTGGCTGTAATTACGGTGGGTGTCACCGCATGTTCGCGGCAGCACCTGTCTTCCTGCTTCGCCCATGGAAAAAGCAGCACAAAAACAGACAGGCAATCCGTGGTAGGTAGGATATTGCCTTGTTCATGTCGGGATTGTACACGGGATGTTCGAGTGCCGACATGCAGGTGTAAATATCTACGGATGCTAGTGGAAACGTGAGTTTTTAAGTCCACTTTATGCACAGATAGGCTAAATGGGACGGGACTTGAGCCTTATTTCCTCCACACTACTTTATAATAATAATAATAATAATAATAATAATAATAATAATAATTGCTGCTGATTGTTCTGGCTTCTTTTCCCCACGTAGCCTGAATGCACAAACTGAGAATTTTGTAAATTTGTCGCTTCCATTTCTTAGACGCGAGTTGTTCCGGGTTCGACTCAACGTGTGGCTGCAGTGTTCCTTTACACCGTGCACCTTCTGAACCGGCGGCTGGAAAGCGCGATACTCCTTGTTTATTTTTACTATATGTAATGCTTTACTTGTTTATTTTCGACATGAATATGGTTTATTTGTTTGATGTAATATTGTTGTTTGTGTTATCAAATTTATAGTTTAAGTGTGATTTAAGTGTGATTAAAAGTGATAACGGAAGCGGAAGTCATTTCCGGTTTCTAGACATTTGTACAACTGTCCCATCTTTTATTGAATCCGTTACCAAGACAACGATATGTCGGAAGATTGAACGTTGTTCGATTCAGGAGATAATGTGAATTGTGTGAAAAACGCTGTTTTAAAAGGAAAAGCCGCAGCTTCTTGTAATGTGATTGTATTTGTAAGTATAGTTGTGTTATTTTTCAGTGAATGTTTAAAGTTAAAAGATTTTATTAAACTTGTACAATGACAAGAAGCTACTTATTCTTATAATTGCACGTCCTGAGGATGCTCAGTGTAGCAATAACGTACAGGATAGTGTCATAACTCCGCCGCACAGGGAGATTGGGTATCTACCGTGACGTAGTAATCCAGTGGCGCTCACCCAAAAGGAACGTCTCAAGCGACGTATCAGCGATCGGTTCAATTGCGTTCGGCTTTCATCGTTTTACTATCGTGTCCAAATGTGCCGAGCCCCACTCGCGGCACGAAACAAACGAGAATCTGAGACACTGAGTGCATGGTTTTATCTCTCGCGCTATTGTTAACGCGAAGGTTGGTGAACGCTTGGCAACGTTGTCTGAATGGAACCGATGTTTTTCCAGGAATGTTCACGTTGCAAATGACAGTGCCACCCCCTCCGGCACACCCCAAGGTGTGCATTTTAGCTGACCACGTGTTTTCCTGATGACCTCTTGAAATGGGGTTCCTTATAAGGACCTTTTTTTTTGGCCCAATTCACATGACCGCTCTTTCTCTTGATAGGATATTAAGTAAATGTCCTCAGTCGCGTGGAAAGATCTGTTACTCTTCTTCTTTGTGGACTTTTTTGTGTCTCCGTCTCATCATTCGGGTGCGATTCACGCCGTCACTCGAGGATTTCCTGCTGACCGCACCTGCTCGCTCCTGTGCCACCCGTCCAAAGTGACCACTTAGATTTTATAACTCTTTCATGGGAATCCACACGACAATTTTATACGCTCCGTCGCCTTTTTACCACCTCCCGTCTTTGGGTGAAGATACTTTGAGTGGTAAAGGCTTGTTTATCCCGCTGTCTAGTCGCGGTAAAAAGAAAACTTCAAATCCAACAACGTTATGTTTTTCCTTACGCTTTCAATAGTGCTGCCAGGTGTAAAATCCTTAACCTTCTTATCACCGCGTATGACCCCCAAGGAAATGCCGGGTTTCGAAGTCGCTTCCCCGAGGACACTCGAACCAGCGCGCATCCCGTAACTGGAGCCCAAAGCCTGACGGCACGGCCACGGTGCGAGACCGACGATGACGATGCATAGTAATAACTCGTATATGGAATGGATGTAGGGACACTCATAAAGGGATATCGATCGGGTCTCCAACCCGGCACCTTTCTTAGCTACATCGTGTGTGGACAACTCACGGCTTGTGCACTGAGGCGGCTAATAGTGGAATGACAACCACGAATTGACACTAAAGGAGTGTGAGAGTTCCGAAATTCAATAGCTGATGAGAAAATGCAAGGGTGGAAACTGGTGAGCAATATCAATAAAGGTCAGGGTTTTTTTTTGTTTTGGACAGTAATTTGTCAGTTTTTTATGTGTTTTTTTCCGAATTCCTTTTTATTTTTTTGGGAACACTTCCCAGTGAGGTGACCTATCATTTTTTTTAAAAAAATAAATAAGGATATTAAAAAAAATCCAACCCAGTAATAACTATTATTCTACTGACAATATACCAGAGTTATGGAAACATTTTATGAAGAGAGCTTTTGCATAAATGCTGAAATTTTTAATTATTACAGTTTCAAGGCCATGTTTTATTCTCTGCTCCACGTAATTCACCATGTTATGGTAACAAGTCACCTTTATTAACTTTTGTTGTTTTGTTGTCACAACAATATTAGTTTTGTGTTCAGGAAAAAGATGTCGTGATTGGTTAAAGATATTTGATTCTAGGTAATATATTTTTTACATGAATTGTCAGCTTGGATTTTAAAATGCTAATTTATCGGATAGGATTACGATTAGTGAACTTCGCCATTGAAGGTGGTAGTTTTAACTCTTTCATTCGTTTTCAACCCCCAGATAATGTTATTACAGTGTGCACAGTGGCGTGCCCAGGATTTTCGAAAGGGAGGGATTTCGTATACTTTTTCTTGGTAGTCAGCCCTAATTTTGTCATATTTTTCTACCTTTGACGTTCTCTTTTTTTTAGGAATACTGGGCCAAAGAGGGGGTATAACCCCCACCAACCCCCCCTTGGGCACGCCACTGAGCGCACAAGTACATTGTGAATCGAATAACTTTCTTCTATGCTAACCGGCCTGTCTTCTCTCATTCATCTATTCGTACGCTTGTGTGTCTGAGTGGCATCGTTGTTTCAATTCGTGAAAGAGGTCGCGTTCTTTACCCTGACGACAGGAGCTGTTTTGATGGACGTCGAGGCGGCCATATTGGAGACTAAAGGCTTGGATCGAGCCCTTTAGGCACCTCCCACGGGCAGTTGCTATGGAAACGTAGAGTCTAAGGCCACATCTTCGAATCTATTGACCATATAATGACGTCATCAGCGTCGAACCTGATATCAAGTAACGCCCGAAGCACGCCGGAGGAAGAGGATGTGGGGTGGGGTAATTATTCACCGCACTGAAGTGTCCAGGCACTGGCTGGGCTTCGTAGGTAATGCGGGGAGGGAAGGGGTAAGGAGGGAGGGTAATATTGGGGAGAGAGAGAGAGTGACTGGTCCAGCGCGTCGCAGCATCTCCCGTCTCCAAGACAACAAGGCCTTTCATCTCGAGAGAGAGAGAGAGAGCGACGGGCAGGAAATGAGATTTTCCCAGCTAAAACCAAACATTTAGGTTGGCGGACGGAACGTTGGAAGTGGTTTTTAGGCACAAGGAACGAGGACGGTGGGTTTGTTTTCGCTGTGCTTGCTCCCGTATCCCACACCGAGATAGCATTTACCTTGTCGATACGCACGTAATAATGTCCACAGTAGTATATATATTTTAGAATATTTAATGATCAATCATTATCAATAAAATTATTCGGGTTTGATTTCTGCTTGGTTAATTATCATCGTTTTTTGTGCCTTTATTGTGACCTCAGTAGCTGGAGGAAAAATGAGGGGGGCATAAAGCATTCACGACCTTCGTTGAAGGCTGAACCGGATAGTGATTTCAACTTTCGACCGCCTGAAAACAAATATAAAGATGTATTTCTACAGTCTTGAAATGTCTGGAGCTGTGAAGAAAGAAACATACGGTGGAAAATCTTTAAGGTGCTTGTAATAATAATAACAATGTAATAGCTATATAAAATAAGATTGGCAACAGGGGAGTTTCCATAGTGTGAGAGTTCATACGGACTTGTATTTAGTCTCATTAAGTTGTACAGTGGCGAATTAACGACTTTCTCTCGTGGGGGCAGGGTGGATACATTTTTCTGACCATCATCTGCTACGATAATTTGTTACTTTTAGATACGGTGTTGCTGAGAGTGATCACCTAACAGATGTGGCTTCGTTTTATAGAAGTCTTGAGGTGATAGTTTGGTTTTAGAAGTCTCAGGGTGATCACCTTATTTTAGAGTTAAAAAAGGTAAAGCCTTCCTCTGCACGTGGCAATATGCCATTAAGACACACATGCGATTGAGCCGCACACAGTCACGATCTCGACCTTTGTAAGGTGATGCAATACGCACCACGCTCCGACCACCTTTACCCCCTCTTCTCAAAATCACCGACTGGACTACGACTCTTAAAGAGTTCAGAGGATACTTACTGCATGCTAAAATTGACTACTTGTTATTTTTTGACATCTCAGGGTGTGTGTATTTCCCCTCTCCACCTACCCGTTTGATCCGCCCATGTTTTTTTTTCAATAACTTTTGAGACATGGATGTCGGCATGAGGGTAAGGAAACAACCAGGAATCAGTCTCATACCAGGAGACGAACGGATACGAAATAGCGTAAAGCGAAGCTAACCCAAGAGCGATATAATCGGGACATTAGGTGGGCGGATGTGTTTTGATGCCGGCGCAATATCTGGCAGAGATTGTAAGATGAGAGGGGCAGGACCGTGCGCCAGGGAGGAGAGGGGAGAGGGAGACTCGAGGCAGAGACAGAAGTTGTTTGGACCAGCACGCCCAGCCTCATAGGCATATACAATGGGGCCCACTGTTATTACAATTAGACCTAGTCACAGAGGACTGTCCGCTGTAAAAGCCGAAGGATGCAAAAGGAGAAAAAAAAAAGTTAGGAAAAAACACAGATGAGTGTGTGTCGGAGGCTGCGTGTCTTGAAACAAGGTCTTTGTGCGTCGGTCGCCTGTGACCAGAGACGCACCATCTGACTTCAATCGGGTCGTGTGTCGGTCTTATCTCTCACAAGCGCCGTGTGTTCTTTCAGGGAACTCCTGGAAAATGTAAGATAGAGGAGATGACAAAAACAGCCTCGGCAGTGTTGGCGGTTTCTTCTCTCTACTCCTTTCCTTTTTTCCTTCACGAAGACGCGAGCAGAGAAAAGATGACTCGCTGTAACATTGTGATCAAGAGCTCCCGATAAAGACTTCCAACTTTACCAAACCGTTTTCCTAATTGCAGCAGATGTCTTTCTCAGTCAAACTGTACTTGAATGCACTTGCCTTTGTGAGGATATTAGTTATATCGTGATGTATTTGGATATCAAATTCTCGAGCGCTGTCACCTATTCTGAGATGCTGCCCTTCTTCTGTGGTTGATAACAGAATCAAAGTTATTGATTACAGTATTGTTGGCAGAATTGGACGTGAAAATCAATATTTGAACAAAAAAAAATTACTTTATATTTTTTGTGGCATCTATTTTGAGTTGGTTATTCCATTGGGCTAGTTTCTTTTTAGGAACACCACCACTCTTCGACATCTCGCATCAGTTTCCCTGAAACTTCACCACTCTTTCTCCCCGTTGATGTAGCTCTCCCTCCCCTTCATACATCTCAGCATCTTTTGCTGCTGGTCTCCATTTATTACACTGTCTTGTAAAACTACTTCTCTAAGTCTTCAGACTCGAGCGTACTCTCAATTTTGCATGAGGAATCAGTGGGGAGGCTAAAGGATGCGGCTGGGAGGGGCACTGGGTCCCAGAGAAGCTGCTACTCCCACAATTTCTAGGAAAAAATATTTTGACTATCAGTGCATAATGACAGCATCATTACCATAAGCCTGCGATGTTCTAGAATGTTTGTGTACCGCACCATCTCCCACTGTGTCCACCTTTTATTTATTTATTAAAAACTTATTGCATCCTTACTGTGGAGGAGTCCTCAATTCAGAATGCAATAATGCCAATACTTGTGGAAGTAGAGGACGGATTTCTATATTCCTTTTCCTGAATGTCTGGAGTAAGAGAACGCGAACGCGTCCTTAGCGCACGTTGCGGCTATGTGCCTCGTCCAATGAACGCGCGGGAGGGGGCGACTTGACTGGTCCAGTAGTTCTGTAGTAAAATGACAGCTCGCAAGCCTACTAGGGGAATTCTGCATTCTCCACCCTTCCCCACCTAGTCTGGCCCCGCCCACAAGCTTTCTCCTCTGCGCGTCGCTACTCCAGACATTCCGGAAAAGGAATATATGAAATTTATATATCCAAACGAGAACAAGTAAAATGTCAGTTGAACTGAACTCCTTTATAGAACTTGGCCGTGGTAACTACGTAGCTGTACAAAACAACCTTGAGGGAGGTTCAGTGGCGGGTGAACACCTCGAGGACCCCAGAGATGGAAGAGAGACATAATTAGGACATTTCTCCCGGCTAAATTAAGGACCTGTCAAACGCGTCCGGGGAGTAAGGCTTTTGTGGAATCTTGAAAGCGAGGAACGTAACCCTGGGAGCTGGATCCAGGAATTATCTCCCTGCGCCAAAATGCAAACATCCTCCCCCTCTCCTCCCTCCCACTCCCTTCGGCACGAGGGCAAGAGTCGAGGCCTCGCAAACAGAGTAAATGTCTCTCCAGCCGGCCTGCAGCAGTGCCATATAATTTGCGTCGTCTATTTCATTAGGCCGTGTTTGTTCTTGGGAGAATCTGGAGAGGGATGCTGGGGAGCTTGTGAAAAGCAGAGTCCTCTGAGGGGGAAATAATGAGAAGGACCCTTCCGTGATGATCTGGTACTTGGACGTATTAAACTGCTGAATCTGTGATTTCACCGCTGTTCTAGTTTCCCGCTGGGGAATAGAGTCCCAACGTTCGGATAGCGGTTGGTTCGTTAGTCTTCCGGTTCTTTGCGTTTTGCCTCGTTCTAATTGGTCCAAAGATGTTCGATATCATTAAGCTGTCTCGTCCAATCCTAAGAGAGGCCGACTGCCCGGAAACTGTTGTCAATATCGCAGGGCGTTTCAAAGAGTGAATCCTTGGTTCGTGCGTGTACCAATCGTGTATTACTGATTTCCATCAGCAAGTTCAAATTGTCGTCATAACATGGTTTGTATTTCTGCAACTAGTCTGAGAAAAATCAATCAGAAGTTGGAGATATTGGGGTTCAGGTAACTTAATTCATGGTATTTGTAAGAAAAATAAAAATAGCCTTAAAAAGTGTCCTTATAAGTATGTATAAACACGTGTACACATTGTACAATTAACTTCCAGTTTTTCATGGTGTGCAGTATGTAAGAATTAATTTGATGTGCTTCCATCTCTTATCACAAAAAATAAACTTATGACATTCAAAACGTAAATACATTTACAACACAAATAGTCTCACAATAAGATTGAACTTAAAATAAGAAATGAAGAAGAGTGTCAAGATTTACAAATGAAGATACCCGATCCGCAGGGTCACAGCTCACAATTTTGCATCCTCTGGTTGCTCTTCCAATGTCCAAAAATTAAGAATACTTCAGAGCAGCTTTGCTTTGAAGCCACAGACCTTTGCAAGTATTTTATCTGCACAGTCTTTGATTGAAATGCATAATTATTAAACCCATTAACTGAATTATCCTCGAGCAGTCTGAATTTTGCGCCATCGTGATGTCAGTTATACGAATAGTTTCGTAGTATATACGTTATCAGGATTTTGATTTAGACTTTCTCAGTTACCAGAAGAGTGTTTTGAAACGTGCATCCCCCTACACAGTGTATCCGTTATCCGAATATCTGTTACCCATAAAAGAACGTAACATTTTTTGCGTTATAGACTGTAACATGAATATTGTTGAGTACCAACTGTGGAAAACCAAGTAACCAAATAAGCATCTCTTAACCCTTAAGTAATATTTTTTAACAAATATTTATTAGTTTTAGAAAAATTTATACGAAATATATCAGCAAATATTGTATCTGCAGTCTTCAAAAAAATCGATAAAAATATTTGTTTACAAAATAATAATAAAAATATTGGTAACACTATTAAGCCTTGTTTTCATGTTAAAAAAACACAAAAAATGCTGACGAAGGCAATATTTATTACATAAAAACAAACTACGCACGTAACGTTTCCACCCTCTATCTGAGTCTTCTTCAGACTGAATAAAAATAATAATAAAAAAACAACAACTGATAAACGGTTGAAACGTTACGTATGTAGTTTGTTTTTATGTAATAAATATTGCCTTCGTCAGCATTTTTTGTGTCCTTTTTTTAAAATTATTGATGACATTTCACTCATCACGGTATATCACAAATCCTCGTAAGCATACCACTGAAATCAGTGGCGACGATTGGGTTCCAAAACTAGGGGGGCAAGGTGCCAATATTTGAGGGGGGCAAAGACAGTTTATTTCCCTCGCAGTTAAAATTTAGCATAGTGCGGGGGCAAAAGTGGCAAAAAGTGGGGATGGGGGACAAGTGGCAAAAAATGAGGGGCCAACTGCCCCCCTCGCCCCCTAATCGCCGCCACTGTCTGGAATACTTCCATCAAAAGTGCAGAAATTCCATCCCGAATCCATTCTAATCACTGGCGTACGCAGAGAAGAAATTTTGAGAAATATCAACATTTTCAAATTTGAAAAACTTCGGAAAAACCCAGAGTGGTAAATGCCCTTGATTCCCATTTTTGAAAACGGAACGTTCAATTTATACGAAATATGTTATTGTGTACCCCCCCCCAGAAAGTAGTCATGTACTATCAATATTTACAATTCCAGCCCCTCCCGAAAAAAAAATCTGCGCACGCCAGTAATTCTAATACTTAAACCTTTTCGAGTGGCATTCGAATGACTCCCGGAGAAACAAAGTTCCTGGAAAGGGTTTAAGTATGAGAATGAATTGAGGAGAGAATTGCTGCTGTTTCAACACTGTGCAAACTAAACTTCAGTGTCGAAGAGAGGGGAGATCGGTCCAAACCCGGAAAGTTTGTTCGCTCGTCAGTCATTCACTCCCACAATCGCCGATGGCCTCGGAGTGGAAATCCGAGACGTTAAACAAATCGAATACACAGAACTTTTTTTTTTTTTTAATGTGTGCAGTACACACGCTATACCAATACTCCCGACCTCGTCACCGATAGCAAACAGAAAAATTAAATCCGTTCAGGTTGAATGAGCTCTCGATGCAGAATATAGGGACAAGTAGAATCTGAACACTGCAGATACAATCGGAGCGTTCCATACGGATACCGGAGTCGGTCCACTGGAGCCAGGTTTGAATGACTGGAAAATTGAATCCAGATGCAGACTCTCCAAAACGGCAAAGGATGCTTTGTTGAACAAATATACGTTAAAACAGTCACGACTCCTTTTAGAAGGACTGTAATGCAATATGACCTCTTGTAAGCTACAAGGACCCTTGGGAAGATCGGAAGTCAGTTAAGGATTGTGAATGGGGCAAAGAGGTGTTTGTGACATGTAATCGGTACACTCCGAAGGATACTTTCGTAAAAATGGCATGGAAGAAAGCTTCCTTGTTTCCCTTCAGACGATTCTACGCGCTGATCTGCCCCTTTCGTCGCCAATGGTAATGCCGAAATCTGTAATCCAATCCAGTCATTTGTTTTAGGCTATCGGCTGGGTTTCTGGTAAGCACTACGATGTACATTTTTTTTAGGTTACTAATCAACGAGGTTCGTAACGAAGATTGGGATAACAGAAAAATCGGATTTGTTTGAATTGAAGGAAATATTTGGTAACCATACAGATAAAAATGACTTGGTCAAAAGTGACTAAATTCGCATTTTCACATGTTCAGATCTAAACACTTTTTCGCAGTATCACTAATTTTGTTATTCTCACAAAAGCAGGGGGCCAACCTCACTTCCACGTAGTACACCCTGGACTGCAGACTAACGAGGCTCTGGCGACTGGCCCTATGGCCAGTATAATTCTGTGTGTTGTCCTGTTTTTTCTCCTTATGTGTGCTGAGCGGCCCTTTACAGCCTCAGCTTTTAATCTAACCCAGAATATCTTAAGATTTTAGTTATGTGACATTACAGTTAAGTGATTTGTTACGGTAAGGGGCTGGACCCCTTATGACGTGACGGATGCAAAATAACGTAAGTGCTGAACCGCGCAAAATTTTAAATTCAAATTCAAAAATCACAAATGCGGATTCATTGTTTACTTCTAATTATAGCATATTGCATAATTTCCAAGCCGTAAAACTCCCCTATGCAACGAAAATCGAGTTATAGGTGGTATGTTTTCTTTCTGAGGAGCAGTACCACGACAGAGTCTTGTCTTCATAGGAAAAAGTCTATTATTTTTAAAACGTGGAATATGAGTGTGTCCTAATTGAAAGACAGGCTAAATGTCATGTGGAGATAATAGATAAAATAATGAAACAAAAATTACTAAAACAAACTAAAAAAAATTAAGAAATCACATACCGAACAGAAGACTAATTCATCTATTAATAGCCGACCTTCTTAGCAGAGTGGTAAGCACAGCACGCTACGATACCAGAGGTCTCGTGTTCGAATCCCTGCCGGGGAATGGGTGTTCTCTGTGAGTGTCCCTTCATCATATCACCACTCATCCTTATCTTCACGATTAGTAAAATGTAGCAGAAAAGCGAAAAGAAATAAACAAAATCAATCAACTCAGTCGTCTATAAAAAATTTAACAGCTATCCTCTAATATATCCGAGTGAATGAGGCCGTCCACTGGGGCCGGAGCGTCTCGAATCGGGTAGAAGTGAAAATCTTTGATCTCTAATGTACAATGGTGCTCTGTAGACACGGAAAATAACCATTTTCAGGATTGTTAACTTATCTTTTTAATCATAAAAGACATTAGCGGCATGTTAGATGATATCTGCATATTATATTCTTAGAGAACCATTTCCTCTGTAAGTAAAATAACGTATGCATATTTTTTTAAGAGTGTAAATGCAAATATACAGCCAAAAATAACCATAAAAATTAGTCTTTGTGAAAAATTCTATTGAGGGTATTCTATTGGATGTTTGGAAGAGATGTTGAGGGAGTGTAGTTCATTCATACCGAGCCTCGTTCTCGTCTCAATTGTAAAACGGAGACTAAATAGACCTAGGCTTGCTAACATCCCTGCCCACCCTCCTAGTCCTTTTTTTAAAAAAAAAATCCGTCACAGGACGATAATTTCTGAGTACCTCGCAACACTGCATTCTCTCGGAAACTGCTTGGGCAAATCCCACGAAGGTGAGAGTTATACCTCCATAATCGCATGTGTCCTTAAAACGTAATATCCATCCGCGCGGACGCTTTCCGAGGGGGGCGTGCTGCGGTGTCTGGCAGTCGGCCGATGATTGAATGCACGAGGCGTTTTCCGCTGGAGAGAAGGGGGGGAGATGGGGGCGGAGCCTCCCCCGAAATGAAGGCAACCATGGAGGATGTGTGACATATGATGAATGGCAATCAGGAGAGTGGCTGGAGAAACAAAGGACAAAGGGGGCGGCGAGGTGACGCAGGTGATACGGAGGTAATCTTCGATCTCCAATCGTCTTCCTCCGTCGTTGCCATGGAGACGACCGGGGCAATAAGGTGAAAAAAAATTAACATGGCGTGCGTGGATCCAACAAGAAACGCACTTGTAGTGGTGTCGCTTATTGTCCGTCCACCGCAAGGACGAAGTGCGTGTAAACAATCACGTGTGTTATGAGTACTAACTATTCTCTACCCGCTGTAAGAACGAAGTGAATGTAAACTAATACACATGGCTTGCGAGAAGTGCTCTTCGTTAAATAACTGTGCAGGAATCTTGCACGTTGGAATGTAGCAGTGGCGTATGCTAAGTTCAAGATCAGATCATCAATATCTCACTATCACACGTGGTTATGGATAGTGTTGCCCACGGGACGAGACGAGACAGGCTTTTAAAAATTCGAGACGAGACGAGATTGGCCATGTGTCATAAGACAAACGAATATTTTCGAGACGAGACAGCATTTCCACGAGACGAGACGAGACAGGCCAAAGTTATGGAAGGAGGACGGCCTGAACACCGTGTATAAATGGACACACATTTTGCTCTTTCTCGGCGTCTTCAAGGAAATATCCTTGCCATGCCAACGGCGGTTAGGTTGCCAACTCATAAGAAATCAGGTTACCAACTCCTGGGAAATCAGGTTGCCAACTCCTGAGAATCAGGTTGCTAACTCCTGAGAATCACCATCATGTAATTCAAATGAGTAATTTTATTCACAATTTATAATATATTTTTCTTCTGTATTCTACTCTCTAGTTTTCAGGCTTCATAGATAGCCTGGCTAGCCTCGAATATACGCTCCTGGAATGTGGTGCACGTAGTGTTGCCCACGAGACGAGACTTTGGCCTGTCTCGTCTCGAAAATATTCGTTTGTCTCGGGACACATGATCAATCTCGTCTCGTCTCGTCTCGAATTTTTAAAAGCCTGTCCCGTCTCGTCCCGTGGCCAACACTAGGTGCACGTGATAAAACCACATCACTCAACGTAGCTGCTGTGTATGTACGGCTGCGACTAATATAATGACGGGCAGGACTGCACCGGGGTGCAAGGTGTGACCCTTTCCGTAGACAACATATTAAAATGTCAACCTCCCTTCCACGTTATACACCATGGACTGCATTTTGCAGACTAGCGAGCCTCTGGCGTCTTGACTCACGGCCAGTATGATCCTCTGGGGGACTCGTGTTGTGTTCTCTCCATTTGTGTTTGTGTTTGTCTTTCATCTATTTCATCTTAATCACCATTCATCCTCATCTTCGCAATTAGCCAAAAGTGGCAGAAAAGCGAAGCAAAATAAAGCAAATCAATGAATCAAGAAAAGCAAGAACGCTCATGCTCTGCCCGGGATTCGAACGAGGGACCCCTAGCGCAGTAGCGCGCAGTGATAAACCACTCCCTGCCACGGAGGTCTGCTTACAGTGGATGGAAAACAGTTAGTTCAGTGAATGTATTAATTATGTACTGTAGTGATTTATTAGAAGAAATTGACTCTTCTTCTCTCTTACACTGTACGATTGGTATTAATTCCTAGATATTGTAAGGGGTCCCGGCGGTGGAGGCACATAGTGGCTCGGATCCCACTTTAAACTGTAGGTCCAGTCCAGATTAGCCTTACTGTGCATCAAGTGGGCTTAGAACAAAAACTCACTCACCCTAAGGATTGCACCCAGGTGAAACCAGCTTCTCTCGGTTTCGACTTGAATTGATATTGGCATTGTCTTAGTACCATCCCTGATAAGTCAAGTGCCTATCCCTAATTATCAACCTGTAGTTGTCTATTGGCTACTGAGTTGAATTGAAAATATAATATGCAATATCGTCTCTAAAGTTCCGGACAAACTTAAAGAAGCTTGTACCTTCCTTATCTTCCTCACAATCTTGACGAGGCGTGTGCCACCTCATGTCCCTATATTGTTGTCAATTCTTGTTAGCTGTATTGGCAACAATGAAGAGACATGGGGTGGCACGCGCGTCGTCAAAATTATGAGGAATATAAGGTACAAGTTTCTTTAATTTTGTCCGGAACTATACTTCCTCCTCTCTAAAAATAATCCTGCCTCTTCAACCGGTGGTCGCACGCTACCTCCACCTTTTGAGAAGCAACAACATCTTTTAATTGTTTGCAGAGAAACTTAATCAGCAAACAAGTTGGTGAAACCCATTATTGTCATACTTCAGTGCATGATGCCGGAGTTCTTCCCTAGAACTATGCACAGAGGAGCGTACAAGCGCAGAACGCTAATCTAAATATATGAAGCTGTTTCACGTACAACAGTGCTGGAACGCCTGGAGATTAATTCACCCAGGAGTTCCAGGGGATAATTTTTGTTGCTTGTGTTGATCCATCGTCTTCCCTCGCTATATTTTCTTATTCTCAACTGCAGACATTTGTTCCTGTCTTATTTCTCCTTTGGATATTTTCATTTCTCCTTTCCACCTCTTCCCTTCTTTCTCATATACATCTCCCCTGAGCGGATCTTTTTTGAGCGACCCCTTTTCCCCCCCCGATCTTCCGCTTCCCCCCTTTACATCTCATCCTTGCTACAGCTTTAATAATCAAGCCTTTGGGGAAATTTTAGACTTTGTTAATTTTTCTGTTTGATCCCATTCACAGCGAAGATAATGCTCCTTGAAGACTAATTATGAAATTTATTATGGCTTGTACACGCCGGAAGTTAAAGTTGGAGATCTGGAAAAAGCGTCCAGACCTCCAGGCGTTTCTTTGTCTTGTGTGGAAAGAAGTAATTGCCTCCAGGAGTCCGGGAGCAGAGACAGAGTTCCCTGGGGAATAAGAAGGAACAGGAAGGGTTGGTCTGGGTTGGAAGGGTAAAAGAAGCCGTAGGGACTTGGGCGTTGTTGGAGTGTCTGTGTGTGTGTGTGTGTGTGTGTGCCCTGGCACCGCCTCTTCTCATTGGGCGCTCTCATCTCAAAGCGCTCTGCCTACGTCTTTGTGTGTGCCTTCTCGAGGAATTATAAGTAGTCTCATCCCCTCCTTCCTTCTCTCTCTCTCCTGTTTCTCCAACCACTTGTGATGCTTCCCACCCGCCCCCTCCCTTCCTCCCTCCCGCTCCACCCTTCCTCCCCGTGCCGTTTTCACTGTGTCGTCATCTCGTCTTTTACAAAAGTGCTTTTTCTTAGGGAACGCGGGCGGGAGCTCACTCTCCCCCCATGATTTTGCTGTGCAGCTTAGACGATGCTGAACTTCACAGAAAACGTAGGGTTTTACGTTGAGATGGTCCCCTACCCTGTTCACTGCACTGCACAACTTTTGTTCAAAATCATCTTCGCATCTGAGGGTTCTACTTCTGGGACAGTCCTATCTCCCCCTATTTTCTATTATTTTTATTTCTTTACCCAATATTCATCACAATTCATCTCGACACCCATAAATAAAAGTATCTGAGATGAACCATCCCTTGCAACTATTATTACACATGTGCTGAGGATTTTGGGTCAAACCCACATTCAAACGGTGATCTTTTTTCTCGTCTACGCGCAAATGACGAAGATTACATAACAGACTGTACACAGCTCAACTTTACATGATAAGCTGTTATTCTCAATATTTACAAGGCTACAGTCAGAATTGGTTAGGGTTACAGTTACCGCTACTATGTACCCAAGAGTAATGCGTTACCGTTATCGTTATATTGTCATACAAAGGACTTAGCCGATCTCCATGGCAGAGTGGCTAGCAGAGCTGTATTATTTACATTGACTTAATTCTTACAGCTGACAAAGAATAGAGATATCCAGTAACTTACACTATACTGGAAAATATGTTAGATCAACAAAAATTCTGTCTTGCAAAATTGCAAATCTGTGCAAGCAGTACAAAAAGCAAAAACAAATTAAGGTTTTATTTGACTTACCCTCGTATATATATGTTTTACACGAAAAAATAATGACTTTTTCTTGAAATGTCCATGAAAATTGATTGCCACTAAGATTCTGAGTGTAGAATGGGTGAATGGTTGGGCGATGCTCTTCTAGAAAGCATGCTGGAGAAAAAGAAGAATTTGCGAATCATACTGGTGGACAATTGAAAAACTAAGAAGGAATTAAGGCACGGTAATCTGATCTTTGTATATTTATTGTAAAAGAAGATAGTACATGCCACATGTTCAATTCAAGTAGCAAATAGATCGCCAAGCATAGTGATGTTTGGTTGACGCTCTGGCGTCTGTTGCCGTATTGTGCGCCGGCGCCCCAGAGCGTGGTTGGTGACGTTCGAACTGACACCTGGCGGAAAAAGTAGCAACTGTACTTCTCGGGGGCATTTCGATTCGGACGACTTCGACGGGAAAGAACGCGACGGTGCGGCTGTGGATTCGGACATGGTCTTCTCATTCGAAGACTTTACATTGTCAAAGTCTCTTCATTCCTTCACCGTATCATCTCTTAGCGTCACTTCCTGGTATAACGCCTAGACAGAACCGTAGGTAAAAGTTCATTTGCCCGTCTTTGGGTAGTCGTTTCTATATTTTACTGCATCCGACGTTCTTTTTCTTTGTTTGTAAAGAAAAGGTTATGGCCTCCTCGCTGGGCACTCCATTGGTCAGTAACTTAGTGTTACGAAATGGTGCTTATAGTTTGTTTCCAACAAGTAATATAGAGAGATATGGTCGTGCATTTAGTTATTTTCACAGGAATTACAAGGTTTTTATGCCCTTTACTAATTTCCAAACATTGAGAGAGAGAACATCCAGCTGCTTGTATATATTCCCGCCACTCAGTGGGTGTTAAGCAGATCCCCCTCTCCCCAACCCCCATCAATGACTGATGTGTCTCGTGCTGGATACTTAAGCGTTTTTCTCTTTAATCTTCCCCATTTTTTTGTTCGTGCTCCGCTCCATAAACATCCATGTCATCGGTATCTCTCATCTGTTCCGTGACGTCACAGGACACCGCGACGGTTGTCGCCATGGAAACACATAAATGAGAGCCGCTCGTGTAAACATGCTATTCCGGATGGACACATCTGGCGAAACCTTGATGTGCAGTCTCAACTTTTCCTCTACTTCGGCGACACGTTCTCTAGCTGTTTATAAGGTGCTTTTTTCTTTCTTCATTTTTTCAAATCATGTATTGAACTAAGCTTTAAAGAAAGCAGATCTCAGTTAAGACTGTACCCGGCCTTAAATGTACCTTAGCAATGTTTTTTTTCTTCCTCTTTGAATTGCCAGGCTGACTCTAAATTCTAAAACATTATATACCGTATCTCTATATGTCCTCTTAAACCAATCAATATAATCGGTTTTCAAATTCCGCACGCTGCATACAGTGTCACACACTTTTACCAAGATACATTGCTGTTATCAGCAATATGCAAAATCGCTAAGATGCAAAAGCTTTGAAGTTTCCAATAGTTTGTTTTGTAGATTTCAAACCCTTCGAGACTTGTTTCTTTCGTGATTGTATCTCCTAGAACAGACTGTTAAGGTGGGTGACACAGCAATGGAAATTCCATTCAGTTGTAATAATACATTACATAATCATATGATCCTGAATTTAGTACTTCAGCGGTACACTGGAAAAACACTGGTGCTAAGGCGATAGAGGCAGTGATCCCACGAGGTTTACAACACAAAGACTCAGTGATATTAAAATGGTATTGATTACAATCATTTTACGGTGTTTTAATAACACCACTGAGGTTTAACGTTCAATAACTTCAACGATCACTGTTTTTTTGCTTGCTGTTGCTGCGTTGTCAAATTTTTCGCTAGGAACTGCCTCGACACACGTTCCATATTTGACACAATCCTAGATTGTGTTTGTGAGAATCGCGACCGTTATTATCACTACATATTTAAAAAAAAAATAATGAATTGCGATTTAATGCGCGCGTTTTTCTGCAATTGTTTCGCGAATTTATTAACAGTTGAAGTTCTCTTGTCAATTCATGAGGTCCTAAACAGACGTGTGAAGTTCTGAAACGTTTTGGAATTTTTGTGTTTTTATCATGAAATTAATCCACAGATTTGTTGATTGCGATTTTCCGTGGTCGTATCATGAAGCAAAGTTCTTGTGTGTGACTATATCTAGAAGTTTCCTAAAGTTATTCCATACATTCGTGAAGTTGTAGTTATTTCATGAAGTTCCATGATCGCATCGTGAAGTTTCGCTGTGTTTGCAAAGTCCTCATGGCATTTCGTGATCGACTCTTCAAGTTCTTGCGAAGATGTGTCTGTAACGTTACCTCGTATCTTGCTGATTAGCCCAGACTGACGTGCATATTTTGTTACGGGGTAATCCATCGTGCCCACCTACAATGCGATGTTCACCAAGCGTTGGCATTTCGTTACTCTTACCCGAGCATCGCCTTCAGGGTTCTTGAAACAACCTCCGCCGTACCTGACCAAAGAAGTTGAGTCCATCATGCCTTCCACACATACTGATCGACCTGTCCACTCGATCCATTGTCCCGACCACACCTTCTTCATCAATATGGAGCGTTTTCATTGGTCGTTACCCGGCTCTTGTCAACCATCATCTCCGCACCGTTTTTTTTCCTCTGGAAGACCTGGCAATATGGCGTTGTAGGTTAATTCTGTCCAATGTTTATTCATAGCCATGGAAACCAGCTTGTCATTCAAACGCAGGAGAAAAGTGGTCACGCCGGAAGGGGGTAGGTTCACGGGACATATCCCGTCAACTAGACTGCCGGTTGAAAAGGAAATAAAAGAGGGGGGAAAAGGACTGAGTGGTGATTAAATTGCTGGGATCAAGTCGAAGCGGGTGACAGTTGAGAAATAGGCGGCGCCCTTGTGGGGAGCGGAGGGTGGGTTGTGGAGTCAGTCCTCGTCGTGTTTGATGTTGTTCTGCCTAGAGCCAATGTGTAATGCTTCGTTAAGTTTCCCCGTGATGATAGCAAAACGTGTTTCTGAACATCTTGTGTAATATCGCTGATATTACAGCGTATCTCTCCATTTGAAGCCAGATTGGAACCGTTGAAAGTGCAGCACATAACTTCCAGCAGACGATGATCAACCATTAAATTGCTGCACATAACTTCCAGCAGATCTTCTCTCTTCTTCAAATTTCCTCACTTGTACCATATTTTTAGAATTTACCGTAGACTTTACAATATTCTACCGTTAAAATTTAACAGTATGCCTGTTAACTTACAACAGTTTTGTTTCGTAAGCGCAGGCGTATTCATATCGTGAGATCTCTGTGCTGTGTCTAGAGTGAACAGTAAACATGGCGGCAGTAATCGCTTGGAACATTAAATACACGTATACTTAGGTAGATCTATAGTACAGCATTGAGGCATATAAGAAGAAACTTGCAAATTTAAATTTGAATACTTAAACTTGAATAGCGATAGATGTGAATTATAAATTGCGGTTGCGTGCAACAATCCTATATTTAAAACTAAATTTTTCAAATGACATAATGTCATTTTAAGGTTTTTACAGTTAACTTTGCAGTCTCAGACCGCCAATTCAGCAGTCAAGTTTTTGCAGTGCAGGTTGCATACTTACTCTGATTTTTTTCCCCCTCACTGTACTCTCGCTACCCCAATCCATAATTTTTCTTCTATTGTCTTCGCTAAAAGAGCAAAACTCAGGTGCACCTTGGCCCTATCTCGGAAAGGAATGTGTCTATTGGTTGGGATATTTTGACTTCTGAAAAACACACATCATTTCACCTACTGCACGGCCGATCGTTGGAGTTCTCGCTTTTGGTGGTCCCGGGTTGGATCCAGGCGCGTCGCCTGATAATGTTCGCATGAGCACATGAACACTCATGTATATGGCTTAAATAACGTACATATTAAATGCACACACACACACACACACACACACATAAGCCTACGTATATTTATTCGAAAAAAATACTATGTTTGATTTACTCTGACACGACTTCTTTCACATCTGATAACTTCTCTAGATAGTTGGTAACACTGACTCCCACGGTGTTCCACGGAGGGCGTTGAACACAATTGATGTGCGTGTTGCATAGAGCTGACAGCTAAGGGACTGTTGGCCACTATACCCCGAAGATGTTCACTTCGCTGTGCGAACACTGATGCAAGCGGAAATACTTCTTACATGTCTAGGCACAAGGCATGTCTAGGGGGACTCGAAAATGTCTGTGCTACATAGTTGCAAACTTTAGCGAGAATTCGCTAAACCATGGTCCACCTTGTATTACTTCAAATATAGCGTGAATTTGGGGGAAAATTGTTGAAAATAAATTGAACTGTTATTATAATTTTTTCAATTGAAGCTGAAGTTACAAGGGAGAGGAGTAAATCTGCATTCAGTACAAAACCATTATTGTGAACACTCGTATGCGAACCGCACGTGGCGCCACTGGTTGAATCCCCAAAATATCGGCGTTGACTCGGCTAATATTCTCTGACCATGTAATGCCCATTAATTATCAGTTCGGAAGGCTTTGATACACAAACGATTGTTGCCTTATTCAGTTTCGTACTTGTTAGAGTATACGAAATGCATGTTTGGTTGCGCGAATTTTCCTCTTTTTTTGACACAAGTTTACAAGCCGTGGCGGTCCTGTCGATCTTCATGTTAGAGTGGTCATCGCAGAGTATTACGGGGGGTACCGGGTTTGATTTCGGTGTAAGATAAGGATATTTGTGTCGTTCATGGTGGAAAAGTGTAGAGAAAAGTTAGGAATTGGACAGATTGATATTAATTCAGAGAAATATAATTGAAAAACTCTGTTCGAATCCAGGGGTGGGTGATGTCCCTGCATAAAGTGGTTCTGATGTTCACCCAGCCTCCAGTTACTGGGTTTCTAAAGTCAACCCTGATGAGTGGTGCCGAGCACATCACCTCCAGTATGATCGAGATCGGTAATGTGTGGGGATCTACCTCAACACCCTCTATGTGCCAAGGGGTAGCTTTCTTTATCCTTAGATACAATATACCAGTAGCTTGTAAACATAGCATCTGCAACTTCCGGTGTTCGTTTGATGTCATGAATAATTGGACCTTTTTTACTTGTATATTTCTCTTTATATTGTTATCCTTGGTGCGTTTGAATTGTTGTTTTAAGTCCACTTTATGCACAGATATGGACCTACAGTTTAAAGTGGGATCTGACCCACAGTACAATGTGCTCCCACCGGGTATAGAACTCGGGACACCTCGATTACAAGGCGACGACTACGCCCTTATCCTTGGTTATTGTGCGATCACCACAGTAATAGATTAATAAACATTCGACTTTCGTGGAAATAGCCTGAACGTTGACGCGACTGAGAGAGTAACCTAGTCGAGTATTTTTCAGCGGTGCACGATACGCAACAACGTGTATTTTTATTGAGAAGAGCTGAAGATGGTGTCACGCGGAACGTGACCCCACCGAGGTCCCGTCATTCCATGTCATCCCAGGACACCTCCAGGAACAGAAGATGCCCGTGGCCGGGGCTGCACAGCGGAGGAATGAGCCCTGACAGCTCTCCTCCGCCCCTGCGCCAGCCGCCCCACTCCGAAGCCTTTTCCTTCTTTCCCAAGCCCCCGAGGGCTCGACTGAAGAGGAGCCCTGGCTGTCGCTTCTCATGCAGAAATGTTATGAATATGTATGGAACTGTTGATGGGTCGTGTGGACCACTGGAGACTCTCCCTTCCACCGACCGTTGGCAATCAGGAGTTATAAATGCAATAAAGATCCTGTCTTGTGCTGCACGAACTTCGGAGAGTATCTCAGCCCGGCACTGTTAATAAATATGGAAAGGGCTCTATGTCTCACATGCAGATAAAGGCAAGTTTTCATTACCAATTTCTCCTTGCCTCGGCACCGTAAACTGTCAAGCTTGGCTGTCCAAAAACCCGTGAACAGAATTATCTTAACTACCTTTGGCAACACGTGAACAGTACCGGGAATGAATACACGTTGGACATTTTTTTTTCCTCATAAGTATCAAATTACCTGAACACTAGACACCTCCAACTGCAGTCATTATACATTTTCTGTAGGCACACGGGGAACTTTAAATGCACTTGCCACAGTTAAACATGGAGTTTTGGTCTTATCTCGAAATGATCGTATCTGATTGATGCATTTCTCTGTATAATTTCTCCACCTGCAAAGTCATTTTGATCCATCAAAAGTTACATCATTAGTGGATTATGCGCACTAATGTTCAGTGAAGAAACATTGAGAATGGTCCCAGGAGGTCCACACAACATTTTTGTCAATGTTTAACCTAGGTGGTGTCAAAATGGTGATCATTACAACTTTTTGTCTGTAGTTAAACCATTGAGGTTTTTACATGGACGAAAATGTGGTGTGGATCTCCTGAAATAACGCACCGTGTTGCTTTACCACCAGTGTAATGTATTTTGATATATCATACATCGTGACGATGTTTTAATGCTATTGGTGATATACATAGTCTCGCAACATTACACTAAGCGAATGTACAGTCACCGGCAATAAAATTGGAACACCTAGATCCTGAAATCTTGCGTGTTGCATAATTCTGCGGCGATAAGTAGATTTTAATAGCAAATTTTCATTGACAACTTCTGCCACCACCGCAGAGTTAGGCACCACACATAACACCTTGCAGGTAAACGTATTTCAGGATGTAGGTGTCCCATTTTTATTGCCCGTGACTGTACATTATAATTATTCAGTAGATCATGAGGTAAAGTAACAAATGGAAGGACACTTTTTTGTAGTCCGTTACTTTGAAGCAGCGTGGTGCTGATCACATCACCTACAACATGGTTGAGATCGATAGAATGTGTGAGGCCTCCTATATATGCCGCATGGCATGGTGCAAAGTGAACGGGGAACTTTACCTAATCTTACCATTACTTTTAAACGCTTTCGTGCTACCCTGACTGTTGCAAATCAGAGGTTGTCGATATTTATGTGAGACCTATGTTAAGTACGGACACGGTACATATCGTGGAAGCAATATATCGTCATATCTAAGTAATTTCTGATATACGAGGGTCACTATTTATATTTTGAGCCTTGGCAACACTGATTGAAGTTAGGCGCGATTTGACGTTTGCACGGAATCGTCTGGCATTATTGACCATAACGTACTTCAAATGTTTTGTCAATAGCTTGATTTGTGTTGTTTATGTTGCCTTGGAGATTGCGCGACAACAATAAAATGGAATTAACATTTTCGTGCGATGATTTTTTACGATTTTCGACGTGGATTATCAAGACAAGAGTGCATCGATCAACTTACTTCCACATTTGGCGATGAAGCCCCATCCTTTGCCACTGTGAAACGCTGGTATAACGAATTTAATCGTGGCCGCCATTCGCTCACCGATGAGATTCGCGAAGGTCGTCCAAAATCAGTTGTTGTTCAAGAAAACATTGATGCTGTGCAAAACCTAATACTGCAAGATCGTCATGTGACATACTGTGAGATTGAGGCAACCATAGGCATTAGTTCCACCAGCATATATAAAATATTACATGATCATTTAGTTGTGAGAAAGGTATGTTCTCGTTGGATCCCACACAATTTGACAAAAACTCAAAAAGACGCTCGCGTCAATTGGTGCAAACAAATGCTCAATAAATACAATCGTGGTGCTTCAAAAGACGTATATAAGATTGTAACAGGTGACGAATCATGGATATATGCATATGAGCCGGAACGTAAACAGCAGTCGACTGTATATGTGTTTCAAGATGAACCCAATCCAACAAAAGTCGAAGCACATCGAAACAAATGGTCGCCTGTTTTTTTCGGGAAAACTGGTCATGTGGCAACTGTGCCTTTAGAGGAACGTAGAACGGTCAAATCTGAATGGTACACAACAATTTGTTTGCCAGAGGTCTTCGGTCAAATACGGAAAACAAACAAACGCCGTCGGATCATTCTTCATCAAGACAATGCCAGTTGTCACACATCTCGTCTAACAACCGACTTTATGAACAGTCAAAAAATCGAATTGATGGGTCATCCGCCGTACAGTCCTGATTTGGCACCCAATGACTTCTTCTTGTTCCCGAATGTCAAGAATAAATTGCGTGGACAACGATTTTCGTGGGCGGAAGACGCCGTTGATGCGTTCAAAAACCATATTATGGAGGTGTCTTAAGAAGATTGGAAAAACTGCTTTGACAAATGGTTCGAACGAATGCAAAAGTGTATTGACCATAAAGGAGAATACTTCGAAAAACAATAAAGCAGTTTTCAATGCCAAATTCCTGTTTTTTCATTGTTAGGCTCAAAATATAAATAGTGACCCTCGTAATTCATCCCTAGTTTTCAACGATATTACGCATT
The DNA here is from genome assembly GCF_977018435.1 of Lepisma saccharinum. Lineage (NCBI taxonomy): Eukaryota > Metazoa > Arthropoda > Insecta > Zygentoma > Lepismatidae > Lepisma > Lepisma saccharinum. The sequence continues at coordinate 48,913,464 of NC_139231.1, read as the reverse complement.
GTTTTACTCGAACATGGGACCCCTTGATTGCAAGGAAACCTCGTTACCACTAGGTCATCGGGGAGTCCCCCTGCTAAAATAAAGTATGCTGCCATTGTCATCTCTCTCATAGCCAGACATTGAATTTGTTTCCCAGCTTCGCTCAGCTTCGAAACAAGGTGTCCGTCATCTTTCACAACGTTTTCCCGGACAACTATGCAACTCTTTTCTGCCTGCAGTAATTAGTAATGAGCAGCAGCCCGAAACTTCGGAAGTGTCTTTGCTCCCCTTTCCCCCTTCCGACCCCCAAAAAACCTTTCTTTCCCGAGCGAGCGCCGCTGACCGAGTACGCTGTTCTTTTTTAATAGGTGGCGCCACATCCACAGCATGTCACTCTCGGTCTGGGAAGTATGAAAAATTCATTGTCACTCTTTTCCCCCAAGAGTTCAATTTAAATTTTAATGCGGTTGTCCAGGGAGACAAGGTCCTCCGCCGCACACAGAAAAAAAAAGAGCATCTAGGTTGTCGGCCCGCTATGAATTATGTGGCGATGAGGGGCGTGACACTGACCCCCTCCTGCTCAAGTTACGAGCCCTGTTTTTTTTCTCTCTCTCCCTCATCCCTCTTTCCCGAATCCCGTCTTCCCTCAATTTCAGCCTACCGCTGTATAGTTTCGCCCAACTGTCCCTTCACGGGTTGTATAGAAAAGCGACCGGGTCTTGTGTACATTTTCTGTTCATTACTGCGTTGACGAACCTTGCCATGAGAAATTCACTTGCTTCGTTGTGAGCAGTTCGGCATGAACCGATTCACTCAAGGGAACCGTTTGAATGATCGGTTCGTGTAGTTCATAACAGTTCAATCGTGAAAAGAGAAATCCGAAAAGATATACACGGGAGTAAATTGCAATTCAATGTATGTGGCGAACCGTATGAGCCGGTTCATGAACACCCGAATTTTCTGCAACACCCTCCTGAATGTTTTCATAAAACCCCAATTAATGATCCTTTTGGTCCTAAATTTGCCTTTACATCCCTCTAAAATGGGCCTTATATCGTCCCTCTCAGATGGTAAGTTCTGTATAGTCCCTTCGATGAACAGTTCGTTTCGACCGATTCATTTCAGTGAACCGATTCATCAGGAACAATTCACAACGGATCTGGTGAATCGTTCACGTATCGTATAATACATGAATAAAATATCTAATCAACCCTTTTCGCTTCAGGGTTCCAAAGGAAATGTGGAAAATTCGCATTTGGTTACGTAGATAAACCGGACAAAATTTCACATTTTGGTATGTGGAGAGTCTAAATTAACCGGACCAAAATTCAAATTTGGGTACAAAATTTGGGTAGTTCGATTGTTGAGGGCGCAGAAAAATTAGAAAGATCCACATTTATGTTCTGGAAACGTCAGGAATTTTATTCCGTGATCCAAGAATATTTTAAAGTCTTCTCCTTCATAATATATATTTCAGCATTGCGGTCTATCATTTGGAGGAGGACAGTGCCACGTATTATAATAACCAGCAACCCAAATACCCGTCTACTTCATCTTTGGCCCACGGTAATTTCCCCCAACGCAGCGACACCGCTCTGGAACCGCACCAATGCACCGGGAACATGCACATAATGGTGCAAAGCGAACTGATTAGGTTGTTCCCGCGGGAGCGAGCACAATTGGGATTACAATGCACTGCTCTGAATATTGCATTGTTGTACTCGGAGCCGCACTCCTCTAAGCGGAATATGCCGATTGCAAATTTCCAGCTTGGAGAATGCAATTTCGATCAGGACGCTTTGACCCGTTCGCAAAAGGCCACTGTCGCGTCCTGACGGTGTGCTAATGCTTGCCATTTTGACGTGTTACGAGGGATGGCGTTGAACTGCGTACCCTGGAATGGCTGCATTGTCCCAGAGACGTTTGCTCTTTGAAGTCGGATTTGCTGCACCAAAAGTTCGGCAAAAGCTACACGAAGCTTACTTAGGAATTGTCATGATTCGTCACTGATTACATTATTCCTCTAATATTAATTTCCCTGACTTTTGTTAGCTCCTGACATCTCCCCATGACGCTTAATATGATTTACTCGGGCTGTAGAGGTCACAAAGGATGATATAATATTCAACGTTTTCAGGATTAACTTAGAGATTAAATTGCAGATGTCATTTAATCCAAATAATACTATGCAAACCTGATTTGAAATGTAGTTCTTGGCGGTCATTGAACGATTCCAAAATCTGTAGTTCACGATTTTCCTATAATTCCAAAATTTTTCCTGTTATGTGTATAGATTTTCGGTAATGTTTCCGTACGTTTTCTTGTGGGTATAGTTAACAATATTTATGAAAATTTTTCAGTGAATTTCCTTGGTGTGTGCATTGGCAAGAAGATTTACAGCAATTTTTACCATGAGTTTCCTTCTTCGGTGTAAGGTCAAGAAGAATTACGGCAATTTTTCCAAGAGTTTTTCTTGTTGTTTGTATTGTCAGGAAGATTTACTGCAACTTTTCAATTAGTTTCCTTGTTGTGCGTATAGTCAAGAAGATTTACGGCAATTTTTCCATCAGTTTCCTCGTGTGTATTGTGAAGACGATTACGGCAAATTTTCCATGAATTTCTTTGTGTGTCTGGTCAAGATTTACAGTAATTTTTCCACGAGTTTCCTTGCTGTTTGTGTAGTAGAGAAGATTTTCGGCAATTTTGCTACAAGTTTCCTTGTGTATATAATAGTCATGAAGATTTTTGACAGTGTTTCCGCCAGTTTTCCTGTTAGGTGTATAGTCAAGGAGATTTTTCGTCAGTGCTTCCATTTGTTTTCCCAAGTGTTTTTCGACGAGTTTCCGTGTTGAGTTGTAGATGTTAATCAGGCTGTTTTCTTTTTCTCGGCATATTCTCAGACAATGAAATAATGAATATAAAATGTTAGTGATAACGATTGAATTGATGTTGAAAAGATCTGGATATTACATTGGGCTGTTTGTACAATTGCAGACGTTTCTAGGTTGTAACAATCCCACTAGAAATCAATAGGGATCATTAGAACCCAAACATGTCCATTACTGCACCGCATTACTGACATCACGTTAAGCGATATGATGTACTATAATGTCCTATTATCTGTACAGCAGTGCTTTGCATGAAAGAGAATGGAATTTTTGTTTTAAAATGGACCACGGTAAAGTGAACCACGGTGATCTTTTTCGTCTCACCCTCTTCTAAAACAGGAAATGGCACCAGATTCTTTTGCGTCATAAAAAAAAATCAGTACAATGCAATCAAAAGGGTTCCCCATTTCCAAGTACCTGGATGATAAAAGGGAAGTGGTTTATTAGTAAAGCTGGGAAAGATCTGAGTTGTTTCCAGCAATCAACCACGGTAGAATTGAGGCTTAGGGACTATTATTGGCCTTGGGTTTGGACTCCATGTTAATAGATAGGGACACTTTTACCCCTTGAAGTGTGACAATGTTGGAGAATGGCGGACGGGAACCTGAAATTGCCTTTCAGAACTACTTCATAATTGCGGTTGGGTAAAATAATAAATTTTTGAACCGACCATTTGGTCCCTTTCATTTTTCAGCAGATTGTGCTGATAGACTAGAAGGAAAATATGATCCTGACATCCCGCATATGTCATAAAACCTTTAGTGTATATTCGGGAGAGAAATTTTAGTATTCTTCCAGGATCATTAAGACACACACACACACACAAGAATTTCCACAATTTATACCCCTTATTTAATAAAGTAAAGTAAAAAAAAAAGTAAAGTGTTCCCCTGTGCATAGCACCACGCCATGAAGGCGTATAGGGGGTGTGGGGGTAACGCCCCACACTTTCTTGATCCGGTCGTGAGGTGATGTGGGGGTGATGTGATCAGCATCACGCCCCTAACCGCCTTTACCCCCCAGGGTTTCCCCCAGGTACCCATGTTATTCGACGCTGGGTGGGCGCCTTATTTAATGGCAACCCAAATAGTACTAAAAATTAAGGGATAAAATACTATGCAAAGTTGTCTTTCTTTGTTGAAAGTGGAATTTCAATGTTTGTTCATCTGTAAGTAAACATGTACTTGAGTAGTGCAATCAGCCCGTTTGACAAACCTCTTGTGGTGAGCTGAAGTGGTGAGCAGTGTTGTCAACTCCTCACTCGAAAAAATCACCAAGGTTTTTGTTTTTGGGTCTAACCTAACCTAAAGCAAGGAGGTGGCAACCTTGCTTGAGGTATTTTCTCGCAGTGTTGCCAACTCCTCACTCGAAAAAATCACCAAGGTTTTTTTATTTGGGTCTAACCTAGCCTAAAAGCAAGGAGCTGACAACCTTGCTTGAGGCTTGCCTTACAGTGCATAAAGCAAGGTTGCCAACCCACTGGTACTTTTGCCATAGCCTTTTACAAAAAAAAAAAGAGAAAGGGAAGAGTTAAACAACCGACAGCTTACCCACAGCCTTTTTTGCTCTAACCTAACCTAAAGCAAGGAGCTGGCAACTTTGCTTGTGCAATCAACCCGGTTGACCACCCTCAAGTAAAAAATCAGCGTTGGCAACTCCTCACTCGAAAAAAAAAATCACCAAGGTTTTTTTTTGGTCTAACCTAGCCTAAAGCAAGGAGCTGGCAACTTTACTTGTGCAATCAAGCCGGTTGACCGCCCTCAAGTAAAAATCAGCGTTGGCAACTCCTCACTCGAAAAAAAAAATCACCATGGTTTTTTTTGGTCTAACCTAGCCTAAAGCAAGGAGGTGGCAACTTTGCTTGAGGCTTGCCTTACAGCGCATAAAGCAATTTTTGCCAACCTACACACACTAAACAAGGAGAGCCGACAACAAATATGTACTGCCGTAAAAGAGAGAGAGATGGGTGGATGGTAATATAGTATGTGTGTGCGTGTGCGCGTATAATATGTAGCATTATTAACTAGAGTGTGTTGGCAATTTACTTACAACTAAAAAAAAAATAGAGATGCCAACTTTGCTGTAAGATGAAAAAAGAGAGAGAGATTTATGGCTGGCAAGAGTAATGAGCGAATGCGCCATATCGTAATTTTCCAACTCCGTATATCGTGATTTTTGTAAACCTCTCTCGGGGGAACATTGTGACGCAAACAAACAAACAAAATAATAATTGTTGTTTTTTAGGATACCTGGCCCCTATAACCTCGCCAGGGTGCGTGGTGCCCAACCAAAAATGTAAAAGTTTTCTAACGGCTGCGGTTATAGATTACCGCACCTCTATAGAGTTTCACGTGTTTTTTTTTTTCCCCCAAACTTCCATGAAACCCTACAGAGGACCTCCGTAATGCATGCAACGTGTACTAACGACTCTAGTGTTATTTGATGTTGTGATATTTTTGGATATAGAGTTTTATTATGAGATAGATAAAAATGATTATGTTTATTATAATATTTTCTTGATGAAGATGGAGAATGTATGCGTGTGTGTTACAAATAAAGTTGCATGCTTTTTTCTAGTGTGTGTGTATATGTTTTTGATGTTTCGACAGCATCTGAAACGATAAAAAAAAATTTATTGTTAATTTTCACGTGTAAAAACAACAACAAATTTTTTTGTGCAAATTTTCTGATTGTCTCTCGTGCTATAGTGCAAGAAAGATATTGTGACTGATAACTAATGAAATTAATATTTGTAAGTGATCTGAACTAGTGAAATTCGTATTGTGCCATTGTAACTGATTGTGCTAGTGCAGAAAATTTCTTATTGTGCAAGAAAAGATGTTAAAAAACTTGTTAAAACTGCTCTGTGACCCTCTCGTTCTTCACGTCGTAGGCGAAGGACTTCTCTGCAATCAGGATGACACTGCATAGGGTATCCTCGGGCAAGGCATCGTGGAACTCGCAGACGACCTTGATGTTGGTGCGATCGTTGACCACAACCTTCTTCCTCTTAGATGTATTGATGACGAACATCGGTCTCCGGGCTTTGAACTCGCTGGGCGTGTAGTACATGTCCACGCTTCCCCCGGTCACGCGTTTGTAAGCTGTGTAAGCTTCGTAAAGTTTGAGGTAATCGTTTTTGGTCACGTCGAGGTTGTAATTCTCGCGCGGGAACACTTCGTTGCGTCCATTCTTCAGATAAACGTTCTTGATCTTGCAGTCGTCGAATTTGCTGGAATCTTTCTCCTGATTGTTATCGCGTCCGGTCTGAAAGAGCACTACGACGAAATCTGGCATGTCGAACTGTATGTTGTTGAACTGCGTCGTCACGTCGAATTCCATGTGACTTCCCGACGCCATCTTCTGCACGCACTGGTAACCGTGAAAGTGAATCAACACCTGCGGACTTTTCAAGATCTCCGCTTTGTACTTGAGGGCGTAGTTCGTTTCGTATTCCACCACCGGCATTCTCAATTCCATGCTCCGGATGACGCATTTCGCCGCTTCGGGTAGAGTGTTGGCTATCGGCGTGGTGCCGTCCGGACCCAAAGTAGCGTATCGCATTAGTGCGTCGTTGTCGTTGGCCGCTCTTCGAAATGTTACTCTCAGTCCTCCCTTCCACATGATCTCCTTGTAGTCCGAGAAGAAACCGGGCAGCAGACGCATGGGAAAGAGCACCGTGTGACTTTTCGTCGATATTTTGGTTCCGGCTTCGAATCCTCCCGCTTGATAGTACGCTGCGTCCGTTTTGGATAATTTCAACGTTCCCACTGCCGTCGACGTGATGCCTGGATAATCTATTCTGTCGATGACGGTGTTGTGTTTCCTCACCTCCACCTGCGAGAACAGGTGAGGCACGAAGTTGTCCACGAGTATCAAGTTTGCTGCTGCGGGAAACGCGTCTCCGCTTTCTTTCTTCACCACGTCGAATTGAAGGTAGAGGTCCGCTCTGTGAGGATGAATGAACCCATCGCCTACGTCAACGTCGTATTCGATCTCCCTGTTCGCCTCGTTGAGATTGGCGAACGTGCGACGGTTGGGAGGGAAAGATTGCAATTCGTAACTTTCGATTTGCTCCATTTTACATGTATGGTTATTTATTATACGTTGATCTCCACGATGGCAGTAGTTGTTGCACCTGCGAAATCCACCACGTCTCCTTTCTCGTTCGTCACCACCAACTCTATGTCGTCTATGCGGTTGCGACATACTGGAAAATAGATCGGCGAAGAGGGCGTGTAGATGATCGGTTCCATGAACTCGGAACTTGGTTTGAAAGTGGCTATGATTCCCGTCTGCTTGTGACTTCCTAACAATCCGTCCGAAGATTTCGTGATCATACCTTCGGCCACGTTACAGTGTACGTTCAGAGTCTCTATGGCCAAAAATTTAGGAATATTGACTGCCGTGTGCTTGATGCCGGCTTCGAGTTTGGTGTTGTTCTCGAAACCTAAAAGTTCTCCCATGGTGCCCAGGTCCACGGTCTCCGTCGCGGATAGGATTTCCACTCTGTGCGTGACCGAATTTTGAGAAAGGTATGTGCCTTTGGGTAATTGAGCTTGCAAAGTGGAAAGATTGTATTGTCCTGGCGTGACGACGATGTGTTCGCTTCCGACGCTAATTTTGTTGTTGTGCTGCGTAACATTAGGTATGAGGTACATGCTGTAGAATGCACGCAGAGCCACGGATTTAGGATAGACGATGTCGTCGTGCAGCGTGAGTTTCAAGATTGAAGATTCGCTCGTGAGATGGAACACGCCCATCCTAGTGATGCTGTTTGAGGTTCCACAATGCTTTCTGGAAATCTTCGACCGTAGGGTTATTTATTTTAGAGAGAAACGCGAGCACGGAGAGGCAGAGATGACCGCAGTTCACGTCTCCGAAATCTTGAATGCGTTCGTCGTTGTAGTATATGGAGGTTTTGTTTGTTTTCAGATAATGAACTAAATTTGTAGGTGGAACACCTCCGAAAGAATCGAAAACGAATGCTTTATCATTATCGTTTTTGTGGTAACATATCCAATGCGTGCCTGGATTTTCTTGACCGTCCAAGTTGACTACTCCGCATTCTCTTCTTTTAGCGGTTGAAGGTAACGAGTCGGACATGAAAACTCCTCTGAAGTGTTTGATTTGTAACGGTTCGATCAGAGATTCAATGTCTCGGTTGGTGAGTGCTTCTGTTTCTTTTTTTTATATTTCTTCAAAGCATCGAGGTTGCTTTTTTGTTTTTTGGTTATACCTTTCCCCTTCTTCTCCATGGCCAGGTTGTGACGTTTCTGTTCTTCCAATTCCGCCTTGTTCTTCTTCGAGTCGATGACGGTTTTCGCGATGGCGGCACTTCCGCCGGCCAAACTTCCAACGGCCCCCAATGCTGCCAGGATGGCCGGGATGCTGAATATGAAACCTCCGATCTTTTGCTGTTTCCGCGAACGTTGCAATCTTTTCAATTGAGGTGTGCTGAGCAGCAATTTCATTCCGTGTCCTTTCGACAAGCAAGAACGTTTCTTCTCGCGTTGTTTCTTGGTGAGTAACCCATCGAGAGCACCTAGATTTTTTAGATTGGAGTATGGTATCTGGTACACGACACCCTTGGGCTTCATGTTGATGCTCTATGTGTTATTTTCACGGTATGTTATTTATATATATATTCTGAGATTTTTTCTTGTGTAGTTTTTTACGGTATGTTATTTATATATTTTCAAGGACTCGCTGTCGTTACACAAATTCTATTACGTGCTTCGTTTTCTTGCCAAGAAGTTCCTTTGTCCCCTTGTACACGATTCGAGTTTTGTTCTCGATTAAAATAGATAGCTTCTCGTCGGATAACATGTTAGCGTATCGATCTGGTAAAAATAGACTGTATTGTGCGTTGAGCAACAGGCGTACCTTGGGACCATACTGGGTAGAAACGATTGAACCGGAAGTTATCGTGTAAGGTTTGTCGACTTCCAATTCCTGAATTTTTACATACTCGACTGACAAATTTAGCATTTGTTTTAATGCTTGGAGCTCACTCATTTTTTCGGTCGTCATATCAAAGAAAAATTTCAAAGTGTTAGAGAGAAATTTAATTGTTTTTCACGATGTGTGTTATTTATATATACCGAAGATTATTTTTTTTTCACGATGTGTGTTATTTATATATCAAGTTTTTTTTGACACGTATATATATTATTATTTTTTTAACGGAGGAAGAAAGTTCGTGCTTCGGAAAACGCGAGGATGAGCGTAGTGATATCATCCTTCTCCTGCATAGACTTGTACCAATCATCAGTATACCATCTTCTTCCCTGCATCGCCTCGTTCAGTTCGTCCGACCTCTCCTCCAATTTTTCCCCTGCAGCCGAAAGCAGAATGTTGAGATCATCGCACCTCAGGCCGCTGATCTCCCGAAGAAGGTCCTTGAGAACCATTTCACAAGGGATGCGAAATTCCGGCATTGTTCTTGCTATGCTTACAAGTTTATTAACATCCCCGTTAACTACCTTTTTGAATATTTTAGATAGTAGCTCGGGTGGCAAATTAGTTATGTAATCCATGTTGTTTTTTTTTACTGTATGTTATTTATATACCCCACCCCAATTTTTGTTTCGTGTTCATGGCGATGGTGGTGCCTAGTGCGGCGACCCGTTCACCCAACGATGCGTCTCTGCTCACGAATCTTTCGAAAGCTGCGTGCTCTAACTTTCTGTCTGCTTCGTGACGTGCATCCAGATCCGTCTGCGTGGTGTTGTAGGCGATGTCGTGATCTTTGCATGCGGCGTCCAACGGATTCACACCCTTGTCTCCTCTCTCCAATCTTTTCTCGAGTTTGGTACCCGGTCCGCAGTACTGGTAGCCAGGTAGATGCATCTCGAAAGGTAACTTGTTGATGATGTCGTTCACGAGTCCTTTTCCTTCGGCCACGTTCCAGAATTTCGGAGGCAGCGTGTTGATGATTTTGATCAGGTAACCTATGCCCTTGTCGTCGTTCACGATGAAGTTGGAAAGTTTCGTGCTGATCATGTCCACGATGCCAACCTTCTCGTTGTAGAAATTACGGTTGCCTGCATTCTCTTCGCCGGCTATCACCAACAATCGGTCCACGAGTTTCCTAACGTCGTCCACCCAAACGAATTCTTTGGGTAACGTGTTGTAGCGTTTGACGCCGCTGCCTGTTTTGACCTGGTTCCAAATCGGTTTGATGAGATTCCTGTACTTCTCGCCGCTGCTCGATTTCACCCTATTCTGCGAGGCGTCGTTGTTCTGGTACAAGGCATCCGTCATGATCAGAATTTCCTTGTAACTCTGGTAATCTTCGTCGGTGTAATCTTTCGGCTGCTTTTTGGCGACGAGTTCCCACAGTCCAACCGTACCCGGATACCTGTTCCAACTATCCTTGTCGCCTAAATTGACTTTAATGTCGTTGCCTTCGAAGGTCACCTTCGATTTCCCAATCTTCCACACCACACCGTCGCCTTCGCTGGTTTCCATGCTGGGATACAATCCGAACACTTCATCCTTGTCGAATTTCCCCGTGCTCAGGTAGTCTCGTGCCAAAGGTCCCAACTCGATTTTATCCGAAGACGACGACGTGCTGCCTATGGCTCGACGTCGTGCAGGTGCATCCTTCAGTTCGAACGGCGTCGAAGGAATGCTCGAAATGGGCGTGGGTACGGCGTAACTTTTAGCTGCGAGCGGTACGAGTTCATTGATCAAATTTTTATTTTGTTCCGTGACACTTTTAATTTCTTTACCTAGACTGCTGATGGCATCGATCACGGGTTGATCCTGACGTTTCTTCTCTTCGTAGAATCCGCGATTCTCGGATTTCCAACCTTTGAAGCGTTTCGCGAGGTAATCGCGAAGCTTGAGATTTTCGCCTTCGATTTTTCGTTTCGTCATGACGTTATTTATATACGTCGTTTCTCACAACGTTGCAACGTTTAGAAAGTCGTTGATTTTGTTTCTGTATTTTCCGTCGTTGGGTTTTTTCGTCATGTCGATCGTCGCGAATCCGAAATCGTCACCGTTCCAGCAAGTAGAGCAGCCTTCCGAAAATTGATTGTAGTTCATGTCTCCGCCTACGTAGTCATCGTACGCGTGCTTGAGGTTGGTGTGATCTTGACGAAACAAACATATGAAATTGGCGTTGTCGCGCACTAACTGTTTTGGAATTTTGGAAAACGTTTGAGCTAGGTAAAAACAATCCATTCCTTTGTGACGACCTTGCGTGAAAAAGTTGCGAATTTCATTTTGATTTTCCAGGATGGCGTCGTCGAACACAACGACTGAATTTTCACGACAATCGTCGAGTGGTTTTATTTCCGAGGCGAACGTTGCAATGTCCAGACCATCGTACAGTTTCATCAGTTGCTGGTATTTGGATTGCTCCAAACTTTTCGAGAACACGTACAGGTGCCTGTTCTTCCAATCTAACCAATTCGGTGCGAGGAGAAAATTGTCCACGAGCAGTGTCGTTTTCCCACACCCCGAAGGACCTACGATCAGACAGCGGATGCTGTCGGGAAGCAACTCGCCGTTCTTTTTTTTTCTCGTTTGACATTCCGGATCTGGTAGACGCTTCACCACGTTCCACGTACTCACAAGATCACTTCGTCCGCGTCGATCCAACTTTTTTCTGGAAGTCCCAGCCATTTGACAAACAGTTTGTCACCTTTCCTACGCAATACTTTCTCGATGAGGTACGTGTCGGGGTGTTTTGTTTTAGAGAGTTCCTTTTCGTAAAATCTTCCTTTCAAAATCTCGCCGCTACTATCTTTTATTATATACGTGTGTTGGTTTCCAGGTAGAACTCGAACCACCGTAAAAAGTTCCGTGCTCCAATTTTTTGTGAATCCCTTCTCAAAGGTGCGTTTGAATTTGCTGATCCTCACCTGGTCTCCAATTTTGTATTTAGCTTTTTTTGTCGTGGGAGTGTACTTTGGACAGTAAACGGTAGAAATTAAACGCTGCTCATCAGATTTGGTAACGTCAACTGGCTTCATGCCTATTGTTCTGTGTACTGTATCATTATAGGTGTCGACGAGTTCCGGCAGGATGTCGACCCATTTGTAATTTCCCCGAAGCGTGAATCGTTTCCACATGTGTGTTTTCAAGGTTCGATTAAATCTTTCCACGATGCTGGCTTTGATGTGACTGAAGCTCGAATAATGTCGAATGCCATGTTTTTGAATAAATTTTTGGAATACGGCGTTGTAAAATTCTTTACCGTTGTCCGTTTGCAGAAACCGTGGTCGTCTGCCACCGCTTTCGCGAAAAATTAATTTGAATGCTTCCGTGACGCACGTTCCTGTTTTCGCCTTCAAAGGTAGAGCCCATGCGAATTTCGAAAACGTGTCTATGACGGTGAGGAGGTACTTGTTGCCCTTGTTCAATTTATGCACGTTTTTCAAATTGCCGCTACTCATCTCCACGAGGTCACTTTGCCAGAGGTCGTCGATGCCCTTGGTTACCACAGCCAAACGTTCGTAGTTGCGGCGTGCAGGTTTATGCAATTCTTCGACGATGGCCTGCCTAGACATTTTTTTGTTTAGAGATTACGTTTCAAGAGAAGCACAAGCGTGATGGGATTCAAAGAGGGTGGCACTTCGCTCGTGTTTTGAATGATCAGCTTATCGCCGGCACTCACGTCGAAAACGGTGAGATCTTCGTCTTCGTGTATTTCATATATGTTGCGCGTTTCGTTCCAACGTGCCAGAGGAATGTTTCCTGCTTTCTGGACACCACGATTCGATATCAAGGTCATGGTGGGAACGCTAGCTTTTCTACCGTGAGACCAGTACGAAAATTCGTTTATCTGAATCGTGCCATCGAGGAGAAACTTGTAGTACGGATGATAAGGATGCAACATGTACAGTTTGTTACCTTCGACGAACGTGGAGATTCTCTGTTGATTGGGTATGCTGTTGATTTCGATGGCTTGCAGAGAATGCAGTTTAGCGAATTTAGTGTCGACACCGAGCAGATTACTGTGAACTTGTCCGAGTTTATTTTCGATGGGCAGCAAATGCTCGACTATGGTATCCGTTACGGCAGAAAACGACGGTTTGATTTTCACTTCCACGTTCAACTGCTTGTAGTTTTCGTTGAGTTCTTGCAACTTGGCACCGAAAGAGGCCAGCGTCGATTCCTGCGTGGATTCCAGCACTCCAACTTGATCTCTGATGTTGACGACAATATTCTGAAGGTTCTCGACTTGATTCAATTTCGAGCTCTTCTCGGTAAGATCGTTCACGATGCTTCGCATCTCTGTAAACTGCGTGTGAAGATCGGCGACGCTCTGCGAAGTGGGTAGCGTCGACACCAGCGAACTAATTTCGTCTCGAATCTGTTCCACGTTCGCCGTTTCCGTTTCCAGTCGTTTCAGCATTCGAGATATGTTTCTTTTCAAAGCGTGCAATTCTTTGGAGGTGGGGAGATTGGCCACCCTACTCTCGAGATCGCTCAATGAACTTTTGATGTCGCTCGATTCGGATAGTGCCGTCACCGCCGTTTTCAATTTTTCCAAATCTTCGCTCGAAGGCACGCTCGTCCGTAACGATTCCAAGTCACCCTGTATGTTGTCGAGTACGTGATGAAAATGAGCGAGATTCGTTTCGACGTTCAAATTTTCTAAATATTCGATCTTCTGCTGAACCGTGCTTAACGTGTCTTGAATGCTCGTCAACGCTCTCGCTTCAGCGTGAATATTTTTAATTTCTTCGTTGATCAATTCCAGAGACGCCTGAAGCGTAGCGATGGTGGTTTGAATGTGTTCGAAATCTTGATAGGCCTCCAATTGAATTTTTATGTTCGCGACGCTTTTACCGATGACCTGCAGTTCGTCCGACGATGGTAGGTTCGTCATTGTATCTTCCAAAGTCTGCAACTTGGATTTAATTTCTTCCAACGTGCTGGTGAATTCTTCTTGTAATTTGGAAACGACGACGTGCAAGCGTTCTGCGTCTATATCGTTCACGACGGTTTGAAGTTCAGAGAAATTCTTTTCTATTGCGGAAGTTCGTTCTTCGATTTCGAGTTTCAGTTTTTCCAAATCTTCATTTTTCGATTGAAATTGCTGTAATTTGGCCAAATCATTTTGAAGCGAATCCACGCTCAACTGTATATTTTGAACGCTGTCGTAAGAAGGTACGTCTACATAATTTTTTATGAGCGTTTTCAGTTCGGAATCGATTTTCAGAATGGGGTCGAGACATTGCGTTTGGAGCGTAGCGATTTCCGACTCTAAACTTTTGTTTAAGGTCTCCTGCAAAGCAATCAAATCGGTCCTCAACTTCTTAACTCGAATGTCCAACATGAGAATCTCTTCTGCGTGGTCTACACGCTTGGTGTTGCCGAAAATGTCGTTAGGCATTTTTGGTTAACGGTTATTTATAATAGGATAGACGATTCGTAATTCTACGAAGAGAGGAATGAGTTTGTCGTAATCTCCGAGAAGTTCCATGTAAAGATAATCTCCTGCAGAAACATCGTACGTAATGTTAGAAAGCATCTTGTCGTGCTTGATTCGAAAAATATTCTTGCCGGTAGAAATTTTGATTTCGCCTGCGTTTTCCGGATTCACGGTGATTTGAAGTTTCCCGTCGATCGGAATTTCGTAGAAATGTAAATTGTTATTAAAAACATAAAACATCTTGCCCACATCGTCATTCAGTTTCGTCCAAATGCTGTTGAGATGAATGATCAACAGACCGTTGAGTTTAGGTAACACGGAAGGTAAGACTTCATGATCTGATATGGTTTCCATAATGATCTGTTTTTTGAAACCGAACAAATTCATAGGCATGCTGGTTATTTAAGAATACGGTCAAAGTTTTTTGTAATGACAGTCAAAGTGTTTTTTTTTTTCTTTTGTTTTGTTTTTATGAATCTTCTGTTGAAGATGGACATATGTTGCAGGTTTTGCTTTCTGCTAAGCGATAGTGCCCCCACGGCAATGTGTGAATACCACACTCGAGAACGCACCTCTTGTCGTCGTTGGGATCCAGGGCAATTTTTCTAACTTTGTTTGTGGTGATGATATGGCCGACGCTCTGGATGCGCTGTTCTTCTCTTAGAACCGACGACCTGGTCTTGAGGCAATCGACAAAGTCCTCGAATGCGAGATGCTCCCGAACCACCTGTCTGCCGACACCCTTGGCCTTCTTGGTAACGCTGCCCTCGGCTTTGATGGCATAGGCCTTGGCGCGAAGACCTGCAAACTCGAGAATTACATCACCGTCCTTCTCGTCTTTGAGTTTGCCAGGCACTTTTTTGTTTCGGGGCAGGATGCCGTACTGGTTCGGCTGGGGATAGCCCGAGGTGTCGAAGAGGTCAACCAAAGATGGAACCGTGGCCATATCCTTGTACGCGTCGGCTGTGCGAACGTGGTACACTAAGCTGTCCGTGTCCGTGTAGAGTAGGCTAATATTGTCGTTATAGTGCTGGCGTAGTATCCCATAATATGTTTGAAACATGTGCAGCTTGCTCAGGTCTAATACTGAGGCACCAACATAAATTGGCTTGTCGAGTTTTACCTCACTCTTCCTCATATGCACCAGAGCAAGCTGTTCGTTATAAATAGTCCTCGATTTGAATAACGGGTTCGCTACGAGCCTGCGACATTGTGCTTTCCCCGTTACCAATTTTATGTCCATGCGATTCCGCACATTCTCCATAGTTTTGCCAAACACCGCATTGTTCATAAGCTTGAAGAAATCCTTATCAAGCTCGGACGTGGCTGCAGTGCGGTGTTTGGTGTTGACTTCAATATATGGCTTCAACCATGGAGAATGCTCGAACTTGAGGATGCGATGAACTGCGCGGACGGTAACCCCTTGCTTCATCAACCACCGGAGATTCTGGTAGTGCAGGACATAACGCTCTTTGGGCTCGAAATCCATGACGAGCTTCTTCTGGTTGGAATCGGGTGGACACTTGAACTCGGGTGCAGGGGGAAGATCGCTGAACAAATCCTGCAGCTTCTCGGAGAACTCAAGGTCCACCTCGGCGAAGAATCCATGTTCCGAATCGTCGAAGCTTTCGACGTCGAAGTTGGAAGGGTCAGCCCACTCGAAGCCTCTAAAAGGGAGTGGCTGCATCATGGAGTGTCCGTAGAGGTTATTGACGTCCGTGTACATGATGTAGCTGGACGGTTGTGAGGGGTCGTAGCCGGTGGCCATGTGGTGATTGTTGGCGCGCAAGTGTCGCTGCGACACCTGGACCATTCCACCCCGCACGGCGCGTTCCACAAACAGCATCATGTCCACGTTCGAAAGAAGCTCCAGCTTGATCTTCGTCACCAGAAACATGGCTGACCACGCCAGTCCAGGGAGACTGTAGAAGTAGGCGGGGTCCAGCTTGTAGATCTTCATTGCGGTCGCGCGGAACGTCTGGAACACGTCGGCAAGGAGCGTCACGT
Organism: Lepisma saccharinum; assembly: GCF_977018435.1. Lineage (NCBI taxonomy): Eukaryota > Metazoa > Arthropoda > Insecta > Zygentoma > Lepismatidae > Lepisma > Lepisma saccharinum. The sequence continues at coordinate 48,897,195 of NC_139231.1, read as the reverse complement.
CAAGTCTGAGGTAGACGTCGTGGTAGTCCCCGAGAGTTCGACAGCCCAGCTCGCGCCACATGGACTGGGCGTGGTGATATTCCTCGTCGGTGATGTTCGACCCTCGCAGCTGACTGTAGAACTTCGCCTGGGGAGGTAGCGTCGTCTCCGCGAACTTGGAAGGGTCTGTGATGTATTCGTAGGGATAGACTCCCTTACGCTTGAAGAGGCCGGCGTCCAAGTTCGGAAAATTTCCGGAGGTAATAAGCATTTGCTCGTCGCTAAGCTTCCCTGCAAGAGCATCGAGGCTGGCCGGGAGGAACCTCAGGGAGTCGAGGAAGCGAAGCTCGACGGTGGAGTGTGATCCTGAAATTCGCACCCACTTGCTCACACTGATGTAACGCTCCTCGTTCTGCGCCAGGACGTTGATTCGTATGTCGTCGTACCCAAGATGCTTGACGAGGTGGTGGAAGTCGTATCCCGAGCCATTGTGAAAAAACACAGGGATAAATCGCGGGTCCCGGGCCATGAGGTTGCATCCGTTGCACCAAGGACCAACATACCTACCGTTAAAGTGATCATGGTGTTGGACTTTACGGTTGTTGGTGGTGTACTCCTTGACGCAGACAGGGCAAGCGATGGCCTCGTCGTGTCTACGTTGATCGTCGGGGGACAGTGGGAGTATAGATTTGGGGGCCAACAGTACCTTCCCTATCTCGTTGGCCTCGACAACCATCCTCTCGAGGAAGTGTTTGGCTGCGTCGGGACCGCGATACACGTAGGGCTCGGGGGCAATGTGCTGGTCACGTCGCACCACAACGTATGCATAACTCGAAGCCTCGTGGAGTTGGTAAGGGGTGGTGGAAGAAACTTCAGGGTCGGGATCGCAAGTGGACAGGGGTTTGAGGAAGGCCTCGAAATCCGCGATGATGATAGCGGGGTGCTCCAACATGGCACCGTGCATGTGGAAACGCTCCACGGTGCCAGGTTTGGGCAAGACTGTCACACCCGGCTCGTTGGCATTGCAGTAGATCTTGTGGCTGGCAAGCTTCTCTGCAGCGATGTTGGGACCTCCGATGCGCTGGTAATCCTGCTGTTCTCGATCATCAAAAATTGACAAGCACCTGCGACAAACTTCTATGCTACCATGATGCTTGCTTTTTTGGCTCGAAACAAGTCTAGAGAGCGAGCGAATAAGAGTGTAGTGGTGATGGGTCTCGTCCTTGATAAGTAGGAGATGGATTTCCTGCGCACCATCAACGTTTACGTCACTCACCCGGATGGGGTACACCACATTTTCGTCAGTGAGACCGTAAACGTTGATGGCCAACCGCGTACGAGCCTCGAACTTTCGAATGTCCGGGACCTCTACCGGGTAGTCGATCCCAGCCATGGCAACTTCCAGCTCTGCCTCATAGGGTAGGTAGTGGTTAACTCGGTGTGGTTGGTTTTTCCTGTCGACAGGGTGCAACGCTGCAAGCACCGACCAGAGAAAGCACTTGTTATCTTTATTTTGGATGTTCAGGACGGCCTTCTTTGCCGCAATGGTAGGTGGTAAGGCGGCGTAGCTGGAGGCGGAGAGAGGCACGAACTTACAAAGTTTGACGCACAGTTCGTGAGGCTCGCCACACAGCGAACCCCCCGAGCCTTTAGCTTGATGTTCCTCCTGTTTTGCCACCAGCTCATTGGTAAACTGGTTGTAGATGACCTCGAGGTTGTCGACATCCGCCAGATGCAGCGTCTTCGCCTTGGTGTTGTGGCAGAAGCTGTAAATTTCGTCGGACGGCTTCTTGTACTGGCAACGTAGCGATGCGTAGAATTTGGTGGAGTGCATTGCAAGCGCATCGCCGAGGATGGAAATAATTTCGGCTTGCACGTTCTCCAAAAAGCTACGCACGTCGCATGAGCCCTCCGAAGTGATGACAAAGTCCTCTAACAACCGCTCGAAAGCAGTCTGGTTTGTTTTTGTCACAGGCTTGACGCGTTTGGCGAGTGGTGGCGAGTCGGCTTCCGCTTTCCTCTTGGTCGAGCTGGTCGACGGTTGGGGAACAGGTGCTCCGACGACAACTTTGCATGATGTTATATGCCTCTTCAAATTATTAATGGTAATAGGTATACCGCACCTGGGACATGGTTTTTTAGCGATTACACGCTTACCAGGTGCGCAGGTACGACAATGTCTTGCAAAATGTGCGCTTGATATGCTTATTTTGCACACAGGACAACTTTTCATGGAGCGCATTTTTTTGGGGGTATGTTTATTTATATGTGATCTGTTGGTGGTAGAGTGTTTACAAAAAAAATACCTTACGAGAAAAATTTTGTAGGCTAATTCTAATTAGTGTTAGTTTGAGGGGTTTATTTATATATGGGTGGCGTTGTTTTCCTCAAATATGTATTTTAATAAACCCTGTAAAAAAATTTAAAAAAATATATAAGAAGTTTGAGAAAAAAAAACACGTGAAACTCTACAGAGGTGCGGTAATCTATAACCGCAGCCGTTAGAAAACTTTTACATTTTTGGTTGGGCACCACGCACCCTGGCGAGGTTATAGGGGCCAGGCCTCCTAAAAAACAACAATTATTATTTTGTTTGTTTGTTTGCGTTACAATATTCCCCCGAGAGAGGTAGGTTTACAAAGGTCACGATATACGGAGTTGGAAAATTACGATATGGCGCATTCGCTCATTACTCTTGCCAGCCATAAATCTCTCTCTCTCTCTCTTTCATCTTACACCAACGTCGACATCTCTATTTTTTTAGTTGGAAGTAAATTGCCAACACACTCTAGTTAATAATGCTACATATTATACGCACACACGCACACACATACTATATTACCATCCACCCATCTCTCTCTCTTTTACGGCAGTACATATTTGTTGTCGGCTCTCCTTGTTTAGTGTGTGTAGGTTGGCAAAAATTGCTTTATGCGCTGTAAGGCAAGCCTCAAGCAAAGTTGTCAGCTCCTTGCTTTAGGCTAGGTTAGACCAAAAAAAAACCATGGTGATTTTTTTTGTTCGAGTAAGAAGTTGGCAACGCTGATCTTTACTTGAGGGCGATCAACCGGGTTGATTGCACAAGCAAAATTGCCACCTCCTTGCTTTAGGTTAGGTTAGAGCAAAAAAAACCTTGGTGATTTTTTTTTCGAGTGAGTAGTTGGCAACGCTTATCTCCACTTGAGGGCGATCAACCGGGTTGATTGCACAAGCAAAGTTGCCAGCTCCTTGCTTTAGGTTAGGTTAGAGCAAAAAAAGCTGTGGGTAAGCTGTCGGTTGTTTAACTCTTCCCTTTCTCTTTTTTTTTCTTGTAAAAGGCTATGGCAAAAATACCAGTGGGTTGGCAACCTTGCTTTATGCACTGTAAGGCAAGCCTCAAGCAAGGTTGCCACCTCCTTGCTTTAGGTTACGTTAGACCAAGAAAAAAAAACCTTGGTGATTTTTTCGAGTGAGGAGTTGGCAACACTGCGAGAAAATACCTCAAGCAAGGTTGCCAGCTCCTTGCTTTAGGTTAGGTTAGACCCAAAAACAAAAACCTTGGTGATTTTTTCGAGTGAGGAGTTGGCAACACTGCTCACCACTTCAGCTCACCACTTGATGTTGCAGAACTCCCCCACTTGCACTACTTACTTGTTGATTTATTTTACTTTGTTTTTCTGCCACGTTTGGTTAATCGCGAAGATGAAAATGAGCGACGATATGAAATTGATGAAGGCTGTGATTCGAAACTGAGACCCTTGGCGTCATACCGCGCTGTGCTAACCACTCCGGCACGAAGGTAGGCATAAACGTATGCTTTAGGTTAAGATTTTCTAACCTTTTACCATTGTGATGATATTTTAATATGTAATAATTATTATTATTGCCATATTTTAAACGGCGAAGTCTTTTTGTTTCACTCAAGGCTCAAAAGGAAATAAAATTTCGAATCCTTCATTTCTAATATATTTCGTAACGACTTTTTGTCCATATATTCTATCAACGTTGGACATCCAGAGAGAGATCTCATTTATCTATTGCATCATAAAAGAATCGTCGACACCAGACCTTTGAACAGACCTCCCAAGAGGATTTTCATTTTCTGACGCGTGGTCTGTGAATCGAATCGCATGGATTCTGTTATCTTGCTCTGTAGATCGAATTTCGTCATTACAGATGCAGTATCAACGTATAAATTGTGCATCTCCTCAAGGGGATAAATTGCACAGTAAAATTTTATCTCATTTAGACCATATGCGCATAGTGTTGGGTCCAAGTATGGATGCTCGAGTACATTCAAATATTGATATTATACTTTGAATGCATCTATTTCTCTGTATATGCGAAATAGGAAGATTACATACGTACATTATAACATACAGAACCACCATAAACTCAGTCAAGGAAGTAGTATAAGGTATCCGGAGAAGAGGGAATGCGAGAACACACCTTCGGCATGGAAGCCATACGCTTTTCTGGCTAAAGAATCGATGGCACAGCACATAGTTTCCAGTTTTTTGGGAAAAAATGAATCCCCGTCATAAATAGTGTCTTCGATGAGTAATCACGCTACATCTGCATGCATACTCCTCCTCAAGGAACCATAAGTCATTCATGACGTCACTCCATTAATCTTGACTGACCCGAAAGTACCTCGAGCGTGGACATCGTAGACGACGCCTCGGGCCGAGAGAGAGAGACGTTGTCTTGTTCCATTCGTTTAGGCGGACACATTGTCTTTTGTCCATGTCGTGCCTCGTCATTCCTGGAGGGAGACATGTAACTTGTGAACCTTTCTGTACATCTCTTGTCTTTTCCTCCTAACTAAAAAAAATGCCAGGTTTTGACAAATGGCTGCGGGAAGACGCAATTTTTCTCCAACAATGGACAAACAGCGTGACATTTGTGGCGTGCTAACACGTAACTGTCTCCCCATGCTGTGTGTTCCCATCTGCACAATGACGTGTTGGCAAAAACGGCGTTGATGGCTTCATATATGTGCCTGTCTGCGTATTTGTTGATGTTTCCGTCATTAGGTTCAACTCAGAGAAGTCGCAAAACGGGCCTGTCTTTGTGCTAGAGTATTCAAAATTGCAACACTCGTCACGTGCAAGTTCCTATTGCCTGACAATTCAGAAGAAAAATCGCAGCAGGATAAATGTTGAATCGGACGTTTGACTTGTATTCGTGACTACATCAGAAAATCATTGTAAAAATATCTTCGGGCATTCGGGAATACAAATGTAACCACCTCAGTGGTGAAGCGTGTTAAGTGGTCGATTTTCGATGTCGTCACCAAAGTTCCCGGGTTCGAGTTCTGGCATGGGTATTATTTGTGGTTGTTCCTTTAATTTCATCTAATCATCACTCACCCTCGTCGGCACAATTAGCCAAAATTGGGTCAAAAGAGACGCACAACAAAAATATAAAGTACGAATATTGCTCGAATACAGTCTGACTAAAATATCAGGAAAACACTAAAGGAATGAATATCTTTTTTATACACCGTACGAAATATAATAAAATAATGGTACGTGAGGGAAAATTTCCTAGCTTCTGTCGGAAGCGTCTGTAAACAAGTGGCGTTAGAAGGTACATGTATGAACTGTTAAGGACATCGTTAGTCGTGATCTCGGGAATTTCTTATCAGTCTTTAATCAGTTCAGGAATGAAATCTGTATTATATATTCCATTCACGAGGTTTCCATAAAGTGTGTAATTAATATATTTACCATAACTCATTTTTTCCCGTCAATCTTACCTTCAACGTTCAACATAAACATTGAAAACATTAAACGAACACAGATAGAAAACACTTTAAGAAATTGGATTATTTGAATGAATATGAAAATAACATGTTAAAATTAAAACCCAGAAAATTGTCATGGGTGGGAATAGAAGGTAACGTTAAAATCAAACTGTAATGGGATTTTTATTGACAATAGAAGCAAAATATTATCCCAAACAAGAGAACTATGGAAATATTCTTCACAGTGGAAGTAAAATATTATTCCAAGCAAAGAAACTATCTTTTTCACAGTGGAAGCAAAATATTATCCCAAGCAAAGAAACTATGGAAATTTTTTTCACAGTGGAAGCAAAATATTATCCCAAGCAAAGAAACTATGGAATATTTTGGACAATGGAAGCAAAATCGAATCTTGAAACGCTGAAAAGTTCCTTCGCAAGCTAGGCACAACAGAATTCTTAAATGAAGAAATAATGTGCCTGGAGTGATGCTTGACAAAGCAAGAAAAGACCTTCCCGATGTCGCAGTGGTAGCGTCGTCGCCTTGTATTCAAGTGGTCCCGGGTTCGATAACCGGTGGAGGCTCATAGTGGTTCGGATCCCACTTTAAACTGTAGGTCCAGTCCAGATTAGCCTTACTGTGCATAAAGTAGACTTAAAACACGAACTCACAACAAGGCAAGAAAGAGTTGAACAAAAAGGGCAAAGTGAGATAAGATCGCATTGCCAGTGCACCAGCAAAAAGGTGAAAGGACAAACCTTTTTCCAGACAAGAACAGAAAAAAAGAATCATTTTCTTCTAGTTTCCCAGACTTCCAATGTAATTGTGGCACTTGTTACGACGTCAGATTTTTAAATGCGAGCTGCCTGGCGGAGCGTCCACGATCCATTCTTGTGTCAGAAGTGTGTGCACTCGATGCGTGCGAGATTAGCACGCACACGTCGCCATGTCCAAGGGTTGGACATGCAGATTACACATGGCATGGGAAGTGTTCATATCCTCTTGTTTTATCTGCGAAACGAACTTACAATTAGCGCGACCGGTTGACAGTGGCCTTTTGACTGATTGCCGCTCCGCTTATCCATCTCTCGTGTAATCACGGTGTCATTTAACCAGGATAATTATTGCGACGCATGACACAGCTTTCGCTGTTCTTCTGACGGGGTACGGAAAAGAGTTTATAATCCCCTTGGCTCGCATGTTAGTTCATTGTACGTCCGGTAAGGCGGGGGACGGGGGGACTGGGTATCTAATTTGTGTAATCAACTCTGCTGTTTATACGTCAAGTCATTTTTCTCTGGAGATAGATCGGCGCAACGTTTTCATCTGATTATGAGGCGAGGCATTATCTGGGCGAAGGTTGCCCGCGTAGCGTACGATGTCGCTGTTGTGAGTACGTGACAAGTTACTTACTGATGTTAGTGTGTGTGTGTGTGTGATACAAGTAGGGCTTATGTGGAGTGTAATTGCAGAACGTTTGAGGAAGAGGGTTGGAGCGTAATTGCAACCTTATTAATGGTGGCACATGAAAAGAGCAATTGCGTGTTTGCTGTGTCGTGTTTATGTCATCACTTCAACTGCAACTGTTTACAACTGAGCGAGAAAGGTAAAGTTTAAAGGTTTAGCATTGAAGTTTACACTGTTGGTGTAGTGTTAGCGTAACGCTCTAGAAACCAAGATATTCTGGAATCGAATCTCACCTTTAGCAGGACTGTTTGGGATTTGTTATTTTTTGACAGGTTCGTATGTCGAAATCAGTTAGTTACGACTCTTTCAGACCAGAAAATTGCCTTCCACAGGAGTTCCAGAAGGAAACTGATGTACTAATATTTTTTCCCCCGTGGTAAATATTTGACACCGAGTTTGGAGAAAATCCGTGGGAACCATTTCGTATAACCCAGCTGAGAAGTAAACACACTATAAAATTCACCTACATGTTATTAGGAAATCGTTTTTTTTCCTTCCTCGGTAGGCCGAAGATCTTGGGTTAGGACCGCAAGGAAAGTATGCTGAATTTCATCCGTTCGTCATTCATAGTCATTGCTTAGATTATATGATATGATCACCTTTATACTACCCGTAAACAGTCTCTGGCCTCTTCTAATCATAGATCACATCTTCATTACTCCTTAGCTATTTCTTCCTATTGAAGTCTTACAAATATGTTGTTCTCTTCCGTCCTCCCTTTCTCTTCCCTTCCACATAGTCTTCTGTTGTCGTTTTCTTCCTTCCACATAGCCCTCTGTTGTCCTTCTCTCCTTCCACATAGCCCTCTGTTGTCGTTCTCTTTCTTCCACATAGCCCTCGGTTGTCGTTCTCTTCCTTCCACATAGCCCTCTGTTGTCGTTCTCTTTCTTCCACATAGCCCTCTGTTGTCGTTCTCTTCCTTACATATAAAACTCTCTTGTCCTTCTCTTCCGTCCATATAACCCTCTGTTGTCATTATCTTCTTTCTACATACTCTACGTTATCTCTCCACATAGTCCTCTGTTGCTGTTCTCTTCTTTCCGCATAGTCCTCTGTTGCCTTCAGTTCCTTTCTCCCTTTCTTCTTCCTTCCACATAGCCCTCTATTGTCTAAATCGAGACGAGACTGAGACTACCGGAAATTCTGTTTGGTCTCGATTCTTCAAATGTCAACGCATAACGTCTACCTCTTCCGGTAGATTTGCCGAAATAAATGATAAAAACCATCGAAAAACCAGCAGGATTCGAACACAGATTCCAATTTTTACTCCACGAGATGGTCGTCTTCATCTCAGTTGCTTCACAGGAAAGCAGATTGTGGAGACGAGAACGGGATTGCATCGTAGATCTTAACAGTCGTGCATATTGTCCGCTGCAGACATGACCCACGTGGCCTGCTGCTCTTTAGTTCTCGCTGACATCTCGCACTACGCTATCGGGCTTCGGTGGAAATTATCTCCAGAATAGAAAACACATCTCGAAATGCCCCACTCGGCGTGTCCCTCGATTGAGTCACAACTATAAATAACGCCTTTTTAAGGAGCCGTGTGACGTCCACGGAGCAGATATTTTTACTACTGCGGAAACCCGGATTCATAGATTTTTATCGAGCAGTCAAACCAATTAACCCCGGGACAGGATCTCGGCGAAAGAAGGCTGAGAAGAGGAGGGGACCGTTGCGTTATAATTAACGGGACTTTCCGCATGGACTCTTGAAGTGCCGCAAGTCATTTAAGGGCGCTGATCAACAAAGATGAAAACTTCGTCTCGCGAGGAAGATTGTCTCGGTCGTGGTCTCGTCTCGAGATCCAAGTTCGTGTCACCTTCTCGGTGTCGTCTCGAGTTGCAAGAGTCTGTGTTCGCCGTTCGTCTCCATTGGGAAATGCCTGTCTCGTTCTCGGTCTAGTCTCGAGTTGCAAGTGATCGTGTTATTTTCGGTCTCGTATCGAGATTCAAGTGCATGTCCCTCTCTTGCCTCGAGACGCATATTTCTGTCCCGGTCTCGAAGGTAAAGTTACAATCTCGTCTATGTCTCGTATCGAGTCTCGAAGCACTACGTAGAAAAATATACGAAAAACGTACAATGACCAGCTAGAAATGGGACACCTAGATCCTGAAATACTGGCTTCCCTGCAATGCGTTGTGTGTTGCCTAACTCTACGGCGATAGAAGATCTTCCTATCCAAAAGTTGCTATCGCCGGAGAGTTAGGCAACACACAACGCCTTACAGGGAAGCCAGTATTTCAGGATCTAGGTGTCCCATTTTTATTGCCGGTGACTGTACATACTAATTTACTAATACCTCGAACAAGATGAGTCTCTTGAACGGTAAATGTCTGTCTCTCGAGACACACAAAGGACAACCTTAGTTCCACGTAGTACACCATGGACTGCATTTTGTCCGGACCCATAGCCATTATAATCCTCTCTGGGACTTTGTTGTGTGTTGTCCGAATGTATTTGTGAGTGCTCCTTCATCTCCTTCATTCTATCACCAATCATCTTTATCTTCGCGATTAGCCAAAATTGACACAAAAGTGAAGTAAAATAAACTAGCTCAATCAATCAGAATGATAAGTCGTTCTAGTGGCAAATGTTGAAGTGTCTGAATCTCCATCTCGTCTCGATCTTGGTCTCGTCTTGTTTGTCTTATAGCCAGTGAGCGAAGTCCTGGGGGGAGAGGGGGGATTTCCCCCACCAACAATCTTGGCCTCAAGAATCCCCCCACAAAAATTTTCGGGGGGGGGAGAGTGTTTGTTATAAAAGCAAAAGGCGAGCAATTATGTTTTACTTCAAATATATTTTACTAAGGATAATATCGAAAACGCACACAAGGTAATCTGTTTGTGAGTGTTGCATACTTTCTCTCTCTTATTCAAGATACCATTTATCATTCTTACACCAATAAGAAATGTCATATTGATATAATATATTCATAATAAAGGTAAAATAACAATGCAAGACAGATATAACTATGAAATCTAATTGATTTATACTAATAGAAAGCAAAACCTAAACAAAAATTTAAAACATAATAAAAATATTTAAATTATTTTGTAATTTATTGACATCCTTAACCAGTCAGTAAAGGAATTAGTTTGCTACTTTTTAAATATCTGATATATATAAAATAATATGCATATACTTAATAATAATAATAATAATAATGTATGTTAAATATTAATTTACTTGTATAGTTATTATTATAAATATGTATTATATGTATAACTATTTATATATTTGTGTGTATGTGTGTGTGTGTAGATTAAGACCTTTCTTCCGCCCACCGATCTTCACTTCAGTGATTTCGCACCCTGCGTCGTATACCATAGAGACAGAGAGAGAGAGAGAGAGAGAACTAGCTCTCCCAATGTAAGCTTTGAGCCGTATTTCAATCTTCAGCTGCGTTTTTTCACACACGAAGAAAGAAACCTTTGAGATTGTTTCTTTCCCAACAAACGTTATCTCCACAAGCACTGCATCTAGCGGACACGTAGAAAAAGACGCCTTCTGACAGCGAGAGAATAAGGCCGGTTGTTTGGATTTCGGTAGCAGGGCATCTGGTTTCCGAACTACGTCACGTTCAGAGCTTCTGTGACATCCTCCCCGTCCACAAAGCGAACGGTTGTTCGGGTCGGAATGTCCCCTCATTTATCAAACTTGCTATTTTTTTCCTTTGTTTTGTTTGGTCTAAGCCAAGAGCGTTTGAGGGATGTCAGTGCTATTAGTTCATGCATTCCCTGTTGTATACGGAAAGAAATACTTGTTTGAAATAACAAAGAAGAAGAAAATTGGTGCTGAAGCCCAAACATTTGTTCATAGTTGTAGGCGACAAACCAATGATTGTTCATTACACAGAAGGTTTAAACAGCAACAGACCAAGAAACCAGGAATCGCACATAAAGTTGCATCAGTTGATGAATTTGGACTGCATGAAATAAATTTTATGAATTATTTTCTGTGTGAAGATTCCTACCCAGGCAATCCACACCATTGAATTTAGGCATCGGTAACGACACACTGGGCATTATTGTGTAACACTTATTTCAGCATCAATGTAACTTGAAAGATATCTTGACCCAGCCTTATGTTAACTCAATATATTAAATATATTACACAATCACTTCGGGGCGTGGCATGATGAAACTACACGGTTGGAAGTTACTTTCATGTTTCCAGTGTTCTACCGTTAATATTTAACAGTTTGCCTGTTAATTTACAAAAACGGTGCCCGACCGTTTTTAACATGCGCACATGCAGACTCATATTGTCATGTCTCTGTTGCGTGGCTAGGACGAGTCACATATAAACATGACGTCACGCACGTGCATAATCTAGGGATCTGTGTAGGCCTATACTACAGCACCAAGATATAAAATAAAACTTTCCATTTTAAATTTTGAATATCGTGCATAAAGATAGGTAATGGTTATAAATTGCAGTGGTGTGCATTATAAATATATTTTTTAAAAGTGTATCATCCAAATTACAGTAATTACGGTTAACTGTGTATGTAGTATCTGTTCATACTTGAAAAACAGTCATTTCGTTACGATAGTCCAATGAAAACTCAAAATAAGTCCCTCATTTCTCCGGTCGACTTGTACAGTGTCCCAGAAACGTATCAACCCAATCTCCACCCGCGGTTGGTATCCCTGTTCGTTCAATTATCACTTTAATTACAGCCCGGTATATGGGCCTACGTATCCATAAAGCATTGTGTCGGAAACCTATTAACAGCAGTCCTACCACTCAACATTAATGAGGCGTGGTAAAAAAAGAAATTCTTTGTCATCTGAAGAAAAACTTCCCTTCGGTTACCTGCGGGGATCATCTCTTGGAGAAAAAAAATATCAAACCGCCGAAACCTTTCTTGTCCTCGCCAAATATTTCTCAAGGATACAGGGAGAGTGGGGGACCCACTCACAAAATTAAGGGCCAAAATTTTATAACTGTATAGTGGTGCTTGATAGTGGGTGCTGTAAAAAAAGGAAAGGTTTGGGAGAGAAAGAACCTTTGAAAGAAGTTTGTAACATCCTTCCGTCGCATAGTTTCACAGTGACAGGTAAAAAAAGAAGAAGAAGGGAGAAGAGATCTGAACAGCTTTTGTGGCAAGAAGTGGCTGTCTATGGATTATTATTTGCCCTGGTTTTTCTCTTTTGAGCAACATTCAGGAAACTATAATATTCTTTGCCCAAAAGATTCATCCTTTGGTCTTTTTTTCTTTCTCCAGCAAGGACTCGTATCCTCCCCCTGCTGTTGACATGGGAAATCTTCGTCCTTTCTTCTTATTGTTTGTTCATCATATTCCGAGAGCATTGCCGACAAATGAACCGTGCATTTTTGCCTGATTTTTCCCCTGTCTTTCTCCTTTTTTTACCTGCTCTTCTCTTTGTTGTCCGCCGATGGACGATGCTGGAAAACAACTCGGTGTATCTTTCTGTGCTCTAGATTGATGTGACCGTTCAGGAGCGGTCTGAAATATTAACAAAAGGTTAACATGAGTGGACACTCGTCTTTGGAAACATGTTCCCAGCTAGAGACCACCTTTAGAGCGTATGCGGCAGCTGCGACTGTCATGGATTTTTATAGTGTTTTTCTGTTGCGAATTGCGTAAGTCCCATTGTGAATATCGGTACAAGCACCAAATGCCTCATATCTCTCCTTCTGCTGTGTCAGTACGCGGAGCCAGTAATAATAACAAAATAAAAAGGTCTGAACACATTAGAGATGATATTATATTATAATTTTGACTGTTGAAGTACGCAGTAAAAGGTTGACTGGAAAAATGACGATCAGTTTCGCCGCTTTTCGGCCATTACATAATTAACCTAATTAATGTAATTTTTGCTGTTCAGTTTTTAAAAATATATTTATGGCGCACTCAACTGCAATTTATAACCATTATCTATCTTTATGGATTATAAAGTATTCAAACTTATATAAAAAAGCTGTTTAAAGCGGTTGTATCCGGTTTTTGTAAATTAACAGGCAGACTGTTAAATTTTAACGGTAGAATGCTGTGAAATATAGCACATTTTACTACTTTCTAACAGTGTGGGTGTTCATAGTTAATGTTCAGACTCTTCCTTTTTTTTAAAAAAATTCTGGTCGAATCTTCCTGTATATTGTCTTCGCTTTAATCCATTTTGATTTTGGTTATTTTAAGTCCTTTTTCTATCCCTGGTTCCATCACTGATTGGCGCCAAAAAAAATTCGGCGATGATTCAGCATCGTGAGGACAATTGGGGAAGGTACTTGAAGAGAAGCAGTAGCGAGTCCCAACAGTTATCATCCATGTTAGGAGATGGTGGCAGGTTTTAACAAATATTCTTATCATTTTGAGAAGTGCAGGCCTCTTACACTGTTTCTGAGGAAGTTTTTACTGTATCTTTGAAGAATGAAAAATGGTCATATGTGCCTAGGCATCCCAAATTTGTATTTTATTCATGCATTTCGGTCTACGAAGCTGTACTCTATCAGGGAATCTCTGGAGCAAGCAAACGAAAACAAGTCCCTGCACAATGAGTGAGTCTAGAGGGCTCGACCGATGGACATGTGAGAGGAGAAGTGAGTGCATGAAGAGGAAAATGCGGCTTCCACTACCAGCTGTTAGAAGCAGCGCGTACTGCTTCGCTCCACCCGTTGGCTTTCTCCCCTTCTCCACCGTTATGCGCGGCCTTGCTCCGGGACAGAGTATAGAGAGAAGCGGCGATGAGACTCGATCCGCTGGCCATACATTACCCAATGAAAAGCTGCTTGACAGGGCCTCAAAGGGCTGCTACGATACGAGGATGAAAGATAAACTGGTGAAAAAGACGAAATGTAGGATTCGAACTCTGGCGCTACACTAACCACTCGGTTACGGAGGTCGGTGTCTCACCAGAGTTGGGAAGGAGGAGGCTGTAGACGAATGGGTAACGTGCATATGCAGACCTGCAGTGCAAGAGACAGAGTAGGTGCAACGGCAAGCTGAAGCACCAAAGAGGTATGTGCTGAGGGAATGAGAGAGAGAGAGAGAGAGCGAGAGAGAGAGAGAGAGAGAGAGAGAGAGAGAGAGAGAGATACCACACCACCTCTATGTATATTCATTATTCCCTCTCGTGGACGACCCCAAAATTTTCAAAACGGGACAAAAGGAAACTGAGGTTTTTCGGGGGTTCCCCGCTAGGGCAGGCTGCAGACGAGAGGAGGGCTCTTCTGATCGTTCACGCGGAAAATGATCAAGTATGCAGATGATTAAATTTCCACATAATTGTAGCGTGGATGCTTGAAGCAATACTCCTCTGTCGAAAAGGGCCTCGTCCCCCCTCTTCCCCCCCTTTCGTTGGTCGGCAGGAACTCCACCGGAGTTTCAGACATGGGGATAAGGGGGTGGTTGAGGGAGAGGGGGGGAGTGGCGCATTGGTCGGGCGAAGCTTTTGCAGGGAGTCTTGTGGGAGGGGGGGGTGAAAGACAGGGAAAGGAAGGCCTTGAACGTCCATCGGATCTGCTCTCTCGAGGAGGGACAGGAGGCTGTGTGACCAGAATGGAACCCTCTCTCTCAACTCTGGAAAAAAGTTCTCCTTTGGCAGCGCCCGAGGGCGAAATGGGGGGCAGGGAGGGGGCTAGCTTTCCGCTGGGGCGCTCAGGCTTGACCTCCGCTGACCTACGAAAACAGGGCGCAAAAAAAAGAGGAGGAAAACAATTTGGAGTTTACAATCAAGAAGTATCTGGAATACAAATGGCTGTTGGGACCGGACTTCTTGTAACCTGCTCGGCTTTTAAAGCTATAGCGTTCTCTCTCTGTTTCTTACGTCAAATACAGAAGCGGCAACGCGTCTCCATTCTCTAAGTCATGCAGAATGCATCTACGTCTGCCCAAGAACCTGTACAGTGTTTTTTCTACGCCCCTGACAAATTATAACACAATAACAACCGTGGAAAATTAGCGATGCATGAGATGATACAAGGACAAGTATATTTACAAGAGAAAGAAAGGAGTTCGAAGTTTCATTTATACCTTTTTTTCTAAATCATGGCAGTCAAGAAATTTTAAAATATAAATCCAGGTAATTTTTTGATAATGACAAATTGATTTTTATATAAAAATTCTACATCTAGCCAAGTCAGGGGAAACTTTTAATAAAATCTAATAGTAGCCAAGTCAGGGTCGTTTTGGACAATGAACTCCAGGAAATTTCTTATTGGCATAATTGATTGATTGATTTGCTTTATTTTACTTCGATTCATGTGCCACTTTTGGCTAATTTGTGAAGATTGGGATGAGTGATGATGTGATGAAATTGATGGATGGACACTCACAAACATCCATGCCCAGGCCAGGATCCGAACCTGGACTCTGGCGTCGAAGCGCGATGTGCTAACCACTTCGCCATGGTGGGTGGGATTTTTATTGATCTGCGCAGTGTGTCGCGTTTCAATGTGATATAGTGATTCTAACTGAGTCGAGTTCACAGAAAATTTGTCAGATCAAAGGCGCTGAAGATTTTATTTCAGTACGTTTAATGCATTTATCTCTGCTCCAAGTCCAAGGCCTGATACGCGGTGTTTTCTTCGGTGACACATGGTCAGTACGTCGACTCCCGTCGCTATGTAGCTTTTACACCAGAGTCTGCTCCCAGTTTTCCTCAGAATGCGGAGTCAATACCGGTATTTTATAGCCCGCACAGGATTGAACCTGAGACCACTGGCACCAATAGCAAGAACATAAACTATTCACGGGAGCCGATAGTTCATCATAGCAAGACAATACAGTGTATTGGTAAATCCAGTAAGAGGGTTGGATAAAGTGAATCAGGGGGAAAGTTAGGAACGCTTGTGATTCCAGTCAGGTTCAGCAATACGATCAGTTACAAATTATCACGTCAAGCAGGATCCAGTAAAGCATCTTGTCATGGTGGTCGCTCGGTGCAACAACAATCTTTATCATTTATTCTTTTCGATCTTCATTCGTCCTTCGGCTGCGCACCGAACTTCAATAATCGATCATTGGGCGGCGCAGGCAAGTCGGCACCGTTCCTCATTTGCATCCGTAATAACCAATATTTAGGCATCCATCCGGCTTCTCAATTGCATTCGCACTGGAATCTTCCGTTCCAGAACGAAGTTAAGAATTCCAGTGTGGTTCCAGCCTAGCTTCGGGGGGTTCCAGTGCTGTAGTTCTAAGGTCTTTGCACTTGTTGACAAAAAGACATGTACCGGAAGGGGTGTCTCTTTGTTGTGGCTTCCCACGTTCGTCTTCTCCCCCCACCTCCATCGATTCCCCACGCCTCCCCCTCCCTTATCGAAAACTTGTTTCAACAAATTACTCGCTTCGGTTCTCTGAACATTAATCTTGTAATCAGACTCGATGTCACACTGGAATTTGTCTTAACGATGTCTTACAAGTTTTTGGTAAAAGTTGTCGACAACGATGCCTGCGAGGGGCTCTTAAAACTGCCAATTGAAATTCCAGAAGCGGTGAGAATCACACTGAAGCTTCCAGCTGGAGGATATCTGGATCGTCGGGTTTCGTCCCTCCCGGTGTCGTCTTGCGAATGCAACTTTTGCATTTGAAGGCAAGCATTAGTCGTAATAAAGGTGTTCTGCATTCAAGTGTACTCTTCTGTGACCAGGAGCAATCCGCTAAATTAACTTCCGAAGGCAGGCAATTCAGTCGCCTAGTCTGACGGTAAAGAAATCACTGTAATTTTACTGTGAATTCACCAGCTCCTAAAACACCAGTGATTTCACCGTAAAATTGCAGTGGCTGCGCCATTAAAGAAATTCAAACCATAAAAACAGTAACAAACGATAGTAGTAGCACAGTGCATTTCCTCATTGTTTCCGTGTAAATGACATGTTGAAAGAAATCGAATTCGCTGCTTTCAACCTCCTCTTGTTTACGGTGAAAACATTGTAGAATGAATCTACGGCGAAGGAACGCTAGATTTACTGTGTCTTCACCGTACAGTTACGATTCTTTATAGTTTGTTACTTAGGAATTTCAAGTCCATTTGTGGTAGATGGGAGTAAGATTCAAAACATCAGCAATGATATCTTGTTCATCGCGTGTTCGATTTTCTTTACGGAATATAATATTGAAATTCAACAGACGATAGGATATCCTTTGCAACAGCATTGGTACAAGAACATATTGAATTTCCATTATTCATAGTTCCACCAAGTCCATCCATTTTTGCAGCAAGACAAATAAGGTTTTTGATAACACCTGCACAACCAAAACCAGTTGTCGCTTTGTCCAAACTGAAATACAGTAAGTTAGATTTTTCCATTCGTATATTGCGCAATGCTCGTTACTACCATGGACTCCACAAGGGCTGGTTCAGCGCCTCGAGCCACGTCCCTGAACTAATCCGTGCTCAATTCTTTACCAATTAACCTAACAGAAAATAATGGTGATTTATGAGAAGGACAGTTGTAACTTACATTGCGATTTGGGGACAGTATTGCAGCAACTTGACGAGATGATTTACTTCTTTGTATGTGCTATCAACTGTCTTAATTGCTGCGTAAGACGTACGTTCTGTAATGAATGAATGAAAAGTGGTAAAAGGTGCCCCTGATACCACAGATTATATTAGAACGGTAAAATTCAGTGAGGAAGTTGATATTAATGAGTGCTAGTTTCTCAACTCCACGGGTTGTGGGACCAAGTGTCAGAAGTTCGGGCACAAGCATTGTCCTTTCATGTACATATTTGTCATGATCCAATCCTATTATCCGGTTCAATTAGCATATGAAACAAGAAACTTTTACCAGAGGACGAATAAGTGGAATTATGCAACACAGTAAGAAAATCCGTGCAACAACTCACGTTTGGTAAATATAAAGAGACAGCAAGAAAAACTGAGAAAGAAAGTATGCAGTGAACAAGTGACTGAAAAACAAATCTTTCATGAGGGAAAACCATAAGAATTTCTTGATAGAAACTTTGGGGTTGAGCAATTATAAAGAAGACAATTTTGTGCCATATTTTTTTGAAAACAGTCTGCTGCAAACAAAATTTTGTCTCGTGTCAAATCGGAAACGGGCTGTCGTCGTCACGTAGACAAGACCTGGAATCGGACCAGTGACCTCTTGATTACATGGTAAAGGTCTTGATAACTCTATTGAAGAAGGGGCTCCAGGTGCTCAAGCGCTTCTTCCTACTCGCATGTAGGAGGTTTTCAGTTTCATCTGCAAGGCTGTAGATCATCCCCGATTCATGGCTAGGAAAGGTGAGGCCTGTTGGAAGCTAAGGAGCTTGGACATGCCGATACAGCAACATCTACTTACCCAACCGAATACGTGATGGATCTGCGGTCAAAGTTCAATTAAGGTTCCAACTACCGGGTACTCGGTCGTTGGCTTCATTAGGACAGATAAGTGGCACCGCATGAACCACAGTGCGACAAGGCTCCCACGACAAGCGGCGAGGGAACATCGCCTGGGGTACCAACCTCCGGAAACCCCTTGAGTCCTTTGTTCCATCATCACCGCAGGCAAGGAACATGCGGGGAAAGAACGCGAGAGAGGTACGAGCAGGTAGCGATAGGACGGTCCGGCGAAGAAATCGTGTGAAGGAAATCCAAGACAAGTTTTCTGAAGAAACGTGATATTGCCTCGGGGGTCACGGAGGGGTCATCCCCTCAGGTTTCCTCGCAGGTCCATTCGGAGATACGGGAGGTAGAACCGCAGGAAATGTGACAAGTGGTTTCATCTCCGTGCGTGATCTCCGAGTTTTCCCGAAGAGGATGGTTTTGTAGAACATGAGGCAGGGGAGGGGAATAGAAGTGATGTTCTCGGAGAAGAATTTCTCAGCGTTTCATGAAGAAGAGGGAGAAGGCCCAGAAAATGAAAAATGAAATAATTCTGGTATCTTCATGAAAGTGTGAAGGAATGTCATGTAGTGGTGTGGCGGGAATGGAATGAAGAAAAGTAATCAATAGACATTTCGAAGTGACTGAAACC
The DNA here is from genome assembly GCF_977018435.1 of Lepisma saccharinum. Lineage (NCBI taxonomy): Eukaryota > Metazoa > Arthropoda > Insecta > Zygentoma > Lepismatidae > Lepisma > Lepisma saccharinum. Next base: position 48,878,066 of record NC_139231.1, on the reverse strand, counting down.
GATAGATGAAAACAGGGCAATGTAAATAATGTAGTGGTGAAAGAGAGGAGGTGATATGAAAATTTGGAAGATAATAAGTACGAAAATTGAAAATGGAGACGAATAGACGACCAAAAATGTAAATTAAAAGGTAGTTGATGGAAAGAAGTAGAAGAGAAAAGTTCCGATAAACGAGAGGGTCAGTCAAGATTAAAATCGGATAAAGCGGCAAATGGGGAAAACCAGTTAATTAGTATTGATTGAATTAAACCCGTAACGTTATACGTGGTGCAGCAGCTTCTTACCATAACTAAAATAAACGTGTCTGAAGACTAAAATATTCTTACCTGGGTTAAAAGCTGAGGCTGTAAAGGGGGCACTCATCACAAATAAGGACAAGGCACAGGATAACACAAACAAAGCTCTGTGAAGGATTATGCTGGCTGTAGGTCCAGACGCCAGAGCCTCGTTAGTCTGCAAAATGCTGTGTACTACGTAGAAGTGAGGTTGTCTTTGGGTGTACTACGTGGAAGCGTCATTCATCTCTTACACCCCGAAGTAAATGAGTATGAGGGTATCGCAAGTGGAGGAGAAGGTTTGTAAGCGAAATATAACGAGTGGGAATTGGAAGCAAGGCAGCAAAAGGAAGTGTTGCAAAGGATCAGCGTCAATGGAGTAGGAGACGAGAAGGAAGTGTAAAAGAAGAAAGCATGAATGCAGGATAACACTGAATGACACGTAGGGGTTCATATCTTTTCTCACACGAGCCGCATAAGCATTGGCCTAGAGAAGATGAGGCGCAAACAAGGAGAACATTTATACAAGACGTAAACCTAGCATTTCCTGCAACTTTACGGTTGTCGCCGTTTCGTGCCGAGGAGACCAGGGGGGATACAGGAAAGAGAAGGGGAAAAAACAACATGAATCGTTACAGAACATCTTCCTCAAAAGGTGCCCGACTTCCAACCAGAGCACAAAAAAAACCGAGCTGGAATTGTCTGAAAGCTCATCTCCTTTTATGATTACAAAAGGAAGGGGGAGGGATTGAAGAGGAATGCTGTAATTGAGGAAAAATTATGGATGTAACTGCTTTTTCGGGCCGGAAGAATAAACAGTCTCTTAACTAAGAAGTTGTCCTTTTTTTTCTGCAACAGCGAGGCCAGCTGACACGGAGCAACGACTTGACAACGGACGAAAACACAGCTTATTACCCGTTTTCCTTCTTTTCCTTTACACAAATTCTTCTCTCTGTCTCCGTCAGGAATTCCCACGTTCCCCAGCGATCTGTTTCTTCCCCGACCATCCCACCGGGGCAGTTTTCTCTGTTTACACTTGCAGTAGACAAATTAGTACGTGCGCAACAGTGGTGTTGCTCCTTGTAAATAGGTACTGCTTGAGAAGCTCTTAAAACCGTGACACGCCAGCCGTAAAAATACCCCCCCCCCTCTTCCCTCCCACCTTCAAGTCCATTGTCTGGACTCATTTTCTATGTAACGGAGCAGTATTTCGAGCCTAGCACGTGATAATGGAGTCTTCGGAAATTTCCGGTATGTGAGCTGTCAGAAAGCATTATTGTTTTTCTTCAAACAAGAAAAGTATGTGTATATACGCGCGCTCGCTTGTGGGTGTGTGTGTATGTGTGTGTATATACATATACATCACGTACAACCATACATATCAAATGCATTTGACACAGTTATGTGTGTATGCTTAAAGTGCGCCATTTTAAAACTCATAGTTTGGCTTAGCTCAAATGCAACTCTAGATCAGTATTTTTGAGGTATCTAGTTGCTATGATACTCCAGTACAAGAGTATTTGTACGGCAAATAGTGTCTGTTCCTTCTTCTTCTCTTCACTGACCCCCTCCCCCTCCCCCCCCCCCCCGGCCGGCTGCTTCAACAACGAACCACATGTTATATATATTGTTACGATAGTCCAAGTGATGACCTAAGATTGCTGAGAATTTGTCTCCGAAAAAGCAGACAGAGATTTCAAAATATCATTTCAAAGTTTGAAGGGACCCGCAATATAGGGAATATTAATTTTTCTACCGCCATTTAAATAAACGTGTTGACCACAAAGAAAACGAGAGCAAACATTCGAACTGAGAACAATAATTTAAAAACTAAATTGAGGACAGTTATCTTACATAATAATACCGTGCGTCCAATTCGATCTTCAGCCGAGAGATCGGGAGAAGCGTGGCGGGCGGCGCTGACGGAGATGCCGACATTTGCGCCCTGTAATGCCCGCTTATTTTTATGGACATATGCAGACATTTATATAAATATTGCAAAACGAGCACTAACCTGTGTTATAAAGAGTTGTTCAAACTGATATCCACCAAGTGCCAAGTGTGTAGACTTTCGGGGAGAATACGTTGAATAGCCTGAAACTTTCGTGCCTGTAGCTAAAGTCCTTCTGGGTCGGCCCGAGAACTTATCAGCCCCCTCGTAAAGTGAACCTTGCGGCTGTCATTCCAATCCTCTCGCTGACACAACACACATACACACTGCAATAACACAAACAAGTAACGGCAAGTAACCAATAATAACACTCTTGCGCACAGTACGAAATTAACACGCTCTTGGTTTACATCTGCTCGCCACTATATTCGCAGCTCTGTCGAGAAGGAACAAAAAACTCGAGCTCGGAGATTTCGGATTGCAAGGAAGCTCATGAACACCATTGACTTTTAACGGTTTCGTCTACAGCGTAATCTTGATACAGTGTTGCACATTCGAAACCTCCAAACGATCCCCATCGGCACAAAACTCTTTCAAGGATATAAACTTAAGCAGGACGTTACTGGTCAAAACTATGATTAAAATGTTTTATTATCTGTGGCTCGGCTCTTAACATCGTTTCTAAAGCGTATTTTTTTGTGTATGTAAGGGCAGAACTTGGATGAATTACAGATGATAAATTATAACACAGGTTAGTGTTCGTTTGCAATATTTATATAAATGTCTGCATATGTCTATAAAAATAAGCGGGCATTACAGGCCGCAAATGTCGGCATCTCCGCCAGCGCCGCCCGCCACGCTTCTCCCGATCTCTCGGCTGAAGATCGAAATGGACGCACTGTAATAGCTGAGTTAATATACTAGTAAGAAATTGCAATTTAATAGATTGATTGATTTGGTTTATGACTTCGCTTTTCTGCCACTTTTTGGCTAATCGCGAGGATGAGAATGAGATGATGATGCAATTGATTAGGTGACACTTAACAAAGAACACCCATGCCAGGCCGGGATTCGAACCCGGAACCTTACGTCAGAGCCACGGATCTCGGCAAAAAAATCAGGATAAATCAAAGAAAGTTAAGGAAATTGATAGGAAAACTCGTTGTACATGAATTAAGTTCAGTGAAAGTGAAGTCACATAATATAAAATTGTCATATATTTGCAAACTTTCTCACTGAAAAAGTCTAAAAATATGACAAAACTCTCCGATTTTTTTTTTAAAAAAAGAATGATAAAGTTGCGGAAAAAATAATGGGAATAGCTGAGAAATGCAATGGCTCATTAAAGAGTATTGAAATTTGCAAGGAATGTAGAAAGCCAGGATACAGTTAATAGTTTAAATTAGGGTAAACCAGCTCAGAGCTTCGTTAATAGTCCTTCAAAGCAGAGAACCCGAAACTTGTTGATATTCAGTATCGAAGTTGGCAACAATGACTGGGGAAAATGCCTGCTGTCCTTCATTAGCTATACCGGATGGTCCCCTGGCTTCCTGCTAGTCTGTGGACGTCGTGAGATAAGAAAAATGTTTACGTACGATGATTGCCGTCTTCCTTGGCCCTCTGGCACGGATATGCGGCTATAAAGCGGAATGCCACCATTTGGAGACAGAGCACCATGAAATGTTGGTATCCACACTGCGCAATATTCTCCCCACCTTACCTGCCGTTGAAAGGCCTTAATGAAATATTATTGGGTAACCGCTGAAACAGTGGAAGTCTTTATTGTCTTTAAGCTGTTGTTATACCTTCCCTCGCAGTCATTACCGTATCCTGAAAAAAAAAAGGATACAAAAATGTGGGTTGCTGTGACGATGACTGAAGAAATTCGTAAGTTAGTCTAGTCTAAACTGGTTTTCTGTCACCTCCCCCTTCATATCCTGTCAATTATTTAAGTTCTCCAGCATATGTGATAAAAGCGCGTGTTCGTCATATGTGTTGCATATGCATTGATTTGTTTACAATAAGATTAACCGTGGTGGTTGCTATGGTCACTAGATATACAATGTGTTTGTTGTATCTTGAAATATATACACAGCATTCGTACCCGTTTATTACTAGTTGTAACTTTTCATCAGCACTACTTAACCAATATTCAGTTTCAATTCACTGCCGGACCCTGTGGCTGAGTGGTTAAGAAAAATATTATTCGCACATTTTTTAAAGGTGCTGGTGGAATGTTAAAGTACCAAGAACTATTGTTAGCCAAAAAAATGTAAAATTACTGTATGAAAAAAAAAGTGGTTAGCACATCGCGCTGCGACGCCAAGGTCCCGGGTTCGACGAATCCCGCTCGGGCATGGTTGTTTGTGAATGTCCATTCATCAATTTCGTTATTTCATCTTCGCAAATTAGCCAAGAGGCACAACACGCGAAGTAAAATGAAATAAATCAAATCAAATAAAAAAAAAGTTTCAATTCACTGTGATTTGGTTCTTCGATTTGTTTCGGGGAGAACTGCTCTTATTTCAATTAACTCAGGATAGTATAGCGTTACTCCTCTTTCGATTTGACCTGATTTTTGTTATAATTTCATTACTGCTCTTCTTGTTTCGATGCACCTTAAATGGTGCTAATTTACTTCGACTTTTAGTACATCTTCGCCCTTATTTCGATCTACCCTTTGATTGAGTTGTTATTATTTCGATTTACCCTTTGATTGAGTTGCTATTATTTCGATCTACCCTTTGATTCAGTTGCTATTATTTCGATCTACTCTTTGAATGAGTTGCTATTATTTCGATCTACCCTTTGATTGAGTTGCTATTATTTTGATCTACCCTTTGATTGAGTTGCTATTATTTCGATCTACCCTTTGATTGAGTTGCTATTATTTCGATCTACCCTTTGATTGAGTTGCTATTATTTCGATCTACCCTTTGATTGAGTTGCTATTATTTCGATCTACCCTTTGATTGAGTTGCTATTATTTCGATCTACCCTTTGATTGAGTTGCTATTATTTCGATCTACCCTTTGATTGAGTTGCTATTATTTCGATCCGGTCCATATAGTGCTGTTCTTATTTCCGTTTCCTCCGGATTGCTCCATGTGTTGTTGTTTTCATACTTTTCAAAAGTGTTGTCATAACGCTGGTATTTTTCTTGAACATAATCGAACTTTTTCTTCCCGTCCCGTACTCTCTTATGTTCTTTTGTGAACAATTTGGTTTCTTGTCAATTTTTTATTTTATTTGTAGTATTCTACTTACTATTCAGCTCATAATATATTACGCCTTTTACTACCATTATCCTTTTCCTCCAGTGTTATTTTTTAAAGAATAGCTCAGAGAATTTGATAGAATGGAAGAAGTTACTGTTTTATGCGCTTCTTAGGTATGCCACTACAATTGCTATTCGGTGCACGTCGTTCAGTTTGTCAGAGAACCCAATTTGACAAAAGAGACATTGCAGAATTAGCCGCGTTAGCTTAAAAAAACTTAAATAAATATCTTCACCGAATAACCTCTTGCAGCTCGCCAATTTGCCGACAAAGGCGACTTCTTAACAGTGCGTGCACACATCTGCTTGCAAGCGGTGGTTGATCCTTTCAGCGATGTGTGACATCCCCCTCCCCCTTTCCCTACGCCATTCGTTTTCGCTCTCTGTAGCGACAATTCGCAGATTCATTACGCAGTCTTTGTGAAAGGAGAGGGAAAAACCGCAAAAATGAAAAAAATGCAAGCTCAATTTGGAGAAGGAATTCAAGTTGCTCGACAACTTCATCCTACGCGTGCCAGTAATCTTATGTGCTTCAAATAGGAAGCTAATCTTAGACAACAAGGCCTAAACCGATCTTTGATGAATTCACCCGGATCATTCACATATGTCCCTTGTCATCGTAAGAATGATCTTTTCGATTACAGTGGTACGTCTTTCTTTGCCTTGGCCAGCAGGGTTGGCAAAATTTGTTTTTTTTTTAAAGAAACAAAACATTTTTTTTGTTTGAAACATGTTTTTAATGTTTTAAAGAAGAACCGAAAAAAACATGTTTTATACAAATAAATCGTATAGAACATAATTCCAAGAAGACTTATTTCTAAGAATAATGATTAATAAGGAATCTGATTAATCATCCAAGGATGGACTGTGTTCCTGTTATATAGTAAACGCATGACTAACTTCTTAAAATACACATTTATGTTAGTCTTAAATCTTGCATGTAGGCTGTTCGAGAAGCTTCAACTAATGCTCAGTTGCCAGGCCCCACTCAGTCCACGTGGTAGATACTCTGTTCTTTTAATGCGACATTTTATCGTGAATGCAACTATAATATTGACAACAATGTGCATATTTTGCAGTGTGTTAAGTGAGGAACAAAACTGTTTCATACATATTTTAAACACCTGTAAAAAAAAAACAGCCAGGTGTTTCAAACGAGAACCACGGGTATTCATCACGATATTAATATAGCTACATTTTCAGCCACTGAACAGATTTCTATGCACAATAAACAGAATGACAAGCATTGAATGAAAAAAGGCATAGTTTACAAAACACGCAAATAACCACAAACTATCAAACATCAAGTATGAAAATGTGTTTTAAACAAGTCTGAAAAAAAACATGACTGTCTAAGGCCATCCATTTCCACTGCCATTTAACTACCGAAAAAAAATGATCGTAACTGCTTCTAAAGTATTAACGGCCACCACGTAGTTAAGGTAATTAATGTGATTTTAATGATTCAGTTCTTTTAAATAATATATATTCACGATGCGCGCAACTATAATTTATAATCTATATATTCCGTCGTAATATGTTGAAATTGAAATAAAAACAGGTTGCGTACTTTTAGTATAAATTAACAGGCTTACTCTTAAATGTTAAGGCTATGAAACAGTAACTTCTGACAGTGCACATGTTTATGGGGGTGTTAGGGAATTTTCGACAGATGGCAAATCCGTATAAAACACCGACCTTGGCTATCACAACGATTCTAAAATGAAAGTGCTAAGAATTTTCTGATTCTCGTTGACTTCTTTAATTGTTCCTGACAAACAGGAATCACCACAAACTTTAAATGAAATTGTAATTTTATAATTCTAGCTAGTGAAGTTATCATGAATTTTCACGATTCTAATATTGCTACTAGTGTAATTATTACCGACTCTCGGGTGTTTTCCCAATCACGTGCTATTGAAGAGAGGGTTTTTGAAAGTACCAGAATCGCTTTTTTGTAATCTGGTTGACAGCTCATGGAGTAATGAATTCAGCAAATGCAGTGTGCCGAGTTAACTTGAGTTTACCACACCTAGGTAGCCATTAAACTTGCCCTACCTTTGTGGATAGTTGAGAAGAGACCAGGATTAGGGCATAATAGGGACAGTGAGGTGGTGGAGAGCGTGAGGATTAGAACTGTAAAGAGGGGAGGGGTGGGACAGCAGAAGATTGAGAAGAGTGGAGGCGTCGAGAGGAAGAGCGTAGAATTGGGACAGACTGGTGGAAGAACAGAGGAAGATGGAGAAGAGTAGAGAATGTGAGAAGATGGCAAGATTAGAACATAATGGATAGAGAGGAGTGGTGAAAGAACAAAATAAGATGTAGAGAATTGACTTCTCGACCAAGTCTGTCACGCACTGGAAACTCTGAATGATGATCATAACGACATCTAGAAAACCTGGGGAGTTTTGAAATCGGAGTTTTGTGGTCTCCGCGAATCGGTTCCCAAACATAATAACAAGAAGCAAATTAGTCAGTTTCCCGCTGACTGACCATAATCACTCACTACTGCATATCAGAACGCGCAACGCCGTGATTTTTTTAAGCACCAAAAACTTTCACTGTTACAATTCAAACACGAGCTCTTCTATCTGGGCCATTTGCAAACCATTATTTGTCATTTGTCAGTGTGTGTTCCGTACGCCTTTCATTTTCTTGTTCACTGCGTCCCCTGCCTCCAACTTATATGTATTATACTGAGGATATTAAACCAGTTTTTTTCTTTTTTTTTTTCCCCTGTTGTGGTGGAGCATTATTGCATGGATTCCAAACAAGTTCTGTTGTAGAGAAGGGACGACGGAAACATGTGACACTGTCCTTATTAGTAGTTTTTTTTCCCCCACCTCCCTCCCTCCTGCTCTCTCGACTTGTTTCGCAACTTCCATCCTTCTTACCGTGAAACAGGTGGGCTGTTATAATGAATTGTTGCTCAAATGTGGACACTGCTGCTCGGCTGGTATACCGGATTCACTGTCACAAATCTCCTTATCTTGTTATCAAACAACCTATAGCGATTCTTGACACTCAGCGAACAGAGCCCCTTCCCCGAACGTCCAGTGTTGCTGTAATTGTTCAAAGCAGTGGTTTCAGCCTTGTCCCCTTAAACTGCAGGTATGATTATAGTGCTGAAAGTTAAATATATTTCAGAATTTTGTTACTAGCAATTAATAACCACTAACATCTACAAAGCCATTGTTGACTTGGTAGGCCTATCGGTGACCGCAAACTAATCTTATGATCATTGAGTGAGCTGCATAAATACTACGATACTACTGTTGTTCTCTTCTGGTAAGCCTGATGGTAAGAGACCTGTAGGAAGAGCAAGACGAAGATAGATTAACGTTTTGGGTTGTAACATGTCCGCCAGCTTAAAATCCAATTTGAGACCCTCTATTAGCGACATCAACAGGAAAGCATTTACATAATTTTCTTTTCCACGTCATTTGTTGTGTCATCGTACTTGTATATTATCCTTTTTTATCCTCAGAAACGTATGCAAGAATTTCGAGCTCGATCATTGCGATCTGATCCAAAAAGGTTTTACAGGATCTACAGATGCCTAAACAAATAACTGGAGGTGACTTTCAATCGTAATTTTCGACTGACGAAGATAACATCTTTGTAGCATGTGTTACTACACTTGAATGGAAGCAGTAGCTCCTTCTGATTTGTACTCAGTACAATCATTAATACGAGTAAAGGGAAATACTACGTTGTACTATAGTACCCAATCCATGATTGTGTTTCATTAGAAGTTTACAGAACAGAAACTAAAACGATTGATGACAAGATATTCTATCGCGTACCTCAGGTAAGGTAAACGCTGCCTGGGGCGACCATATACATTTGTTGCGATTACAATGTAGACATTACGACTGCAACTTCCAGGAAATCTATAATTTCTGCCTGCCTCCCCCTTCCCTCCTCACATCCATTATCGTGCAATTAAACGGTCCTTCGTTATTTCTGCTAATCGACCGAGCGACGTATCGTTGCTTTAAGAACTGGTTGCACAAGAAACCCGTTTGTAACAGTCGACGATTCTTGGTCCCTGGAACCTGCTGCACATAGCAGGAGGAAGACCGCCTGATTTGGCAGTCACCGCAGTCCTTGATACGGGAACATTCATTGCAGACGTGCTTTTCGACAGTGTTGCTAGTGATAGAGGACGTGTTTCCACCGACTTTCGATTATTTCATTTCTAAAGTACGTTCGGAATTGTAATCGGATTATTTCGGACATTCTCGTTTTTATATTTTTTTTTATTATTTTTTTATATTATTAAACGTGGCCTTTTCTCCCAAGCTGATCTTTTTGCGACGTGATTGCTCCATTCTCTACTCGTATTTGTCAAGAGAGAATATACCGTAGTACAGATCTTTACAAGAGTCACGAGCCCTAACGAAAATGCCCGAAGATTGCTTCTTAAAAACTTGTAGTAGGTATGGTGCCCGGGTGAACTAAACCTCGGATATTCAACTTTAATGATTAGCTACGGCTGTGAAATCGTCCTTATTGAGATCTTGATTCTGCCACGATGAAGGTTGGTGATGTTTTTAGATCTTTCTTATCTCGGTAACCATTGTTTCGGTTTTCATCTAACTTTGTAACTAGAGATGGTACCGAGAACGAGGCATGTCAATATCGAGACGAGAACGAGATTAGACGTTTGTAAAATCGAGACGAGACCGGAATTTTGGTACGATATCGAAAGTTGTACCTTTATAGATAAGTCATATATTTTGTTACAGTAATTGTAAAGTCTGGTCATTGTTGGCAATTGTGAAACTGTGCTGTGTGGTTGCATATATATTCAGGATAAAAGTTCCATGAGACGAGACCGAGACTTGCAATTCCAGACCGAAAACGAGACTGGCTTTTACAACTCGGACGAAACCGAGACACTGCTGGGTGTCGTTTCGTCTCGATATCATCTCTGCAACGAAGACTGTAAATGTGGGATGGTGGGTAAGACATTTGTGTGTTGTCCTGCTGAGTGATAATTAAAATAGTTATATATATATATATATTCATAATCCTATATTCACAGCAGCAACAATCACGTCTAAAGGTTTTATATAAGTAGAAATTACAAGAACATTCCAATGAGGAGAATATTGGGGTCCCAGGTTCGATACCCGGGTACATAGTGGTTCCGATCCCACTTTAAACTGTAGGTCCAGTTCCCATTAGCCTTATTATGCATAAAGTGGACTTAAAACACCAAGTCAATCAATCAATCCAAGGAGAATATTCTTAAACAAATCAATTTCAGCTTAAACCTAGGCTTTACACCAAAGCAAACATTTGATTTCATCTTCTTGAAACCAGGTGCAACAGGTAAAAAAATTAAATCGAAAAATGCAGGGTCGACCAGGACTCGAACACGGGTCTCTAGCATAAAGTGCCATTTCTTTTAGTTGCCGATTCAGCCCTGGTTTTGCCTGGTCTTTCCCTTACTCTGTGTCTACAACTGTTGTCTTACCTGGCTTGGTAGTTCAGTTTGTATAGCATTGGCACGGTATGCCAAAGACCTGAGTTCGAGTCCTGATCGAGCTCATCACATATATATGTACGGAATTTATAAGGCGGCAATAGAAGGCTTCATAAACATTGTTCCTCGTCCTCTGTAGGTTATAGCTGGAAGAATTCGAGAAGAGATCCTCCGACTACGTAGTGGGAGACGCTAACATCTACGTCATGCAGGACAACCGCAGATTTTTGTTACATGTGTTTTCTTTGCACATCCGCATCGCTTTTTATCGTGTGTAGGGATGTTTAAAAAATGACAGCTGTATATTCGCTCCCAAGGACAGGTGTTCCTTCGCACGTCCCGTTATTTGGCAACATCGCTTGTGTAATGTGGGAGAGGACAGAGATGCGATGTGGATCCTGGAATGTGATGTCAGAATGATTGATTAGTCTAATTGGTTGACTGTCGTCACCAGTCGTCTTCCTCCCCTCTCTCCCTCCCTCTCAATCTCCCCCTCGAATCTGCCGCCAGAATCACCGTGAAAATTTATCATTGACTCCCCGCCGTAACTCAAAATGTGTTCGGAGTCAATTGTTTTTTTTTTACCCTCCCTACCCGTTGTAAACATGCAGCTGCGCGGGACGCCTCCTCTCCCCTCCTCCCCCTTTAAAAAAAAACTAAATTTCGATTTTGTAGGGCATTACTTGTGGCGGTGACGTTGAATTGGGAAAGGTGTAGGGTAAACTCCTCTTTTCGTTGCTTCTGACAATGAGGCGTATTGTCTTGTAAATGAGTAACGTGTGTTCGATTCTGAGATGGTACCCATATCCTCGATGCTCTTGAGCTAACTCAGTCTCCATGCTGCTAGTTGACACGTGTATTTCTAGTTAAAGAAGATATTATTTGAAACTTGCTGCTTTGCAGTGGAGTGGCGGTAAACTTGAAAATAGGCGTGTCAGTCTTCTTCGAAGTGGTTCGTACTTTGGATATGGGTAAGTTGTTGACTTTTATGTGTTCCTTCCTTCGTGTAAATCACCAATTCACCATTCATCCTTATCGTTGCTCTTAAACTTTAGAGCAAATATTCAAATCCATTTCATAATCTTTCCCCACTCTAGTGAATCTTGTAGCAGGTAGTTGCACCTAAGTGAGGTTTTCCATGAATTTATTTCCCTCTTCTTGATCATTGCAAGAATTGCTCGTTTTTCTCGCCAACTCTTTCCAACACGGTTTCAAAATATACGCCATAGTGTATTATATGTATCGCTGACTTTATCAGCTGCTTTCGAATGTCTGAATAGTGATTTCTGACAAAGGTGGTTGATAACGTCTTATGTTCATTAACTGGACTGGATCTCTAACTTGTCCTTTTGTGTACTAGTCCAGTCTACAGACAGAAGTTTCTCTGGAACTACAGAAGAACACTACAGTCGAGCTCCGTGGCGTATTGGTTAGCATAACCTGTTGTATATCAGTGGTCTTCGGATGATTTGTGGATGTTGAATCTCTTTGGCACTCTCGAGCAAAAAGTAGAAAAAATATAGAACATATCAATATACGTATGTATTCATGATTTGAACAGACCCTATCAAATCCTAGATCGGTCGTCACGGGTGCCGAGGAGCTATATCAGTTACTGGAAGCGGTGTTATGCCGCCCAGAAATGCTGCAACATGAAGGTCGTGTCCTTTTGTGAGCTTCGGCAAGTTTTTCTTTCATGTTGTTGCTGTTGTCGGGTCTCCCGAGGTGCTAACTAACCTTCCAGACTGCTCCCATCTTTTGTTTGCCCTTTGGAAAAAATCTCATTGCCTGTGTCTTCTGCATTCGCCGACAAAGATACGTGACAGAACGTTAGCCAGATAAGAGGCCACTAAGTGATTCCCATGAAAGAGCGTGGCCCCTTCCCTTGTCCCCTTCTTTTCTGAACGCAGGTGCCATCTCCTCTCCGCTTTGGTCTTCTTTCTGGCCACGACACCGGCGACGACTCTCGCAGGTAGGTGCGAAGATGCTGCTCCGTGATTAGCCGGGACGCTAAAAGAGGTCTCCGTGATGCGGTCAAAGCTGCGGACTTCTGACGATGAAGCCATCCCACTTACTTTTTTTCCTTAATGTCTTTTCGATCTTCTTTTTTCAACGTGTCATCTTCACTCCAAGAGGAAGCACGCCCTGCTGCACTACTGCTAGATTTTTTTTTCAATTTCTTTTTTCAGTGTTCCACACTTGCTGTCTTGGTAGTCATCGTTCTTCATCTTTCTGACACTAAACAGTGTAAGACATAAGTGTAATGTTTAGTGCTGGAGAAGTTCTCTCCGAAATTGTTGATCAGCTGAGTTTTGGACGTTTTTTGGTCTTTCCATAGCTTCAATGCAATACATTTAGCTACTTCTGCTACTGGCTCTACATTCCATACTTCGTAAACTTTCTCCTTGGTCCTTATCCAGGATTTTCCTTCTCTAAGCTCTTATTATTATTATTTATTTTCAGGCAGTCCATCCGTTCTTGAAAAGTTCCCGTTGAGAATTCACAAGAAAATCATATAACATTATAAAATCGGGGGAAAATCGATCTTGAGGAACGTAAGGAAAATCACGGAAAATTGAAGTAAAAAGCAAAAGGCAGTCAAAATTTATCAGTAAAAGAGACGAATGTCGGAACTCCAAGAAGTTTAATGGAAATGAGCAATACGTAGGCAAAGTCAAGGAAACTTCTCAGTAATCGAATATAATGTCGCAAGAATCAATGAAAATTGACAAATAAAAACAGAAACACTGGAAAAAACAGGAAAATGAGCTCAACTAAAAGAAAAAGGCAGGGAAAATTAACCAAGAAAAGAGGGAAACATCGGAAAAGTCGAGGAAAATTTATCAATAAAAACGGGAAAAGCAGGGAAATGTGATCAATAGTAGAAGAAAACGTTGGAAAAATCAGGGAAAATTGATCAGTAAAGAAGGAAAACATCGGAAAAGATAATCGATTGTTAGAAAAAAATGTCCAGTATGAACGTCCAAGAGCAGTATCATTTCAATAGAAGCATATTCCGGAGATCCATTCATTTAAAGTAATTTCACTTGGATATCTCCGTGGGAATGCCGATTTGGGGAGGATTACACAGGGTAACAGCATCTAATCGCAAGGTCGCAATCGTGCGAAACCTGGTCCAAAGAGAACGTCTCCGAACGTGAGAGCAGCGCCTCTCCCTTCCCATTCACTTCTCCGCTTCCAAAAAAGACGCCGGGAGTTACGTAAAAGAAAAGAAGCTTTGTCAGCTTAGGAATGCCGCCTTGGTAGTCCCCTCGGGGGAGGCGGTTGCGAAGTTTAAGTGCCGCGACATTAATCGTCGAGAGAAACACCCTGATTACGACATCTGTCAAAGTCTCCGGGGAGATTTTCTCTCTCCGGCTGTCTCCAATCTTCCGATTCTCCTTGCTCTCTCTCTCTCTCTCTCTTCGCCCTCGTTATTACTTTGCCCCCATCCCCTTCTTCGTCCCAGAGGGAGCAGAGTGGAGGGAGGACACCCTCGCCCTTTTTTCTCTCTCTCCTCCTTAGTGGCACGGGACCAACATCTTGGATGACATTTTACCCCCCGAGCGCCCGGCGCGTCACACTTGTTGATTCGTCCAACACGTGAATGTCAACTTCCAGGCTAAGGGGGGAACGAGGAAGGAAGAGGGGAAGAAAAAAGCCAGGAGAAAGATGAGAATTGTGCTCTAAAGTGGAGAGGATGGGGAAGATGAAAAGGGCCCTTGTTTCGACACCAGTGTTGCCAATTTTGCCGTAATTGTCGCCTTAGGGAAAGTAATGATTGATTGTTGTTGCGGTTGCTGCTGGTTTTGTTGACATCAACGTTCCCTTGTCACGTTTGCCTTATAACTATAGGGCACGCTTTCTTGAGGAGTCCATGTAGCCCCGCAGGATGTCATTTTCGATTTCGGGCTTAAACAAGTCAAATCATTCTTTGAGTCATATCTTTTCATGAGCTAAGAATATATGAGATACTGCAAATGAGTAAATTGTCAATAAATTTGATAGTGATGAAAGCTATGTAGCCAGGAAAGCAATAGTTATTATTTAAGTAGTCCTCTCATAAAATTATTGTCACTCCCGGACATGCACTGGGTCTCTTTCGATGTTCACTTGTTCGTGACTATAAAGTCGAACCCTATCTTCCTCACAATGTCGAGGCGTTGCCAGTTCTCGTAAAGACACCCACGTCGAAAGACAGTGGTGGTCGATGGTCACTTTCGTAAAGGAAGTTCGGAAGTGGGCAGGGGAGGCTGAAGTAACAACGCGCCTTAAAACTTGGCCCAACCTATGTTGCCTGTCCATCTGTTCCCAGTAGGTACTGTCCACGGTTCCATATATTTTCCAGGAAAATATTCTTTAAGTTTCACACTTTTGTTTTCATCTCATTGTGCTTGACATAATGTTTATTGAATTCTACAAAAATGGAACCACATGTCGAAAATTATTGATCCTGGCATTTTTTCAGCAA
Source organism: Lepisma saccharinum (assembly GCF_977018435.1). NCBI lineage: Eukaryota > Metazoa > Arthropoda > Insecta > Zygentoma > Lepismatidae > Lepisma > Lepisma saccharinum. Next base: position 48,862,658 of record NC_139231.1, on the reverse strand, counting down.
TGCTCTTGCTTCAAACGGCTCTGGAGTTAACCCAGCCTCTTGAAGAAGCGAACACCTGGGGGTAAAGGCACCCGGAACATAATGCTGATCGCCTCCACAAATGGCCGAGATTGTGAATGTGTAGGACCATACCTCTACATTCCCCCATATCCCTTCAAAGCATGTTGCCATGTGCAGAGGAAGGGGCTTGTATTAAAAATATTTGTGGTCTATATTTGCAGCAAACTTCAAGTTTCTCAATTTTTACCCAGTTCTTACTTTGTACACCGTTCACGAGCGAAAAATAATAAATATATCTGAAAATGTTGTATCTTGGTATCCATAGATCTGAAAGTATCGTGACAATGTGGTATTGTTTCTGTGCTGATTCAAAAATTTGTAGTAAGAAGTGTTACAAATCTGAAGAGAAGAAACCAACTGAGTTGGTGTTATAAGTCCGCTTTATGCATAGTAAGGCTAATCGGGACTGGACTTATGGATCCGAACCACTATGTGCCTCCACCAGGTATCGAACCCGAGGCCCCTTTATTACAAGGCGACGACGCTACCACTGCGCCATCGGGGAGGCCCTATGGAAACCAGATGAATCAGTGGCTCAAATACTAAAGGGATGAACGTGTGACAAAACGGATTAGACGTTACAGGTAAACTTTTAGCATTCAATATGCGTGGTAATGCTTTCGCGTAAGACCTGCGGTGGTTTTGGTGGTATGGTACACTCCTGTTCACATAAAGTGGCACATTTTAAAAGGTTGGACAGTTGAAGTATGTGCCTCTTTATCTGAACAGTGTACAAGTAGTTCCATAAATCTTGTTTTTTAAAATATATATATTTGGAAGTATGTTCTTTGTAGATTTATCTGATTGATTGAAAAATCATAATAATTAATATATTTTCTTTTTTTCCTTACAGGTAAGTAGGAGATCCGTAGTATTATGTAGTGGTATACATGAAAACATTCAAGTGGTAAGTACAGAATGTTCTACTATTTCTGAATCGCTTGTTAGTCCAGTGCAATCCGCTCAAAAACAAACCAAGTATGGACATTCAAAATAACAAAGCCGAACTCGTTGGGTTCCTCTTCATCCTCAAGGAAGTCTCTCCCTTTGTTCGCCACCAATTTTTTAAAAGAATGTTCGGTGCGAACTATTTGTCCTAGAATTATACTTCTATTTTCTGTCTTGAAACAGACTCATTTTAATGTATGAATTGTTGCGTTTTGCATTTTTTTTAGCGTTTGAAAAAAACAATTCCCAATTTTTCGAAGAATATTTCGGCAACTCTTCGGTGTTGGACTGCTCACATCAGCTTGGTGTGAAAGGTTTTCTGTTGTATTTGGTAATGCATTTTATCAGTTTGTGCTCTTTATTCTTTCTTGGTTTCCATACCATAAAGCCAGGACAAGACTCCTTTTCACAATATAGAACCCACAACCCTGTATTCACTCACGCAAAAGCTTCTTTTATGTCGTTATATAAATGCGGATGTTGTAAATACTTGTAGTCAATGAGGTAAGAGTATTCATTGATTGTTGAATAAGGAGGCACTTAAATCAATTTGTACTTTACTGTTTTTATTTAGTGATAGTTGAGTTTTCTTTCTTAGACTACAAAGAAGGATAAGGGTGTAAATACATTTTCGGAGGTAAAGATTTAATTATAGTTTCGTACCAGTTATAGTGCAATGTTTTTCTTTGAGGTGAAAGGGAGGTGGTTAGCGTAACATTAGTCAAGTGATTAATGTATAACAATTTTTGCAACTACACGTGAGAAAAAGTGAAAGACCCAGATTCTTGAAATAACACAATCTAGCAGTTATCTGTCATAATGGAAGAGCAAGAAATAAGTATGTCCGTCAAACTTTTTGCGCAGTACACGGTCACAAATTCTTCATAAATGACAGAAAACGAATTCTTCCTCCCTCTAATTTTAGGGCCTTCCTCTTCAATGGCTTTGCAAGGAGTGTCGGAATCCACTTGTCCAAGAATCCCCACACCCTCTTCTGGAAGGCGCAGGAGATATCATTCACTTGCCAAGAGTTTCAGTCAGGAAGGCAAATGGAATGGGGGTTGGGGGTGTTTTCGAGTTTCCAAAGGGAAGGAGGAATGATAATGGCGGTTTTATTCTCTTGTGGCACATTTCAGCCACAGTCTCTTGGATTCCGGATGACAAAACAACCCCATTACCATGACAAAGACCTTTTCTCTTATGTCATCGGTCGTGGCAGGAACGGGAGGGAAGATCTCCGAAAGGAGATCCCGGCCGCAAAACGCGTGCCTTCGGTCTCCCGCGGTAATTGGAGGCAACTTATATTCGACGCGGAGATGTCCAAAAGTTGTCGTTGAGTTCCGGAGATGCTGGGCCACCGATGATAGGTGACTGGGGTTCCCGGAAGGAAGGGTGGAATGCGAATGGTTGATGTCTGGGAAACCACATCAAAGACCCCCAGCTGGGGGCCAATTACGAACGCCAACGCCGTGTGGCGGAAATCGGCAAAACGTCTCCTCCCGCGAAATGCTCAAGACTGAAGCTAAATCGGCGGAGGTCCAGGAGAATCCGATGCAAATTTTTATGTCACCGCCGCGGTTCTCTTGTCAGGCAAATCTTCTTGGCGGCGTGAAATCCATCGGAAATACCCCCTCTCCTTTCTCTTCGTAAACTCTACCCGGCACCATATTTCCCTATGTTTCCATGAATAATACGGACAAAGTATGCATCGTTGGACTTTTATACGAGTTCGTATACCTCCCTTTGAATAACTTGGACTTCGTAGGAAATGACGTGTCTGCGTCCGAGTTGCGACATGCATCCAGATTCAGCTGTTTCCTCTTCTCGTTGTTCAAGTCGAGCGCATCCGACTGTGTAAAATAACGCTTGGATATTGTGATTCCTGCTTGAATCAGAACGACCACTTTGCATGTGATCCGACGTTTATTCTTGAGCGCTGAGGAATGTCCCTGTTCCTTCTCAACCTTCTGGTCGATCCGGAAGAAACAGTGTGGCTACTCATTATATTCTTCACCATGCTGCACCACGATATCCCCTGATAGCATCCACTGAAGCATCAGTCATGAGTATCAGTGGCCATCCAATGGTTTGTTACATAATAAAAAATGCAAGGTTCCTCCATCCTTGAATACTCTGATAAGGATATGGGCGGATATGGTCGTGATAATCAATGCCAACCGCACTCATTCCAGCGTTGGGTAGTATTATCACGCGTTTTGTGCTACACAGTTTTGCTTCAGGGTATATTCCCTTCAATGACTATTTCCGTTCATTAAACTGTAGGCCCAGTCCCGATTAGCCTATCTATTCATAAAGTAGACTTAAAACAACAAATCAATCCACGAAGACTATTTCCTTTCTACTTTGTGTTCTTGCTCTCACGATGTTCCTTTTACGCTTTACTGGAAGTCGATGTATTTTTCTGTTTGCTTCCCACGCTTATTATGACGTTCGGCATTGTTTTGACTTTACCCACTGTTTCTGTTATTCCTGTCACTGTTGTTATTCCAATGTCGATTATATGACATTCGCACCTACATTCCTTCTCGCGGTTGTTTCTTTCGTGATTATTCCACTTTGTAACTTTCACTGTCGTTCCCTTTCGCCTTATTTCGTAATCTCGTTTGACGTCGACCATTGAAAACTTAATAAGTTTCAATAATCGTCTTACGGTAGCAAACCCTGATTTGTCGTGACCGTGGACTACCCTGGAAAAACAACTGCCTCTCAACATTGCGCAGCTATCATCCAAGCGTCAGGTCTCATTATGGACGCTATTTGGGACGATGATATGCAGAACAAGTTTGCTTTTAGTTGCAGCCTCGGACGGAAGATGTCAGCAGGAGGAGAGCGACGAAACTTTTGCTGGGGAGGAGGCTAAAAAAAGAGAGACTGCGAGTGGCGAGTCCTAAGCGACCATGACTAAGCACTATAACCGATGGCTATAGTCAATAATATCCGGGTTATCAAAGAGTGAAAACGTCCACACGTCTCGTGGTTAAAACGCCTTGATGGACGTTGCACACGGCCATAAAAAGAGAAATAAATAAAAACGTCTATGGCCGTGGAAAAATGTACAAGATAAGGTGGGAGATTCTTGTCATGGCCTCGGAGACAAATAGAAGCGATTGGATGGTGCCTTCCACTGAAATTGATTCCCCCTCTCCTCTTCGGTAGCGGTGGAGTTATTCCGAGTGCTTTTGTCCACGTCTTCTGGAAAGAAAGAGACAGAGGCTTCTGATTGCTTGGTGGTTGACTTCTTTCCTCCTCCTCTGCCGAAGAGTCTGCAGTGGGAAGAAGAAGAAAAACGCAGTCCATCGGCTCCCTGAGCCTGTGTTCATGAAAACCACATGCTTGAACTAATAACTAAGCGTCCATTTCCCTCTTGTCCGCTGTTCCAGGCGACAGCATCAAGGAAAGATGATGGTTTTCTTTCATGATTGAAATATTATTCGGCCTGCTCAGGGAAGAGACCGTGCTCATCTGAGGAAATCTATAACTTTTCAAATAGTGGAAATCACCAATTGAAATTCGGTGCAACGCAGATATTTTGGAAAATTTTGGCAATCGTCCTTAAAAATAAACAGAGAACGCTGAAATGTTTTAATTAACACTTCGAAGTTCACGGTCGACTTCATCAAGATGTAACAAATCGTACTTTTCCTTCATCAGTTTTTCTGAGAACACTGGAAAGCAAAAGGAAGTAGCATTTCTAAGAACGCGTAAGACGCAAAAGAAATATTCCTAATAATAATAGAGGATAGCCCAAAGAAATATGTTCTGTAAGAACACAAGAAGTTTGTCCTGTGAAAACACAAAACTCCATGAAGTATGTCCTGTGAGAACGCAAAGCTCAATGAAGTATTATTGTGAAAACACAAAGCTGCATGAAGTATGTCTTGTGAGAACACAAAACTCCATGAAGTATGTCCTTTTAGAACACAAAGCTGCATGAAGTATTTCTTGTGAAAACACAAAGTTCTGTAAGAACACAAAGCTGCATGAAGTATGTATTGTGAGAACACAAAGCTGGATGAAGTATGTTCTGTGAGAGCACAAAACTCCATGAAGTATGTCCTTTGAGAACACAAAGCTGCATGAAGTATGTCCTTTGAGAACACAAAGCTGCATGAAGTATGTCCTGTTAGAACACAAAACTCCATAAAGTATGTCCTGTGAGAACACAAAGCTGCATGAAAAACAAGTATGTCCTTTGAGAACACAAAACTCCATGAAGTACGTCCTGTGAGAACACAAAGCTCCATGAAGTACGTATGTCGTGTCCTGTGAGAACACAAAGCTGCATGAAGTATGTCCTGTGAGAACACAAAGCTGCATGAAGTATGTCTTGTGAGAACACAAAGCTGCATGAAGTTTGTCCTGTGAGAACACAAATCTGCATGAAATTTGTCCTGTGAGAACACAAAGCTGCATGAAGTATGTCCTGTGAGAACACAAAGCTGCATGAAGTATGTTCTAGGAGAACACAAAGGTCCCAGAAATATGTCCTGTAAGAACATAAGGAAGCACAAAGAAATGCGATTAAGAACGTAATAAAGCATACGGAAATATGTTTCGAAGAACACGAGAGCACAAGAAATCCTACAGTTGTTAGAACTATTGAAAACACAAAGAAAACATAACTGTGTTGTATGGAATCAGGTATACTTGCAATGGTGTTTCTCCACCCCCTATTCTAAACTAGGACTGCTTTTGAGGCCTACAAGGGTGGGGATGGGGAGAGCTGTTTCTGACTACACCCATGCCACTATATGCAAGGGTTATCGTTGCCAAGAACTGGCTATTTTGTAATATTGAACCAATCTGGCTATTCGAGATGAGATTAGCCGGGGACCACCTTGCTTGCGTGCACGTAAAATCTTGGGAAGCTGCCGTTATATGCGTTTTGGAGAGGCACTGGTCTGCAGCGGATCCCACCCTCCTTCCATCCACTTTCTCGGCCTCTTAGTGGCTCAAGAACAGCCTCCGCTAATCTTGCTACCTTCCTATACGAGGGGGTCGTGGAAGTGCCGCAAGTTGATCCATTTATCAAACCCACTTGAAGCAGCGGAGGAAACTTCTCTCCACACTCAGAGGAACCGCAAAAATCCTCTTCCTCCTCCCGAGCGAACAAAATTGGAGAAAGAGGAGTAACTTTGCCTCTCAGGTGCTTGTAACAGCCCTGCGGACTTTAGTGGTAGTGTTTCAAGTGTTCCGCATTGTGTTTTATTTGTGTGTCCGTCGTACCTACTCCTATCTCTATTTTTCTTCTTTCTGAAGTTGAAGAGCGCCAACACAAGACACGATTCCATAAAACTGTTCAAGGTGCACTTATCAAGGACACTTCAGTGTGAATAAAAAAGACTGGGTGAACAACTTTGTATACACGTGTAGGAAGGATCAGTGAATCGGGTGCACTCTTCCCATGTTCACAGTGATCTTTCTAACAGGTTGAGGACCTTCGTATTACACTGAACAACTTGTTCTGGTCAGTGATGTGGACTTAATATCACAGGACACTCGACACTGTTCTTTGTGACTACTCTTTTTTACTACGCCTTAATTTGCGTCTTGTCATATACCTGTCGTCTCCAATAGGCTGGTACTAATAACTCTATCAGTAATTGAATACATAATTAATCTTTAGTTCGTGTAATCATCGGCTATGCTTTCGTGAACATCATGAAGCGCGTTTACTTTCTACCAGTGGCGTATCCAAAAATTTCGCTTAGGGTACCTACTGCATTGCGTCTTTTTTCTTAAATCAGAGTCAGAGGAGGAACTCCTGGATGAGGTACGCTACTACTTCGTTCGGTTTTATTTTTATTATTTAGCGTCGCTTTCCAGACTTTTATCTAATCGCAGCGATGAGTGAGGATATTATGAATCTGATGAAGAGCACTCACCCATGCCCAGGTTGGGATTCGAACCCTGGGTCCTTGGCGTCGTAGCGCGCTATGCTAACCACTCCGCTATGTACGTCGGCTCGTCTGTACTGTTGGATTAGATGATATGGTTATTTATTAATAGTGTTCATTAACTACAGCTGCTATTTTTTTGTTTGGCTTGTATTCCCCTCCACGTCCCAACTCACAAAACCACTGGCAAAAAAAAAATACATATTACAACATACATAATGTGTATCGTGAAAATTTTGGTAAATAAAAGAACATTCAAGTTGATTCTATTACTATCAGAGAAAGGAAAATGTTGAGATAAACAAGCAAATACATCTCCTGAAAGGTGAAGAAACTAAAGTTAATTTACCATTCAAGTATTCATAGAAGAGAATGAAGAAATAATATTTCGCATATTTTAAGAGAACAGACATATCTTTGCGCTTTGTGTTCTTACGAGACGTACTTCTTTATGTTCTTACGGATACGGAACATACTTTGTGACCTTGCAGTGCTTACTTTGTTCTTATATTATGTTCTCATTATGACAATCAGTTTTTGTCACCTACTTTTTTTTATCCTAGGTTTTCGTTATTTTATATTTTTCTGTAACTTCGTATCCGCGTGATGCTTCGGTAGAAAAACACCACGTTTCTGAACCTTTTGTGTTTCTCTGCTTTTGTCAACTTTTCCCCCTTTCGGTCGTAGGAGCTCGGACCAACAATGTGCTGTGATAAATCTTTCACTGTTTTTGAGCGACTTTTGTGCATTTGGCGACGGAAAGTCAACGTGGGAGGCCAATTACTGGAGGAACATGTTACGTACCGGATGAGGGTAGAACTATTCTTTTCACCCCATTCTAACGCAACACGTGTGCCCCAAGAAGCTGGGCCAGGCAAAAAATGGACGCTTGACCACCAACGTCGTAACTTCAGATTCCCGCGCCTAAAAGTCAGTCCGTGGTATTCGAAGTTTCAAGCTGTCTTTATATAGTGGCAGAACGAACAAACATATACAGTCTACCGCCAGTTTTCGAACCGACAACACCTCTGCGACAGTCGGAGTAAAGATTCGGGACTTTGTCTTTTTCTACCGCGCCGTGTGTTTTAACCTGCGTGAGTGAGTGACAGTGACTAGTTGTACGAATACGCCGTGTTAATTTGTGACCTGTGCACTGGATTCGAGTTATTTGTTTTGTGACGAGGAACATTAATACAACTATGGCGGGCTAAAATCACGAGAGAAGGAGGGCCTTGGGTCTTCCTAGCCTGCATGAAGCCGACAACGCAGCAGATCATCGCTCAGCGTCGCGACGCCACACCACTAAAACGCCGTCACAAACACCACATCGCCACAAATGACGCTCACAGCCCGATTAGAAGCCATGACATGATACCGCCGAAAGCCGCCAGTCGAAACAGCATTCCTAGAGTACTTCGACGCCGACACCGACGCCCGACGAGAATTCTACGGAGAGAGAGAGAGAGAAATTGGAAGATGAAGCGACACCAGCCCACACTTAGATCTACCGTCTAGAAGAGAAGATTGAGATAATGAAGCGACACCTACTGCGTCTTGAGACGACGCCGACGTCCCGCGTGAGATTAGCAGCGAGAATCCACGAGTACCCCCGGTAAAGGAACTTCGCCCGTTTATTTCGCCGTCCCCCGAGTAGAGAGAGAGACGATGCGAATCAATTAATCGCTCCATTACGAGGCCGACAAGATGACAGAGAGGCTGTTTTCCCTCGTCTATGATCGCCGTGATGTAGAAGGAAAGTGTGTCAAAGAAGATTGCGAAGTGCCGCTACAAAGAAGTAGCGTGGGGAAGTGTTAGTGTCGCAAAGAGGACCGCGCATTGACGTCACGCAGCCGTTTAGAGGACTACGGTAAACGTCGCTGGAACGTCTAGAACGTCGAGATGGTATAGTATCCTACTGTTAATTTTCTATATGTGTGAGTGATCATCTACCCAAGCCTCCAAAGATCGGCCGTCGGACGAACAGATACCAGTATTTAAAATTAAAAGTCGCGAAGGTATTAATTATAATTATTTCTCGCCAGCATCATTTAAATTTCACAATTGCTAATTAGGAAGATCGATTCACAGCATACTGTTGTTTTTCCACGCTCTGCGCCGAACTGTTGAGTAATATTTTTTGTTTATGTCACCTTATATGCTTTACTCGGTAATATTTGATTAAAACTGCATAAATCGTGTATCTATTGCAGAAATCATCCCTCAAGTTTGCTAAGTGAGGAAGTAAATTAACTGCGTGCTATTTTTAATATATATTCATACATAAGTGTCTTCATTTTTTCTGTAAACATGTATGCCTTGCAGTTGATATCTATGTTGCACGAGTTGCGTGCCCTGCCTAATGTTACTGAAGTTCCAAGGCGCATTAGTAATAATTTAAACAATAATTATTTAAATGTTTTGGTAAATTGCAAGAATAAAAGGTTTACGTGTCATGCCCGTTGGCAGAATGTATTGAGCACGCGCAGATGAAAGTTTAGTATCTTTAATTCTAAGCAAATTAACGTCTTCGGGCGCAGTTTAATATTCATAAGAAAAACTAAATATTGCATGGTGTCTAAAAAAGGGCCAATGTATTTATGTTAATGTAATTATTCCCCTGCGGTATGAGAGAGTGTGTGAATGCTTGAATGATAGTGAGGGGTTGTGTAATCTGTCTATTTTTGTGTGTTATATAATACATTTTTGTTATCTAGGTTTGACTATGATTTGTGTTTAAACATATAGTATACTTATCCTCATAACTGGTGGTATTTATATTTTAGTTCAACGTTAAGTCAGCAAAGCATTTCTGCTGGCTAACATCAATTATTATTATTATTGATTATTATTATTATTATTCAACGTCACTTTATGCACGAGTCGGCTATTCGTCGGGGGTAAAAACCGATCCGGTCACACGTACCCTGGAATCAAAACCGTTAGCTGGGCCCGACACCTAGGAAGGGGACTTCGGTCTCCGGACTAAGTGTCAAACATAGGTCATGTATAAAGGTCCCGGTGAGATCATAGGACATTATTTTTGAGCTTTGTTTTCTATTAGAACATACTGCTTTGAGCTGTGTTTTTACAGAGCACATTTCTGAAACATGGGTAAAATACAAGAACGCTGAAGAACACTGAAATTATCACAGAAAATACAATGAAATCAGTGCTGGTAAACACAAATAAATACGTTGTGAAAAAACACCAGGAACTTCCAGTGAAATATACGTACGAAGAACAGTTCCGCTACTCATTTTGTATTACGGCATCGAATAATTTGTGCCCATCTGCTAGCCACAGTAACAAAGATGTAGCACTTTCAGAATACTTTACAATTTTTTCAGTCCTCCTTCAACCTCCCATTGTCGTCGTCCATAATCTGGCGCAGCTCAGCTTTTAACAATGGAACGATCTCTTGGGCTTCGGGGCGACGGCGGACGTAGCAGTGATGCGTGTGGCAACGCTCTGTGGAAGTGTCGCGCGAGGAGACAAGTTAATCTGAATCGAGTATCACTTGACATTAATCTCGGCGTGTACCTTTTTGTCCCTTGACTGGGTTTAGATTTCTCGGCCTGTCCGACGGGCGACTTTGTCAGGCTCCATTTTTGTGGTCAAGATGTTCGAGATCTGATGGGAGGAGGGGATGCCGCTGTGACACTAACACGCTCCCTTTTTTTTTGCGCCATTGTCCACGTTCTCCGTTGAGATGTCATTCTTGTCCCTTTCCTTTATTGTCAGGAGGGCCGCGGCTGAAGGCGTGCCAGGGCTTTTAATTCATTGTGCACTTAATGCCCTTTGAATTATCACGCTGTTGAAGACGACAACGAAAACTTGTACGCTTGAGAACCTTTTGGCCAGTTTGAATATATCAAATATTTGCCAGATGGCGGAATGTGTAAAAACTTTTGGTTGTCAAGCCGTATACGCCCTGATATCACGTTTGGGTACGATTTGTTGAACAAATCCCCATCTTGTAAGAACGTCCACCTTCAAGCAAATCGAACATCTTGGAACATAAGCCGTGGAAAGGTCACGTATGTTTTGCTCTGTATCTGCACGGTTATGCTCATTTGACCATTTCCATCTTTGGAATTTTGATGTCTTCCATTTTGCAGGAGTTTTATGATGTGGAAATACCATAGAAGCATGACCTTAATACTTGTCGGCATCGGTGGAAATCGGTTAGAGTATCGGTTTAAAATGGTATCGGCTCTATCTATCTGTCTATCCATCCACCTCTGTCTCTTCTTGCTGACATCCGCGGCGGAGTAGTTATCACAGCTCGCTACGACGCCAGGGGCCCCGGATTCGAATCCCGGTATGAATGTCCCTTCATCACACCATCACTCATCCCCATCTTTGCGATTAGCCAAAAGTAGCAGAAATGCGAAGTAAAATGAACTAAATCGATCGATCTACGTCTCCTTCCCTATCTCCTAACTATATATTTGTCTGTTCCTTTTCTCTCTCTTTCTCTCTCTCTGTGCTATCTTTCTTCCTCCCTCCAACTCTCTCCGTCCGTTTCCCCTATTTTCTACTTGTATCTACCTCTGTCTGTTGTGCTCTCCTCCCTCCTTCCCTCTTTCTGCTGTCACTCTCTCTTTCCCCGTTTCTCCCCCTTTCTCTCTGATGTCAGTTTCCCTCTGTCCTTCTCTCCATCCCCATTCCCGCTCTCTCTATGTATCTATCTCTGTATATGCGAGTGTGTATGTGTCCCCATGTCCGATTCTCTCTCTCTCTCATTCACTCTGTATGGCATTGCTGTACACGTCTTGAGCCAGGTGATATTATCTTCACTTCCAAACGAAATCCCACTGCGTTTGTGCGAAGGACAGCCAATAACCTACACTTGCCAATGATTGCCGGGGCAGGTTCTTTTGCTGACCAATGGCCCCTTTATTGTTGTTATTACCCGCCGATTTATGGCGATTTGTTAATCACGTGATATTCTTACGCAACCCAAACAATATAATTACGTTTTCCATCCTTTTTTGTTGGCATTCTTTTCCTCGGTGTGTCTTTATTTTTATGCGGCCACATTACGAAAGGACATAATCAGCTTCCCGGCTGTAAATTGTCTTTTATGTCTTCACTACGAGGAAGATTGTTTCCATCACTGTTGCAGCAGCCTTGGGTTGGGCAAAACGCCGAGTGTGTTGAAAGGAGGAAGGAATAAGTCTAACCTTCTGTTGCACGTTATTTACGTACTTTCCATGCATTTTTTTCTCGGCTTGATTTCTGTATTTTGCTTTCGGCTTGCTTTTAGAATATATTTCCTTATGCTTTTGAGCTCTCCCCGCGAAAAATACATCCTTGTGCATCCGTAACATTGTAAAAAATACACTCCTCACAAAACGTTTGGAATATTGTTATATTGGGCAGTGGATAGTAGGCAGGGCCTTGGATTTCAACAACACGTGGTGTCTATCTGTCTGCTAGATGTTCTTGTGTTTTCTCCGACATATGCCACCGTGCCTTTCACCCATTGCCTAATACAACAACAATATTCCAAATCAAACTTTAATGCTTAATATAAGAATATTTCAAAATTTTGTGCCTAATATAACAATGCTCCAAACTTTTTGTGCCTAATATAAAAATATTCCAAACTTTTGTGCCTAACATAAAAATGTCCCACACTTCTGTGCCTAACATAAAAATATTCCAAACTTTTGTGCCTAATATAAAAGTATTCCAAACTTTTGTGCCTAATATAAAAATATTCCAAACTTTTGTGCCTAATATAAAAATATTCCAAACTTTTGTGCCTAATATAAAAATATTCCAAACTTTTGTGCCTAATATAAAAATATTCCACACTTTTGTGCCTAATATAAAAATATTCCAAACTTTTTGTGCCTAATACTAGTATAACAATATTCCAAACTTTATGTGAGGACTGTATTTCTTTATGGATTCACGCAACCCGTAGAACATATTTCCTTGCAAATTCAAGCAATCTGTAGGAATCTGTGCATTCGAGCAACCTGAAGGACATATGTATTTTTTTTTACGTGTGGTAATTAGGTCATGATTGGTTTGGAGTCATATATATTTTATTCCCAATTTAATTAATAAACCTTAACTTCACATATGGCAATAACAAACCTCGGTAACTATCGTTCGAGGTTAAAATATAGTGTTACCCAAAGTGCACTACACAACCAGGTGAAATAACCACATACATAACACATAGAAACAAGGGTTTACCTCAATCTTCGGTGTTTGTCACAAAAGTGAGATCGCCTCTCTGAACCCAAATTGTTAATGAGTGAATTTTTAATGTCCTCATGCCCATTTCGAATAGACTTTGGTTTAAATAGTGGTGTGTCAAAAAGATCCGGTATCAGATCTCGTTTTATTTGGGGTGAGAAGAAGAGATGCCCTTGTATTGCTCCTGTGCCTTCCCCAGCTTTCCTACATGCATTTTGTAGTTTTTAGTTGAGAGAGTTCCAGAAAATCATCTGTATATAGATGATTTATGGAGTCACGGTGGTCTACTCGTTAGGGTGTCTGACTGTCACACGGGAGTTCGATTCCCGGGGATTCACCCACACACAGAACCCAAAACGTGTCAATTGACATATATTTTGATTTCAATAAAACGTTTACGTGCAAAAACTGCAAATGATGCACCTTTTAGTGTGTCAAAATACACATAGGAATGTATTAAAGGGTATTTTTATGAGATGCATCGATTTGGAAGATCAGACAAGATCATTTCGAAGATAAAAAACTTTCACTTTTAATGCATCAATTGACACAGCTAAATGTGTAATTTTGATATCTTCGAAATGCATTTTAGTGCATCACACGGAACTTCATCTCATAAAAATATCCTTTAATACATTCCTATGTGTATTTTGACACACTAAAAGGTGCATCATTTGCAGTTTATGCACGTTAAAGTGTTATTGACACGTTTTGGGTTCTGGTGAGATCTAAGGTTGGAATTTCTCCGGCCTTGTTCCCGCATAAAGCGGCTCTGGGGCTCACCCAGCCTCAAATAAATAGGTACCTGGGGGTAAAGGCGGTCGGAGCGTGGTGCTGTTGGAGATGATGTGTTCACATACCCCTATATATGCCTCATGGCATGGTGCAAAGTGCACGGGGATCCTTACCTTATAGGTGATTTATAAGAACACTGTAAAGCGGTAGGATCTTAATACGGCTCTTAAGCTGTACTTAGGAGCCAAAAAACTGTAGGAAATGGAAGATTCCAAAACACACGACGTGCCCTGTGAATAAATTGAATTAGCGATTGAAAAGCATGGGAAGAAAATTCTGGAGAAATTGCTGTGCACCTGAACTTTTAATGTCTAGAAATATCTACGTGTTGTCCTCCCTCCCCATACACACGTTTGTAGACTATGCGGTAGAAATTTCTTCATTTTCATGCTTTTGTTTGCAAATCCAACTGGAACGATGCAAAATCTACAGCGGAGGAAATTTTTATTGCATCTCCCTTTGACCGCAGAACAATTTGTCGCCGCTGTAGCTGAGGGGGGAAATCTCTCTTCGATCTGACGGCCTATTGGAATGAAACAAAGTATTGATGTCAAAAAATAGGAGATAATTCCATTTGGCCTTCCCCAGCCTTGCCGACTGCGATGTGACATCCTCTCTTCTGTCTCGTGTCACATCAAGAGACAAATCGAATCATTCCGGCTTCGGTCCCCCACCCCCACCCCTTCAAAATTCCTTGACAACCCCTTACGTTTTTTCTCTTTTTCGCCTCCCCTCTTCCGCTACACCCCGTCAAATAGTAGACATCGGGATGAGGCGACTGATCTGAAAACTTGTGGCAGTCACGAAAGCTGTCATTGGCCCATTTGAAATGTTAATGTCCATGGATATAGCTCTTCAGATATAGAGGGGGGGGTACCAGTAAAGGGATCTCCCCTTTTTTTCAGTTTTTGCGCTTTTTTTCGGAGGGTGGTGGTAAGGGTGGGAGCTGAATGCATGATGTGTTTTATGATGCGTCACTTCCCGCCCCCGATGTGTCACTGTCTAACAGAATTCAGGCGACAATTGATAGACATTTGCCGGCGGTCGCTCCGTGGGTGCGTGCGGTTTAGAGCTCCCCCCCCCCCACCCTCTTTCCTCGGGCTTTTCAAAAATCAATCAAATTAGGGTACGTGCCTCCAGCACTATTATCCGAAAGCCACTGTGGCCTCATTCTTTGTCTTTTTTTTCTGCTCCGAGGAAACAATAGCTCAAAATTGCTTCCAATGTTTAACAATTTTTTTTTTTTTTTTCAGATGCAATTCGAGTTTTTCGGGTGACTCTCGCATGCTACGCAAAATATCGATGCTCACTTTTTGCGAGTCCTAAAGTCATTTCGCGTGTGGGTTTTTCGCCCATTGAATTTACGTCGCGTGTTTTCCCGCCTAGATTTAACCGCAGACTGGCGTCCTGCATGGATGACAATGAGCGAGTGGCTAAAGAAACTTCATCCCAGGGGTCCTAACTTCTTCTCTATGCCTAACTCACTTTCATAGACAGTCACACCGTGTAATAAGTAGAGTGAGATTACTTTCGTAACATCTCTGACTGTTTTGGATTGGTAGCTTTGGAGCGAGTCATAAGTCCCGGAGCAGCCAATCAACAAACGAGCCGCTGGCGTCATCTCTACCCAGCACCTATCGCTATCCTTGTTGCACGCGCTCTGAACTGTTGGTAGGCTCACTAACTGGACTCGCGCGGTCAGCTGGAGTTGTTATGAAAATAATCTGACTTTACCTATTCAGTTCTTCCTTGAAATTGTTAAAGATAACCAAGGCGCCCTGATTTCAAATTATCCAAATACTGTCTGTTTGGAAAGCAGCGGATAGGGCTAATCCGGATACCTTTGTATGAATAACATATTGGATAACGCTATTGCATTGCGATATAGGGGTACTAGGTTCGATTCCCGGTGGGCGCACATTTCACAGTAGTTCGAATTCCTTTTTAAACCATGGGTCTAATTCCGATTAGGCCATCTCAACATTAAGTTATATTTATACAAATCTTGCAGTTAATTTGAATAACCCCGGTGGCTTATGATATTGACTGGCAGATTCACCACCATTGAGGTTCACGAGATCAAGTCCCGCCCTGAACGTGGGGTTTACTTTGTGAGTTTCCCTTCATCGATTTAATCTAACCACCATTCATCTTCGTCGCCGTGGTTTACCAAACGTGTCAAGAAAGCGGCGCAAAGTAAGTAAATTGCAAATTGAATAGTGGATACTGAACTTGAAATACCAACAGTCCTTGAAGGGCAAAGGCCTGCAAAGCTGTTTTTCGTAGGGTGTATGGTCAAGACATCGAGGCTTTCAACACCTATGATGTACGGATGAAAATTTTCCGATTTCTGTTAAACACTAATACTCATGCCGGCACTCGAACCTGGAACCTCAAAGGAGACCTGCAACGTTTTCAGATCAAACACACACAGTACTACTCAGCGCCCCTTTCCCAAACAACTTCGGTAAATTGCTTCTGGCGACATTTCCCCTCCCCAAACATTAAGCCGTTCCCCAGTATTCATGTCCCTGTATTTTATGTCGAGTTTTGTGTGCGAAGACGATTCCAATACTCGGGAGCCAGCCTCCATGGTGCTGAGGGAACCAAATGATAGGTGTGGGCCAGAGATGTCTCAACCGCATCCGGGATAACAATTGCGGGTGACACGCCGGTAATAACAATGATGACGGCAACAATGCAAGGACCTTCGGGGCCGATGCTGTAATTTTTCGATGTGCTTTTGGCATCTGGCTTGGCTGCCTGCCATCCAGCCGTGTCCTCAGCAGGTTGGATCGGGCGACCTCCGATTGCGAGTCGTATTGGATATTGCGGTAGGCAGGAAGACTGTAATGATCGGCACCTGTGAGTTGCCATGAGTCAGGATTGAATATCGCTTTCCTTCGTGCACCTTGTAGGCATTGCATTTTGTTCTTTGTAACCTCCAGGTGTCTTCTAGAAACACCAATGTAATCATTGGAGTGTTGAAGAAGGATTTGCGGGAGTCATAACCTCTCCTTGACCCAGGTTTACTAAAAAAAAATCATCTGCAAAAAGGAAATTGACGAATATTGTTCCGACTTATACGAAAACCCGTTTTACGAAATGAACACACCGCAGGTTGTGGTTAATCCTCGTCGTTATAAAGATGTAAATAGAATCACATTGCCAGAAACATAACTTGTGGATAACTCACCAATCATGGGAACTTCCGTAGCGTAATTTGGGAGTCATCCCAAATCGCGATTTTTATCAGCATTGCCAAAAGGTAAGCACAAGCTAGCAACTCAAACAGCCATCCTAAGTCATATTCACTAATACGTTTCAAAGCTATTTCTAACATACCTAGGTATCTTGGAAACTATCTCAAATGTCCCACTCCATTTGAAAAGCCTGACAAAAACGTCCGGCGTGGATATTCTCTGTGAGTGTCCCTTCAATAATTTCATCATATCATTACTCATTTTCGCGATTAGCCAAAAGTGGCAGAAAAGCGAAGTAAAATAAACCAATCAATCAAAAACGTCCGGAGCAAACTTTTAGTAGCCAATGTTGGACCCAGCAGTGTGAGGACAAATTATGCACTGCTTACAATACTAGTAGCAACACTAGCAACAACACTGCCGAGCTCCAGTGCAGGAAAACCAAATAGAAGCGATGTTGGAATCGACACTCGATGAAATATGCTTGGCAGATCTTGGCAGATATTGGCAGAATACATTATTCTAGAAATTAAGCAGGACCGCCTTATTTTCGTATAAGTTATATTGTTCCCATCTTCAATATTGATTGAGTTGGTGTTTTAAGTCCACTTTATGCACAGTAAGGTTAATCGGGACTGGACCTACAGTTTAAAGTGAGATCCGAACCACTATGTACCTCCACCGGGTATCGAACCTGGGACCCCTTGTTACAAGGCGACGACGCTATCACTGCGCCATGGGGGAGGCTCTCCCAGCTTCAATAAAATGATAGTTTGGCGTTTGGGAATTATAAGCACGGTGCATGCATGTATATGAACATGGCCATTCTGCATAGTCAAATTGTAACGAATATGCTTGCAGATTGATGGGAACTTCCCTCGGGTGAGACACGCCGTTTATTCAATGCAGGAGCAGAACACGCGACGTGGACTCCATTAGCAGAGGAAAATCAAATCTTCCCAGCTACATCGATTGCGCACTGAGAAGGTTTTTGGTGGGGGGAGAGGGGTTAGCATGAATCGCATTTAGGATACTTGAGGGGGTCAGCGTTTTGGTGGAGGGAAGGGTGGGTGTTGCGGGGCGAGATGATGAGAAAACGAAGTTCCAGCCCATAATCGCCTTCACTCTCTCCCGCTCCGGGGAAATGAGGGAATCCCCGGGGACTACGGGGGATGATTGGAGCGGGTTGTTTGGGTTGGGTAATGCCGGAGAGTTCAACCGTAGATACAGGACGGCAACCTCCGGAAAACGCGTCTTCGAAAATTGGGGTAGAAAACACGGTCGTAATTGCAAAACAGTGTCTCCCGGCCGGCCGTAACAAGAAGCCGAGGGTTTTTTCTTGCAATATGGCTCTGGATTCTCCAGAAAATGTTCGCTGGAGCGTGCCAAAAGGCGACCGTCCACTGGCTACGCTCTCCAGATTAAAACCATCCAGTCTCTTCAAATGAGTCATATTAACCTCTCCCTCCCGCTAACCCCCAGCATTTTCAATATGCACCACGGATAACCGCGCTTTTACCCTACCTGACCCCCTTCTTTCTGCAAACTCCGCGGGAAGGAGTCGGTAGGGGGGAGGTAATTTTAGAGAGGGAGGAGGGACGCTGATGAGGATAAAAACTGGAGATGAGTGAAGGGTGGATGGTTAGATCTGCTCTTGTCCAGCCAATAATGCGAAGAGTGACCCTAGGGCGGTGCAAAGACTGCTGGGAAACAAGGCAGTGGCGAAAAATAAATCCTTGGCTTAGCAGCAGTGTTGGGGTTTTCCAATATCAGATCATTAGAGTTTCGTTTTGCTAATTTTTTAAATAGGATTCCCGAAAATTAAAATTAGTCGATTCTAAAGTTCTTCTGTAGCTATTCAGCTGTCAAATCGGCAGGACTCAAGTAACCCATTGAGTCAGTAAGTTCCTTCTATTCTTCAACGGGTAGTAGCCCTCGGCTTGCTCCGAGTTGACAACCGATTACCATTCAACGTGTATCTCTTGCAGGATATAATGAGGTTCATGCAGCGAAAAGAAAACTAGATATGCAGAAAGGTCCTGTGAAGGGCTTGAGGCTTTTCAGGGAACAATGTTCACCTCACCACAGACTTCGGTGTCGAAGTTCCAAACGTGGTGTAGAGACTAGAAGGTTTAGGGGAGTGCGTTCCTGGTATTTGAGAATAAAACTGGGACAGTTAATAAACCTTTTAGTCTCATCCCCATGTTTTGAGCTTCGATGATCTATTTTATTACTAGTAAATCAACATATCTTTCCTTGATAAGTGTCGTCTGGATATATTCATAACATTGTACCACATGGAATGTTTTTAGGTAAACATATATTACGTACAGATTGTATTGAATCTCATTTTACGTGGGGAAGTTTGTCAGAGCATATTGAGTTCTCTTGACTTCTGTTACTGTTTCCAGGTTCTTATCATACCCCGCCATCTGTCGCTAAACTGGACATCTATCCATTTCCTTTGCAAAACCCCTTCTTCGTGTCTATTTTCTCCCTTTGATACACTGAATTCCTGACAATTCTTCGATTTGCAGTCTTGTTTGTTGAGTTTTAGCTTCTCAATCCAAAAATTAGTGTTATTTCGTGACCAAAAACCTGGATCTTTTCCCAATCAATGATTTCATGTTTCTGGTTGCGTTATGCATAGATCCAATATGTTTTAGAATTTAAAGGATGTAAGAATTTAGAACCAGGATAAAGTAAGGCATGTAATATCATATGACAGGAAAGCATATTCAGCAATAAATCTTATACAGAGGAGAAAATGCTTAATTTTGAGAGTGTGAACAGGTCGGTTTTGAGAGATTTGTGGAAGTTTCCCTTGCCTTCCACGAACGGTTATCAACCCGAACATATCCCATGCTCCGGTAAGTACTGCCTCCGCGTTTTGTCTTCGGGCTCTCCGATCCGGTGGCAGAAATTCCGGCCCATCGATCTGCACCGGAAAACGGAAATGGACATCTGAACAGACAAGGTGCTGCATCAAGTTGATAAACTTATCGCGCCGCCCGCGTGCCTCCGGGGGATCCGAAGCGTCCTATTTATCTCCGCAATGTCCAGTTCCCATCACATGCCAGCTGGGGCCAATGACGACCGTTCTTGATGCGGGAAGGAAGTTGTGGTTGCCGGGCAAGACGTTTGACGGTGCGCGCCGTCCAGGGCATCATATAATGAAAGAACAATATTTGCTCTACGTGCCTGGTTTCCAAATATTCTTCCTTCTGCCATAACCCAAGCCTTAAAGAGACCACCGTGGTTTGGAGTCATCTAAATCCAAGTCAACTCCTCTAATTCGGTTTACCTTATTTATACCTTTGGTTCTTATTTTCTTATTTCGGTGGTGCAAAGAGCATACATTATCTAGGACAGGGGTTCCCAAACTTTTTCGTTTCGCGGTGCCCTTAGAGTTTCAAGATATTTCACTGGCGCCCGAGTAAGAACGTAGGCCCATCTAACACTTGCAACGCTGTTAGTGTGGTTAGGTTGCTTGCCTTAAGTTAAAAAATAAACACATAGTTGGAACAATCATATCCATATCCAATAAATATTGAAATATTTCGCGGCGCCCCTATAAGCTAGCCAGGGCGCCGCTGCGCACATTTTGGGAACCACTGATCTAGGATCAAAATTGAAAAAAATCCCGTTCTCGTCCCAATGGAGACAGATCGCGATTTCATTTCGATAGAAGTCTAGCGCTTCTTCTCCAGGTATCAACCTTCCGCCGCTTTTTCTTTGTTCCCCGAATGATTTCAACGCTTGCTCTGGAAAAAAAAGGAAGGTCTGTTTCATGTGGCCGCCAGGAGTCTGGAACCACGCTGCGCTCGCTGGAAGATCCTCCAGGTCATTATAGGCCCTGGAATCACCTGCGAGCTGCGTGTGCCACGACCATGTTTCTTCGCCGCTGTCCGACCTGCATTGCGACGTCGCAGGACGGAATCCCCCGGACACAGGGCGTAAATCACGCCCCGTCGGCCAGCTGGCTCCAGGATCATCATCCCAGCTTGATCCGTTCGCCAGAAGGTGTCCCTCCCCATGTTGTTTGAGGAGACCTTCCAGCCGTGCCCAGAACAAAAGGGAAGATGGGGGGCGGGGGGTTGCTCCTCACGCAGACAACGTTATCATAGGTGTGCCTCCTGGAATTGGACTTCCCATCGGCAAATTTTGCTTCATACTATCAAGTCTTGTTCCAACGATAATCGAACCCGGGACTGCTTTATTGCAAGACATAGAGTTCGCGAGGTCCAAAATTGTTTATTGAAGTGTTCAGCTGCTGCTGCTACCGGCTCCTAACCTTCACTTTCATTTGTAGTTTGGTTGCCTGTCGAATGCAGTGGAATGAAATAGCGGAAATGTGCGACGTTTGGTAACGAACGGATACAGAGATGAAGCATTATATTACTTAGATTCATACTTTTGGTACTGCTTCTTTGAAATCTACTAACACAGCTGCTTTCCTTTTGGTATATCACCATTTCTCTTTCTCAGCCGTGCTCCCAACACTGCTCTTGGCGTTCGTGCGGAGTACTTAGCACACGTACTACAACGCCAGGGGGCCCCAGGTACGAATCTAGGGCTAGGTATGGGTGTTCTTTGTGAGTGTCCCTTCATCGATTTCACCACTCATCCTCATCGTCGCGATTAGCCAAAAGTGGGAGAAAAGCGAGTCGAAATATAAAAATCAAATCTATGATTAGCACCGTTGCTTCCGTCGTTGATATTAACGCTACTTTTGTCGCAATTGGCACCGCTGCTTTCGTCGTTGTTAGCACCGCTGTCTTCGTCGTTATTAGCACCTCTGCCTTCGTGGTTACTAGCACCGCTATTTTCGTCGTTATTATACGGCTGCTTTCGTTATTATTAGCACCGCTGCCTTCGTCGTTATTATCAACGCTGCCTTCGTCGTTATTAGCACCACTGCTTTCGTCGTTACTAGCACCGCTTCTTTCGTCGCTGTTGCACGGCTGCTTTCGTCATGGTTAGCACCGTTATGCTTTCGACATTGCCAGCAACACAGCTTTTCATGCTTGCTAGCACCGTGCTTTCTGGCGTAAGGTATTGAGAGAGGGGGACGTTGAGTAGTGCGCCCAGAACATCACAATGCGCCATTATTTATTGCCCTCAAAACAAGAACAACTGACCGCTTACGCTAAGTGGACGATAAAAAAAAAAAAGTGAAGAATCGTGACTCCACAAACTGGCCGCCAAATGACACGGAATGGAGTTTCGAAAGGGCGTGGTTGCGGACCATCGTGAGTTCGTATCTGTCAGAACGTGATGGTCAAATGCCCTCATGTAAATTTCTTGTCAGTTAACCGGGTATGGAGTAATATGTTTCCCTCGAACTTAACTAATTTCCTCCCCACCCGATTCTTTCTTAAATCGAAATCGTTCCTCTGCGGCTTCCGTGTTTGCGGTGCGATGTTACTTTCCCCTTGTCCCTAACCATATTTTTTTTTGGAGGATTTGCAGTCCGATCTCGAACGTGCCTTCGTTGCTGATGAAAGATAAATATGACCTCTGCGTCCTTTTGGAAATTTTGATGCTGGGAAATTGAATTAGTGTAGTTCTTTCTCAAATATAATATGTGACATAAAGGTGGTGGTTGTAGATATGAATTATGGCGTCGGGAATTGTTGGGACTAGGAATTAAACGTAAATTATGCGCGATACACACACACACGCACACACACACACACACACACACACACACACACACACACACACATATATATATACACATAAATCAGTGACGTATACTGAGTCCAAGACCTGGACTATCTCACTATGACACGTGGTCTCCTAGGCTATGTAGGAAAGAAGAAGTTTAGGCTCGCGTAAACCCCCGGTATAAGTGGTTAGACACACCCATTTTGCTCGTTTTTGACGTCTTCAAAGAAGCTACGTTGCCATATCAACGGCAGTCAGGTTGCAAACTTCTAAGAATTTAGGTTGCCAACTTCTAAGAATTCAGGTTGCCAACTTAAGAATCGTCATTATCTTCTTATAGAAATTAGATTTATTCACAGTTTCAAATATATTTTTCTTTTGTATTTTACTAAGTCAGTCTTCGCAGATAGCTTAGCTAGCCATGCTCCTGATATATATATATATATAGGGAGGGGAGTCTTTTGCCTTTCCCTGCCTTGCTCTTGCCCGACTTCTTAAGCATTAGCGGCGAACCAAAGGGGAGCCGGCTAGGTAACTACCCTCGACATGTTTAGTAAATAATCAAACAGTTCCCGCAAAGCTTTGGCCACCAGGGACCCTTCCCTGTCTCCGGATCTCCCTCACGTGGATCCTCTCCATCCTTCTAACGTCCCTCAGGAGATTCGTCTCCTTCCAAGACTGAGAGAGCGTAGAGAATATGTTTGTGTGTGTTCGTGCGGGAACGTATAGAAATGCATGTCGGCCACAGTAGCGAATTCTAGCAATATTTTTCATCGGAGGAAAGCTGCACAGTGGTCGAATCTGTGCGGAGCGTTGCCAATAATGTGCGGTCTCCTGTGGTCCAGCCGTAAATATCATTAATGAAACTTTTATTATCTTACGAGAGCAGTTGTTTTCCTTCGTTTTGTTCTAAAGACTAATCGGAACTGAACATACAGTTTAAAGTTGGATCCGAAACACATGTGTTCCTTCACCGAGTATCGAACCGAGTACCCCTTGATTACAAGGCGAGGGCGTTATCACTTCGCCATCGGGGAGGCGCTCGTGAGAGCAATGCTCAACTGATTTATTTTGTCAGTACTCCTCGTGGGATCAAGCTCTCTACTTTTGAAAAGTATATCTGCTCTCATCGTTGTTAGCACGCCTGCATTAGTCGCTGCTAGCAAGGCTGCTTTCGAAGTTGCTTCTGATTTTCTAGGTTTGACCAAATTCTCTATCTTCAAAATACTCTTCAATACACTCGCCACACCATCTTGTGTCAGATCATTAGATCCCGTGGGTCCTTTTCATTGTGGAGAAGATTATCGTAATCTGGCCATTTCCAGTCCTTTCTTTTGTTTTTAATTCATGTTCTCACTCACAATACTACACGTGACAATCCAACGAGAATTCATCAACATTTCTGAAACTCAGTCTATTTCGCTACACTTTTTCACACCAGATGCAGTGTCGGGCTGGTGCACACAGAACCCAAATTGTGTCAATTGACACATATATTTTGATTTCAATAACACGTTAACGTGCATAAACTGCGAATGATGCACCTTTTAGTGTGTCAAAATACACATAGTAATGTATTAAAGGGTATTTTTATGAGATGAAGTTCCGTGTGATGCACTAAAATGCATCAATTGGGAAGATCAGACAAGATCATTTAAAAGATAACAACATTACACATTTAGCTGTGTCAATTGATGCATTAAAAGTGAAAGTTTGTTATCTTCGAAATGATCTTGTCTGATCTTCCCAATTGATGCATTTTAGTGCATCACACGGAACTTCATCTCATAAAAATACCCTTTAATACATTACTATGTGTATTTTGACACACTAAAAGGTGCATCATTCGCAGTTTATGCACGTTAACGTGTTATTGAAATCAAAATATATATGTGTCAATTGACACGTTTTGGGTTCTGTGTGTGGAAGGAAATTGCGTTCAACCAACAGATAGCGGTGTTCAAGTTCAAAAGATTCAACAAATGCCTGTCTGCTGCTTTAAACGTTCATGTGATTAGTTAGCATGCGCCACGTGACCATACCCCACACACTACACCGCTCCATAACGTAGTCCAAACGGTGCAGATACCAAATACACTACTTGACATCAAATCAGCGAAGTAGACGAGTAGGTGTTGCACCGTGTAACCAAAACCGCGTGAGTGCAGATAGAGTCGAAAGGTGGAGCGAACTAGACGGGGCTTTTTACTCTGCTATGGAACATATTAGTGTGACGTCATGAGTCCAAACAAAACTACCACATGTTTTTTTCCTATCCCGAGCCATTGAAATTTCCATCGGAAGGGTTAACTTTATTAATTGTGACAGCAGTTATGAAGCAAAATTGTGACGCGTATCCTACAACAATGTAATGATGAGATTTCGGAGAATACGTCTATATAACACGTACCTTACAGATGAGAATGTAAAGAATAAATGGAGTAGGAAATCGAGTAAAGCGAAAGCTCCTAACGACGTCCTATCCGGAATCGTAGCCAATGGGCTCCACCTCTCCAGTCACGTGAGGCTGCTGGTTTCCCATCATCCATAGCGGCATCGTGATAACTTGAGATCGGGTGAACTTCGGGCCTGCTTCGGCTGTCCTCGGAACTGGAATGTGTAGATTTTGTATAAAAATGCATGATTCTCTTACTCCGGTTATTCTCTATCTTATTCTCTTTAATGTATGTATTATATATAGACATATTCTCCAAAATCTCATCTTTACATTGATGTACGATACACATCACAATTTTGTTTCATAACTGCTGTCAGAATAATTAAAGCTAACCCTTCCGATGGAAATTTCAATGGCTAGGGATAGGAAGAAAACAAGTTTTCACGTTGTTTAGACTCAACACGTGCTCCGTCGTCTGCTGTAACGTCACCACTACAGATCCACCAAGACATTTGAAACCCTGGCTTGGAGGCAGTGGCTAGGCTAAGTTACGGGGAAGCCTGTAGTTCGCGTATTTTCCGAGGTTTCAGAAAGCTTGGTGGATCTATAATACGGTCCATTCCGAATTCATGATTTGAATTGTGAACTCATGACTGTTTGAATGAAAAACAACAGAGAAACAACATAATCACAGTTGGACAAGATGACATTGGTAAGTTGAAGCCTCAACGCAGAGGGATAAATAGATGTTCGTGTTTTGACGAGGTTGATGAATACAGCAATTCTACACACAGAAACCAAGAGTCTTCAGACAGGGCAGCACCCATCTGCCCCTAACTTTTAGAACTCCCCCCGAAAGAAAGAAAAAAGGTCCCTCTGAGCGCCTGTCCGAACTGGATCAGCCGTTTTGACCTCTTGGTCAACATCTGCTCCATCAGTCGGGCCGGAGAGAAAATTACAGGGATGCGGTTCTTTCCAAAACGGGACCCCAGGAATATATACATCAACCACCTCCTCGCACTCAGAAGAAAAAAAATTATAGATGCTTCAAACGAAGTGGAGTAATCAACCGTTTCACCTCCCCAGGAAGAGATGAGGCTGAAAATTGGGTGTGGACAGCATTTCAGAAACTCGTTGAATGCTCCATTCCCCAGGTTGGTCGTCCCTTCATTAATGACTCGACATGTGTGAGAAACTAGTGTTTCAAATAGCATTTCCAGAATAAGGCCAATATATCGATTTCAGGAAAATTACTTCTGTTTCAGAATTCCCCAGGAGCTTTCAGTAGAATTTTCGTGGGGGATTTGGTATTTTCTAACTCCTACTTTATGTAAGTTAGAAAGTTTATCTGTTGTGACACACACCTATATTTTCGCACGAATACTAGAGCACAATGTTAAATCAGTTGCAAATGAACTAAATGTCTGAAATAAGTCGCTTCCAACACAGTTCCTACCCTGTAATAAATAATGATAATGAAGACTTCCATAAAACAAGAGGCCGAGTGGCCGTAAAGTGTTTTCGCTACATCTTTCTTTGTCGTATAAGTTGGTAGTTTATGTGTATTTATGTATTACTTCAAACTTTGTGGGTGGGTATGTTCTGTCATCCTCAGTTTTTGTATTTTTCCACTCCCCCCCCCCTTTGTAAGCATTACTTTGCACAGGAAGAATTGTTTCTTTGGTGAACAAACAGCAAATAATTTAGTGAATTTTCCATCTAATGGTCGATCTCTGACTTTTCCCCCCCGTTAACATTCAACCTACCTAGCGTTATATTGTTTACGGTTATCAAAAACTTTAAACAAACTATTTTTGGTTAATTCAGACATTAACCAAAGGATAGTGTAAAAATATGGTAGTCTCCTTTCCCACATGTAGAGTGAGAAATTTCAAGTTCAAAAATAGCTTAAACCATAACATTCTCTTCCCTGTATGAGGCGGTGCTTTGCTGTGCAGTAGGAAGTAATGCCGTTAATATCAACACGCTGGTCCTCTAATGAGGAATAACACAGGTTCAACCGACTGAACTACACGATTGAGTAAATGACCCTCACGGTGTGAGGGGAAAAAATGCTGTTTTGGAAATTGAGGTTCTGATCCAAATGACGCGTTGTCCGCATTTTGCACGCTGGACCGTGAAAGGCTCCCGTAACCGAACCTCGTTCCCTTACATCGTCGCACGAAATTACAGGAATCAGCGACGGCTAAAACCCTTCCGTACAACACTTCGGCGCAGGAAGCCGAATCGTGGTCGTTGATCGCGAGTGTTTGTGGGGACACGTAGCTCGGGGCCTCGGAAGATGCAGTGAGATAGACCGGCGAGCGAGGAAAGGCCATTACCGAGTTCCGTGACCTGGAACTGCCCAGCCTTACAGGAACTATTGATCCGGGGGAGGGGGTGGGCAATTTTTCGGAAAGGCGGGCCAAGTAGCACTCACGAGGAATCTCATATTCAGTGGAGGGCACCAACGGGAGATGGAAGCAGGAGATGCCGTCAAATTGGGTGGAAGGGTTCCTGGATGCGTTCGGGTCATTACGAACTGTCTCCCGGCCACGAATCCTCTCCTGCTAGACGCCGAGGTGATGTTACTGAACGCTGCGGACAAGAACAAGATGGATGTTGTTTGCTATGGATATTACAGAGCGTACTTAGAAAATCCCGGGTTCGATTTCTATGAGGGAATCAGAATTTTAGCAGCAGTCAGATTTTGGGCCATAAATATCATAAAGTACTCATCTAGCTAGAGTCTTTAAGATGGGATAAGAACGAGAAAATGCTGAAACACTAGAAATTATATAAACGAATGTATATCCCAGCCACGATATCTCCCGGCCTCCATTCACAGTAGAACGGGTATTTTCACCAAATCCTGTTTCCTTGCTGGCCGCTTCGGAGAGGAGGTATTCTAAGGTTGCCGCGGTAGGCATAATTCTCTGTTTGACCTCAAGTTTCTTCGCAGGTAAACGTGGCAACAGCGGGTCACTGCCATGAAGGCAGTCCCGCCCAGGTTCTTAACTTGGCCGGTCAGTTCCTTAATATTTGACGTGTAACTTGTAGTGCTGATGTGTTTTGTTAACAGATTCATGTAATTTCACGTTGTGGTTGTATTTCAAGTTTTCATGTTTTACGTCGCTTTTCTATATTTACGGCTCCCACCTCAAAATGGTTAGCGCTCTCGCCTTTGGTGCGAGCTGTCCCGTGTTCAATTCCCGACCGGAGTCCCCAAATTTCGATGTTGACCCAGGATCGTGAGGAGAGCTTCTTGAAAAGATGTTGCGTGGCCCGTTCTCGAAAGACACAAAACAGCTGACCACACGTCACCCAGGATGACAATGACAGGGCAGTTACTGGCCCCTAGTTAGTTGTTACACCATGACGTTTAGTTTAGTTTCTACCCATTTCGCTAATCGTGACGATGATAATGTATGATAAATAAAATAAAATCGATAATTGAACCCACACCCATGCGGGAATCGTACTCTGGAAAGGGGGGGGGGGGCAGACTTTAACACAGTTCGATTCGTTGAACGATTTTCACTGAAAAAATCGTTTACTACGGTTGTCCAGGGCGTTGAGTGTTCGACCCTCTACTGTTCTGGATTCCAAGTCCGGACCAAGTCATGGCTGGTCGTTCGTGATTCTTTCTTTCTTCCATCTTCATCGCTACGATTAATCCAAATATGTATATAAATGGCATAGATAAACCTTAGCAGTGCGATACTAATGGGTGTACTTTATTGTTGAATGTTGAATTGGTGTTTTAAGTCCACTTTATGCACAGTAAGGTTAATCGGGACTGGACCTACAGTTTAAAGTGGGATCCGAACCACTATGTGCCTCCAGCGAGGTGTACTTTATTGTTCACAACTTAAGAATGAAAGGGTCCATCATGACTAGCGTCACACACGCACACAAATACTTTCGTTTGGTTCATTGTTTTGTATGATTTCAAATCGTCCACGATTTGGATATAGTGAAGACAGTATCTGGGGATCTTTGAATATGGAAGAACAAATCAAGAGTGCTTAGCAACAAGTTGGGCATTAAAAGGTCGGTAGAAATTTAGCTAACATTATTTTGTTCATATCATAGCAGTTTGTTACCTGCCTCTCATTATAAAAATAATCTCGTGACGTATTTTTGTTCTTTATGAAGCTTTTCTTGCACTTTTAGATAAACTTGACGGTGATGACATGATAATTATGAAGGGACTGGCCAGGACTCGAACCTCAATACCGAGATTATGACTCGAATGCTCAACGTTCTCGGGCATCGAAGCTTTTATCTCGCTATATAAAGTACCCTCTTGTCTATTAGTTCATCATCGGGAAGCAATTGTTCTTCTCCAGTATCTCTCTCGATTTAAATGTTCTACAAATGTTCTCCCGATTTGGGACAAAAGAGTTATTTCGCTGCTTCTGTGGTGTATCTTCTCGTCATGAAAGCTTTGAGAAAACACAGCGTAACGGCGGATAAAGCCGACGCAGCGACGCGTCTGCCATCTAGCGACGGGCAGCGGAAGCTCTTGGTCAATGACCGGTTTGCATCTGCAACTGGAGGCTGTCGATAATCAATTTCCCTCCGATGATGCACATCACCCACAGTTTTTTTTGGAAGGGGAATGGGGGGGGGGAGCGAGACAAGGATTGAAATACCCCATGGGCGTGCAGGTGTTGTGGGAACAAGGCAATTAAGTTACTAACATTTTTTCCCACCACCGACACAGATTCATTTCTTCCCCGCAACACATCGTTGAGTGACACGGGTCAATTTAACCGTTCCTGCTTAATTTAAATGTCTCTGTGGCCCTCATTTGAAAGCCGTAAAATGGCAGGCATTTACTTTAGAAAGGTTTGAGAAGATAATCTGTAATCCGGACGTTTCCATTGATAGTCCCTCGTCAGTTTCAGCACGTGCGAACGCTGTCAAAAATTACAGTTAGGCTAATCGGTACTGGACGTACAGTTTAGAATGAGCTCTTAACTTGCGAGAAATGTGCCTCGTCCTTGGAATCCAACTCGGTACTCCTTGATTTGAAGGCTACAGTTGTTTTAGGGTGAGTACACTGTAACGTCAATCAGATTTTACCTGTAATTGAATTTTAATGAAAAGCTATATTTTCAGTATCGTAGGCAACAGGCAAGCTGTTGTAATGACATAGCAGTCCATTTTTTACATTATTTTAACATTGCGTTCCATGGTGAGTGTTTGTTGGTCTCATAATCTCTTATCCCCCTCTTTTTTGATCAGCTTTCCTTAATGGGCACGCGGAATTAAGAGAGGAACGTCAAAATACAGAATCTTTAGGGAGACGGTAACACCTAACTCCTCCTACCTCTGCCCTTCATAGCTGAACACGTTGAGTACTGTATTCGCCATCGAGACTCCCAGGTTCGAGTCCTGCTGTGGACATGTCAGGATTAGCCGAAAGAGGAAGAAAGCGGTGTAACGTACGAAACTTCCTCTTTACGATGGTCGCGACGATGAAGATGTTGTATAAAAAAAAGGAGAAGTCCAGGCTGGAGCTCGAATCCAGGACATTCGGAGACTAAATTGTTGTTACCGCTAAGTTCAAGCAAAAATATCAACAATTATTGATTGCATTTTGTCGCAGCATGC
This sequence comes from Lepisma saccharinum, assembly GCF_977018435.1. Lineage (NCBI taxonomy): Eukaryota > Metazoa > Arthropoda > Insecta > Zygentoma > Lepismatidae > Lepisma > Lepisma saccharinum. Next base: position 48,831,828 of record NC_139231.1, on the reverse strand, counting down.
ATTTACCTTCGCAGGATTCTGAAGGGGACGTATGGCCTTGCAATAACCTCCATGCTCTAGAACAGGGATTCCCATTTTACGTTCGCGGCACGCTTGGGTATTTATATCTACTCCAGTAGGCTACTAATGCTATTCATTTATTGAAAGGTAATATAAGGAGCAAGCACTACAATGGAAATTACTCAAAATACTTGTTTTATTAATGTGAGACTTGCGATTGGTGCATAGAGCACAAATATGGAGCATTTCCATGTGAAATCAACCAGTGAAGAGGCACTTTTCAACTTCACATATTTTGATTCATTTCAAATTTGGCGCACTGAAAGGGCCACTTTTTAAGGTAGGAAAATATACAACTTTGCAGATCCATATCTTTTGTATTTCCGAAATTACAGTGTTGCAAACTATACGATTTTGACCATTTTTTCCAACATCTTGTTAACTTTAAATTGCAATATTTCGGCAACCAGGGCACCTATGGAAGTGATTTGGATGCCGTTGAAAAGGTCTTGAAGGGCTCTTTCACACGAGATATAGCCTGCCTATGCCAGGATAAGAAACAATTGAAGGTGCTGTAAAGAAAACTTTGGTAGCCATTTTCTCAAAAACGGGTCTCTTAATTTTTTTAAAAGAAAATTGCGTGTCAGACATGCCGGTACACAAGATTTAAAAATGGGACGGCAATGGGATCCGGAGTTATGTTAAATTTAGGTTAGGGTAGGTAATGGATGATACCAGATTTTCATAGACAAATTCCTCATATTCAAAAGTAAAAGTCTAACAGAAATCAAATACAAGATTGTTTGAATTAACGTAGCTACGAGAATATGACGTTTAAATTCCCGTTTATTAGAAATACAGGGTGACCCAAAAGTCCGGTTCCATAAGCTACTCCGTTATTAGTGCACATAGCGAAAAATGAAAAGATGGGAAAGTTGGTGGAAGTAGGCGAGTTTCAATCTAAAGTGCTTGAATTTTCAACGTAGCATGCACCTTTCAGGATGTACACTGTCCCCCACGTCCCCCTAATCAAGATGGGAGTCTCATCTCAACGTGACAGAAGAACTGTTCAACATGATTCCTCTTCGTGACACAACAAGAGAACTTTCAAGAAAGTGAAGGCTGTTTTGCAAAGATACTGTCTTTCTTTATCTTAGTTTCGGTCATTTTCCAACTTGTCAGGAATACCACCTGTCGCTTTGTAAACCTGATTTAAGCCAATACTCGTCCAAAGTGAAAATACTACTTGATGAATTTGAAAACAGGTTTCAAGACTTCAAAGACTGCAAAGGGCAATTTTGCTTGTTCCACTGCTCCCTTTTCTTATGGTGCTGCCTGTGCAAATTTCGACCTTTAAATGGATCTCATTGAAGTACAATGACCTTCAGTATTGAAAGAGAAATATCACAAGGTTGGTGTTCCTAGATTTTTCTCATATCTCCAAGAGCAGTATCCTCGAATAAGCCATTTTTATGTTGGTATTTTAGCGATATTTGGCAGCACGTACCTTTGTGAACAGCTGTTCTCCATTATGAAAATTTTTAAAACAACCCAACGTTCAGGAATGACTGACAAAGATTTGTTATCTCCGTTCTTGAAAAAAATTATAACCAATGCATATTTGAAACAAACATATGAAATTCTATCACTGACTACAAAAAAACATCTGTTTTTTTTTTATTTCAATTAAATATAAAAGTATTATACTTAAAATGCTCTTCAATAAAATTACGCACACGTAATCGTGCAATTCCCCAATGTTTTTTGTATCCCTTCCGGTTGCTAATTTTGCCACTTGGGGTGAATTCTCCATATAATTTTTATAATATGTCGATGCTGCAAGAGCAGTTACTGGAACTCCTTACTTTTGGACTTCCAGGGGTTGGGGTTGGAGATGTGCGGCCCGGAGAGTTTTGACATTATCTTTATGCGGCCCTACTCACGAATTGAGTTTGACATGTCTGCTGTAGAGGATAATGTGTTAACAAAACACATTTCAGACAAATCCCAATAAAAGCTAGACGTATTGCAAATATTTTCATAAAAAAGACGTGGATATTGTAATTCATTGTGTGCGCATTCATTTCAAACGAAAAGCAACCAATTTCACTCTTTTCCTTACCGGCCACCACAGTGCTCTGGAGTATAAACTTGATCCAATTTGACATTGTGGAAGCCTGTGAACTCAATTTTCTTCGTTCTAATAAGAGGATTTGACCCTCTAACCGGAAGATGGGGACATCTTGAGAAGGCGCTTGGATATCCTGTTCCTATGGGAGTACCAAAGGCCTGTCTCCGGAAGTTCACGTACAAAAACAAAAATTACTATCATTTATTAAAAGTTTGGGTGAATTTCGTTATGGTCAAGAATACAGTGAGTGTGGTTAGTTTTATCAGGCTTCGATGTTAATGTGTAACAGCTCGTGTGTAGTTTTCTTATTTCACTTTTCTGCCACTTTTGGCAATGGCTATGAGTAATTTATGATGAAATTAATGAAAAGAGACTTGCAAGGAACACCTATGCTCAGGCCAGGTTCCGAACCCGGGAACGTCGGTAGCGAGATTGTTCGGCTGTTTGATTTCATTTGATTTTGATTTTTGTTATTTGGTGTCGCTTTTCTGTCATGTTTTACTAATCGCTACGATGAGGATGAGTGATGATATGATGAAAATGATGAAGACACACTCACAAAGGACACCCATCCCCAGGCTAGATTAGAAACCGGCTTGCCTGGCGTCGTAGCTAACCACTCCGCTAAGAAGATCGGCAAGTTCGGCGATTATACCTTGTAATCATTGCAAGGTCTTCTTTTCGGTTCTGTACAACTACCTATATTTTTTCATCAAAGTGACACGTCCAGAAAACAACACGATTTACGAAAAGTGTGTTTCTTGTCTGGCAATCTCACCACCGAAGTTTGCGGATTCGATTCCTGGCCTGGTTGTTCCTTTGCGGGGTGTCCCTTCTCCCATATAATCAACTAAATAGGGGGAAAACGACGTAAAATAAAATACAAAATAGTACAACCATAACTTTACTAGTATCAAATACAGTTTCGGACAGACCTAATAAAGTCGAAACTTACGTCCCTAGCAATATAGAGAAAGCATGTCACATGACCCTTCGATTTTGCCAAATCTTGAAAAGACCCCACGTCGAAAGCGCACTGGTTGTCTGCGAGAATGCACTTTCGTGGGAAAACTTCAGAAAGGAGGGAGGAAAGAAAGCAAAGCCGTAAACTTAGACCTAACCTAATCTATGTTGTCCTCTTCATCTGATGGGACAAGTAGAGGAGGTACTAGTGATAATTTATGTTCTTTTCCAGGCAAAACCTTCTGTAAATTTTATTTTTCATTTATATAGTGTATGTGAAGAAAACATCTGATAGTTCAGTGATTTCCAAAGTTTGCGCCGCGAAATTTTCCGGTATTATCAATGAAATTATAATTTATGATTGTTCCAAATATGTGTTTATTGTTTAATGGTAACACTGTTAAGCCTTGTTTCCATGTTAATAAAACATTAAAATACTGATCAATGCAAAATTTATTGTATAAAAAATATACACTAAAAATGCAACGTTTCTAGTGTATATATTGTTTGCCTTGGTCAGTATATTGATGTTTTAACAATAATATTTTTAACTTAAGGCAAGCAACCTAGCCACACTAACTGAGCGTTGCATGTTAGATAGATAGGCCTACATTTTGACTTGGACGCCGTGGAAAAATCTTGAAACACTAAGGGTGCCCTGGAACAAAAAAGTTTGGGGAAAATAAGCTTTGGTCTGTATCGGTTCTCATGTCATGTGAGCGTTCGTGTTTTGTTTATTTTTGTCATTCACGTAAAATATATTATGTGACCGCCATTTTTAAAGATGGCGACTTTAGTTCACACCGAATCGCTGGGCAGTTTTAGTTTATATTGTGTACTGAGGTGAGTATTTGTGCAGTAAAACAACAATTTTCCCCCCATATTTGGCCGGGCTGTGTGCACAGTGGGCATGTGTTGGTATCCCTTACCCGTTCTCCCCTCTGTTGGTAAAAAATTCGACTGTTCCAGCAGGCGTCGCATAAACACGGCAGCCGAAAATCGACCTTCTCGAGATTGTCTTCTGTTTTCCAAATAATCCGGTTATTTTTGGGCGGCGTCCTGCGGAGCGATGCGATGCGACCTGTTCTCGCTTCCATCCTGAAAAGACTGTGCAGGCTGCCTCGCTCTTGACAGTCCCCTGCCGGCCCCGAGCGCTTGACTTGTAAACACTTTCTTTCTTTTCTTCTTCTTCTTCTTTTCCTTTCAACAGAAAAAGAGCCGGGGGAGGTGAGATGGGACGTAAGGGGGAGGGGGGACTTTTGCAAGATAAACTATGCAAAGATGTGTAACTGCGACAAAAGTACACTGTTAGAAGTTGCCGTAAAATTATACCGTTAAAAGTCTGCCTGTTAGAAGAATGGGACGAAACCGTTTTTTTTTTGTTGATTTAAATTTGAATATTTTATAATGCATCATCAAAGTAAATATTTATTATAAATTACAATTCCGTACAACAAATAAATCGAATATTAAAATTCATGGTCATGTTTTGCGGTATTGAATGACAGCGGAAAGTGACGGTCTTATACAGTCATTTCTTCTGTTATTTTCTTTCATGTTCTGTAACGGTAATGAGTAAATTGAGGGAATTTCCAAAATAGGAAATTACATTTTAGATGCTCTGAGACAGAGCAGACCGGGAATAATTTTCTTTGAAAACGGAAATTTGTCTCGTTTGTAAACGAATTTTTTAATGCAAATCAGTTTCTACAAAAAAAAAAAAAAATCAATTCGTTAATTTTAAAAGCTATTGTTTTTTTCCTTTAAAAATGTGCCAAAATTTCCCTTCAGACAGGATTTTGCATTTGAAAACTGATTTTATACTTTGAAAACGGATTTTTCTTCTGAAATTCTTTCATTTTCCAAATGAAAACTTGTTGTTTTTTTTTAAAAAAAAAAAAAAGCAGAGAAGAGAAACTTTCGTCAGCCACGAAGAAATTTGTGCGGAATAACGTTGGGTTGCCTTCACTTTTCTGTATTGAAAGTTCCCAGGCGTGCAAACGGTCCAGTAAGAGGGGGTAGGGATGCTGGACAGTTTAAAAATTCTTCCTCTTCCAAACAGTCCTCATGCGCAAGAAAGTAGCAAGACTTGTCGACATTTGCAAACACAAGGACGACGTTGTTTAGAAAAACCCACCGCAGACCTCCCCGTTCCGGGAGGATACGTGAAAAATAGCCCTTTTGCAAGACCTTTGTAACTCTCCAGTTCAGAAAACTTGCCTCTGGGTCTCCCGTCTCTCTTATTGTTGCTTCTGTGATGTTCTTGGGCGGCTTCCAACAAAAATCTTCCTCGAGACACAGACGCGGAACCAATAAACAGAAGGTACAGGGTGTAACCAAAGTTACCATGCCAAAAAAAGTAATTTGGTTCAATTCCGATCAGTTCTAGGCTCGGACTACCAAAATCACGTGTGGCCTTCTGCTGCTAACACGCAAGACTCGAAATGCATCAAATGCAGGGTTGATGCATCAATCGACATAGTTATGTAAAATTTTGGTTTCTTAGTAATAACCGTGTCTGATCTTCTGAACTGATGCATTTTTAGTGCATCACGTAGCTCAGAAAAGCACCCTTTGATGCATTTTGGTGTGTATTTTGATGCACCAAAAGTGCAGTTTATGGACTGTAATGTGTTACGGAGTCAACACATTTGTGTAAATTTTGTCAGTAACCTTGTATACCTATAGGCTCACTGACATTGCGTTAGATAAACAAAGTACGACTTTGAGCATACAATATCTCGTGCAAATTCATGCTTTCAGCCACATTCACTATCTAATATTTAGATTTTGAGACCCTTTTCATAATCTCCTCAGTAGATGAAGACCCAGGGACCCGCTCCCCCTTCCGTGAGAATTGAGTACAATAAATTATGAGAATAATAAATTTAACAACGCACATCAGTGTTTCTTCCAAAGGAAATATTCTCGAAGAAAATTTCACTTGTGTGACGAACTGATTCTATAGGATTCAAAGCAATGCAAGTTGAGTTCACCTTCGGAGATGACCATCTTTTGATGATGCCGACCAATGGCACCTCCTTACCTAATAAATAACATGTACATGTTAAAATTACGAGCTACAGTGGTCTATTTTTTATTCTTGTAACAGAACTGTAATTTTCTAAACAAGAAATTAAGAGTCGCCGCGAAGATGGCTAGACATGTTGAGTGTTCGACTCACGATTTTTGCCTGAAGGGACTTTAAATGAGAGGAATACAACAAATTAATATGTACATTTGTAGTAACGCTAATTATACAAGGGTTAGAGAAAGAAGTGTATTGTCTGGGGTTTTCGATAATATTTTTTTAAACATCCAAAAACAATAAGAGTACTACATTATTTTTCTGGAAACATAGGATATTTATCTACTCAAGCCGATTTCCTTGTCGGAGTGGTTAGCAGGGTGCGCTACGACGCTAGGGGTGCCCGGGTTCGAATCAAGGCCTGGATGTTCTTTGTGAGTGTCAATTTCATCATATCATCACTCATCCTCAACGTTGCGATTAGCCAGAAGTGGAAGAAAAGCAACGTAAAATAACCCCCAAATCAGATGTCCACCAAATATTCAACTTCCACTACGCATGAGAGATATGCAAGTTTAAAATTTCTCGAAGAAAGGTCTTGAGTTCAAGACGTCTGTCCCCCCAACCTCCAGGAGCACAGCCGTCTTACATCGTGGCAAAATTACGAAGTTTCAGCTGTAGATTCTGACCAGAGGTTCCCTTGATGTCCAAGAACACGCGGCAGAAGCCAATTTTTTGGCGCTCTTTCCTCTCTGCACGTCTCTCCCTCCCCCTACACCTAAGTTCGAGGTTGCTTATTACGCGGCGGCCACATAACAGTAAATAAAAGACGGGAGAACGTATGTAAGCATATCAAAGATGGACGAGATAGGGTGCAGCACTGTAGCTTGAGAGAGAGGGGGAGGGGAGTAAAGTCCACCATATTGGAGAAGTGGCCGCCGGCCGTGCAGGACTGCAAATGTTTACCTGATTAGCGTGGGTCTACCAACTCACAAAGGCTAGCTGGATGGAGTTAGCCCCACGGGCTCCTCCGACGAACAGTAAATATTTGTCGGACCGGGAGCAACGTGCGAATATTTTCTGCCTAATTAACCGCGTCCTGCAAAACCTACCTAAGTCCACGACTCCGGAGCGTCCCCCCCACCTTCCCTCCCCCCTCCCTCTATCCTTGCAGCAACCTTACTTACCTGTGATGCACGGTCACCTTACATGTAATCATCGAGCGGTTTCCTCTAGATCCCAGCTCTAGATCTTGTGGCTCTTGCTGCTTTGGACTTCCTGGTAACTCTTTTTTTTTTTTTTTTTTTCATCTAACGTGTTTGAACTTGGTACGTATCAGACTACAGTGGTTCCCAAGTGCTCCCCGAAGATATTGGAGGGAAAAAGTAAATGTGACAAGATCTCAAAATCCTGAATTGGTGTGGCCGTGAACTGTGCATAGGGTAAGTATTAGGTATAAATCTCGAACAGGTGCTGTGAAGCTGTGTAGATACCAAGTACTACAGACGGAGAACTTGATATTGGATTGGATTTATTTGTTGTTTTAAGTCCACTTTATGCACAGTAAGGCTAATCGGGACGGGACATACAGTTTAAAGTGGGATCCGAACCACTATGTGACTCTACCGGGAATAGAACCCGGGACCTCTTGATTACAAGGCGACGACGATACCACTGCGCCATCGGGGAGGCCAACTTGATATTTAACATGCCCAAATGTTTACAAATGTCTTCCATCGTCAGTTTATATATATATATATATATATATATATATATATATATATAGTAACTATGTACTTCTTAGGTTAAAATATCGTCTCCCTTGTGGCAAAGGCACGTATGTAGAGTGCGATTATATTCGTAACATCTCTGTCGGTTATGCACTTTCAGCTTGGATGCGAGTCATAACTAGTGTTGCCCACGAGACGAGATTTTGGCCTGTCTCGTCTCGTGGAGTCTCGTGGAGTCTCGTGGAATAGCTGTCCCGTCTCGAAAATATTCGCTTGTCTTATGACACATGGTCAATCTCGTCTCGTCTCGAATTTTTAAAAGCCTGTCCCGTCTCGTCCCGTGGGCAACCCTAGTCATAACTCCCGAAGCAACCAATCAGCAAGCATGCCTCTGACGTCATCGCCACCCAGCAACTATCACTGTTGAAATGATCGCTAGCTAGACTCGTTCAGTCATCGAGAGACATTTTCAAATAATGTTACTCTACAAAATTGTTGTTCTGAGGAAACGATATTTAATGCTCCAATTTTTAATGGATTTCAGTAGGAAAAATAAGTATAGGTCAACATTTAAGATATTTAGAATTCGAAAAATAATACGTGCTTTTGATACGATAAATTATCGACTAGCAGCTTGGCAAATACAATTAGGTTAAAACAACTAACGTGATTCTGACGAAGACAATAGTGTTCCTTGACGAATTTCTCCCGTAAAAAGTGCTCCTCTATTCAAAACGTTTGGGCGGCCGGAATGTGGTGCTCATCACGTCACTTCCACAAAATTGCAGTTTGTGAATGTGTGAGACCCCCCCCCTACCTCCACCCCCCCCCCCATGCCTTTACGGCATGTTGCAGCGTGCAGGGTGCTCAATACAATATATTCCGGATTTTGCGAAATTTTCGGTAATCCAAAACTGGCGCGCTCCTGTCAAATTCGGATCAAGTTTTTATTATAAGGTTATTTCTTTAAAAGTTCGCAAAGCCAACAGAATTGGAGACATTGAATTATGCAAAAACATAGGAGAAGGAAGTTATACGTAATCCATTTCACAACATGCGGTATATATAACAGATATATATATTTGTATGTTCGTTTCTCATTTTTCTTTTAGGTTTTTTTACGTATAATTTCCCAACTGTTGCGATACAACAGGTTTCGTGCAAAGAGCCAATATAGCCCCGAGTTCTGTACCGTGAATTTTCCAAGGTTGATCCTAGGCGATAAGCATTGCCTTCCCCTTGGAGCAAACATGAGGATAATCCCAGACATTATCCTCGAGAACAGCGACAGAAAAATCCACACCACCACGCTTGATCGTTGCAAGATTTGGACGGATCACGCGTGTGGGTTATTTTCCTGTGGCTAAAATGGCCACCATTTCGATGCAAATTGCCGAAATGTTGGTTTCTGTGTTCTCCACCGAGCGATAGTGTCGCCCCCATAAAACAGCAAGCTGAGGGTGTCATGGGGTTGGTCATGCTGACGCCTTGATTATGCTTTGTTGGTGCGTTCTACAAGCCGTTTGCGAATCCAAACGGATATTTATATCGGGCTGAATCAACTGTGTATATCTTGAGGGTGCATACTATGTATATTCGTGAGTCTTAGCAGTGGGTCAGGTGGATCTCGACAGAAATGATGAATAAGAGCCAGTGAGGGTTGATGTTTGTTTTATATTCTCATTGACTCACACACCTCTTTACACGCAACTCGAACTTGGGACCAAAAGTATCTCATTAGTACTTTGTGCACTTTAGTGTGTACTATAGTAAAAAAATATGGAATATTTGTGTCAATTGACACATGTTGGTTCTGCGTTTAAAAATTATAAGAACCCGGTTACGCCAAAAGATGAAAAAAATATTTATTTATTTCGGCTTCGTATACATGGCAAAGTTAAGATTAGCAAAAATGTGAGTTACACGTATATGGTATCTGCTATTTCCAAGTTTGATGGCTTTAAACAAGCAACAACATATTCATGGACATCGACAGGGTTTTTCCGCGGGAATCGGGAGGGGAATTAGCAACGCATAAACATACCCACATGATTTGTGAGGAGTAATTACGTGCCATGGATATATTGCCCGTATGTACGTATATGATTCATAGAATTATATCACACAACTTGACTATAGTAGTATGGCTTTGCCATAAATATTTTATTCCGACAGCCAACAGTTCTGCGCAACAGCTGTCATCGGGACCAATAGGATTTCTCGCAAATCGCGTGTTTGTTTACACTGACTTCGTTCTTACAATGGCCATACAATAGAACATGCAAGTGAATCTCTTCGCGTGGTTTTCTATCACAGATATCTAGACACTAGCGAAAGCAATTAGAATCGCGTGAATGCTCTAGAAGGAATTCTAGGCAGATGCAATTTTTCAGAATTTGCAACACCTCACAGCGGGCATTCGAAAAAGAGAGGAATTTGGAAAACGACTTTGCTGGTGCAGGTCCAGGCTGGCCTTAAAGGGTTCACAGGCGGCGAGATAGTTATCTGTTATGATCCAGTTACCTTGATCTCGACCAGATGACGTCTAACCCACATCCTGCGCGTTTCGGGAAAGGTACGGCCGGAGCTCGGGAAGAATTTCACGAAAATGTCCTTGACTACCTCTTGTCAGGAGAGCCAATCTTCAAGTTTTTCCTTTTCTGCAATTCCCCTCACAGTGAGAATGTCACTGGATAATGCAAATCAGGCCGCTATGTATAATTGGTCTCCCGCCCCCGCAAGTACCGAACAAAAGAATGTCGTCACCGTCTCCCAAGCATCACTTCCTGTCCTTCAGGTAATCTTAACCTGAAGATTCCAGAGAGCGATTGCGCCGGCAGAGGGACAATTTTCACACATACACTTCCCTCCACGGCCGTGGTAAAAATTTGAAATTATAATGGCGCTTGCCTGCACAAATTGGCTTATAAATATTGATGGTGTTGGGCAGACCGTTTCTGCCTTGGACATCCGACAATTTGAACGCTCGCACTTGTCGTTTCTCCTCGGCGACCCGGCTGGTTATTTTATGCAGACTTTGTCCTTGGGAACTGGTATCATTGGCTCGGTATCGCTAACGATCTCTTCTTTGTCGCCTTGAGTCATTTTGGTCTCCTTACTTTTTGTATTCTTTGGTCACCTAGTCGTGAATTTCCTGTAATTGCAACAGCAATTGTGCTGCGAGTAGTATTGATATCTGGGTAATTGTACTTGGGGTGGGAAACCCTCATTATCCAATTGAGAGTTAAGTTGTCAGGTAGAGTTAACCTGCATATTTTCTGTTATATTGTCTGCAGCCAGATAATGTAGTCATTTGACAGTCTCATCAGGGTACACCCGTCTCGTTCTCGTCTAGTCTTCTGTTGCAGATAGGGATCGAACCGAGGCTCTGTCAAGTCCCGTCCCGTCTCGTCTCTCCTCTTTGCTATCACTGGTTAAAAATGCACTCAGAGAACTAAATGCATCATATGGATTGATGCATCAGAATGCATCGATTGATGTACTAAAGTGTGTTTTATGGCTTCTTCAAAGAATCAGATTCACATTTGATGCATTTGGGTGCATTTTTGTATGTCGTGAAAGAAACACCAAAGTTCATCATTTGATTCAAGTGAGGATTCCTTTCAGTCGAGATGCAGTTCAATGCATCAGTTGATGCGTTTTGATGCACCTTCCTGCATCTTTTTCGACGATGCACTTAAACGTTTGGTCTGAGCTACAGAGTTTTTGTAGCTCAGACGAAACGTTTAAATGCATCATCAAAAAAGATGCATTCTGGTGCATCAAAACGCATCAAGCTGCATCAAACGCATGAGCTGATGCATTAAAGAGCATCTCGACTGAAAGAAATCCTCACTTGAATCAAATGATGCACTTTGGTGTTTCTTTCACAACATACAAAAATGCACCCAAATGCATCAAATGTGAATCTCATTCTCTGAAGAAGCCATAAAACACACTTTAGTGCATCAACCGATGCATTCTGGTGCATCAATCGATATGGTGCATTTAGTTTTATGTTTGTGCCTGCCTCGTTCTCGGTCTTGTCCTCAATTGCAGATACATGTCTCGTTCGTGGACTCGTCAAAAGTTGGGTAAGTTACTCAAGTAAGGCGTTACCGTTACTTTCTTTCCCAAAGTAACGCGTTACTTTGCTCGTAGAAAGATTTTGATTTGGTCTTTATTCATCGATTTTCTGCTACTTTTTGCTAACCGTGAGGATGACTGATGATATTGCGAAATTGATGAAGGGACACTCACAAAGGACACCAATTCCCAGGCCGGGATTCGAACCCCGGGACCCCTGGCGTCGTAGCACGTTGTGCCAACCAGTCCACCACGGAGGCCGGCGCTTCACAGAAAGAAGCTAAGCTAAAACGTTATAGATTTATACAGAGAGAGTGCGGATATCTGTGACTGAAATAACTGGACTGAGGTAGTCTACATGAGTTTGACTTACATCCTTTCCTCGCAAACCGTTGCAGTTTTGGTGTAGATTAATACACAAGTATGTGTAGACACAATACCGATACGACTGAACAGGGGCTACTGTAACAAGGATCACAATTATCTTAGTAAATGCTGATATTTCACAAGTATAATCAATTTCCATATCTTACCATCAAGTCAACGCAGTTATGTTCTTGACTGTACAAGGTTTTGTATATGCTCAGTACAGTCATGAAAGCTTCCTGAGTGTGTGAAGTTTGTGGAAATCCTAATAAAATGCACGTCGTAAACACAGAATTCGAAATGTATCCAGTTGATGCACTTTTCTTGCTTCAATGAACACATTTAAAACATGTTATTTGCAGGTTTCTTTTCAAATGATCTTGTCTTATCTTCTCACTTGATGCATTTCCATGCACCACAGTATTTTGATGCACCAAAAGTGTATCATTAGTAGTTTATGCACTTTGTGTTACTTGAGTCAGTGATTGTGCCATTTGACATACATTGGGTTGTTTGTAGACTGCGACTCGATCTGATTTCTGTTATATGACTGAGAGCGCATTGTTCTGTTCGCAGTGTGTTAAATGGTTTTGCCCTTGGTCTGTCGTGTTCTGTCCTGAAGGAGCCTCAGATGCTGAATACATCAGCCGTTCATGTTTTAATGTGCAAGAGACGCATTCATTTGTAATCTCATTTCCGTGATGGGAGTCATCCGGCGTGGCAAGTTGTTGACCATTTTTGTACCATTCTCCGTAATTTTTCCTTCTTTCAATACGATGATTGGCACGTTGAATGACGAATTTCAGAACACGTTGAAGCCCTAAACGACTGCTATGTCAGTTACGTATACAATGGAAAAATGTTTCAATGCGTGGAAAGAAATGTCATCAGTCATCACAAAGAAAACGTTACAGCACATCCCCCATTGAGTTAATTTATATGTCTCTTGAGTGAAGTTGGAACAAACAAACAAACAAAAAAAAAAAAAGAATACTATCCAATGCCCACTGTCGCTCAGTCTGTCTTTTCTTTGGATGCGTTCCAGTGACAACCTATCATCGTCCCTGACAAATTTCAACGACGTTTCCCATTGGCTGTCAGCGAGATATGTCACTTCCTCCGCGAAGGTGTCTTCCACTGACATTCGCCAATGACACATGGGATTTTCGCGGTTGTCAGTCTCCCTTTTTTTATTCTTTCACTCTCTCAAATCGGGTTCCAACTGTACAAGATCCTCCCCTCCCCCCTTTGATCCCTGTAGAGTAGGAAGTGGGAGGGTCGATGCGCTTTGTCATATTCACCCGACATCTGTCCCGTAAACCCCTTTTTGCACCCTCTTTCCATGGGACCCAACCAGGGTTGTCGAATGTCCACACGGCTGGATGCACATTTGAGGGGGATGTTCCCCCCCTTTGTCCCTTATTATAGAAAAGGGTCCTTTAAAACTCTCCCCTTAGAGCGCAGTGCAGTTTAATTCTTTGTCTCCGAAACCTTTGCAGTCTTCTTTTCATGATGTTCTTCTTCTCTGTGTTGAAAAGACTCGCTCTTTCTGCTGTCCTTGTTATTGTCAATTGAGGATTGGGCGCTCCAGCACACCTTGGGCCTCTTCCTGATGCCATTGCAGGCAGAGGACAAAAGACGAGAGGATTTTTGTGCCTGGTAAAAAGGTTCCAATTATTTTCTGTCCTTCTTCCCCGACAGCCTCACCCCTACCGGCCCGGAGCAACGATTGAACAGCTAGGGTTCTTATTGGACGTTGCCAACTCACATGTCGACCATAAAAAAAGGAGACAATGGGTTTGGTCCATATTTTCCTGTTCACAGTCCTCGCTGAATGTGGAACGTTACAGGAGTACCCCCCTTTGGTGACCGAACCAACCGGTGGACACTGCAAAGGGTGTAGGGAGTCCCTTCCGCGTGTGTCTCTAAAGGGTTACTCGCTCGTACCAGATTGCGATGTTATTGTGACCCCATCAACAGACTCGAATTGATTCTTTCGGCAGTGACGTTTCTTGTTGGCACAACCGCTGGGCGGAAGGATAATATATCCCGTTGCTTCAGGCAGAGATGGGGAAGTAACGTATTGTAAGTAATGCGTTTATTATTATTATTATTACTTGATATTCATAAATAAAGAATATCTTTACCATGATAAAACATGCTGTGTTGTGTTGTTTTAAACTTGTGCATGTAAAGTTAAGCTGGGAAAATATACACTACAGGGAAAGGATGTGATAATTGTGTAAACACCTCAGTGTCCCGGTAAGTCGTTGTTTTTAGATGCAAAATAAAGCCAACTTTTTTTAGTAACTTAGCCAAGTCTGTTTTTAGGACTGGTCCCTTGAATAAGTGAAATTTTCACGGTTTTTATGCTTTGGCGCACTTTTTTACTTTTCACGGTGCATTTGTTATTAAAGTAGTGTTTCTACTTCTTTCCGTTTATCCCGATGATGGGGATAAAATGAATTAGACCACAAACACGGGCCGGAACACGATTCCAAAACACTCGGAGGCGAGATTGTTCAAACGAGAAGGCACTTCTCTTTTCGCAATTATTACACTGTAGAATCAGACCGAAATTATAAATTCCCAGATAAATTCTTCAATTTTCTTAATTTCCAATAGTGTTTATTATTATTATGTTGGCTCAACTCTTTTATGATGTATGTTTGTGATACAAATTAACTAAATTAATTGGAACAGACAGTGATAGAGTTGACGCACCTACCTCTTTTCATTCATAACTTTGTTCACACGTCTAGTCTTGTTAATAAGAATTGTTGGGATCCGTGAATCTTCAAAAGAATGAAATGTGGTAGTTATATGATTACAGTACGTTTACTACCACCACCAACACTTTTAAGATAATATTCACGGTAACCACATGAACAGTCATCCGCCATGTTTCCATCACCACAGACTATTGCCCGGGTAATGTGCGCAT
This sequence comes from Lepisma saccharinum, assembly GCF_977018435.1. Taxonomy (NCBI): domain Eukaryota; kingdom Metazoa; phylum Arthropoda; class Insecta; order Zygentoma; family Lepismatidae; genus Lepisma; species Lepisma saccharinum. The sequence continues at coordinate 48,816,580 of NC_139231.1, read as the reverse complement.
TGTGGCCAGGCCGTGCTGATTATAATTCCAAAAATCTTTCATAGTACAGTAGAGCGTCGATTATCCGAAGTAATTGGGGGACATGGGTGTTCGGAAAACTGGTTTGTTCGGATAATCGAACTGTACATGTTTATTTGCCAAAAAGAAGTACTGTAAAGTTTTGAGTTGTTGTTTTAAGTCCACTTTTTGCACAGTAAGGCTAATCGGGACTGGACCTACAGTTTAAAGTGGGATCCGAACCACTTGTGCCTCCACCGGGTATCGAACCCGGGACCCCTTGATTACAAGGCAATGGCGCTATACTGTAAAGTAAATTTATTCATAAAAACAGGCATCTCTTTAAGTATGTATTACAAAGTAACGTACAAAGGAAACTTTAGTAGGAATATATAGTATGTGGTACAGTTTATTAAACAAAAATATGTACATATTACATACGCATTTTGCATGAACAATACACACAGTACACACAATTAACGTTTAAAAAAATCCTTTATTTTGGTCTGTCTAAGCAAGCCTACACGCTTACGAGCAGCTAAGTCACGTACTTTTTTCATTACAGATATCTGAAAGTGAGCGAGTACACAGTTCGGTTAAGCGGTCGTTCTGTTGACCGACGTTCGGATAATCGACGCTCTACTGTATACCCCTGTCGCGTTCGGATTCCGCTTCCAGTACAGATTTCCTCATCTGTACATGAAACAGATAAAGTTTTTCAAAATTTTTGCTTGTTCTGGTGGTGTTTTCTTTCAAGCTCCTACACGGTGGGCAAATCCCCGACTGTTATCATTGGAATGTGATGTCCACTCCCCCCTTTCTGGTTGCTGAAAGAAGCCCATCGATTGACAGCAGGACAAGAACTCATTTTGTTAATGGTACCAACTACCGGGAGAAACCTTCCTTCATCAATTCTCATCGATAATCATCGCCTGTCCGCGTCCGCACTGTCCTTTAGGATTCGGTCCATCAGGCGATCTACTGATAAGGCACTCAGGGGCAATCTCCCCCCACCTGTAAAAAATTCCTTTTCGGTTGAGGTGCCGCCCATGCAATCCGAATGCTTGTCACTGCAAGCACTTTACACGGGGAGAAAACTGGTTCCTCCTACTATGACAAGGTGTCGGCTGTCCTGCTGGAAAACTGTTTTGTGGTCGTGGAAACAAAGAGGGACCAAAAAGAAGAGTAATTACGGTCGGATGGGATGATGTAATTGCCTCCCGGTTCGCTCCATCGACGAAATGAAAGGCGCGGTGGAGGGGGCACCGCAAGGTCCAGATCTTGTCTTCAGTGCGTACCGGATGCTGTGATCCTCCAGCACCCGTTTCTAAAGTGATAATTGTAGCTCCTCTGTACGTGATGGGATTCCCAATGCGATGGGAATGAGGAAACGTCTTCTGGGCTTTGGTGCAAGAATGCCAGATTTATAAGTCCAGTTCCGTTTTTGACGCATTGTAACTTGAAATACGATTTTAGTTCTAAATGCATTGCTATGAAGTCCCAGAGTATTGTGGCCAAGATGACAATAGCAGAGGACGTTAACGATCTATTAACGTATTTGCTTTTTCCCGATCAATCAACGGATCACTAACTTTTTCTCGATCAATTAATGGATCATTTTCTCGATCTGTTAACGGAATTAGTTTTTCTCCATCCGTTAACGGACGATTTGCTTTTTCCTGGATGTATTAACGGACCATTTGCTTTTCCAGATCTATTATGGGGCCGTTTGCTTTTTCTCTACTTATCAACGGATCATTTACTTTTTCTCGGCCTATCAACGGATCATTTACTCTTTCTCGATCCAATATGTCTAACTGATCATTTGCTTTTCTCGATTTCTTGGTCTGTCGATGGGTTATTTATTCTTTATCGACTTATCAACGGATCATGTGAATGATAAATTAACGGATCATTTTCTCGATCTGTTATCGTACCAGTTATTTTATAATAAACGAGGCGATGCATTTGTTTTTCCTCGATCCATTAACGAATGACATCCTTTTCCTCGTGTTTTGTTGAGTCTAGCTTCTGATGTGATAGATATGCAAACAGGAAAAATGCGCAAAAGGAAAAAGTTAGTAGATTGATTAAGTAAGTAGTTTTGATCTCAACACACAGAAAAATAAACGCATTAATTAACATTTAAAAAGTGCATAAAGCCTCTATCAGTTATCTAAGTTAATCTTGTAGTGAATATGCAGTAAAGTACGTCTTTTTTTAAAAAAATAGATAGATATTAGACCTTTTTATAGGGTGTTACCCGACTCCCCAATGCATAAAATATTGTATAAGCTTACTTTCCAACAAAAAGAGGTTATTTTGAATGTAATGGTGATGTGGTGCGTGCAGTGAACTCGGACGTGCCCACATATCATCACGAATGGTGTTCGGGTGAACGCATATCAGGATCCATCCAAGGACCAAAGGTTCCAAGGGTTGATGTCGGACCGATGGAGTCTCCCAGGAGAAGTGGTGAGGAATAAACGAAACAGTGTATAAGCTCCGTCTTTACCTACTTTTTGCCAAGTTTTGGAAAAATCTGATTGCTTACGTAAGTATTTCCCTACGTCAAGGGAAATTTCCCTTCACTGAGAGGGATTCCCGATATTGCGAGAGGATGTAAGGAGTGGCATGGAGACACAAAATGTCCCCGTGAAGAAATAAAAATGGCGGTGCTTTCTTTTTTTGACATTATTGCGGCCTTATCCTTTCATCGACCACTTCACGGAGTTTTGTAGGTTGAAAAGGTGTTGCGGCCGATAACAGGAAGAAAGGATGATAGCCAAGGCCTTATCTGATGGTTCCCGCGGCACCCGCAAAGCGCTCACCAACGGCGACCGTCGCCCGTTCCGCGATTACAATCTCCCCCTGTCCATTGTTGCCAGGTACTTGGAATAGGCGACCGCGCTTTACGAAATAAAGGTAAAAAAATCTTCTGTGAAATTAGCGAGCAATGTACCTGGTAGATACCAGAGGCTTTGCTGTTTTTTTATCAATTAGGGGCGGGGTGGAGGAACGTTAATTCCGATTTTTACATTACATTACCGCGTTTACTGATCACTCAGGGTCTCGCCACCGAGAGTTCCAGGTTCGATCCTTAGCCTAGACATGTTTGTTTCTTTGGGTCTCTCTCTCTCATCAATTTCATCCAATCATTCAGTGTTCATCTCACTTTCCAGGAACCCGACTTTAAATAAACAAATTAAAAATATAAGTAGAAACTGTACAGTCACGGACACTTCTGTGTTGTAACGATACGGTTGAAAGTCAATGGAATCGTTAAAACCCAGCAGTGTCCGTGACTGTACATATGATATTGGAATCAATGTTATTTTGTATTATTTTTGCAAATCGTAGCGTGTAAGCTTGAAAAATGCTATTTTTATTTCTATACTTTACATATTTCAGCTTTTAGCACATATTTGACATATTTTAGTTATTTTTACATATATATATATCCATATTTTTCGACATATATTCCATATTACTCCTTTCTCCCTTGTGTTAAATATCAAAGGTTTTCCGTTCATCTGTATTCCCTTTTGTTTCCGTTTTGAACTTTGTTTATTTTAAATCTTGACAGTAGACAATGGATTTGTCATTGTAAATAACATTCGTCAACAACAGAGAATGCAAGTTCAAATCTTCGCGGTGAAATACATAGCATATTTTAAATATACTCCCATTACTTGATGCGATATCGAACGCTTCAGCACTTACAAGAAAGTTTGGTAATCCATTGTTTTGGTAACAGAAAATAAATCACATTTGTGTTTGAATGGGTCAACATGCTCTCTTAATGAAATCTGCCATTTTTCACAAATGTAAGCCCATATTTAATTCCATATTTTCAATAAAATAACTAAATATACGTATATTTACATATGACATTTTTTCAGTTTCTTATATTTTAATATTTACGCGAGATTATACAGTAATTCTTTGAAATTCGAGTTCACTTTAAAATAGTATCATAATTCACATGTTCTGAAATGTTATATTATATTTATAAAAGGGGCCTCCCCGATAGCGCAGTGGTAGCGTTCTTGCCTTGTAATCAAGGGGTCCCGGGTTCGATACCCGGTTGAGGCACATGGCACGGTGGTTCGGATCCCACCTTAAACTGTAGGTCTAGTCCCGATTAGCCTTTCTGTACATAAAGTGGACTTAAAACAACAATTCAACTATTCAACCATTATATTTATAAAAAATCAAAATCGTTTAAGTTTCATATTATTAGGAATTATTTTTTTCAAAAGCGTGGTTAGGGAGCTGTTCTGGACGCTATAGACTTTCAAAGGAAGAGTAAAGTAAATTGTAAAGGTTTATATTGTTCTCCCATCGTTACGATAATTCATGATGTTCATCTTCATCATGATATAACAATATTAATTATGATTTCCCTTAAAGATCTTTATCTTATCATAGTATTCATAAAGACTTTGAAATGTGCAATTCGGGTCCCTATCAAAATGCCGTAACTTTTAACCTTTCCCGGGGGAGGTGAATTTCATTTGACGGCTGCAAAATCCATAACATAACAAATACAGTCTGTTTCTTTTGTGTTAGAACCAGTCCTTTCGTGATCCAGCAGTTAGCATACCTTGTATAACCAGATATTCTGGGTTCGAATATAGCTAGGGGATAAGGTTTTTCTCTTGTTATCGCCAGTTCACGGTTTATCATGTACATAGATGCTCCCAAGGCACCCACAAAATGTCCAAGATCATCCTCCCCTCTGATATCGAACCTTGAAGCAGGAAAAAGGGTCTTATTCCTGTTCCTCATTAGCGTGCACTCCCCTCCCCTCCCTCCCTCTCCCTCCCTTTTCCATTCATTAAAGAAAACAAAGGAAACATCCGTTCACAACAACCAAAGTGTGATTGTTAAAAAAAAAAAGAGCGGAAAAGAAGCCCACTGTGAAATTGCTGCATGGTTTCCCTCGTTGCAAATGGGGGTTCTTCCCCCTCCTCCTCCCTCTCTGAAACAATTAGGGAAGTGGCGCGTAAATTACGGACAGCCTCAGGTCCTCATCTGGAAAGATAAGAAAGGACTTAATTAGAAAGACTGTGGTCGTTGTGTACAAAAGCAAACGTTTGACTTCGCCGATGGCATCGGCTGTGTTCGTTCTTCTCTTGGATCGAGTGTTTCTCCGTAATCTCGTCATTGTGTTGTGTGGTCACCGTGAACAATTGTTTCTTTGAGTTTGTCTTCAAGTCCACTTTATGCACAGAAAGGCTTATTGGAACTAGACCTACAGTGAGATCCGAACCACTTTGTGCGTCCCAGCAATTATTTCTACACCTCTAGGTAGAAATTGGTATGCAACAGAAGGGGTTAGGGTGGAACAGTATAGGAAAGTGAGGATTGGAAAGAAATGGCAAATCAGAAACGAGAAATGGAGATGAGTTTGAATTTGAGTCCACTATATGCACAGAAAGAATAAACGGGACTCGACCTACAGTTAAATGGGATCCGAACCACTGTGCAATGTGCCTCCACCGGGTATCGAACCCTTGGAATATAGATGAGAGAGAGAGGGAGAGATCATACAAAAAGGATTAGGGAAGGCCGGCAAATAAGTAGGCAAAGGAAAATATAGGCATTCATACAGTAGAGGAATAAAGAAAAGCTGTACAGCAGTGGGAAGATAGGATAAGTGTAATAGATATACAGAATATAGTAAAAGCATAAGGTAATGAAACCTAGGATAGTATATGGGAGTTTTAACAGTAGGCGAAGAGAAAATATGGAGAATAGGAAATAATAGTGAAAGATATCGAAAGATGTGAATAAAAATAAAGCAAAAATTGGAAGACCGAAAATATAAAATAAGAATAAGAAACAACAAGATGAGCACATAAGGAAGATGTGCAAGGGGATATCTTGCAATAAGGGAAGAAAATATTGGAACAGGAGGTGGAAGAAAATACTAATATAATCATAGTAGGCGTAATGGAGTAGGGTACAGGTTAGAATACTAAGAAGACCGGGTGAAAATCATTAAGTAAACTGAGAATACATGGATAAATATTGGAATGAGCACAGTAGATGTACAGCAGAGACAAATGAATAAGGACGATAGGAAGAAGTTCAAAACTGAGAAAGAGGGAATAGGCACTGCATTGATGAAGAATCGTGCCAGCTCTGCAGTTATTATAAATAAATAGAAGAGCAGAGGTTGTAAAATTGACAACGTGGCAAGAAAGACGTCTGCAGCCCAGCCAGACGACAGGAGTCGAGACGAACACTCTCCCTGCATGCTAGAGACAGCCACTCAGCGATGTTTATCTCGAAGCTTTTAAGGTTCCGTGACACGTGTTAGTGACCATGCGACCGCTAATAAAACTATCACACCACCCGGAACAGTGACAGCAGCACCAGACGCACCAAGCGATTGCCAGGCCTTCTCGGAAAGAGTCAGCAGAGTGTAGAGAGCCGAATGGGTCAATGTTCTCTTCAAAGACGTATTCAAAATGAGCGAGTATAGTTTTAAAAAGTCCTATAGGAAGCGCTGACTAATCCTATTTTCTTTTTATAATCAGTTCGCAGTGTACAATTGCAATATTCTGACCTGTAGACCGTTATACCGTGAACTGTGCAAATCAGTACATGGTGATTTACTCCCAATTAGATACAAACGTATACCAATGTCGTGAGAGTATTTCAAGAACACTTTATTGCATTTGTACTGTACGAAGAATCCGTGTCAAGAAATTGTAAGTTCTGTACGAAACTGAATAGCTATGAAATCAGAAGTTGATTAATTTTATACAGAACTCGGTGGTTAGAAAAATAAAATATTGATTGATTGATTGAGTCGGTGTTTTAAGTCCACTTTCTGCACAGTAAGGCTAATTGGGACTGGACCTAAAGTTTAAAGTGGGTTCCGAACCACTATGAGCCTGCACCGGGTATCGAACCCGAGACCCCTTGATTGCAAAGCGACGACGAAAAATTAAATATTGAAACACACATGTGATGTTAATCCTATCTGAAAATATTATATTAGTAGATGAAAATTCATTGTACAAGTGTCAAGTGTTTTCGTACATAACGTATCAAACATTTAATAACATTTTTGTATTTGGTTATTCATCTTCGCTTTCTTATCTCTTTAGGCTAATGACGACGAAGATCGATGAAGATTAGATGAAATTGTTGGATAAACAAACACCAAGGAAGCCCATTGCCAGAACTTTCGCTCTGAAATTGGGCTATCGAGATGACAATTTTCGATCTTATTGCAAAGGTATAATGAAACAGAAAGAGTTCAGAAACTATGGACACATATAATATAATTATTGTTGGCGCATTTTTCTCTAAGTTAATCCCCTAGTAAATCAATAAACTTTCGTTTCAATTAAAGGCCGTCAGTCTCGGTGCTAATGTTTATTGGGTACTATCTTTTAACTACAAATATTGTATTTCTCACCGACATCATTGACGAATTAGTCGTCGAGAAGGATTGAGTGATCCAATACAACCCCTTCTCTAAGGGAAGAATCCTCCTTTTGCAAACCATGCATGCAAGGAGAAAAATCTAAGAGCTTTGTGTGGGAGATTTGACATTTGGCCCCCCACTAGATTTTCGAATTCAGAATGCTAATCCAAAATGCTGTTTTCACATTACACCGCCGTTCGTTCTGCACGTACAAACTTTCTTGCTCTTTCACCCCTTCCCCCTTGCGGTTCTCTGCTAACGATGTCAGAATAACGCTTCGTAAACTTTCAGACGGTATAGTGAACATAGCAGAATTACAGCAAACTCCGCCTACGACGCACACACACAACACGCTCTTGACTTTCCAGCTCACATATGTGTCTACAAAACAGAGAGAAAAGTTATTTCTTTTTTTTCGTGCCCCCAAACCTCCTCTTGCAGTGGAAATTACAAAAAAAAAGAAGTATTTTTTCCTCTTTTTCCCCCAGAAAAAAAATTCGGCCTTTTAATTGACTTAGCAGGAAATCCAGAGAACTGGAAGATTAGTGGCTCTCTCTCGTCATACGCACGCATGTAAGCAAACGACCGCACCACACAAAAGTAAAAATTAAAAATTCCATTGCGGATGACATGAATAATTGAAAGACCCTCCCTTTTGTTTCTGGTAGAAAGGGGGGGGCGGGGGGCAAATCGCACATATTCACGGGGGCAGGTAATTGTTTAAGGTTTGTCTGCGTATAAGAATCGGTTATGTGTGTGTCCACACACGGTTTGAAAGAACGTGTCGTACACCGCGTGTGCAGAGGAGGGGAAGAAGTTGGGGCTTGCTCTTTTGGTCATATCATGTGGAACGAGGTTTCTGAAATTTCACAAAGCTGGATCTACGTACAGAGAGGGTGAGGGGGAGGGAGACGATGGCCATTGTGTTACTTTAACGTGCTTCGCCATTGTGTTTTGTTGCGGAACGTCAACTTACTTTGTAGACAATGGGAGATGTCTGCAGACGGCGTTGGTGCCTGTTCTTTTGGGTCTATAGGAGGTTTTTCATACGGTACCAATCTGCTGAGGGTTCTATGTGCAAAATACAGTGCAAAATGCGTTGACGAATTCTCAAGTTTCACTTCTGACTCTCCAAATACTTTTTGCATAAGAAATGTTCATAACATAATTGAACAGCATGAGCACCCATTCATTGAGATCTACAGTAAACTCACGAAGTTGCTTTCGAACCAACAACAAACTCACGTATTTGGTTTCAGACCAACAGCAAACACACGGAGCTGTTTCCAAACCCACAGAGAACGGAATGGTAATACCGAGACAAGATGAACCTTGGACCAGACTCGTCTCGTTTCGAAATTGAAGTAGCAATATTGCTGGTCTCGTTTGCAGTATCTCATTTGTATTTTTGTTATTTAACGTCGCCTTTCTACCACTTTTGGCTAATCGTGACGATGAGGATGAGTGATAATTAGATTAAATTGATGAAGGAACAATCGTTCTCACCTTAATTTTGAAGTGAAAGTCTCAGTCTCAACCATTGTACAAAATTATGTGTCTAAAGGTTATCGCTCTGACCTTTGGTGCCAACGGTCCCGGGTTCAGGTCCCTGTAGGAACTCTAATGACCCAACATCTTGAAGAGAATTGTAGAAAATGGGTACAAAATTAATGCAGAATTAGTGGGCTTCGGTTTTAGTACTTGACCAACTGATTTCCAAATTGGAGAATAAAACTCTGCTTCTTTCATTCTGGAACCTTTTTGACTTTCTCGGATGGAAACACTGATCTAGGAGCCCTTCAACATTCCGCGGAAATGGGTCTCCGGGAAAACGCACTGCAGCAAAGATGGAGGAGGGGGGCTAGCGGAAGGTTAATTTCGGCAACCAGAAAAGGGGGGGGGTGCAGGGCCATTCGCTTTTGTAGCATCAGAGGACAACAAATGGTCCGGCGGCGTAGGACAATCTCCAGCGGCAGTTAACGTGCCTTTTCATTGTTGGAAGGGACCACAAATAAACAGTGTTTCTTCTTGCCACTGCAGTAATCAAGCAAGAGTACTTTATCACGCCTGCCGCCTGCCTCCCTTGTCCTGGCGCTGAACTTGCGGATGAAGATACAGGTGCTTGCAGACGTTGGATGCGTGTACACGTGATTTGCACTATTTCGGAGGTCTGTTTATAAACTCCAATGGCAGGGAAGTTAGAATGATGACATTTAAGCACGCAAGAGACCATTATACCATCAGAAATCCACTAAGTTCGGGTCCAACTAGCACAAAACCAACGGAGATTGATTCAAACCAAGAGGAAACCGTGAAGATTCATTCAGACCAACAGCAAACTCACGGAGTTACTATAGAACCAACAGCAAACTCACGGAGTTGCTATCGAATCAACAGAAAACTCACGGAGTTACTATCGAACCAACAGCAAACTCACGGAGTTGTTTCGAACCAACAGCAAACTCACGGAGTTTATTCGAACCAACAGAAAACTAACGTATTTGCTTTCAAACCAACAGCAAACTCACGGGGTTGATTCGAACCAACAGCAAACTCACGGAGTTGTTTCGAGCCAACAGAAAACTCACGGAGTTGCTTTCAAACCAATAGCAAACTCATGGAGTTGTTTCGAACCAACAGCAAACTCACGGAGTTGTTTCAAGCCAACAGAAAACTCACGGAGTTGCTTTCAAACCAATAGCAAACTCATGGAGTTGTTTCGAACCAACAGCAAATTCACGGGGTTGTTTCTAACCAACAGCAAACTCACAGAGTTGATTCGAATCAACAGTAAACTCACGGATTAGAACCAACAGCAAACTCACGGTGTTACAATCGAACCAACAGCAAACTAACGGAGTTACTATCGAAACAACAGCATTGGTTTCAAGTCAGTAGAAAACCCGCAAGATTTGATTCATTTCACATTGTTCTGATTCAATGTTTGTGTCTCACCAATGTTTTTAATTCTGAATTTCATGAAAATGGATGTGTTGTTAATTCCTTCTTAAACCATTCATGAGTATTTTCGTGTTAAAGTACTGCCTGGATATTTGCTGTAGCAAAGAAACTAGCCATTCACGAAACTGTTGCAAACGCCCATATAACAGCGAGTGGAATCCATATAAAGGAATTCATCTAGAGTTTTTAGATTGTAAAATATCGCCGTGTGCTGAGAAATACTCGTAATCCAACGAAACTTGTAATTAATTAAACTTAATGCTTTTTTTTCTTCTGGCTTGAAAATCGGTGAAATAAAAATTTAGTGAACGTCAAAAAGGCAGTGAAAGGGTGTTGCTATCAATAGCTCTTTCAGTAGTTCGATTAGTTACCTCAGTTAGTGTTTTGGATTTTAAAAATGGTATTCGGAGATTGAATATGAAATCGGCACGTTTTCGCCAAGAAAACGTAAATAAACCCATAAATAAATCTTTGAAGATTGTGACTTCCATTTCAAAATTCAGGATTAGGGCTACACCGTCTGGAACCACGCCGGTGAGGTGACTTGCTGGTCGCAAGAACACCTTACCACCCGCGGGGCGACTCTTGTGATCGCCGTTGAAAGGCGAAAAAGAGGCATGCCCGAAGACCCATTTCGTTTAGGTAAGCTGTGGGACATCCACGGCATGGAAAGAAAAACGAGAAAGATTTAATGAGAAAACAGTTAATGAGGGAAAGACCTGACTGAAGGGATGCTCTGTTTGTGCGTTGGCGAACCATTAACGCCGGGACGCCGTTCCTTCTGCCGCATTGGTTTTCTAGATTAGTCGTAACCGCTTTCGATGATACTGCACATTGGTTAAGGACCATGGGATGACTTTGGGAAAACAAGAAAGGCGAATGAAAGAAGGAATGAACCTGCAGAGAACTATCAACAAGGTGAATGAGGAGGAGGGTTTTAACAATGGTTCCAACTCCACGATTAAATCTCTTTCTATAGTCTGCAAGAGATTCGGTGCTTCACGAAATCCTGTGTACTTTGGTTGGTCCTTTGAGCCAAACAATTAACATAAAGTGTAAATGTAGTTACGAATGAAACTGTTTAAATCCGCCCGTGGGATCAGCGCAATTAGATCAACTACAGATAAAGACTTAAAACATAATTTGAAATTGAAGAACTGCTTCTCTGTCTCAACGATGACACTGTTTCTGACTAATTCAATTCTGTTTCTCCTGGTCAACAAAAATAAACCGGCTCAGTCAATAGTCATTGCCAGTGGCTGTGTTCAGTGTCAGTGACTCTGTCTCCAGTGTCGGTGGCCATAGCTCTGTATCCAGTGTCGATGGTCGTGTCATGGCATTGTCTCCAGCGTAGGGCTGTGCGATATCGATTTTTCAATATCGAATCGATATATCGAATATCGAAAATATCGACGTCGATACCGATATCGACGATCCAGGCAATACCGATATCAACAATACAGACACATGTATATCTTTCAAATTGAAGTTTCGTTCCTGCCCTCTTCTGGAGCTGTCCCTGCTCGTAGCGTCGAAACTATGCATCAAACAGAAAAATGTTATTACAAAATAGTTTGTGCTGTGTATGTGCTGTATCGAGGCGAGACAATCATTTACAACTTGAGACCGAGTCTTTGTCAACTCTTGTCTCGTATTGTATAGATACCATCCCTATACTTTGGCACACAACAGTAACCAGCAAGTTCTATGAAGTAGGAACCTTGTTATTTTTGTTGGTTGTTGCACGTATTTGCTTTCCATGTTCATCAGAGGCAATCTCTCATCATTCAACTCCAAAGTTCTGTGCCCGCATTCACCTCCCAAATTCTGTGCCCGCGTGGTGAGCGCATTACTTGTTACCTAACATCCTTATGCTTGACTTAACTTGTACGTAAGGAATGCAACACCACCATACGTCGATATTTTTACGATATCGACGCTTCGATATTTTAAAAATATCGATATGTCGAAATATCGCACAGCCCTACTCCAGCGTTGGTGACGTCGGTAGTGATGGCTCTGTATCCAACGTCGATGGCCATGACTCTGTTCCAAGCTTCTGTGGCCATGGCTCTGTCTCCTGTGTCAGTGGACTTTGGCTCTGTTCCCAGCGTCGGTGTGGACGTGGATCTGTATCTAGAAGCTGGAGGAATTACTCAACATATCGGTGCTTATAGAGTAACTCTTGCAGATGGTAGAGCAATTACTTTTATTGATAGCCCTGGACATGAAGCTTTTTCCGAAATGCGGTCAAGAGGGGCTAAAGTAACGGATATAGTTATTATAGTGGTTGCAACTCGATGGCCATGGCTCTGTATCCAGCGTCGGTGGCTATGGCTCTTTTCCAAGCTTTGGTGGCCATGGCTCTGTATCCAGCGTCGATGACCATGGATGGCTCTGTCTCCAGCGTCGGTCGCCATGGCTCTGTTCCAAGCTTCGGTGGCGGTAATCTAGTTTCAGTCAAGTCCATTGTAATGGCTTGATTGAAAATCAACAGCAATGTTCAATTTCAGTGAACACGAATTTAAGGACCCGGTTCAAGCTTGGAACGACTTTGGCACATTTATCGTGGATCTTTTGGGGAGGAACTGCTTCCAGTTAATTTTCTCGTCGGTTGGCAACTGCTGCTTCAGGGCCTTCCAGAGAAGAAAAAGGACACGGCCCATTGGCAAATGAACGGAGGAGAGTGGGTTTTATATTGGCATCCGAACGGGAGGCCTGATGGAAGAAGGCGGAAAAGACAGCGGCGACCGTCGTTTGTCAACTGACGACAGAACGATTTACTTGACGTCGCTACGCTTTGAAGTCTGCACGGCGAATTAACGGGAAATGAAGCCAACCCGAAGGTTTTGGTCACTCCGGGAATTAAATCGGAAAGTTTTAAATTACAGGTGACGAAACTCTCGTTCCTCCCCCACCCACGATTTCCCTTTCCCCTCCCCTACAAGCTATCCCGGACAATGCAGAACACACAGAAAACAGCTTTCGGTTGACCCAGCAATTCATCGCAAGGCGGACAGAGGGATGATTGGATTTTTGAGACAAAATACGACCACTTGGGCAATTAGGCCCCCTTCCCCCTCTTCACCCCCAACGTACCTCAACGGTTAGCGAAATTCCATTGTTCTGTGTGGCGGTGCTGTTCCGATACCTGCAAACTAAACAGGTGTCAGTTTCACACTGTCGGGCGGTTTGAAAGCGATTTTCCGTCATTCGGGTTCGACGGTAGACACAAAACAGGATGTTTCTGGAGAAATAACACGGCGTTGTCTGATGAGCACACAGCAGGAGGGGGTGGCACTGATTAGAGGCAAGATTTCGCATTTGGAAGGATGAAGGTCGAATCCAAGGAGATTAACAAATAATGTTCATTATCCTGTACAGACCTCAAACTGTCGGAATCGTAACTCCAGCTCCTTCAATATATTCCCTTATTTTCTCTCGTGTTTACTTGCTATCCTGCTGGCTACACAATGCATTATATTTGATTATGCTTGTTTTGTAACATTTAGTATTTAGTGAGCTCTTCTTATTTTTCATTATCTTTCAAATATTTATTTTCATTTCCTTTCCCTCTGTCGGAGTGGTCAGAGAAACCTGCTACGAAGCCAAAGAATATATGAAAATCGCGCCCATACAAAAATCTGTGTAAATCGCGACCAGTTTAAGTATCATTCCTAGCGACTACCTGGTCACCATGAGTCACGGCCCACCTGTTGTCCCCCCCCCCATGAATCACGTTCCAATGCATTGGGATTCCCCCCACCCACTTTATCCTTTACAGCTTTCTATTTTTCACACTTATTACTGCTCTAACTTTCCTAGTGTTCAGTTCAGTTCGTGCGCCTTGTGTTTTTATGTTGTTATATGTTCGATATGGAAGTGACAACGACCAGCTGCGGTAAGCCATGTGCCTGCCCACTATGAAGGATACTCGTATATTGTAAAGTGAACCAAAGAAAACGGGACATTGATTTGGTGTTGTTCAAAACAGAGATCAACCTAATCTAACCTAACTTACGAAGAGGACGGTGACATCAGAGCTTGTTTGAAAGCAATATCCTACATCCAAAAACTTGAGTAAATGGAGTAAAACTTCAGTTCGTGGCCCTAAAGTTAGAAGTATATAAATAAAAATGTACATAATGTAAATAGTAACTTATAAAAAAATCCAATATTGACGATGCTTGTAAACTAATTTTTAACACGCCAAAATGACAAAAATTTAGTTTTGCTATTATGCCAGTCCAAAGTCTGGATAAAGTGTGATGGGAGTCAGTTTTATTTGAAAAATGTGATTAATTGACAGGTAGGGACCGTACTGGGCGCAATTTTCACTGGGCGCGTTTTAAAGGACACCGAAGCCAAAGGTCCCAAGTTCGAACCAAGGCTAGGCTCCATCATTCATGAAGAATTGTATCAGTTCGTCATTCATCCTCATCTTTGTGATTAACTCAAAATTTAGAAAAGAGACGTAAAATAATGGAACAGTGTATTCATTTGTCTTTGTTCATATTTAACCCCCCCTTAAACGTTGACTTAATTTTTGAAAATTCTTGATTTTTTTTCACTGGATTTCAGCTTATTTACATTGCCAGTGTCTGTTTTAATTTCGAATTCTTTAAAGTCCTAACTTTCTTGTACCTTCATTTTATTTTTAAGCCTTCCCTGGTGATAGCACCACGCTCCGGCCGCCTTAACTACTTCCCCCACGTACTCGTGTTATTAGAGGCTGGGTGAATCCCAGAGCCTTTCCTTTGGAAGTATACCTACCTAAGATGACCCACCCGTGGAATCGAAGTCGGATCTTCCGCTTGGCAGTCAGGTACCTTTATCGATTGGACCACCTCGACTTTTCAGCACACCAGAAAATTTATGGCACTTGGAATGCCACCATTTTTTTTTCGAAACTTAAATTTAAGTCTTCAAAGATATTCGTAGGCAGTGACGTAACGAGAAGTTTATCTGTCTCATTCTTGAATAACCATTTCCGTGAAAAACCTTCAAGGTGGCCGTGAACCTATTCCCCAATTAATATTCCAGTATTAAAGTTCATGTTTGTTTAGCAATATTGAAGAATATTGTCACTCCCTGGAACAAACTTAGACTTTTCCACAAGTTTTTACTTTCGAGCGATCCTTATACGCGTTATGGAGAGGATCCACCTCATGCTGGCGGTCCAGAGAGCTCGACAAAAGAGATTTGCACCGAAAAGTAGAGGAAAAACCTATTGTTTTATTTACTGGAAAGCCACAGTTGTAAACTTTGAATGAGGAAGAAATTTCGAAGCGGTTGGAAAATCCTTTCCCCCCCTTTCTGTAAGCCTCCAGAGCTGCCTCAGTTCTTTCCCTCCGTTATTCAGAAAGTTTCCCGCGGATTTCGGACAGGAAGTTGGTGGCGCTGTAGTCGCTGTTTCCGCCCGTTGATGGAAGAGGGCGGAAGCGGTTTCCGGTTCCTTGCGTAGGTGGATCTCCCTCCTCCCTCTTTTTTGGATCTTTTTCCTCGGTGGCGGAGATGGAATGATGGTCTCCATCCAGAAGGCTCTCCCTCGTATCTTTCCCCCTCCTTACTCAAATTATCCCTTGTCATTTCGGGTGAAACTTAACAACCCGGTCTTGAATTATTGACGCTTAATTTCATCTGCCTGTCTGAGAGTATAAGAGGGTTGTTGCATGAAGTCAGTCACTGGCTTGACCAACAGGCAGGGTTGCATCCCTCTTAGTAACCGTCAAAAGCTCCTCTTTCGTGTCAACTTCAGTGCAAGGAAGTTACATACATTGCAGCGAGCTATTCAGAAGCGTATAATGTAGGTTAGCTATTCTACCTACGAAGCCAGAAGCCAAGAGACTAGAATACAGGAGAACAGTCGATTATAAATTGTAAATAAAATCGTTTATTTCAAGAAGAAGATGATGGTGTTTCTGGAGTCGAGAACCTGATTTCTTCTGCAACCATGCTGCTATATGCATAGCAACGTGGCTTCCTTGTAGAAGCCGAGAACTAGCAAAATCGATGCATCTAACCATTTATACACAACGTTTACGCGAGCCTATCTGCCATAGTGAGATAATCCAGATCTTGGACTCAGCATACGCCACTGATAGCACTATATACGAGGGTTACAACAAAGGTCATGGCAACATTTTTTCCCGCGAGAATGCGGGACCAGCACAAAAATCCGAAATATACAAATAGAAGGGGGCAATGTATGGTATTGTGGAATGTATGAACAGTGCAGATCTAGTGTACCAAGTGCGGGATAGGGAAGCGAGAAAATATCGTGCCACATGTGTTTGTCTGAAAGCACAGGAACATTACTGGAACAAAAGAGGCACGTACGACGGTATGAAACTGTTCTCCCACAGTTTCCACCAGCATCCTGGTTGGTTGGCTGATTTGGTGATTGTCCACTTTATGCACATTAAGGCTAATCGGGACTGGACCTACAGTTTAAAGTGGGATCCGAACCACTATGTGCCTCCACCGGGAATCGAACCCGGGACCCCTTGATTACAAGGCGACGACGCTACCACTGCGCCATCGGGGAGACCCTCACCAGCTTCCTGTAGCATTTTCTGGCATTTCGTTCTCGAAGGACGACTATTTTGATACACTAACGCTGTTGACGCCGTGGCACGACGGTTGACTTAACAATGAATTACCACTGCCCTCTGTACAATAACCGTTCATCACACTGCCATCTAGTGATGTGTCCACATACTATGGGTGTCATGTTCTCAGAGACATACGATCTTATTGTGGTACCATCGTTTAACTTTGAGACAAAATACAGCTGCCCATGACTTTTGCTGTAACCTCGTATATAGGTATGTATATTACAACTTGTGCACCTGGAAGGGGGTAATCAGTATATTGTATTAGGAGAAATATGTTCTAAAACTTTATGATATTTCATTTTCATTGTGTTTGATGTGGCTGAATTTAGAGAAATACATTTTGGCCAGTGAAATGGTTGATTAAAATTAATCAGGTTTTCTTCTGTTGTTAAAATAAGATCAATCACAAGTTGTGTCTACGAAACATCAATATGGTGCTTTCATTATGCTGTTTGAAGGTTTGAAACAATCTCTTGTGTGCTATCCAGAGAACATTCTGAGTGACGGTACCAGAATTGGGGAGAGTATCAGTGTACACACACAACCCAAAATGTGTCAGTTGACACAATTATGTTGACTCCAGTAGCACAGTTAAGTTTATAAACTGCTACTGATGTTTATTTGGTGCATCAAAATACAAAGAGCAGTGCATCACAGGGTACATTCACCAGCTGCTATTGAGTATGATGCACCGAAAATGAATTCAGAAACGATCGTTTCAATGAAACCAAAAAATACACGTTACTTCAAAAGTGTATCGCCCCTGATTTAATTTTGACGCTCCAAAAGCTTCAACAGTCCTACAGGCAGTAATGTGCCACAAACTAAAACTTTACATGTATTACTAGACGCAGACAAAAAGGTAAAGTGCTGTTTTGAAGAGAAGTGTAATTTTCAACACCGGTCATGTCCAAGAAGAACAAAATATCGCATTTTTCCCAAGCATCAACACTTGGGGGGAAAAATAAGACTGTAATATCGAGAAAGAGTATTCTGACTAATCACGAGAATATTATGTGTAGTAAGTAATCTATTCTTGTTCTACAACACGCTGGATCCCGTGATGTTTATATAGTATTCGCGTATTTTAGAATACTGTTGTATTGAGCGCCCATCGCTGATTGCAAGTAGACCTAAGAGAAGCGGAATGGATATAAAGGTAAATTTAGAGACAAAATGGCGAAAATTTTGGGGTTGGGGTTGGGTGTGTGTGCATAAATCACCGTAAAGAGGAACCACGGAAGATCTACCAGGCGTTTGAATCCACTAACCAGAAGGTGGGGAAGGATCTTGCTGGCAACTCCTTATGCAAACGCCACGGAACAAATATCCAAGCCAGTACGCAAGAAACCAAACTCTTCTCATGGAACGTATATAATTGCCTAAGAAAGAGAAGGCATTACCTCTCTGTCCACCGTCTGCAAACCTTAATGGGTAGGAAAACAAGCACAACCCTTTCGGAACGTGAGCAAGAAGGTGGTCCATGGATACAGGGGCATTAACGAGATCAAAGATAATCCTGTTTGCCTCTCGCCGCAGTCTTGTGTGTGGTATCCGTGACACCTGATGAGCTTCAATGCTAGAGTAGTAATGGAGGAGTTACACAGGAGTATGAGCTGAGCTTTTGTTTCTTTCACGCGAGGGAGTAAACATCTTCAGATGATTCCACTTGTTTTTGGCGCTAAGGTTACATAAGCCCTTAGGATTTTTCTTCAATCCTGTGAGAGTCAAAGGGCTTTGCTAAAAGTACCCTCTCTTAGTTTATCCAGTAATCAATGTTTTTCTTCCGTCGAATATCTACAAATTTACCTGGAAACTTCATGGTTTGATGTTCCAGAAGAGGTTCGGTGAGGAAACAGCAACACAAGGGAAAAGTAAACAGGCCTGCTCTGTATTACGAAAATAATTCTCCCCATAAAACAGGAGGACCTACTATTCCTTAACAACGCCTATTACTACAATTTTTTGCTGATTTGTAGACTTTTGTGGCCCTCAGTGATGAGATCGTTCGTTGCCATATGTTGCTGGCAAAAAAGAAGGAAAAAAACACGACAGCTCGGCAATTTTTCAGGGTTGCAAAATCAGTGTAGCTTTTATATAGTTTTCAGAACACGAATCAGTTTCTAGTTAGTTTTCTTTCCTTTGATGCAACATTTCTAAGATCGATTCCTGCCTTTCAATTTTGACCCAGCATTGTGAAGACGATTTGGTAGCTATTTGAAAAAGAAGATGTAATGAAACCCAGTCTCTAAAAAAATATATGGGAGTAGTTAAATTTCTTGTAAATGGAATCATGATTATCATATGTGGTCGAAATATATGAGACTAGATCTGACTTCCGAATTCACACTTCAACAAGTATTTTTATAGCGTATTTATTACTTACTACGCTTAGTTCCAAAAGTATTTAACGGTACGGTTATTTGAAACAATACAGCCAAATCCATCCTAGACCTGTATTTAAAAGTAGCAAGAGAACTCTTATTTAGAGGTGATTTCTAAAAGTATTCATAGAGAACTTGAGCCACACTCGTATTAAAACCATCTCATTTACACTAACCTCAAGGGATCTTCACCTGTTGGTGAATTCTTTTTTTATTTGGTAACACTAATGTAGCAAGAGGTTCAGAGGTTGAGTGATGGCATGGTTTGGAACATCAATTTTATTTTTCCTAACAGCACCATCTGTTGACGACCATTTAATAGCTTGGAGAACACAATAGAGAGCAACCCGACAGAGTTACGTTGAAAGAGAATGGAAGAGTCCTAGAAGACAAAGATATCGGGAGATAATGAATGTTTTCCTTCCGAAAGCGAGTCGTATTAAGCTTGACAAATTACCGAGTTGAATACACACAAGCATTCCCGGGATGACCTGGAAGAAAGTACTTTCTCCTCTGTTGAAATGGAATTGGGAATTGCTGCATATGCTTGATTTTCTACTCGAAGAATTAAATTGTACCATTGTATTACCCCACTTTTATACGCTAAGCAATTTGTCATCACTAACCATGGTGGCGAACGGTGCCAGAAGCTATAGGTGATTGTGGGAATCGAGTGAGAGGTGGTTGTAGATTGAGTTCTGCTTGAGTCCCTTCGTGGTTTGATTTCCTGACAGCAGGCGATTACTTTTCTTTTACTGTAAAAGCATCTTGCAACCACCAGACAGTGTGATAGCCTTGCATAATAGCATATTTTGTAGGTCATCCTCAAGTGATGGATGACGCGTGATCGGCTCATGAGCCCAAATCATCGCATTTGTATGTTTTCTAGATTTGGCCGCATAATTACATGCAACAACTTACTTCAGTGACATTTTCAAAGGCTCTTATAACATCCGAATTATAAATTACGCTTCCATTGCAATATTTAAGAGGAAGGTTGCTTGCACTTTTGTTATTTTAAGTCGCTTTCCCGCCACTTTTGGCTAATCACGACGATGAGAGTGAATAATGATTGAATGGAATCATTTTACGTCACGCTTTTGCCACTTTTGGTTAACGATGAGGATGAGTGATGATTAGATGAATGTAGACTTACAAAGAACGTCCATGCCCTGGCCGGGATTCGAACCCGAGAACTTCGGTGGCGAGATCAAAAGGCGACCGCGCGGCCACCGAGCCAGGTAGGTGGTGAAATTCCAATAAATCACAATGCATATTAATTGGATCACGTCAGCTTTTAGCACGTATAAATTCGGCTAATATGCCAACTGTATACAACTAAACGGTGCATGCATACCATTTTCTAAAATTGTAAATAATCTAGGGGTGATTATAGATACAATTCTGACCTGTTCTGAACACATTAATAATATATGTAAGAAAGCCTATGCCTCCTTACATCTATTATACAAATAAAAAAAATCTTCCGCCTGTTATTAAAGAGCGACTTGTACAAGCTTCGGTCCTCTCACACCTTGACTATTGCGATAGTGTATATGCTGATTGTAATGAAATGCTGGCAATGAGAATTCAAAAAATACAGAACTCATGCATAATATATATATTTAACCTTAAGAAGTATGACCACTTAACTGAATATTATAATAAATTAGGCTGGATTAAAATGAAAGAAAGACAGAAAACTAGTGTCGCTTTATAAGTTAATTTATACAGGAAGTCCTTTATATCTCACAGACAGATTGCTTCCCTTAGGAAACCCAGAGTTATCATACACAAGATCCCAAAGTTCCAATCTACTTACAATTAAAACTCACAAAACTGAATTTCTTAGTAACTCTTTTACTGCATCAGTGGTTAGGGACTGGAATGCACTTTCACATGAAATGAGAAAATCAATTTCCATAGGTATCTTCAAAAGAAGATTAAGAGAAAGTTGTATGGAGTGATTTTTTTTGTTTTTGTCAAGTAATTAATACATGTTTAATACATATTTGTAGTGGCCTGTTATGTGTATGAACCTATGTATGAGTGTGTGTACATGTATATATATTTGTTTTATGTATTTACATATTTTTACCGCGGTTGGTTTGACATGAAAGGTATATGTGTGATCGTTATTTCCAATGTTTACATGTGAATCAATTTATGAATATGTTCTATATTATGAACTTTGTAGTTGGTTGAGTGTAAGGCATGAACCTTAATCTCCGCCAGAAATAAATAAGTGACAAATAAAAAATAAATAAATAAATCACTGGTCATTGCGCGTTTCGAAATATGGCAAAGTTATTGACAATTGGTAAAAAAGTTATACGAATATATTCATTCGTTGCTTTTGTACCTCTTTAGCGACGATGAAGATGAATGAATGATGATTAGATTGAATTGATGATCATGGAACACTCGCAAAAGCACAGGCTAAAGCACAATGACTTAAACCTGAGACCTCCAGTAGAGAGTTCGGCACTCAATGCATTGGACCACTAAGCTGAATGCATCACTTTGTTTCCATGAATGTAGGAAACAACAACTAAAAAATATCGATGCATTATCATGGGTGCGTAACTCCGTGGCGGAATGGTTATCACAGCTATCCAGGTTTGGGCATGTGTGTTGTTTGTGAATGTCCCTTCGTCATATCATCACTCTTCTTTATCGTCGCGACTACTAATGAGTGGTAGAAAAGAGGCGCTTAAAAGCCACGTTTTACGTTAGCCAAAACATTGTGGCACGGAGGTTGTCGTACGCTGATTTCAATTGCTATATCTGTAGGCCTGACTTACTGATATTATCTTAAAAAAATAGGACGCCCTAGGGAACATGATTGACACCGGCATTGTTTGTTTGCCCTAAGAGGATTCGCAAGTTGAATTTAATTTTGGCTATTCTGTGGACTAGATAAAAGTGGTGCAAGTTCTAAAACATATGAACTCGAGCTTTCAATCATTTTGGGTCGCCTTTTGTCAGAACATCACTTGGTGGTGGTGGGGGGAGAGTAGAGGAGAACTGTCTCGGTTAGATAACAGAGGAAACTTACTAAATACTCATAAGAAATGCCATGGATATTTGACGGACAAAGACCATTAGAGGGGGTCAAGGAACCAGAAAAGGATCGGTACAAAATGAGCCTACTTCCCCCTTTCCCATTTGCTTCCCCCCAACCGTCATTAAGTAGAGAAGGGGGAAAACAATCCTTCTATTTCCAAACCTAAAAAAAAAACGGCTCGACGAATCCCAAAGGGAGTTAGCATCCCAGGTGGGACTCTGACGTCATACCTAACCCTTGCCTTCACATCAACCCACATCCACTTGGCTACCTCGTTCGTGAGGCCTCGCCTGACTTCTGAATGACGTTCCAGGTGCCCGGTCATTCGCACGGAATGACAATAATTGGGGTAATAGAGACAGCCCAGACAGCTTTGATTATTTAGTTATGGTGTCCGTTACGTGGTTATTTCCTGCTTGCTGGGACTCCCGGATAACGTTCCAAGGACCCTTTCGAGAGTGGGCCCCTCGGCCGAGAAGAAGGTTCTTGACGTCCAGCGCGAAACGAGGGTCTTGGGAGGGTAATTAGATATTCCGACCCCAGGCCTCAAGGATTCTGCGTTCTTGGGCAGGTGGATGGACACTGCTGCTTCTTAGGTCCAAGCAGATGACAATTACCAGCTTTACCTTCTCATAGGCAAAGCAGACTTCTCTTGTGTTTGTAAATTTAAGCACGGTGATTGATAGATGTGTAAGTTCACATGAGCACTGCTCATTTTCAACTGGTTCAGAGTACTGCCGATAGATGGTGCCCAATTACTTGCATGAATGAAAGTACACGTGTAAGTTGACTGGGAAAATGAGGGTCCATGGGCTGCTAATTTCCGCTGCAAACCAACTACCGCATAAAAATGACCATGATTGATTTTGAAGCACTAACGAGTATTACACGGAAATAACGGCTTTGTTCATATTAAGCAAAGACGATTGGTTAAGCTTTTGGGTCGGGTACCCTATTCTACACCCTCGAATTTTGAAATTTCTTTTTTTTCAATATGAGCATTATTTGATCCTATTTGTGAATAAAAAAAATTGGAGCGCGGAAAGAAGTATTTACGACTGTACAGACGTTTAAAGTTGAAATTTTGTCGTTTGAAATGGTTCGCAATTATTTTCAATTTCTAGATCGTGATACTAACACGACACCAAATTTTAACTATCGATCTCAACCTAACTGAACTAACCTATCCACGCGCCAATGGTTCGTGGGGCTAGCGCCAATGGTTCGTGGGGCTAGCGCCAATGGTTCATGAAGCTAGCGCCAATGGTTCATGAAGCTAGCGCCAATGGTTCGTGGGGCAGCAGACCATCTCCCTGTAAGTCAAGTACAATGTCCCGTATGTCTCGTCGAACAAAGTCCTCTATGTCCTTCATCCGTTGAACGTGTGTCAATCTCATATTTAGTCCTTTTGTTTTAATTCAATGTCGCACAAATCAATTCCAGTGTCTAAAGTCGCACAAAACAATTGCAATGTCTCAAATATCCAATCCGCCAATAAATTACATAAATAATATATTGAAATCGAAAATTATCCCATTGCACAAGTCATTCATAACAAGAAAAAATTGCAAATTATCCCATTGCACAAGTCAAAGATAAGAAGAAAAAGAAAATGTTCAGACGTGCGCCTGTGACATGAATCCAAGATGCGCCATGATCAAATCCCTGCAAAACCGTTTCGACGTTACATAAGGAATCTAAATATTGAAAAACGTAAGTTTCCTAGCACGTAGATCTAAAAAAATTACTTTCCGCGCTATTTAGAAACATCGTTTCTTATGAAGAACTAATTTTCATAAAGAGAATATTTGAAATGTGCGAAAAATCGAGGGTGTAGAAAAGGGTACCCGAGCCAAGCTTTTTAGAAATAAAGAAAAAGTTTGATAGCCACAAAAATTTCTGATATATTTGTTTGGTGTTCCTAAACAAATGTGCACTGTTTTCTCGGAAACTATTTTTTTATCTCTGTGAATAGATAAATGTAAATATTGAAATTTTTATGACGGTTCTCACAACTATAATTCATAATTATTATCTGTCCATGTGTAAGATAAAATAATTAAACTTGAATTTGAAAGGTTTTTTTTTCTCATTTGTTTAATGCTGCACTATAGTCCTGTATATACGTACAGTATATAACATGTATAAGTGTGTGTGCCTGTGTTTATTATTCCATGTTTACTTCTCTTTCTAGCCAAAACACAGAGAACTGACGTCATGAATGCGCATGAGCTCACGATAGAAAAAGGTTGCGTCCCGTGAATTAACAAGCAGACTGTTAAATTTTAAGTGTAGAATACTGTAAAACTAAAACAAGAAGCCTTTTGGTTACTTCTAGACTTCATAATTCCAAGGCATGTTACTTCTACAGTAAAGTGGTCACACATTTTGTTGCTAGTAATGGCATTAGAGACAAGCGAGATTATTAAGTGTAGAGTAAATATTATACAATATGTATTTCCCCATTCATTAATTGTACTCGTCTTTCGTTTCCAGCTCTCGACAAATTGGGCTTTCGACACTTATACAACCAAAGCCAGGTGGAGGCTGTCCAGCCGAACGTGGCTTTCGACATAGCGAGCCTCGTCCTCTACGGCTGCCAGGCGCTCCCCATTCGACTGAAGATCCTCCTGGACCGCTTGTTCTCCGTCCTCCAGCACGAAGAGGTACTCCAGGTGCTTCATGGGTTCGGCTGGACCTACGAGGACTACGCCAGAGGCTACATTCTGCAGGTGAGTACGCCGTTTAGTTGTTGTTATCATTTCGATTCTCTTGCATTTGATTTACCCCTTGACTCAATTCCGGTTCCAGACAGACCAAGAGCGAGAGGACATAGAGGATGATCAAAGGAAAATAGATTAAGGAAATCGTGGATAATACAGGGTAATTCAAAATTAATGGTGCAACTTTAATCAGTTGCAGTTCCATATTGTGCACAACTAACTTAAGTGATTGATTAATTTATTTTACTTTGCTTTTCTGCCACTTTTGGCTACTTGCGTATGAGGATGAATTGTGAAAAGACGAAAGGGATGAGCAAGTAACTTAAGCCGGAATAAACAAGTATGCAAATGCTGAAATAGTCTGTCGATAACATGTTGGTTACACGAAACTTGTACAAATTCTTTGGAAAACTTGAGAATTTTCAAAGTTTCAGTATCTCTTCTGTGTTCAGAAATGTATGGCAAACGCACTGTTCGCGTTATTTAGGTACATTTTCAGTTCATGTGTGAATGTTTTTTGGTGGGTATTCTTTTCATTGTTTGGTATCTGAAAATATCTTCATATTTCACTAATTATTTTCCCCCTCGTTACCACGTAGAGATTTCTTAGGAGATTTTCACATTTTCTGTCCTTCCGTTTGGAGTTCCACACCCCCAATATAATTTCTATAATTATAGTATTGTGTGTTTAGAGGTGTTAAGGTGCGCTTCCGTGCTCAAAACTAGAATTTACTCTGATTTATTGGCTCCTAATTGGAAGAAAATAAAAACGACCCATAGGTTGAGCGATAAATTGGTGTTCGTGCTAATCAGGAGATCTTCATTACCGACACGTCTAAATGATTAACCTTCAAAGAAATGAACTTCATCAGAAGCAAGTTTTCATCATTCCTGTAATTCGGAGCGATCACGAACATTACATTTCCTTCCCCGTCTACTTCTTTTTTACTTTTTTTAATCAGAAATTGAAGTACATTTACTTGGGAT
Organism: Lepisma saccharinum; assembly: GCF_977018435.1. Taxonomy (NCBI): domain Eukaryota; kingdom Metazoa; phylum Arthropoda; class Insecta; order Zygentoma; family Lepismatidae; genus Lepisma; species Lepisma saccharinum. Next base: position 48,790,397 of record NC_139231.1, on the reverse strand, counting down.
GAAATTTTCGTACCGTGACGACTTCTCTTTTTTTTTTAAAAAAAAAGAAAAGGAAGAAGAGAGATCTCTTAGAGAAAATGATTGACTGTTGACAGGTGCAGCTTTTCGGAAAAAGAAAATCTACCTCCGTTTCTTAATTAGCTGGAGGTACTTGGTGTACCTTGGATACCAAGTGGATCTTGGAGACACAAAAGTTATTCGCGTGTTTTCACGTCCTTCTCCCTCTTTCGAGAGTCGAAACTCTTAATAATGAAAGAAATTGCGTAATTTCCTTTTCTTTCCTATCCACCTTAATTGCCTACTCTTTAATTTCCTTCCTAAATAAGCCAATTAGAAAAGACCCGCACTGAAGATCACATAGCGCATAGTCACACTGATTTTCAATTTCGTTCCGTCCCTCTCTCGTTTCCTTTTCGATTTGAAAGGTTCGAGGAGGGGAGGAGAAAAGTAAAACACTCACAAATGTCTTCAGGAATCGTTCGAATTTCCTTCCCAATCCCCCACACCCTCTTATTTTTTCGTGTTCCGTTGCTGTTGAAGCTTTCTTGACCCCCCAACTCCATTTCCTCCTTCTCCACGTCTCAGCTAATTAAAATAATTTTTTAAAATTCAAGCCATGGAAAAAAAATCTATCTTCTTTTGGAACTTATTTACCTCTTTCGAAATAATTCAGGAAGTTTTAATTATATTCCGTACCCATGTTTGGACTTCCTACGCGTGCTTGGCGCAAACAGCTAGACTTGACGAAGGTCTTTCGACCAAGTTGAACACGTATTATTTCGGTAAGAACTTATTTTTGCACGTAAATTGTTCGTTCGATCACACTTTCTTGTTTTATAGTACTACATATGGGATCACTGTTTGAATATCCGAAATCGTGACACTTTCCTGTGAAGGGAAGTTCATAAAAAGTTTAGATTTCTCGAGTACTTGTGCTGCAAAAAAAAGTGTGGTTGTTGTCGACGCCAGACTCAAGTTCAGCATATTTAATTTGCTTGACTTTCCAAAACTACCATGTCCTACCGAATAGAAATAAACTTGAATATGTGAATCATATTTATAAAGAGTGAAATGCTCCCTCCCTACCCCCAAATACTTATAATTATTCTTCCAGGATTAATTTAATGTCTTTACAGCAAAATTTGAGCATGCCAGTTGCATTATTGTCACATGTGTGGGTGTTGAAAAACTGTATTTGTTCTTTTCAGTTCGTTTTATACTTTATTATGAGGACACTAGTAGAAATTAAAGTTTGAATTTCACGCGTAGGATAATAGAGAGATAATATTTCAGCCAAAATACAATTGCAGCACTTGCTCATCGCAGTCTTTCTAAACGGCTGCTGTCAACATAATGACAGAGATACATAAAACAAACGATTATATTGAGGCATTTAAAACAATTCATCTCCCCTCCCCCCTTTTGCATCTTTAATACAATATAAATGTAAATTATAACCCACGCAGCTGGATTTTGGAGACAGTGGTAGTTCATGCGCTTCTCGCCAGGTGGCACATCGTCATGAGACTGGCTGTGCCAGTAAGCCAGGACGTCCTCCTGGTCTCTTGGCCGATGCATTATTTAACACCCGAAGAGAATCCTTTCCTTCTTGTGCAGCTCCGGAGTAGGTAATCCCGGAAAGAAGAGGGCGGGGGGGAGGAGAACAGGGACCCGGGTTTGGTGGAGCGAGAGATTTCCTACTGATGGAAGGAAGCAGTGGTGCCATCCTCTGAGGACGAAAAAATCTCTAAAGCTCGACTCACTCGTGGAAGGGTTGAACAAAAGAGGGTGCCTGTTCTAATTATGTACTATATTGATTCGCCTTAGAGGCTGTTTGAATCCTTCTGTAACAACGCTGACAAATGTCCGATAATACCAAACTTGCAGGCAACAAAAACAAACGATTGCGTGGACTGTTATTCCAGTCTCCAGAGTATTTTTGTACAATTATGTATTGTATTTTGTATTGCCATTTTTGTCTTACTACAACGACGAGAATGAGTCAATACCAGGTGGTTACATACATAGTGGTTCGGATCACACTTTAAACTGTAGGCCCAGTCCCAATTAGCTTATCTGTGCATAAAGTGGACTGCAAACAAAAGCTCAAACGTAAATGAGTGATAATTGCTGAAGAGGCATTCACAAATGACGCCCAAGTCGGGACTCTTACCCGTGACCTTCTGTAGCGAGATCAAAGTCGGATATTGAAGAGTTTTGTCGTGAACTAGAGGTTCTATTGTATGTAGAACGTAGTGATGAAGAACTTTTGTAGTTCTGTTTTGATACACCATATGATGATAATTGTCGTGACCTTAAATTATATTTCCTGGCATTGTAAGTGTTGGTTGAGTTATTGTTTTAAGTCCACTTTATGCACATATAGTCTAATCGGGACTGGACCTACAGTTTAAAGTATGATCTACAGTATAGCTTTTAATAACATTTTTTCTTAAAGAACTCAGAAATAACCAAAATTTCATTTACCATGTTTTACACTCAAGTCCTTCATATACAGTAAGTAATAACCTGTTGGCCATTAGCTAACTTTCCACCGCATCTTGAAAATTCCTCATGCTATTACTACTCTCTGTTCTCCATCGGATCTCTGGTTTTCTATTTTTTTTATCTTCAGTTGCTTTTTTTGTCCCATTTTATACACATTTTACAGATCGTCGGTGGTTCAGTCGGTAGGACGTATGACTGGGACATCCGGGTTCGATTCCCGGTGAGGTGAGGATTATTCTAGCAATGTCTCTCCTTGAAATGGCTCTTGGGTTAGCCGGAAAGGCAGCCGGAGCGTGGTGCTGATCACATCACCTTCAAAATGAACCTAGATCTGCATGTACGCCCACCCATAGCATCCATGACATGTTTCAATGTGCTGGGTGTATCTTTACCTTGTACCGTTTGTACGCTCTTCACATTTATTATTTTTATGTTAATTTTTCCACCTCGTCACGACGGTGAGGATATGTGAAAGGACAAACACAAACAAGCATGTCCATTTCGGGACTCGAATCGCGGAGGCTCGAATCCCAATTGAACTGAAAAATGAAGTCTTTACAATAGCCAAATATGTGGAGTTTAAAAGACACATTCGATCGTCTGTAGTTCCAGGCTCGCCAGGGCCTCATTAGCCTGCACTAATTTGGAGCAATGAAGTGAGGATACGGAGAAGGGTATTTTGTGACGTATACGCTGCCAGATAACAGAAATCGTTCCCCACCCCTAAGGTCGGTGTAAATTATCGCCAGTTGGCAACACCGAAAGGACAATATTCTATGGAGGATTGCCGGTGCAGGCAGTGCCAGATATGCGACGTTTCTCCCGCAACCCTTTCTTCCGCCGGACAGACCCAGGTCGCCCCAAAACAATGGGACTAATCAACGGCCCGCAAGATGGCTGCGGTCCCCAGGGCTTGGCGACGGGAATGTGATTAGTGGCGAAGCTTACCGGCAGCCAATAGGGAGATCTGCTCAGGTAACCGGAGACAGCGACAGTGTTGCCATCGAATGTCGAATTTACCTTCTCGTAAACGATGAAGCTTTCGGGGCAAATCTGGTAAATTTCGGATTTCATCGTGACGAAATCTCCTCTGTGTTGAGAAAACAAAATCTAATCTGTCACTTCCATCCGAAGGCGAGAAAGAAACTGAAGAATCACTAGTTAAATTGTACAACACGAATGTTAACAAGGTTTCAAGAAAATCTGTCTAAACTCTTTCGTTGCTGAAATATTAAACACATACGTACATTACATACCACGTTGCTGGATATTTTCATAATGTTTTTAGTAAATTATTTTGTGGCTTATTTTTCCTTCATAAAGTGCCTACTGTCAGTGAATATTCTCCAATTCCTACTGAGTGTCATCTATTTTTGGTGTCTGCCCTAATTTGTTTAGAACTCTCAGAATGCCTTTAGCACATTTCCGTCCGTTTTTTTTTCTCCACTCTTATTTGACTGCCTGTTCTGGTACGCCGACCTCTGTCAGCTTACCGTACTAAGAACTAGGAATGCTAGTTCCGAGTCCTAAAACAATGGAGTTTGTTTCATCACCTATTTCGTCAGTTCATCATTAATTATCATGATTTATTTCTACCTAACGTTACGATGTTAATCGTAATAACTATATAAGCAAATGTGAATTTCACTCTCTATTTGCAGGCACTTTAATTTGTATTTCCTTGCATTGGAGTTCACGTATTTTCATGCTTTTCAATTCACACGTTTACTTGCTTTTGCACATTTCCGTGTTTATCAGTTTGTTTATTTACTTGCTTTTTATTTTTCACATTTCCTTGCTTTTGAGTTTGCACATTTCTTTCTTTTTAGTTTGTACATTTCCTTCTTTTCAGTTTGCACATTTCCTTTCTTTTGAGTTTGCACATTTCCTTGCTTTTTAGGTTAGCATATTTCTTTGCTTTTAGTTTGCACATTTCTTTGCTTTTTAGCTTTGCATATTTCCTTGCTTTTTAGCTTTGCATATTTCCTTGAATTTTAGTTTGCATGTTTCTTGCTTCTGAGTTTGCATATTTCCTAGCTTTTTAGTTTGCACATTTCCTTGATTTTTAGTTTGCACATTTCCTTGATTTTTAGTTTGCACATTTCCTTGATTTTTAGTTTGCACATTTCCTTACTTTTTAGTTTGCATATTTCCTTGCTTATGACTTTGTACATTTCCTTGCTTTTAGTTTGCACATTTCCTTGTTTTTAGTTTGCATATTTCCTTGCTTTTTAGCTTTGCATATTTCCTTGAATTTTAGTTTGCATGTTTCTTGCTTCTGAGTTTGCATATTTCCTAGCTTTTTAGTTTGCACATTTCCTTGATTTTTAGTTTGCACATTTCCTTGATTTTTAGTTTGCACACTTCCTTACTTTTTAGTTTGCATATTTCCTTGCTTATGACTTTGTACATTTCCTTGCTTTTAGTTTGCACATTTCCTTGTTTTTAGTTTGCAGATTTCCTTGCTTTTTACTTTGCATATCTTCTTAATTATGAGTTTGCACATTTCCTTTATTTTGAGTTTTCCCTTTTCTTTGCTTTTAAGGTTGAACGTATCCTTGCTTTTAATTCACCATTTCCGTACGCTTCCTTACCTTCCTGTTTTGGAATCCACAGCGTTCAAGCAAAGGTATTGAGGTCATCAGCATGTGAGACGTAAGCTTTATTTGCATTTCGGGTCCTCTGCTTACACTCCAGAGAGAAAAAGTAATTTTCGCAGCGGGCATGCTCCTTTTGTTGCGTCATTATTCGACTCCCTTCTCCGTTTAACCAGATAACAATGACGAAATGGGACGGTAGCGTACCTTCCACTTCTTACCAGTGCAGCAATGCATAGTCACTGTTGACCTGGGGCGGTACATGGGTCATTATCCCGGGATGCTGCTGTGGTGGCTGGAACTCGTTCATCTCTGTGCGGAAGACGGCAACGCCTCAAGTCACGGGGCGTTTGAAACAATGGTGCATCCTGGGTTTCTTTTTTTTATTTGTAGATAAATTGCCGTTTCACTGCACAGCTTCCTTTTGGGGAACCCTTTCTTTGATATTGCTGAAGGCACTGTGAATTTTTGCACGACACGTTGATTTTTGCCAAGTTCATTTTGTACAGTTTTTTGTGTGTATGTCCCTATGTTTTTCCCAATTTCATAGGTCTTTTGTAGTCAATTTCAGCCCTTAATTATTTTCTATTCTTCTCTGTTTCATTGACATTTATCTCCTCGCTGTTTCTTGTGCTGAATGTATATTCTCTGTTTTATTCTGTCATTTGTGAATCACGGCAGAGTCTAACACGCCAGATTATAGCTCGTCACCCACTACAGCACTTCGAAACACCGTGTGGAACATACCATACTACTTTCAGAGTAGGTCCCTGAAGTTTCAGATTTAACTGGAGTTCATGTTTTTGATGCCAATGATACCGTAATAAAGGTCCGCTCATGTAACGTCACGTCGAACCACAAAGTTCTCATACGAACGTTCGTATATACAATCTAAAAATATGCCACAGAGTTTCCATACTGCTGTACATACACTCTAAAAATGTTACAGAATTCCTATAAGGCTGTACATACACTCTAAAAACATGCTACAAAGTTGCCATACTGCTGTGCATACATTCTAAAAATATTCTACAAAGTTACCATGCTGCTGTACATACACTAAAAATATGCTACAAAGTTGCCATGCTGCTGTGCATACACTATGCTACAAAGTTGCCATACTGCTGTGCATACACTCTAAAAATATGGTACAAAGTTACCATGCTGCTGTGAATACACTCAAAAAATATGCTACAAAGTTGCCATAGTGTTGTACGTACACTCAAAACTGTAGATATGGCCATTTCATTTCATAGGAACCACTAAACGGAAATTTTCTTCTTGGCGGCTCGGAGCGTTTCCAGCCACTTTATAGTACTTGTAGGATAGAGGCTCATGCCTTATGACACCTACACCTCTTCTCATTTCATCGCCGAAAGATTTCATAGCAACTTATGCGCTTTCCGCCACATTGGACGCCATTTTGTAGTCACGTTAAACTTTCCTAGCATCGATCACAGTCACGATCAACTAAGTACGATTGACTGACAATCTAATTAGGTGTAGTAGAGTATGATTATTTTCGTAACATCCCTCGCTGGTCTGTCGTTCAGAGAGCGAGTCGCGCTCTCATGATCGTCCAGTCACCTCGCCAGTTTCCAAGTATTTCACACCAGATCCAGTGACACCACCAGAGAATTTCGTTCGGTGGGATCAAGAGCGGACGAAATATTTTCTGATGGGCTCTGCTCTGGTGGTCATAGCTATTAATAAGAATCTCTAATTTACCCGCTCTATTTATCCCTGTTTCTCTACTCTTTTTTCCTTCTTCTCCTGTTTCTGCATTTTCTTCCTTTCTCGACATCTCTCTCTTTGATCTTCTGTTTCTCTACATCTCTATTATTTTCATTTCTTTATTTTTCCTTTGTTTGCCTCACTTTCTATTTCTATCATTCTTATATCTCCATATTTATCCTTTCTTTTTTGTGTTTCTAGATGTACAAAAATGATTTCTGAACGTTTCTCATGTAGTCTGTTTGCATGGGCTAAGGCTATTTTTCACAGTGGGCTAGAGCCCACCCTCTTCCACCTGGTCAGCTTAACCAAACACCAATCCACTCTCCTCTAACAACATTTCATGTGAATGGTAGACACGCTAACTTCCTGCAGAAAATTTACCAGATATTTTATGAAAGTAATCGGACTCTACCTCACTGTTCCTCCAAGTTTCTTCACTGTCTGGTGTCAAATTAGCGACATTTTATTTATCGCTCTGCGCAAGAAACTAATACAGAGTGTTCAAACGAAGCACAAGAAAAGCGTGGGAACCAATAAGGCGATCGTCCGTATCTCTACCCCGTATACGTGCAACCCTGTGATGCATGCTCACCAAAGCAGCTTTCCGTGACAGGGGATGAAGCGCCAGTAAGTGTCTGCTACATGCTCGTGTATATTACTTCTCGACCGATAAGGGAAATGCCTGGTGAGTGCGTGAGGCAGGGAATACCTTCGCTTATTGCATGTGGCGCAGGAAATGAAGCAGACCCGTGAAGCCGCGGTGTCATATTTCTTCTTCAAAAAGAAAAGAAAAATATTTTTTTTTGGAGTACTCTCAAGGAGATGGTAGAGTGGCTGAAAGGTTATGAATTACTGGGCCAACTCTGCCCCCCCCCCCTTTCTCTCCGTTTAAATTTTATGGATCTGCGCGCTCTGATTCTTATCGCGCTGATAGCGTTTGTCTTCGGGCGTGTTCGCCTGTGATGGATTTGTTGTTGGTTGGTCATGCTCACTTCTGCTGTTGCGTTCTGTTTGGGCTAGCTAATTAAAACATCGCGCCGTGCATTTGTTTTTGTCGTGGGAACGTTGGAGTAGGGGTGCCGATACGTTAGTGGAAAGGGGGGCCAAAAGATTCGTTTCTTCCCCCTTTCCTCTTCGCCCTATGCAAAAGATAAGGATGCTGCCGCGCGTCGTCATGCAACGAACAAGGAAGGCGAGCTTGTGCACACAACGGACAGTTGCAAGAATTTGGAATTTATGCTTACTTTCCCAGCATGAGTATTTGCAGCTGTTGAGAAGTGTAATGATGCTACGAACCTTCGAAGAACGGCAGTTTGTATGCAATATGTATGCAACCACGTGACACATACATTTGTTATTTCTATCGGAAACCGTCAAATTTCGCAGGACAATACGGATAGAGCAGGCAAGGCCCATTTTGAGTTGAGGTATTTTTTTTAAGTCCACTTGATGCACAGAAAGGCTAATCGCTTGATGCACAAAGCTCATTTCTGGAGTCTGAACATCTCACACAGAAACTTACGAATTTTTTCTTTCAACTGTGTAGTGTAGCGCGTTGAGTCGTCGATCTTAGTCCTGGGCTGTCTCTTTATCAATGTCATCTAATCGGTACTCATCTTCATAGCCACAATAAATCCAAACAGGCAGAAAAGCGACGAAAATAGAAGTAAAATAAGAAAGGAAGACATGCACATTCTCCACTTACTTGTTTCTTTTCTTTTTAGATTCAATTTTTTTTCCCCATTTTATTTTCAAAAACCCATAATTTCTATTGCTTATTTATATCCGTATTATACCACAGGAAAAATACTGTTTTCTATATTGTACGCGCCAGAAATTTCGATAATTGTGTGGAAGTGAGTCATTCTTATGTAATGACAGAGAAGCAACTTGAGTAGCTAGCAGCACTGCCCGCTATACATCATATTGCTCCGTTTCTCCTTCGCTTCTCGAACTCCGCTGCTGCCCCTGGACAGGCGGCCACCAGCCACGCATTCCGTCTGCCAATTACAAGCGTCAATTTGTGTTAGCCGACGGACAGAAGACGTGAAACAAGCGCCGCTAAAAAACAGCGCCTCTCGGGACAAACATTTTCTGCCACTCATTGCCTCGACCGGAACACAAGAAACCTCCCAAGCTGCCTCGTTCTCTCTTCACCTCCCTCCCCTCCTCCTCTTTCATCGTCTCTGACGTTGGCAGGAGAAGGAAGAGAGAGACTTCTTCTGCAATGTAGACTACACCGACGCCTCATTTGCAGCCGAAATGTGTAGTTTGTGTCGTCTCTCTGTCTCTATGCTAATAGAGATAGTCACGTGCAATACAAATGGAACATCTAGATTCTGAAATACCCGCTTGCTTCATGGCGTTATGTGGGTTGCATAACTCTAAGGCGGTGGCCGAAGTTCAATGGCATTTTCGGTTATCGCCTGGAGTTAGGCAACACACATAATACCAGTTTTTTACGTTCTTGAGTGGAGTCGCCGTATCAACCAGTGTCCAATCACAGCACAGAACGGTTATTTTGACAAAATCCTGTTTCCATGCTGGTTGCTTCGGGAGGACGGATTTTAATGTTGCAGCTTCTTGCTCAAGCGGTAGGCCTAATTGGTTGTTTGACCGCACGTTCCTTCGTAGGCGATGTGGCAACAGTCCCATAAAGGTGGTCCCCGCGCCGGCTGAAACGGCGGCTTCACTATAGGTGTTCCATTTGTATTACTTTTGACTATACCTGTATCAATGGTCGGGATTGAAATCCGGAATAATCAGAATTGAGATCGGGAGTCTACACGGTCGCCACGAGAGACAGGTACTTTATTTTTCTTATTTCACGCCCCTTTTCCTCCGATCTTGGATAATCGCGACGATGAGGATGAATGAAGAAACGCTCAGAAATGAACACGCGTGGTCAGGCCGAAACTCCAACCCGGAACCTTCTGTAGTGACAACTCAGTGTGCTTCGCCATAGAGGGGCAACTGTCACTAATAAAATTGTGTTGTAGATTGCGATCGAGTTCTGGCACTCTTCTCAACCCAAGTAAATGTGATATAGTATTTATTGAGCCTACACATTACCACTCATAGCTGCCCACCCATACAGGAATTATGCTGGTGAATAGCCACCTTTAGCCTTCTTTTTCCCTAAATAAAAATAGGCCATTATCATCAGTTCACTCCAGTTTCCTGTTCACAATTGAATTTAAAAAAGTTATCATCGGTTTCATCTCCCTCCTAAAAATACCTGGATGTGCCAATGACTCTCCAGTCCAAGTTGAAGTCCATTGTATACAACATAAAAATATTAATTGGATATTATCCACCTCTTCTCCTGTCTTCAAGCGAACACATTTATTATTGCGGCCTCCCCGATGGCACAGTGGTAGCGTCGTCGCCTTGTAATCAAGAGGTCCCGGGGTCGATACCCTGTGAAGGCATCCCACTTTAAACTGTATGTCCAGTCCCGATTAACCTTACTGTGCATAAAGTGGACTTAAAACACCAAATCAATTAATCAAGCAATCAAACATTTATTCTTGCCTGTGATGGGGATCGAGCCTGCGATTTTAATATAAATCCGGCGCAATAACTAACTACTCCCTACCAGCGGCATAAAAACATATTTTCTGCTGCATTGGAGGAATGACGGTACCGTCAATTTTCCTTACCATAACCACCGTAAAAAATAACCATGAGCGTTTTTAAAGTATTAACGGCCATTACATTGTTAAAGTAATTAATGATTCAGCTTTTAAAAATATATTTATGGTGCACACAACTGCAATTTATCATAATTATCAATCTAAATGGAGGGCCTCCCCGATGGCGCAGTGGTAGCGTCGTCGCCTTGTAATCAAGGGGTCCCGGGTTCTACACCCGGTGGAGGCACATGGCACAGTGGTTCGGATCCCACTTTAAACTGTAGGTCCAGTCCCGATTAGCCTTACTGTGCATAAAGTGGACTTAAAAAGCAACTCAAACTCAATCTAAATGGAATAGAAAGCAATCAAATTTGATTTTTTCCCCCTTGTGTCTCAATGCTGTACTATCTCCCGGCATATACGTATATTAACGATGGAAAACGTAGGGGATTTACTCGTCTCTACATAGAGTTCACATGGTCATATCTTCCATTCGGTTCTGGCTTGTGGAACCAGCGAGAGCTCATCTTTCATATGGTGGATATACTGCCCTCCTCACGAACAATAAATTACACATTAGGTGTAGTGACCGGACCTTTCAGCCGGGATGCAAACAGCATAATTTGTCCGGGAACAACGTGATCAGGTAATTCATTGTTGGAGAGAACAAGAATTGACTTAACGCAGCTGGACATCCCGAGGGCTTCTTGTTCATTGGGAGCAAGTGGTTTATAGCCTCGGTCTTCCTCCAGGAGTGGAACTATGGTCGCATGAGAAGTCGCCATCAATCAGGTGCACCCTTCAACGTCCGTCTGCTGTTTTTATGTATTTATCAAGCATTTTCCGAACCTTTACGCAGGAGGTGGCTTGGAAATCAGTGTTGCCAATGTTGGATACCAAACTCTCTCTGCAGAAATTTAAACTATTCCCTTATCGGCAAAACTGTGGATTTCCCCCCCTCCCCCTTAACCTTCATTTTCCAGTGTTGTTTTTTCCTTTTGGTGGAATTTTTATGTAATTTCTAGTGAATTTTTCTTGGTCTCTTCCAAGTGAATTTTTTCTGTTTTTATATATTCGAAAGAAAGTTCGTTTCAAGTGAAATTTTCCATAGTTTATATGTTTCGAGTTAAATATTTCGCGTTTTTGTTTTCTACGATTGAATTTTTCCCTGGTTCTTCTCCTTTCTGTAATTTTTCCCCAGGTTTTCCTGCTTTTCAAATGAGATTTTTCCATATTTGGAGTGAAATATTTGTTGCTTTTCTTCTTTCGAGTGAAATTTTCCTAGTTGTCATTTACCGCAATGAGATTTTCCCCTGGTTTTCCTTCTGTCAGAAAAATATTTCCTTGTTTTCTTCCTTTTCAAATGAATTTTTCTCGTTTGACTTTTCCGAGTGAAATTTGTCCTCATTTTAATTTTTTTTCAAGTGGATTTTTCTGGTGAAATTATATATCTGTAGTTTAGTATTTTTCGAGAGATTCCTTGTGCTTTGGCAACACTGGCGCAAAATCCTTGGGTCGGAAACGGCAACGGGTCTTGGAAGGCGAAGACGGCATCTCGCAGAGATTGGCGCACTGATCCTCTGGCCAGCTTCCAACCACCTTCAACATTGGCCAAACAAGCGGCGTTATTTATGACAGCGCCTTATGCACTACAACTCTATTCGCTTCGAAGATGACATAGCACCTTTCGTACCACGTGGTCCAGCACGAACCGGGTGGACAGGTGGCCAGAGTGGATGGAGGAATGAAAAAAACATGATCTTATAAGGGAGAAACCACGATGTTGTTGCATAAAATAATAACAGTGTTGTTGTGATGGACGTGGAAAAGGATTACAGCTGTGTTTCTTGCCTTCCGAGGAAGAGGAAACTAGGAAACAGCTGCCCACATCCTCCCTCGTGAGCGAAAGTGTGTTATTGTGTTTGGCTGTGTAATTTCGTCGCACTGGATTGTTGGTATAAGGAGCAATTGTGTAATGGCCATTAATTACGTTTCGCAGCTGATGGCGTACGGGTCGTGGGGGTTGTGCCCGCCTCCCCCACGGTCGAATAAGTAGAGAATGCCTTTTGTGGTAGGCTCTTAGAAGCAGACGTTCTTCAATCTGAGTACGGAACAGGGATAGTGGGAGGAGCGTGTGTTCGAACTCCACGGTTGGGCATCCTGATTGCCCCCTGTCCAGTCAGGCCACATGGCGCAGTGGTAGAGTTTCCGCCCTGTAATCAATGGGTTCCTTGTTCGATCCAAGTTTGAGACACATTGCACAGTAGTTCGGATCCCACTTGAAACTGCAGGTCCAGTCCATATCTGAGCATAAGTGTACTTATGGACCTTTGGTCTGCACCTGCAAAATATTTTTCTAAAAATTCCTCTCCTTCCAAGAAATTCCAAATTTATCATATTCCAATCTTGAATTGATATTGTTTACTTCGCTTTTCTCCCACTTTTGGCTAATCGCGAAGATAAGGATGAAATCGATGAAGAGAGAGACTCGCAAAGAACACCCATACTCAAGCAGAGATTCGAACTCGGGACCCCTGGCGTCCTAGGGCGCTGTGCTAACCATTTCGCTACGGAGGTCGGCTCCGAATCTTGAAAACATAAATCTGCTTGGATTTACTTCTAGACAATTCAAGTGAATCCTCATGTGATTTACTTTCGCTTTTGTCTACATATGATAGAAACTAGTCTTGGTGCCGAGAAATTGTTACACTTAGGCCTATCTCAGCGGTGACCAACCTTTTTTGGTTTGAGGGCTAATTTACATTTCAAGAATCACTGGCGGTCTGCTTATCTTATTAGACCTAACAACGAGAGCCTAAAAAAGGAAGCAAAGGTCCAATACCATAAAACTGACATTGATTATTTTATTTTATATGTATGTATGTATTTATTTAATTATTTATTTACTTATTTATTTATTAATCATCTTCGACTCTACGAGTTTCACTACCCGCGGGAACAACCCGCAACGGTTGTCTTTCAAAGAAGACAGACACACTTATCTTTCACCATAATAAATAAGAACACTTGCTCCCATTCACTATGATAGTGATAAGCCTTTGGTTTCTTCTTACCTGGTTCGCCCACGACTTGGCGGTTTGTAGCACGACTAAAAAACAGCTGACAGCAGCCTCACAGCGAGTTTACACTCTTACGATCGCAAACTTGCGACAAACGTCACAGCGTTCCACAGGGTTGCGAATAACTGCCTACTGGCCAAGTATTTTGTGCAATGTTGTGTCTAACAATGTAATTAAACCCCGGCCTTGTCGCTAACAACAATGTAGTGTAGGAGAAGAAAGCTTTCGATCGCCCATTGTTCAGTTGTTCAATAACGAATTGTTGGTTACTCCGAACGGAGAAGGCAAAGAATATTTACATTTTTTATGATTAATTATTATGTGATTCAACAAAGGAAGAAATTAACTGTTACAACATAGCTCTTTTCCTGATACAACAGTTGAAAATACAGAGAGGTAAGTCATAAAATATTTTGTGACTATGCATAATAAAATCCGTATAATATGACAGAGCACCACGGGCTACTGGTGGACAGCGGTCGACGCGTTGGCCACCCCTGGCCTATCTAGACAAGTGAGGCAGAGATTGAAATTATTCCTTAATCGGAAAAACTGTAGATGTCTGGGAAACGATTTTCGAGTGATTCTTTTCCTTGCTTTTATTTTTCGACTGAAAGATTTCTTACTTTTCGTGGAATTTGTCATGGTTTTTATTTATTTCGAGTGAAACTTCCCTACTCTTGCACATGCATTAACTATTGTCCATCCACTGCAAGAAAGAAGTTAATGTAAACAAAGCCATGTGACTTCTGAAAAATAGTTCCTCTCCTGTGTGTTAGTTCTGTGAATATGTTCGTACCTCATAATATAACATCCCTCGACTGCAATATTGAGTAATATTGCTTTACCACATGCACTATATTTCTATGCGCAATTGTAAATCGAACAACCAATAGTATTTCTCGGAAGCCAGGTGTATTTGTTTACATTGATTCTTTCTTACAGCGGACGGAATGCTCGACACTAAAGTAGCGTGTGAAAGTTGAGAAAACGATCAATTTATTCTGTATGCAGAAAGCGTGAACAGGCTCCCTCACTTTCGTCACCAACAAACAATACTTCAGCTTGTAATGAAGCAAGGATGAAGATGAAGAAGTGACCAGTAGCAGAGCGAGAGGAAGTGTAGCGATTGCAATGCAAATTACAGGCAGCACCTTCAATACAAGCCGCCGCACATCAGGGTCATAAAACGATATCCGCATCTCACCTTGGTCGGGCGAATTAACATAATGCATGTACGGGGACTTGGTGGGGGAAAATATCGTTGGTTTGTCCTCCACGAGATCAATCTGTGAGTCATCAACAGGCGGACAAATCCAGAGCTATAAAATATAAAAGGTCACACTTTAGTGCACCTCCTGATTGGCGTGGTTCTTTGTCCAGTGTCCTCCTCACGTGGCTGGTTTTATTGTTCTGACACCTGGAGCGTCATTTTAGATTCCTTGCACACAAAGAAAAGTTTGTTTGGAGTAACCAAAAAATAGTTCTGTTGAAATGGGCATGATGATTGTTCACCAAGACGAGGGCGAAATAATGGAGGGGGTGTCAGCAATGATCCCTATACTGCAACCACAGACAAAAGGACCTGCGCAGAACCGCGTATTCTGTGCATTGTACTCGCTCGTGTAGGGCGAGGAGTAGGGTGGAGCACGCTTTCTTGTGGCTCGAGTTGAACGGATGGAGGGGAAGATGCGCGAAGGCTCTTGGGCGAAGGTTCCTTTGTTTGTGGTCGCTCTGTAGCCACAGAGGTAAATTTTCATCCGTGCCAGGGAGCTTTTACCCCTCCATAAATAATAATCGCTATTTGTAACGAATATTTTCCGCATGTATAGTCACCGGCAATAAAAATGGGACACCTAGATCCTGAAATATTCGCTTTCTTGCAGGACGTTATGTGTGTTGCCTAATTGTAAGACGATAAGTGAATTTTAATACCAATATTTCAATGGCAACTTCTACCACCGCCATAGCTTTGTGCAACACACACAACGCCTTGCAGGGAAACATGTATTTCAGGATCTAGGTGTCCCATTTTTATTGCCGGTGACTGTACCTTGGTGACAAAAGTTCGTCTTGTTATTCGGTGTCTGAGCTCATTGCTACAATAAAGTTTAATAAGAGATAAGCGTGATATTGTGTGATGTTTTCGCGTGTAGCATAAGTCGTCAACGGTATCTGCTCTGCGCATGCGCAGCCTTTTCCCCCATGACGGTAGAGTACTTTTGATACACCCTGCGACTCCATACACATATAGATCCCCACTTTCCTCGCGATTCCGAGTCAATAATCTCGGACACAAGTCACTCCTTTCAGACGCCTCTGAGAGACACGCATGGCGGTCTGAAGTGTCGTGTTTATCTGAACGATCCATGACAGTCTGGGATCTTTTTTTCCCTCGTGTGGGCGGGAGAAGCAAAAGGCCTCTCGAGACGACCTACATGACAAAAACGGCCGGCCGACCGCAGTTTATTTATGCATTCCATAGGAGACATTTTCCAGGCCACGGCGCCGAGGACTCATGGGGTGACCAAAAGGGTCTCCGAAAATAGCTTCGGATCCAACCAACAAGAGTGCCTCTCCTTTCGCTGCCCTGATCGAGTATCCAGTTCTGTTTGGGGCACACGGCGTGTCTTGTTTCACTTCTCTTCGGTTCTTTATTCACTGGATAAGCGTCACTTATTCGTACCCACAGTTCAACCGCGATGTAGAGAAGATCCTGGCCAGCATTCTCCTTCTCCAAGGGCACTTCAAGCACCCCGCACATCCCCTTAAACTTTTCACGAACACACAATGTGTAATCATTTTACCTGTAAATTTCCCCTTCTAATTGAAAAGTCTTCATAAAACCCTGACTTCAATATCGCGCTCAGCGAGCTAGCTTTCCTATTTAGCTCAGCAAAGTATTGTGACTGAGGATGCGTATTTTTTTACCATCTGACTTTATTATTCATTTGCATTAGAACACATGCTTGACTGAGTCAGCTCCCGTGGTTGAGTGGTTAGCACATCGCGCTACGACGCCAGGGGTCCTGGGTTCGAATCCCGATCTGGGCGTGGATGTTTGTCAGTCATTCATCAATTCCATCATGTCATCACTTGTCCCCATCTTCGCAAATTTCCCAAAAGTTGCCCAAAAAGCGAAGTAAAATAAAGCAAATCAATCAATCACAGGCTTGACTGTTTTAAATTCATGTCGTTTCCAGCCTAGTAACGTGTTTTTATAGTGCTTATAAATGCCTAGTTTGAATAATCTTGCCAAAAAAAATGCCCAATTTTTGTATTTTTTTTGTTGCTTACTTTGCTTTGTTTCGCTGCTTTGCCTATCTTCACAGTACACGGTAGTTTTGTGTCCCTTTGTTGATTTTACTTGTCCACCATTCATCATTACCGTCACGATTACTCAATAGACACACGGAGAATTAAAATAGACACACGGAGAACTTCATGTCCCTTGCCTATATTGGTGCCTTTTTTGTTTTATAATTCATTTTAAGTGCCTATTTTCAAGTTTTGCAACTTTGTAGTGCTTAAAATTTCGCACCGTAATTATGATCAACAAGCATAGAAGAGGGTAGAACAGCGGAAAGGCTCATATCGATCGTGTTTTGTTGAGGCAAGTTGAACGCGAAGTTTTGCCTTACTATTTCTGCTGGTGACAGGCGTCGTCCTACGAATGCGGCAACTCTCAACTTGCAGCTGCGTAAGCAGATCACATGGTTCCTGCGCCGCCAATAGCAGGTTCCCTCACTTGAGTTGGGAGGCCGATTCAACTTATCTAGACCTTCTACCTCATTGATTATGCCAGAAAATATTGCGAAAGTGTGCAATTCGACTGTTTGCGGCTGACATCACCGTGGAGAAAGTGTTGCCTAGATATTTGTATTGAAGGATAGGCAAATCATCTTCAAGAGTGCTCCTAGGAAAAAATGGAAATGTTTCTTTGAAAGTCATTGTCTTTTCATAATTTTGCGTCGCTTTTCTGCAAATTTACGCTGGTCGCAACGATGATGATAAAGTGATGATCCGGTGAGATTGATGGGCACACACTCATTATCCAGGCCGGGAGTCTTCGGTGGCGAGATCGTGAGCCGATCACCCCAACGTACATTTCCACCGAGGTGGCTGATGTTTGCGTTACTTGTGCAATATTTTTATTTGCAAAAACAAAATCTGATTCTCACGAAACAAGAATGGTGGTTTTACTTTTCTCAAAAAACCACTAGCTTCGTGGGCGATAATTGTAATATGAGCATGGGGCGTAGAGTAGGTGTTGAAATTTATGTCTGTGTAACGTTACTCACTTGGTTAAGAGACGATAACACGTTACATAAGAGACGATAACACGTTACTTTTATGAGTAACTTTTAATGCTCGGCTCATGTGCCCCCTTGCATATAGCTTTGTCAGAAACAGTTATTCTAGACTCGCTTCATGGCCCTTGGATATATTTTTCTAGGAAACAGTTATACTCGGCTCGCCTCATATGGACTTTGGATATATTTTTATAAGAAACAGTTATTCCCGTCTCGTCTCATGTGGACTTTGAATATATTTTCCTACGAAACAGTTATTCCAGACCAGACTCGCCTCATGTGGACTTTGGATATATTTTTCTGAGAAACGGTTATTCCAGACTCGCCTCATATGGACTTTGGATATATTTTTCTTAAGAAACAGGTATTCCCGGTTCGCCTCATGTGGACCTTGGATATATTTTGATAAGAAACAGTTATTCCAGACTCGCCTCATGTGGACTTTGAATATATTTTTCTACGAAACAGTTATTCCAGACCAGACTCGCCTCATGTGAACTTTGGATATATTTTTCTAAGAAACAGTTATTCCAGACTCGCCTCGTGTGGACTGGATATATTTTTGTAAGAAGCAGTTATTCCAGACTCCCCTTGCATAATCCCTTGCATGTACTTTTTTCTGTGAATTGTTATTCCCGGCTCACCTCATATGGCTCTTGGATATATTTTTGTAAGAAACATTTATTCCTCTTATCACGTTTTTTTTTTTTTATCAACAAGAATTTCGTACGTTGCAGTTTCATTGGAACGTACGATCGTAACTGTACCAATCAGCAGTCGCCGTGGAGGAAAACAGAGATAAAAGAAGTCTCCTCCAGGCTTTTTCCCCTTCTCTCTCTCTCTCTCTGTAACCCTTCCACTTCACAGAGGACTCTCCCGGTCCTTAATGGCTGATTCAATTAGATGCGCTGGCCTGACGAACTCTGGAGCAACTCCCTCGTGGTTCGAAGGCTTGTTATGTTCCAGCAAGCTCGGCTTTCCAGGTTCTCCAGCCGCTGGAAAGGGGGAAAGGGGTGAGTGCTGCCTCGTATGAGCTTGTCACAGTGGACCTTGCGAGGCGGGTTGCCAGTGGCATCCTCATAAGCCTAAATCTCGTCATGTGTTGATCCGCATGTGTGATATACCATTTTCAGTCCTCTACTTTCACTGCCCTGTAAAGATACAGTTCCCACCACTGCGTGGTCTGTCGTATGATGACAGTTTTTGGCAGCCACCGAGACAAATAACGGACACAGCACGTGCTTTGTTCTCGACCAATCAGAACTCACCGTTCTCTTTACGAGGAGAATTTGAACACCTTGTTGCCACATTCACAGCCGGGGGGGGGGGGGGAGAGGCAACTGAAACAGATGGCGAAATGAATTTGCTCTCTATCACTGATATTATTTGATTGCCCTTTCGAATGACTAGAAACTGGACCCCCCCCCCCCGCCTCCCCATTGATTTTTTTTTTTAAATAGCGCATTGATTATAGCCATGTTTAGGCAATGGCAGGGGCCGTAGACCCCATCGTCCCTACCGTTTATACACGCCTATATCCTACCTTCTATAGGCCTGCTTTCATGGCGGAGTGGTTAGCACGACACGCTACGAAGGGATCCGGGTTGGAATCTTGGCCTGATCATGGGTGTTTGTGAGTGTTCCTTCATCAATATCATATCATCACTCATCCTCATCTTCGCGATTTGCCAAAAGTGCCAGAAAAGCGAAGTAAAATAAACCAAATCATTCAATCTTCCCTCTATCTTTTCTTTGTTCCCTGTACTCTTTTCCTACCCTGTACTTGATCTCTCCGTTCTTAATTTTCAAACGGTTTTAGTATCTTGAAGCCTAATTGGTCCTAGCCTTCACACTAAAATTGGAGGAATCGGATTCGCAGCTTCTCCACCCCAGCTAAGATGTTGCTACATTAATTCGAGACGTGGTTGTGAGATGCGTATATGGACTTGGAGTAGCCATTGAGGCAAGACTGTTAAACGTGGCCTTACTATCGCCCAGAGCCGTGTCGAGAGGATAGGTTTTGGGGATGCAGTCCACCGAAATACGTGACATCATAGTTCTAAAATAAAGCACCTGAAATTAGATTTTTTTCTAATTTCTGTTATACAAAAAAGTAATAACACTCGAAATGATTGTATTGAAGTAGCGATGAGCATTGTGGGTAAGGGAGCAAAGGATGCAGCAAGAAAAATAATGGAGGGAAAAAAAGTATCTGGTGCCTAGAAGCCGAGGCACCTGGCAACAGTGGCTCTTTCCCTTCGGTTTGTTTACGCTTCATGCAACACTGCCGCGAAAGTTACGACCACCGAGGGCGAATCTGGTCAAGCCTCTCGCCTGGGCGAACTCTCCGGCCCTTTTCTTTGCCCGAGAGTTTCCTCGCGGCTACGGAATAACTGTTTTCCTCAGATGAGCATCATCGCAGCATCCCTTCGGAATATCCCACCTTGCTCGCTGTTGTTTGCGGGTTGAGGTTGGCCTCCGCGAAAATACCTGCTCCCCCACCTCCTGTTCTCGTTGCACGCTCGAGATGGAAACTTCCGCCTCCTGATCATCTCCGGAATGAATATTTGCCGTCTGGAAACTCAAATATCCATCTCGACACGTAGCAACTGTTTCTTGCGAACCAAAATGTATTAAGATGGCTTTCGGCAGAGCAGGTTTTACTTCCTCGAAAATCCAGGCATTGCGGTGGTTGTGCGCTGCATAACGTGGGGACGTCTAGTGCCACCACGACGCTATACTCGATGACAAGTGATGTAGAAGCTGAATGTGCCGCTATAATTCCGCCGTCCTAGGAACTGGTGTCCATTCACAGCGCAGAAAGGTTATTTTGACAAAATCCTGTTTCCCTGCTAGCTGCTTCGGGGAGAAGGGCTTTTAATGTTGCCGTTTCTTGACCAAGCACTAGGTCTAATTGGTTGTTTCGCCACGTCAACAGAGGGTCACTGCCATAAAGACTGTCTCCGCGCCGGACCCTAGGCCGTCCCGGCTATGGTTTTACTGCCATGTTAGTTTGTCACCGAGTATAGTGTACAGAGGCGATAGTCAACTCCTGTAGTTGACTTTGAACCGAGCAAAGCCCGTGAACCCCCCCCCCCCTTTTCCCCTCTATCCTTCTGGGTGATAATCTATGAATACCCGGCCCGTTACCTTGAATTTTCCATCGCAGCTCACCTAACCTTATCAATTTAGCTTTTGCGTTCATGTTTTTCTTGCTACGTAAAAAAAGAATCCCGGAGCGTCCCTTCCAGCTCGGGGAGACTAATTACGTCAGCCCTGTCAAAAGTGCCGCCTAATCGGATCCAGTATGACAAGGAGCAAGAGTTAATTAGTCCGCGGAAAAGAGTGCAATGATGTATGTGCACGGGGCCGCGTGTGAGTGTGAAGGAGCGACCAGGCACAGCCAAGAGCAAGCGACGAGAGAGAGAGAGAAAGAAGGTTCCATCACGAGCAGTCGCGGACGAGAAAATCAGGAAGAAAACTCTGCAGCTGCGGGTTTTCAGACCGCCCAGATGGATGGCCTGTCTCCATTATATGAAGTCGCAGGAGAGGTTTTTTCTTCTTGCTCTGCCAGCATCCTCTTGGGTCTCCCATCCCTAGCGCAGTCCCGGTGCTGAAATAACACTTGATCCCGGTCTGTGGACTGTAGGAAGAATAGCTGTGGTATATTCAGCCTCACTCCTGTTATTCAACGTAATCGGCTAGTCTTGGCTTCCAACTATGGATGGTGAGGAAGCCTCTCTTGTTCCCGATCTCATATTGTAAATGTCTGTCTTCTTCTGTTTTTATACACCTGTCAAAATGTCGCTTTTCTGCTTATTAGGTTAATCGCAATAACGAGGTTAAGTGATGAACTGATGAAGTGAAAAAACACAACGAAACATCCACCGTTTGAACTAGTACTCAGACTTCGCAGCACGTTACACTAACCACTCCGCCACGGAGACAAACCTGTCTTCTTCTCCGTCCACTTATTGTAACATTGATTGAGTTTGTGTGTTAAGTCCATTTTATGCACGGTAAGGCTAATAGGGAATGGACCTACAGTTTAGAGTGGGATCCGAACCACTATGTGCCTACAACAGGAATCGAACCCGGAACCCCTTTATTACGAGGCGATGACGCTACCACTTATTAGAACAAGCTAACAACAAAGTTTTTCTAAACTCTGTGACGCAACAGACTTTTCAGGAGCCAAGGCCTGCCAAGCGACTTTTCACTGGGTAATACGTGGTCAGCAATGCGAATCCCATTCCGCCAGGGACAGAACCAGTGCACGAAGTGAGGAGGGGTGGTATCCCCTATCTAGCAAAATTCTCCAAAAGCATCCTCCAGTCTTCTCATTGTCACCATGTTAAACCATAGGAGCATCTCCTCAGATAACCCCAAGGTTCGACCAAACATCTGTTATATTACCAGTGTCTATTAAATATGGAAAATTTCCACATTCGATTTAAATCTTTACAGATACGGATAATACACCATTGGTGACTAAAGAACTTCGGGCCCAACGGATAGTAAAATAGCAATTTTCTTGCATTGTCTAATACAAGTTTTCATAGTAAATTCTGTAAAAGTAAAAACACCGTAAACTTATTATTTCACACCAAAATATTACCATATAGTAGTGAAACCCTCAATTTGTTAATTTTTTATTGAAAATTATGTCATTTAATGTCAAAATCTTGAACTAAAAGCTTTGTAAACATCAGGTGCTGCCATCTGTAGGCAGTGATTTTAATTACGTCGTATTATGACACGCCGTCATCTGGTAGTGAAATTTTGAACTACGTCATGTGAATGCAAGTGACACCATCTCATAGTGAATGTTTGTACTAAGCAAGGTTTTGGTGCATGTGCTGCGATCTGGTGGCGAAAGTCTGAATATGTTTCTCAAGTGCTGCTGTCTGGTAACAAGCGCTTGAACTACACCTTTATTGCTATTGTTTCCATCATGTAGAGAAAACATGAAGTACATCACGTGAATGACACAATCTAGTAGTGAAAGTTTGAACTAAATTAAATATTGGTGTATGTACTGTCATCTGGTGGATATAGTCCTAAAATAAGTTCTTCAGTTTATCAGATATAAAGTGATACTATACGGTGTTGGAAACGTGAACTACATCATATTAATGGCAGTGAAAGATCGAACTTCATCAATTTTTCAAGTACAAAGTTCTGCTACCTGCTGTTATCTGGTGACAAGAGCTTGAACTATGTAATTTTTTTATTGCGAGTGTTTGCCATCTGGGGAGTTAGACCTTGAACTACATCACGTTGATGACGAACAGTGGTTCTGGTCCCACTTTAAATTGTAAGTCCAGCACCGATTTGAGTTTTCAAGTCCACTTTATTCACAGAAAAGCTAATCGGTACAGGACCTACAGTTCAAAGTGGAATCCAAACCACTATGAGCCTCCACCGGCTATCGAACACGGGTGCCCCTTGATTAGAAGGCGATTTCATTACCACTACGCTATCGCGGAAACTCCTCCAGCACCGATTTGCCGATCTGAACATGAAGTGGACTTTAAATAATCTCTTTACTGAGAGATGTGAAAGGATTGAGGCTTGAAATCACATTTAGACATTGCCTTCAGGGTTATTCTTATATTAGAATATCATTGTCGGCGACAAGCACAGATTTCCACATAAATCACAACTCATTTACCGTTTTTCCACATATAACATCAGAAACACGTGAAGACCCTCCATAGCAACCAAATGTCTTTTATTCCTTCGCTTCAGAACGAAAAAGGAGACCTCTTAGATTTCTTCTTTCGATAAGAGGAGTTGTTCATCAGGTGTTCTAAGTTTCGGACAACACGGTGGCTATAAAGAGAATATAAGGGAAAGTAATATACAATGGGTCAATGCATTAAATGTTTTAGAACACACATTGCATGAATATTGCAAATAGCATTTTTCAACATTGAACAATTCAGGACCAGAAAAGAGATGAGGATAAATTAAACAGGAGAACGTCATTAATACGCCACTGAAAGTCAACAAAGCTTTTTTCTAAAAAATAATTGAGAAGCTTTCCGACGTGGCAAGTGGACTTCATGTAAGAAAGATAAAGAAGAAATTTGAACAAAAGGGTAAATAACCTCAGTGCTGAGGCATCCATCTTGTAATTTTAATTGTCAAACTTTAAATTGGTGCTCCTTATCACATCTCTCGAATTCGGGATTTAGTGGTGCCACAAACTGATAATAGAGACAAGTCTGAGGCATTCTTAGGAAATGCCCTAAAATTCTGTACAATACCTCAGAATTCCCTCTGGTATATAATTTAGGTATTTTCCTGTTCTGCGAGTTTAAAATATTGAAGGTTTCTACGGCTGAGGTATGTACTTGGTAATAGATATTACATCAGCCTTCGTAATGAAGCTTCAATGAGAGCTGTCCATACTTTACCCGTGGGAAAGCATCATCCACTTTGAAAGGCCGTGCAGTTTTTTGTTGGTCCTCCTCCTCCATCATCTCGTCCTGTGCATAGTGTGATTTCGCTTTTCCACGACGAAGATTAAGGAAAGCGGAAAGTGCATCCTTACGAGGATGTAGCCTCCTTTCCCACACCGCGATTACAGCTGTTACGAAACGTCGTTGTTTTGCACCGGGCGCTTAATTGCGGGTTCCCAAAACGGAGCATTAACCATTCATCGTGGAAGTCTCTCGGTAGCCACCCGCCCCCACCTGCTCGCAGGACCCGAATTAGTGACAACGGAGGCGGGGTCGGGAGTTTAGGCTCTTTGTTCGGAGACAACGAAGCTCGGAGCAGAAGAGCGTTATTAAGCACAACAGTACCGAGGTAATTGCATCTTCATGTCGCCACAAATTCCGCTGCGTAATTCGGAAGCTGCGTGTACCATAATAAACGCCACGTCCTGTCCTGAATCCTCAATTCGGTTCTCGGCTGCGTTGTCACCACCAATCTGTGCAAATAGGCATATCATACCAGGGTGTAATTTGGGAAAACGATTCGATTCTGTAGACACTGGTATTAATTCAGATGGGTGATTTTTTTCTGCCCCTTTGCTCCACTCGCAACCGACATCGGTGATGACAAAGTCGGTCGACGTAAGTGGTATAATCTAAAGTCGAAGGTTTCTAGATGATATTGAATCTGTCTCCTCGCATTTTTTTCTCCCCTCAGCTCCTCGCCCACTTTGCATTTCCACGTGGTATTTACATCGATTTCCAAAGTCTGTGATTATTGCCGAGATGGGCCTCGTCTTGATTACGGTCCACCACTAGAATGATGAGGAGTGTCGGTGATTCGCGTCGGATGATAGGAAACGCCCACTCGGCCGGGAAAGGACATCGGACGTATGCAGAAAGAAATCGGGCGAGGGGACGCCGTCCCGTTTGTCCCTCCTCCGAAAGAGTTCCCGAATCCGTATTATTAAAAGCACCCCCGATCAGGTAAAAGAGTAGAGATAAAGAAAATTGTCGCATTTGCTTCCAAATTCTGGAACCGCTCACTCTCAGAAGTGGTGGAAGCTGTAATAATCTTCGGCGTTCGCTTCGAACGAGGATTGGGAGAGATGATTATTTTCGGTGCCTTTTTTTTTGCCCACTATTCCACCCTCCCCTCGAAGTGGTCTGGGGTTAACCTATCAACATCTGTGCCTCTTTTTTATCCCCTGTCTTTTGCCAAACCTTATAATTTTGTTCATCACGATTTTCAGCTGTAACAGCAGGGTCCGTTCTCTGTTCACGACGCCCCTTAATCTTTTAATAGTCTCAGGATTTGATGGCCTAAAACATGTATCTGTTACTCCATTGAAACAGTCCGCGAGGACATTGAAACTACATTACACAGTTCATCCAAATGTAGTATTATCTTAATGCTACCTTCTTACTTCAATCGATGTTGCTGAACCTGATCAGTCCCTGCATGCGTGAACATGTGCTACCGGTGTAGACATTTACTGAGAACTGTTTCTATAAGATGAATTTCCACAGAGGAGAAAATAGAGCTGTGAGCTTCCTGTTCGTGCACCGCACTGTGACTTACTTCAGTGTAGGGCAATACGGATAACTGTGGATGGGAAAAATTAAAGAAACTTAGTGTACAATCTCAGATAAATGGGGGAAATGAAAGAAAATGGTTAGCGAAAGTAAAGAAGGAATTATATATAACGTAGGGCTCTGGTAGATTTTGGAAAAAGGAAAGTAGATAGGGAGATTAATATTCGGTTGATAGGGGTCATACGTAGCAGATTGGAAGACGCCGGAATGTGGCGTAGAAATATCTTTGACATCGGCAAGGATAAGGATAAGGACAGGGAATGTTGAAGGAGGAACTATGTGGGCTTATGGGTGGCAAAGGATAGATCAGCATTGACCCGGTTCAGACTGCAGGATGGGCACAAATCAAACGCAAGCAGGGGGACAAAAGCGTAGAACGCACCGTTATACGGTGAAAAAGAAGAGGCCAAATTTCACATTTCCCTTCAATGTAAAAAACAGAATAAAATTTATTATGGAGATATATGAATCTAAAATAAATAGAAAAATGAAAATCATTATGAGAAGGGAGACGTCGATGGGGGAGGGGAGGGGAGATGCAAATAAGATGTGTGGGATTTTTTTACATTAGGTTTGGACAAAGAGGGCGAAGTAATAAATTCTATGCCTGTAGCTAAAAACATAGGATACATGGTCCTTCCTTACGGCATTTAAGAGGCCATATCATGGGCAGCAGAAAAACAGACCTTCATTCAGAACACTTTTACTCGAAAACTATTTGAGGCATTTGAATGAGCTTTGTGGTGAATTGATCAGAAAGGATGAATCTTAACAGTGATTATCGAATTTTTTTTATCACTTCCATATTTTAATAGATATTAGCTGTCAAATATCTCAGTTTTTGGATCGGCGTATAGAGCCCGATTCTAAGTTACTGTAAAAATTTAACCTTGCAAGCCTTTCTTGCATCCTTCCTGAGTAAACTGATTTTTTTATTTTTCAAATTGAGAGGCCCGTTGTGACAATACGCCATTGCAAACATTGACATGCATTTTCAAACACCTTTGAGAATGGCTTTATTCGAGCCATAGCGGGGCTGGCCATCGGCTGGCGGGGTTATGTTCAAGTCCTACAAGTTCAGCCGTCTGCCGATAGATGACTCTGACCAGGTTTTATTACTGTGGGCGTGGCTTGGATTACTTCTTCTTCTACCCTTGGCATCGTCTTTTCCCTTGGGGGCGGCTTTTGACCGTGCTCCGACCATTTCGGAAAATCCAAAGTTGATTTCCTTCACCCGGCTGTTTTTTCATTGTGTTTCATTTGTCTTATTTCTATTTTCCAAAAGAATAAATACATTAATACAGAGACTGTTCCAATTGAATCTTACATAAATTATGGCAAAATTAAATTTGTAAGTCAATTACATGCTCAAATAGGGTAATCGGGACTGGGGCTTCAGGATACAGTGGGATCCAGACCACTGTGTAGTTCTACCGGGGATCGAACCTGAGACCCATTGAATACAGGGCGAGATAATTACTACTAATTTCATCAAGGAAACTCAAGGACTTATTTGGGGAGGGGTCTGGACCCCTCCCTAAGAAAGACTTACCAAGTGCAAAAATTAAATAATGAAAATATATTTGTGTAGCATTTATTACATAATCGATGGTTATAATTTCCTTTGAACTTATTGATTGATTTGTTGTTTCTAAGTCCACTTTTTGCACAGAAAGGCTAATCGGGACTGGACTTACAGCTTAAACTGAGATTCGAACCACTACTTGCATCCACCGGGTATCCAACCCGGGATTCCTTGATTACAAGGCAACGACGATACCACTGCGCCATCGAGGAGGTCCACTCTTTGAACTTATTGGAAGAAAGATTGGAAGTAGGGGGCTCAGAAGGACAGTACCAATTACCAAAGACTTATGCTTGCACGCTACTATTTATAACAATATGCATAAAATATTAATCAGGAGTTTACTTTTCGCTAACCGGATCTAACATTCTCTATTATTCAATAAATATTCAATTCTTCATCAATTTGAAATGAATTTCTTTGCCAGGGCACTTGTTTTTTATGCAAATTATGCCGATCTTAACTACAGGTAAGCTAGATAATGAATACGTGCTGTTATCCGATCTTTTTACCTATTTATGTGATAATAATATAATTTTAACTTAAACATCATGTTATTATTATTATTCCTGACACAATTGGTTCGGTGTATTTCTAGATACGTGCCTTGGGAGGCCATACAGAAATTACAGCGAAAGGAAGTGATACAGTCGGGTGCTCTTTCAAACTCTAAATCTTGTTCTTGTCCCAAGTTATGTAAACGCTCTCTCGTTTTCGTCTCGATCTCTGAATATAATTTCAATTATAGTCACATTAACTTCAATGCATTTTAAAAATACAATTTGTGTCTACACAAAGAACACGCTTGGGCAATACATTCACATTTAGAGAACACCGATCTATTTCATAAAGAGGTAAGACAACTATGCTGAAGGTAGATATTTAAATTTTAAATATAATTCCCTGCACATTCAATTATACTATATGTAATGTTATGTTATAATAATGGAACCTACATCTTGCAATTTTTTAAATTCTAGTTTCATTAATATTTTACTTTGGATATTATGTGAATACATTAATCGTGATGGAGGGAGAAAACACATCGGAACGACAAGTGACCGGCGACACGTGTCGCTTGAGAATTTCACCAATCGAGCATAGGCATGTGCGGTCTGTCATGCCGCTACGGTGTGAAACGTTGCTGCTGATTTGCTCGTTCCCAAGCGACATATGTTGCTTGTCGCTTCGGTGTGAGTTCTCCCTAAGAGAGCGAGTGACAATGAATTCAATTACATCTTCATAGCTTGTTCATGACTGAAAAAAGCTACTCGTGTCGCATGTCGCTCGGACTGGGACTTTCTCTCAATATCGTGTATCGTGTCGACTCGGTTTGTTGTTCGTGCATGTTTTGCTTTAAACTGTATAGGCTCTTGTTGCTTGATGTGAATGTTCCGTGTTGCTTGGGAACGAGCCAGTCAACAGCAACGTTTCTCAATGTAGCTGCAGACCGAAGTGACAAGCGACACATACCTCTAGAGCAGTGGCGTGCCCAGGATTTTCGAAAGGGAGGGGTTAAGTACACTTTTTCTGGTAGTCAGCTCTCATTTTGCCATCTTTTCCTACCTTTGATGTTCTTTTTTTAGGAATACTGGACCAAAAGGGGGGGGGGTTATAACCCCCACCAACCACCCCCCTTGGGCACGCCACTGCTCTAGAGAACAATCCAATCAACAGCAACGTCTCACACAGCTGTAGAATAACATGTCACACAAGCCTGCGTTCAATTGGTGAAATCCTCAAGCGACACGGATATTTCACACCGTCTAAAGCAAAATATTCACTGTGCATGCGCGAACAACAGGCCAGGGCGACACGATGGACGGTATGAAAGATAACTCAGTCCTAGGGACACACAAGCAACAGACAACACAAGCTGAACGGTTGATTGCGTTTATTACTGAGAGCCAGTTACCAAGAGACACGTGTCGCTTGTCGCGTGTTGCTTCGATATCAAATATCCCTAAAAGTAAGCAGCTTTTGAAGCACAGTATGAATAGTTAGTAGGTAAACAGCAGTGACAAAACATATGATTGATTGATTGATTGATTGATAGATAGATAGAAAAAATTGCCTATAAATCCGCACCCTAATCATAACTTATTAAACATATCAAAACATATTTTTCATTCATCAATTTTTTACGCTTACAATAACCTCTAATTATTACTAAATCAATTTTTGTATTTTCCATCTAATATCTTATTATATTTAGCTCTTGCCAGTAGGCACTTTATCTTCTTATGTATATATTTTTTTTGGCCTCCATCTCATCAGACTTATCATTCATTAATTTCCTCAATTATCTCATCCAACTTTTTTTGTATTTCCACCCTTCTACATAAGAGTTGTAGCTTTCCTAAAGGTAAAAAGGTAAAGCGTTCCCCTGTGCATAGCACCACGCCATGAAGGCGTATAGGGGGTGTGGGGGTAACGCCCCACACTTTCTTGATCCTGTCGTAAGTGGGGGTGATGTGATCATTTACCCCCCAGGGTTTCCCCCAGGTACCCATGTTATTCGACGCTGGGTGGGCGCCGGGGCCGCTTCCACCGTTAGAAAAGTTCCCGGATTTGAACCGGCCGGGGATCGAACCCGGGACCTTTAGCATGGTAGTCAGACGCGTTACCGACTTTTTTTTTTTTTTTTTTTTTTTTTTTTTTTAAACGTGATGTAAATTTATTTCGAAGTCCAAGATCTGTACCAGCATATGAAATAAAAACTAGAGACTAATGATGAAATACTAAAGAGATTGATATTAGGATTAGTTGCAATACAAGCGATATATGCATCAAAATTCACAGAGAAAACAGTGGAATAACTTATCAAAAATCCAATTTTTAATGTCCCGAAAAATCCAGAAATATCTCTAAACAAATCAATAACTCGGAAACTGGGAGAAACTTAATAGCCCAGTCAATAAAGATTTTATAATAATATAACCCACAGCTCTACAGCACCTTGACGGGCCTTGGCTTACCTACCGACTGCTGGTCTCTCTCCCACACTGTTCCTCCGTCACCTGTTATAGCGTGGAGGTCTCAGACCAGTGTTGGGGTGACGGGCGATCAGCCCGACGAACCCCCAGCCGTTATTGTAGGTCTTCTTGACCAGGTTATGCTCACTCACTCGGAGCTTCCCAATTTCCTCACGATGGTGGGTTG
Organism: Lepisma saccharinum; assembly: GCF_977018435.1. NCBI lineage: Eukaryota > Metazoa > Arthropoda > Insecta > Zygentoma > Lepismatidae > Lepisma > Lepisma saccharinum. Next base: position 48,759,741 of record NC_139231.1, on the reverse strand, counting down.
CCACCGGCCCTATACGTAGGCCGAATAAATTCCGACCAGAGCCGGATTCGAACCTACGCCGTCCCGCAGCGAACGATCTCAAGACGAGTGAACGCCTTAACCCGCTTTTTTTTTTTTTATTATTTCCTTTACTATTTACATCTGATTATAACAAACTTTTCATGATTACTATACAGGTTTTACATACTAGGATATATTACATTTAGAAAATTTGCATAGACATTGTTCTTTTTGTTTGCCGACATATTTTGAAATGTGTGCCTTAAATAATGCACAAATTGTTCATGAAAGTCAACTTGCTGATAAGTAGAGGCAAACCAAGCATATTGCCCCAGTAACCACAATACACTGTTCTGTTTCTTTTTAGGGAAATAACTAAAATTGGGAAACAGAAGATGATCAATTGTAATATTCTTCTCATTGGTACGACAGATGACACTTACGAGTTTCGCAACATATTTCCATGACGTAGCGGTTATTAAGCATTCACTGAGCTTATGCACTAAACTATCAGGCACGTTACATATTAAACATAATGATGAATCTGCCATGTGCAGATCATAGAGTTTCACTCGAGTCAGCAGTATTTGATGCACTATAACGAACCACGCCGATCGTATTCTTGTTGCGAGATGCCTCGCGTGTATATTTTTCCACACCACAGGCCAACGACCTTCCGGGTGTCTTGCAACGATCTTAACAGCCTGTTGAGACGCTACACGCATTCTTCTGTATATGTGCGACACCACTGGAACAGGCAGGGTAGGAGTTTGTAACAAGCCATAGCAAATCTCTACTAAGGTATCACGGAGGTACCTAAGGTTGGGGGGGAGGTTAGTCACGTTTATGGGGGGATCCAACTGTATATGGGCCAAGCAGTCTCGAAGAACCTGACTTGTAAGGCTATCAGGGCTCTGAATCATCGTCTCTATGTCCGCTTGAATGCGGAGCGCCTGGCTCTTGTGGTGCACGTGTGCAAGATTCAAGCCTCCCCCAGCATTATCTAAACACAAGGTCTCGTGATTTACACGTAACAACTGCCCATTCCAAACAAACCAGTTCACTGCACTTTTCAGCTTTGTTACATCCAGCATTCGCATCGGAAGTATTTTGGCTATAAACCACACTTTCGAAAGAGCATACACATTAACAAACGTGACTCGTGATTGCAAGCTAATGTTTCGAAACTTATTAATTTGTAGCACTGCTTTTACACTCCCAATCACTCGATCATAATTTACTTGTATCATTCCTTGTAAAGAAGGCGTAAATACTACACCAAGTATTTTTACAATGTTTACAACAGGGAAGTGTTGAACTGGTGTGTGTGGTGGAGAATTATTTAAAAACATCAAACATGATTTCTTTACATTTATGTGAAGGCCTGAATACACCCCAAATTCCGTCGTTAGTTTATGAACCGTGTCCACATCAACAGGTGACTGAACCAAAATGCTGACATCATCCGCATAAGCTAAAACTTTTAGCGACTTTGACAGAATAGTTATTCCTTGTAACCGTGCTTCCAAAGAGGCAAGCAGGGGACTTAGGGAAATACAAAAAGCCAACATGGATAAGGGATCTCCCTGTCGGACACCTGTGACAATGCTAAGCGATTTTGTCAGAAACCCATTAATCTGTATTTTCGATTCAGCATTGTTATATAGCCCTTGCAGTGCTGAGAGAAAATTCCCCCGTATGCCCCTTTTGTGGAAAACATGAAACATATAATTATGGTTCAGCGAATCAAATGCACGTTCGAAGTCCAAAGCTAAAATCGCTTGATCCTTTAAATTTTTCTTATTATGATTACTGGTAACCACTTCACGCAGCGTTTGCAACACTGCATAAATGTTTTTATTTTCACCATATACATATTGCATGTCCCCCACCAAGTTGCTTGAGTACGGCATTAAACGTGCAAGCATACATCGTGTGAAAATTTTATAGTCGTTGCACAGGAGTGTAATGGGGCGATAATGAGTGATCTCTGTCGGCTTTGCACATTTCGGTACTAATACTATAATACCTGTCTTGGAAGTCTTGCCCATTTTATGTTGCTGAAAGGCCGCGTTGACCCACTCAGTTAAAGTCTGCCCCACTAGCGTCCAAAATGTTTGAAAGAAGCATGTAGGAAGCCCATCCACACCAGGGGCGGAGAAAGGCTTTGCCGCTTTCACCGCTTTATATACTTCTTCGAATGTGAAATCCTCATCAAGCTTAGTTCTATCATCATCGGAAAGTACTTCCGTAACTGCATCCACAACAGAATCATAATTTGAATTGGCCGGTTGGTGCTGCGAAAACATCCGAACATAATGCTCATATATTGTACGTTGTATGTCCTTAGGTGCTATGATTTTATTACCCGCTCCATCTGCGAGTTCAGTAATGAGTTTCCGTTGTGCATTTTGTCGTTCTTGTATCACGTGACTAATCGACACCGCTTCTTCAGGGTCAAACTGAGGCAGTCTACTTCGAATTTTTGCACCCATACGTTTGTGGGCGGTCATATTTAAGAGTATTGCTTGTATACGTTTAATTTCCGTACGAACCGGTCGTCCTGCCGATGCTTCTTCTATTAATTCACGCAACACACGATAATAAAAGTGATATTTATTATTCCAGTCACGAGACCTCTCTTTACAGAATGATATACAGAAACGTTTAACTGCCGGTTTTAGGATTTCATCCCACCACCGAAGGATGTCAGTACGTCGAAGGCGATGCGTCTCCCAAAATCTCCATTGCTCATGAAATGCTCGTTTAAATTCCTCATCAGACAAAATGGACGTATTCATTTTCCAATACCCATATCCCCTAGGCACTAAGGGAAGATCAATGTTAATTGCCATTATCACCGCCAGGTGGTCCGAAAAACATGTAGGGGTGAGAGAAATCGAAGTAACTTTCTGACGCAGTGCCGGGGTAACATAGAACCGGTCTAGCCGGGACGCACAATTGTCTCTAATATAAGTATACCCCTGCTTATCAAAATATTTATCTGTCCAAACGTCCACCAATTTAAAACCAGACACCAATTTTTGGAGGGAATTAGATGTTGCAAAACCAGGACGTTGATCTTGTGGAAGCAAGACGCAATTGAAGTCGCCGCCACAAATGATATGTTCCTTTACACCTTGCAGTTCAGCCGCCACATCTGTCGCAAAAAAATTGTTCCTCTGTGATCTCTGATTTGTACCTGATGGGGCATATATATTGCATATCCAAACATTTGCCACTTTCGCACATATAATTCTCCCATTAGGATGACACACAACGTTAGTGATGGGCACCGTATTTTTCACGAGAAGCGCAGTCCCCGTTGCCTGACAATTTGCATTATTATATACTACTATAGATGGGGGCAGTTCAAAATTTATCACTTGAACTTCCTGGAGAAAGGCTATATCGAGAGACGAGTGGATAAAAAAGTCACCCAGCGCCTCTTGTTTATTCCTGTTTTGTAGTTTGTTAATGTTAATCGTGCCTATTCTGAGTGTTGTAAACATATTTATTGTAATCGTCCTACATGTTATCAGGGACGCTGAATTCCCCTTATTGCCAAGGCTCTCCTTGTAACCATTATACCCGACATTTACACCACAATACAATAAGACCAATAGATGAAAAAAGTACCACATCAAGTAAATGGAACAGAGTGGTACAAATCGTTGATCTTCTTTACAAAAAGAAGAAACTTATATATACAAAAACAAATATATACTCGATCACTCTATCATACCTATCAGTCCCCTATCAAAAGCCCTTCTTATAACCACAATCATTACACTCTTACAAAAATTACTTAACCTCCTCAACATTACTACTCAGTCCACGAAATCAGTTTGTGGAAAATTTAGTACTATTAACACTGTTACCTTTAGGTACATTGCCTATTTTTTTTTTCTAACTAACCTGTTTATAATCATGTTTAGTGTTGTCAGTATCCACTCCACTCTCTCGAAGAAATATTATAGAATGTACACCTGCAGTATTTTTCTTCTTTTTTTCTATGACGCACACGACAAATAACTTTGGATACTACACTAGGGGTGGTCACTCCTTCCTTTCTTCTGTTAGTGCAGATACCCATGGGTGTGGACTCAGGACTCCCCAGATACCTGTGGATGTTGAGGCAGAGCTCCCCCGGGTTTTTTCTTCTTGCTTATTGGCGGGACGAATCGTGGTCTGGATCGCTTGTGTCTTGAAGAGCGTCGTTGTCCTTTATCCGTGTTAATTGCCGGAAATTCATCCTCTGTTTTCGATTCATCCCCGGATCCACCTTCTGTGCCGGTGTCTACTTTCTGGAATTCTATCTTCTTGTCTGCTTCATTTCCGAGTTGTGAGGGAATTCCTGAGGTGTGTTGTACCTTGTCAGGTCCATCTAGTGTTGTTAAGGGGTTGGAGTTGGAGCTGGAAGGTTGGCTACTCTCTTCATTTTCACCTACACTTTCACCTTGTTGTTCGTTATGTATTTTGTCTTTTTCGGTGCTCTTCTTTTGGCTTGGGTCGTTTAGTGTTAACTGTGTTTGACGCTCTGGATCCGTAGCGGGTGTCTCTATTGTTTCATTCGTGAAATGGGGGTTGGATCTATGGCAATTGACCTCTTCTCTTGATGTTGTATTCGAGTTTTGGGGTCTTGTCAGTACTGGAAGTACTGTAGCTTGGGATACCATAGGGGTCGTTCCAGTGGTCAAATTAACAGGAACTCGTCCAGTTCTATTAACGCGGGGTCGTCGCGAGGGGCATTCTGAGAAGTTATGTCCCTCCAAATCACACCCACTGCACGTACGTACTTGACCAGAATAAGTTACCCAGTACCTGTCTCCTTGTATGGTAATGTACGAAGGGATTGCTTTCCGCAGGGCCATTTTAAACACAATGCGCCCCGTTCGTGTTCTATAAATATGTTCTTCTGAATACCTCTCTTCCTTTACGTTCAGCACTTCACCGTATTCACTAATTACATTACAAATCGCATCGTGGCTTAATTCGTCTGGCACTACATGCACACTTACAAAAACACTCTGCTGATCTGCCCATTCCACATCTATTTTATGCCGTCCGTCTGCATCATAATAGGGCACTTCGGCTCCATAATCATTTAATAATCGCTCACCCACAACTTTCGTTACAAATTTCACAAATACACAGTTTCGATAGTAATCAATTTCAAAACTTTGAACTTGGTTCGATGTCACACCGTACGTGTTATGAAACCACTTATGTAAATCCAGCGAAGTAGGTCTAGATTTTACACTACGAAAAATAAATTTCAACGTATTTTGTCTCTGTACCGGCATTTTTGTCTTCCTTCTAGTCTTTCTCACTTAGCATGTACGTACTCCAAAACAGAGCGTGCTCAATTCAACTCAAGAGTATTTTGCCTTACCTGCCACACGGAAAACAGCGAACGCGAAAACACGATCTGCACGCGGCCGCGTATGCAGTTAGACTATCAAACTGAGCCACCGCTTTCCTGGCGACGTCAATCGACGTTAGCTTCCATCGTATACATTGATCTCATCTTCAGGGATGAGATAATGTTGCTATGTATGTGCTCAAAACGTTGGAAGATAACGCCGATTTAATCTGGCTGGTACACCTGTTCGAATCCTTCTACATGCTAAATTGAAACAACAATCCTTCGTAATCATTAAACAGGATGGAATAAATAGCGGGGAGGCTTTTGTAATAGTCTATTAATAATTTGAATTACATCCCCATTAAAAACTGAGCATCCTCGATGGCGCAGTGGTAGCGTCGTCGCCTTGTAATCAAGGGATCCCGGGTTCCATGCCTGGCCCAGTCCCGATTAGCCTTACTGTGCATAAAGTGGACTTAAAACACCAAATCAATAAATCATTAAGAATTAATTTTAAAATTTTATAATGAATTTTGGGTGAGAGATTCAATATACTAACCTCCATTAATGCCTAGAGAATTATAAAAAATGCGGGGGGGGGGGGGTTGTATTTATATACACGAACGCTCGGGAGCCAATATAAGTTTACAACCTGCAAATCGGGTTTTCTCTACCGATTCAATATCTCCAATGTTGTTTGTGTTGCACCTGATTCAAAATCGGTCATGATTTATTTCGGAAATTTTTGGGAGGATAAAGACAGTCGATAGGAGAGCTTGACTGCTGTTCGATTCCCGGAGGAGAGGGTGAGGAAAGTGGGCTCTCCCACTGCATGAGGTGCATCTACGTACAATGACTCTACTACATAACTACGTGGGAGCATAGAGACGATTTGCATCGCCTCTATAAATAAGCGAGACTGTGAATATGTAAAGAGCCACCAACACCCACCCACCCACCAATACGCCTTCAAAACACATTGCATAATGCAGGTTGGTGGCTTTACCAATTTCTTTCAAATACAAGTAGTTAATTATAATAACAAAACATATTTTTATACATAATTGGATTTTTCAAAATTACAACAAAATAACAAAGCAACCAATTTTGTTGTAATTCTATAAAGAATAAGTTAACATAGGCCAGAATCGGTAAATTTCCCGTTCGGACAAATGTCGCAGTTGAAGTAGCAGTCTAAACAGGTAAAAAACTGCTTACTGACACGTAATCTGACTTAAATTTGGCATAAAGCAGTCTATTTTTTTAGTTTGAAAGACCTTGTGACATTTGTCGAGCCGGGATGAAGTTCTTCGTAACTAATGGGATAAAGAAGAAGGAAAATTTAATTCGTAACACTACTAACGGACTTATTACGCCATTCGCATGATGTAATTAATAAACACAATTATTCTAATTACATGATTATTAAAAAGCAATCATTTCTTTGTAAATAATAATTTAAAATGCCTGTTTTTGACCAATCCCTCCCCTGTTGTAGGTTTGTTATCCATGAAATATCAATCTGGAATTTTTTGTTTCACAGGTACCTGTCATAGAGTAATCTTTACGCTGTAAATATCAATTTTTTTAGCTCCCCGATCGGAGACATCTGGGCTCAAAATTTTGAAAAAAGAGAATCAAGAAACGATCAAAGAGCTATAACAGTAATTCAGCCGAAATACTCTGATATTACATAACTTCCCTAACAAAAATATCCTAAACTTTGAATTTTGGTCAAAATCAATATGTTGAAAAAATACACGAAACATACAATGTAGCTTGAAATGTACTGAAAACAATGTTTTTTACCCAAGCTATCATTTTCTTAGATGAGTTATCATAATTACCGCAACTGTCTACAAAGGCTAAAAATGCCGCAAATCATAAGTCAAACAGGGCCGCAATTTTTAAACGAAGTCATGTAAAGGAAAATACTATCCTTGCATAGGTGTTACAACAACAAAAATATAGGCTATATAAATAGAAAAAGTTGACCATTTTCTCAATTATTTTCTTTTTGGACCACATGGTATTAAATGGCCATATTTTGCTTTAGACCTAATATTAATTAAAATATGAAGTTTGATTAAATTAGTGCATATATTGTGTATCAGTGAAAGTTTTATAAAATTAGATCAAATACATTCACAGAGTTGGTTTTATGCAAGGATAATGTTGGAAAATGTTCCGCCTGAAATCATTCACACTGAGAATCGAACCTGGGCTTACTACGTGGCAGTCCGATGTCATATTTCCTCTGCTTTTCTCATATATCAGTATTTACTCAGTTCCATATTTTTTAACAATCACATTCAGAACATAAACATCCATGTATTCATCGGGATTCCAACCCGGACCCCTGCTGTCGTAGCGCGCTGTGCTAACTACCTCGCCCCGGAGGTCAAATAGTAGACTACTGGGACTCCTTATTCGTTGAAGAGAAGCTTCCAAAATTATGTATGTTACAAGCCACATATTGTTGCTTCAGGACTCTATATTATCGTCTGGAATTTTGACACGAAATGGTAAGATCAGCTTTTGGCAATGAAGACCCGAACAGCAAAACCTAGGACATGTCTGAGAAAAGAAATGCCAAGGGTTTTACGACCTGTCAATCACTAACTGCCCGTGTACCGGAGGAGGCGTGTTCTTGAGAGCCTCGCGAAGCGGGCCTGGACAAAACATCTGGTGGTGTAAACGCTGTGCGCGCTCTATCGGCGGAAGGAAGGCGAATTCGGAAAAGGCCTTTCCATGATATACAGTCTTAATGGTAAACGGTCTTGAAACATAATCAAGGCATTCACGGGACTCTTCGTGTGAACTATACATTTTCTAGTTTCCAAACATTTATTAAATAGAAATTAGTCTGATGATTCTATTGCATGGTCTAGAACATTCTAGAACAAAATAGTGAGGGATTGGGAATCTCCGGCTTCTTTAAAACCGAACCAGAAATATTGCAATTGTGGGGGTGGGGGAGAAATATCCGTTTCTTCTTACCTTGGTCCTAGACCAACCGAATTTCGATGAATTCAGAAGATGGATGAAATTTCCCCAGATGCCTCCGATACCGTGTTTGAAAACCTTGAAATATATATATATATATATATATATATATATATATATTTATGTTTTAACCTTTAATACCACGGTGGGTATTATTAACCTGTAGTAAGGTCTAGACGACAATGGAATGACAATGTTAAGATGAACGTGAATGAAACTGCTAAAGATGGTGAAAAGTGGACTGATCTCACGTGGGAAACATATGTTGCTGCTGCTGCAATTAACCTTCGGGTTTAGGAATGCTACATAGTTAGTTGAATTTTCTTTGGTTCATTGCTATGGAGTATATAGATGGCCAACACTGTGACTTAGGGGTCCGTGAAACAATCAGAGAGATGCCTTTTGCAAATTGGAGATATTCGAAAAGGTTCAGCGGAATATTCGTAGACATTTCCCAAACCCTGAGAAAGAGTAAATTAATTTAACGCTGGTTACATCCTTGCATACTTATCAATATAGCGACGACTAAAAGGTATATGGCAAGTCATTTTGACGATCTCATTAAAAGCTGTGGAAGGACGGACAACCAAGAACGATCCATCATTGGTTGTAATTGTAGTTTATAAATAGATCAGCTAGCGGTTCATCAAAATGATGGGCAGTAGGTGATACAAACTTCATGAGATTACTCATTGAGCGAGTAAAGTCGCGCGTGGTGGTCTAATATCTCCTTACTATCCATTTCTGAAAACTAGAAACTTGTTAAGTATTGCGCCGTGTATCACTGTTGAAAATGTATTAAAATGACAAACACAGCGTAACCTTTAAAAAGGATTCAAGTGCATTCGCCACTTGAAAATAATAACACGTTCATCTCAAGATATGACCAGAATCGTTGTTACGATGCAGCTGGATCTTTAGGTTGTGTTAGCAAAGATTTTTTTTCCGACAATTTGTCTCCTTTCAAAGAAACCATCATGATATTCTATATTGTGAAAAAATAATCTATTTAGAATTCCTTCTGGAGGATTCAAGTGATTCGTACGTTTTGCTTTGGCTGTTGTGTAGATATCTGTCATAGAAAATAGACTTGCGGTATCAGGGAATTTCCGAGGGCCATCTTCTTCCACGTCTACCTTTTTGTCTCCCTTCTGTGAACCTCTGCAATAAACTACCGGCATTATGTCTTAAAGTGTTGCCTATTATCCTGCCTGTTCTCTACTGTAGTTTTCCAAAAAAATCGCTCTCCGTTTTCAATCGAAAACTTTATGTGAGATTCAAAATCCTCAACCTGCCCATAGCTCCTAATATACTTGTATATTATTAGTGGCAATTCCATATAAGATTTTTCACCAACATATTGATATAATTTTTAGCGCGACGTACTTTTTACAAGTGTAGCATTAGTAGTCTATGTTCCGTGCAAATGCTTATTTATTGTATAGACTGTTGTGTGATTGCTCATTAATGTGTTTTCTTTCCTTGCAGGATCCCCACGGTGCAGTCTTGGACAGGTGGAACATGTGTAGCCGAGATGAGGAGCCGTTAGTCTTGCAGCAGTTCCTTCGATTCGGAGAGACGAGGGCGATCACCCAGCAGCTCCTGTCGCAGGACACGATCGATCTCCTTCCCCAGCGGAACGCCAGAATCGACTCCGACATCAAGAAGTTCATCGAGAGGACAACACGAGTGAAGCAGGAGGACACACCCAACTTGCCCATCCAACAGCAACAGCAACAGCCGACTTCCAACCAGACACATCAGCAATCCCAGAGAAGCCAGCGACCACTCTCGCCCCCTCCGACGATAAGTTCGCAGCATCCCCACCAATCGCCGCACGAGCAGCGGCATCATCAGTCGGCTCATCATCACCAGCACCAACCCACTCCCCAGCCGCCAGCTTCTAGAAGCCAAGTTCCTCCTCCGCCCCCACCGAGCGTTACCAGCACGTCTCATCAGCTGACCCCGCAAACTCCCAGCAGCACCGTGTCGAGTCTCAACTTCCTCAAGTTGCCCTGCATAGCCAGCGCGGCGCCGAATGGACCTACTTCTCAAGTGAACTCTCCCGTGAACTCGACGAGCCCTCTGAGTGTGTCGCCCCTGAACCGCCTGCAGAACATGCAACCGTTCGACTTCAGGAAGGAGCGCGCGCACAGTCCGGACACGCACGGACAAACGCAGCAGCAGCAGCACCACCACCACCATCGTCGGACGTCCGAGACTTCCGACACCAGTCCCGGTCTCAACCTAAGTGTAACGAGTCCATCTTGTCTTCCACCAGGCCCGTTCCCAGGCCTCCACGCCCCTCTTAACATGACGTCGTTCTCGGGACTCACGAGCAGCAAATCGGACTTCAGTGGAAGCGACTACGGGTCGGAGGACGAGAACTCTCAAAGTGCGCTGAACCTCAGCCGAGATCGTGGTAGCCTGGACCCATACTCTGACGACAAAAGACGGCAGCATCACCTTCGCAAAGCTTCCACCCCTATGAAGCGACAGTGGGCTCCCATAAACCTAGGCACGCAGCTCATCAACCCCGCGACAGGAAAGAAACGTGTACAGTGTAACGTATGTCTCAAGACCTTCTGTGATAAGGGCGCCCTCAAGATCCACTTCTCGGCGGTCCACCTTCGCGAAATGCACAAGTGCACGGTGGAGGGTTGCAACATGATGTTCAGTTCGCGAAGGAGTCGCAACAGACACAGCGCCAACCCCAACCCGAAGCTACACTCTCCTCACTTGCGACGCAAGATCTCCCCTCACGACGGACGCAGCGCTCAGCCACATCCCCTCCTCATACCTCAGTCACTCAATTTACCCACCTTGAACCCTCTCGCCGGAGGTCCGCTTCCTCTGGGTGGTACTTTCAACCCCATGACGTCCTTCCCACTTCTGACACCACCCCCAGATCTTCAGCGTCACCATTCGGCAGACTTGAAACAAAGCCTTGATCTCAGCATGCCACGGTACGAAGATTCCGACAGGAGGATGGATCTCAGCGTGCAGAGCAACACCACCACATCCTCGGACGACGTAGCCTTCTCCATGAACACAAATCCGGACGGCGACCAGGAGGGTATTGAGGGAGACACGGATGACGTGGATGATGCCGTTGGTGGTGGAGAAGGCGATGAGGCACTGGATGCTCGGAAAGACAGGCTGGATGATGAGAGAGAGATCAATAACGTGAAGAGGGTCAAACTGTCGGACTCTGACATGGATGAGGAGATGAGCAACTTGGATAGTAACGACTCACTGAGCGTCGACAACCAAAGCCTGAAGGAGGAGAGCATCGAGAATATTGAAAATACTTCTTCCAAGGGAGTCCGTAAGAGGAAAAGTCAAAATCCTACCCGCTGCGCCCTTCCCCTTGAAGATGACGATGATCTCTCAAGTGACGATTCTTCAAACGACGTTGTATTCGCTGAAGACCTTAGAGAAGAGATGAGAAGGGAGGGTAGATACCGAGAGGAAGAAAAGGAGGAGCCACCGCAGGTGCAAAATATGGAACAGGAATCTGAAGAGAAGGTTGACAAGGAGGAGAGTCCTCCAGAAATCAAAATGGAGAAAGAGTCTGATGTTAAGATGGAAGAAGTGGAAAAGGAAGACACTGAGAAAGGAGATGACATGAAGGAAGACGACAGCAAGAAGGATGAAAATGGTGAAATTATCGAAGACGAGGAGGCGGAAGAATCTCAAAACAACAATGACCAAAATGAAATTAAAACCAGTTTGGCCCCTCTGATACCGGCAGATAAGATGAAAAAGGAAAGGACGGAGAAACACGACAGCGACGCGCTTTCGTCGGAGAAGAACGCTCCGGAATCCGCCAGCGAGGAGTCCCTCGATTCCTCGAACGCTCTGAGGCAGCTGGAGAGCTTGTCGCAAGGACACTTCGGTGATCTCGTCTCTCGGAACTTGGTTCCTCAGCCGTCGCTACTTCCAGGCTCTCTGCAGTTTCCCATGGGTCTTGTCGGAGGATTGACCGGACCTCCCAGCCCGGCCAAGTCTTTGGACAAGGACAGCAACGCCGACAGAGCCGGCAGCGGTTCCATTTCGAACCCTGGTTCCCCTTCGGGGGACAGCCAGAACGCACTCTCTCATTCCATGTCCCACTTCAGGGACACGTCTTTCATCGGATCGGTGGACGTCCCCATCGACAAGGACAACCCGCGGAGGTGCACGGCGTGCGGGAAGATCTTCCAGAACCACTTCGGCGTCAAGACGCACTATCAGAACGTGCATCTGAAGCTCATGCACAAGTGTACCGTGGAAGGGTGCAACGCCGCGTTCCCGTCGAAGCGCAGCCGGGACAGGCACAGCGCCAACCTCAATCTTCACCGGAAGCTCCTCTCGACGTCCTCCGACAAGACCGGCCTATTCTTGGACAAGTCACCCTTCGCTACCCTCGCGAGCAATCCCTCGCTCCACAGCGAGTTCCTAGCCCGTCTGTACGCCGACACCCAAGCTCTGCCGCTCAACTTAGAAGCGTACAAACACCTTCCCACCAGCCTAGCGGAGCAGATGATCGTCAACGGGGACCGTCTCCCACCGGCAACTTCGCTTCCCACTAGTCTACCTCCCCCTCCTCTGCTGCTCCCAACGCTAGGCGTCAACAGCATCGCAGCGGCCGCGGCGGCCAATCTCGGAGGCCTCACCAGCTTCGGCGGCCTGAACAGCTTCGGTCACCTCGCCGGCGTGAACGGGACCGGACCGGGCAGGGACCAGTCGTCGGGATCGGAATCGCCCTCGCCGCCGGTGACGTCGTCGCCGACTCCGACGACGCCCAGCCTCGGAGGGACCTCGGGCGGAGTCACCACCCAGCTGCAGGTCGTGTACAGCCTCGAGGACGACCTCCCGACTCCGGATCGAGAAGGTTTCCTGCCTTGCAAGTTCTGTCACAAGACCTTCCCGGACGGTGTGGCGCTGAAGGAACACTACGAGCATCTGCACCTTCCGGAGATGTTCAGATGTTCGGTGGACGGTTGCAACAAAGTGTTCAGCTCGCGGAAGAAGCGGAACCTGCACAGTCAGAACGAGGCTATCCACAGGCAGAGTGCGACGCCCGTGGACTGCTCGTGACATAGTCACCATAACAATCCACTAAGGTTCAACCTGGTGCCAACTTGGTGGTAAAGGGTTCTACTCCGGGTACGGCGCGAAGAGGAGAAATACCACCTTCCAGTACCCTAGACAAGTGAGTCTTGCAAATCTTAAAGTAGGGAGAACAATTTTCGGTGACGAAGCTTCCACCGAGAAAACAGGAATTCGGCAACCACCTGCCAAGTTCGACCACCGAATGTGATGAGTTTACAGTGAGACGTCTCACATGAGCTTACGGGATAAATGGTGCTACCAAAATTTGAAGATAAAAAAGTGCAGACATCCGAGCTGAAGGCTAATTTATAAACGTGAGACTATGAACCACGCCAAAGTGAAGAGTAATTGATAAGTATTGTTTATGTGAATTAGAGGGCGAAATTTTCTCATAAGTGTTGTTAAATATAATTCAACTGACTATCTAGTTGAAAAGTACATTTTACCCTCAGAGTGCAATAAAACTTTCAACGCCGTTTGGCGCTGGTAAACTTTACCTAGCTGTAGCCCAGTGATCGACGGATAATATAAATATATATATATATATACATAAACTTTTTACACACATCTGATGGAAAGCGGTTATACATATTGTGTGATTATTATTGATACGTGTGCACGTGTATAAATGTACAGAAAGTTTCAAAAAATTAGAAAAAAAAGAGACTTGTTTATGAAAAAATGTTTTTTTTCTCGAACGTCTTCTTCAAGTATTATACAAATTCTATCGAAACAAAACTGGTTTGCTTCTTGTTGGAGTAAAGTACTTTGTTCACTAAAATAATATACATTTTTATTTATCTTCCAAATGTCTTTCCATGTTAGCTCAAAGAAAATGAGTAAAAATTAATGGTAATTAATAAGAACAGTGTTAATATGTTACGTCCAATGTCGATTGGAGGATAATATGGCACAATTACAAATTTTGCTCTGCCAGTGATGTTTGTAAAATTGGACATGGGTAAAAACTATAAAACAATATTGATTGGCAGTATACTATTTCCATTGTCTTGTTATCAACAAGAATTGATAATTATGGTGTAACTCTAAAATTTGGTGTAACAGTAATACAGTTTGAGTACTTTTACGTAATTGAACTACCATCAAAGATGTTTTTGTAAACAAAATTATGTTTTCTAAAAGAAACATTTTGTTCATATATTAAGAAAGAATTGCATTTCATATTGTTTTGCCACAGTTCATTAATTAAATGGGCAGTAAAAATTATTTGGTTCATTTTAAGAAAATTGTACTTAAAAGACAGGTCATGGACAATTTTTTTCTTATTATTTTGTCCAGGAACATAAGTTAAATATATTATTTGTACACTGTAAAACAAAGCACAAGAAAAGACTAATTCATTTGAAAATGGTGTATAATATACTTTGTCGCAAATGAAAAAAAATGTATAACGTTTTGTTTGTACGATATATAATTTTGTTACCTAGTGACCAATTTTGGGAAAATGAGTGTGAAAGTAATATTCCGTTTTCATTTTTCTTTCCAAACTCTCTGATTAAAGGCAAGTTTTTGAAAAACCTGTCTCATTTGCTGTTACATAATAAAGTGTGCTGTGAAGCGTTCGTTAGTTGTCATGTAAATAATTATAATAAAGAAACGAGAAAACAAATGTCCGTCTCAGTTGAAAATATAAATTGCATGTTTTATTTTAATATATTAACCTCTTAACCGAGTTCCGTACAGAAAGAACTTTACCCTTTCAAATTACAGTTATTTGTTATTCATATCACGCTACTCCTGTGTGAAATTCGTTAAATAAGGCACACACGGGAGATGTACTACGTAGATTTTTCAGCGAAAGATCTACGTACTGTGTGAAAGTTCGAATTTGTTTCTTAAGAACTTATTAGTTTCAAAGTCACAATATCTTCAGCCTCATTGAAGTACGTCACGCACCGAAACAGCAGCTATGTACTTCCTGTACGATTCTCTTTACTATAACATACTCAGTTTCAAAATATGGTATACACAGGAGTTAGTGTGATTATATTGCGCATGCGCATTGCACAGTGTTGCGCAGTGCTGATAATATATACAGTATTGAAAGGCGCATCTACTGTGTGGACGTGACAGCTGTCAGTGTACTTTGTGATGTAAAACCAAAATATTTATGTAGCTACAAGAACCAGCAGCCGAGCCAAATTTAAGTAGAAAGTCCCAAGGCGCAACAGTTGACAGCTGAAAGCCGGAATTCTATTCTGCAATTTCTGCTCCAGCCTAAGGTACATGTAACCTATTTTGGAATATCTAACAGATGTAGGCTATACTATATTTTGAAAGAAAAATAAATGATAGATTCCTAAGCCGCCTTTCTGGATTATGTAGCATATCTGCACTATACGCTGGTGACATGTTTCTATGTCATATTTTGAAACTGAGAGTGCAATTGTTTATCTGAGGTTTAATTTAGAAATTGCAAAAAATATACAGAACAAAATGCTTGCTCGCCCGATTTCTTAAAATTCAAGATGTGCTATTAAGAGCTTATACTAAACTCAGAACATATATAGCCTATTCGTCGTCGCCTTGTAATCAAGGGGTCCCGGGTTCGATACCCGGTGGAGGCACACGGTGGTTCGGATTCCACTTTAAACTATAGATCCAGTCCCGATTAGCCTTACTGTGGACAAAGTGGACTTAAAACACCAACTGAAACCAAACCAATATATAGCCTATTATACTATTTGACTAACACAAGTGATAATAACATGAGGCTACTAAATTATATCACATTGTATCAGCAAAAACGACGGTTGTCTGCCACCTCTCTTCATTCTCAAGAGTCCCGTGTGTGTGTTGGAACAAAATTGGAAATAGTAAGAGAAATCAGGTTACAGAGCTATCAAATGCGAGGGTGACAACTCAATTTAATTCAGTTTGTCTGGTCTGTACACACTTGTTTTTATAGTCGTTCAAGAGTTGCCAATCACGTAGCAATGCTGTGAGATGCTTTATGTAGTATAGTCACTTTTTTCGTGTAAATTTTACAATCCTGTGCCAAACAAAAATACAGGTGGACTAGAATTATGGAACATTAAAAACAAATGCATGTCGCAATATTAACTACAAACTACAAATCGTATTTACTTGACGGGTCAATATGGTATCATATATTTACCCATGACTCTCCACACAAAATCCACCTAACTTATCTGGAATCAAAAAGGGTCCTTTGTATTGTTCAAGAATAGAGTTATGTCGATTTTCCTGTAGATTTTGGTTAATATGACTTTCCACATAAAATCAATCCAACTGCGAGTAGATTCAAAAATGAATCCAAAAAATAAGATAATCGAATGAGTGTAGAAAATATGGAGAGGTGAACACAAATGAAGATTGCCTTATTACTATGGTGTATCGGAAATTTTGGCGTTCCTCACCCAAAAATGTGTCCATTACCTGATTTTCAATATTATACTGAAAAGAAAAGTAATGCTGTTCTTTGCTTAACAGCCCATTCAACATACTATTCATATGGTAAAATGCTTGATCAAAACATTACAGTTTATTCCTTGACCATATATCTCAAACGATCTAGATGGAAACAATCTCAGAATCTTCAAATGTCTCAATACTTCGGCAAATATTTAGATGTATGTAAATGTATGTACTCTTGTGTATTTATATCTACATAAACAATAATATAAAGACTAACTAATGTAAAAGAAAGAGAGTTCGTAAGATCGCTGGTTGCTATCCGAAAGGACGCGAGTTCAAATATCTTCCGAGAAAGGTAGATATTTTTTCAGACAACGAGCAGGCCAAACTTGGTTGAAATATAAGTTCTAAATAACGTCAAGTACATGCCGTTCTTAGCTCAATCGGTAAGGGTGTTACTACCAGTTCCAGAGGTCCCGAGTTCGAATTCCGGACGGGAATAATCGCTTTTGAATTTCCTCTGTTCTTTTCTACCACCCCCTTTACTTAAGTCGTCACTTCCTCTCAGCTTCTTCACTTTCCGTGCATAGGCATGCGCACGTGGGAGGGGGCTAGGGGGGCAATTGCCCTCTAATCATGGACTTCCACAGGCGAAAAGAGCATCTGACTGAGGAATCTGAGAGGGAGTTATTGCTTAGTGACAGTAGCAGTGATCTGGATTTATCGGTAGGAAAGGAGATCCCGGAGATGATGATGCAGCTTGGATGTTTTGTTCTGAGAAATTTTCAGACAACCGTCAAGGGGAACTTTGGATATAGTGTATTTTGTGTTCAATGTGCTGGGGCTGAAAAAGATATCTATGTGTGTGACTTTTGTAAGTAACTTCAAGTAAAACACAAGTTGTTTTTTTCCTTTGGACTCTGCAAATATTCTACCTTCAAGTTTCCTGAAACTGTAGTTAAGAAAAATTGTCATTTTCTGGTCTTTCTTACTTTACCCCAATTTACAAGGAACTAAATTTTACACAAAAAAAAAGAAATAAATTCAAAACATTTAAACTTTGTGCATATTTTGTGTGCATGCTATTAAATGATTGTTTACTGATATTTGTAGAAGTCTTTTCTCTTGCTGTGCCCATTTTTTTTACTTTTTAAATGGAAATTTTAAAGGTAGCCTATATTTGGACCACAACTTCACAAAAATCGATTTTGCATACTTTTAGACAAAGGCTAATAAAAAGGTGAAATGTTATTTTTTACAATACCTCGCACATGGGTTATAAAGCACAAACATATCTCAGATTTTCATATCGCACTTACTGTTCTTCTATGTAAATTTGGGTGTGATTTATGTGCAAACAAAAAATGGTAGCCCATATTTACATTTAGACCAGTTCCTCTACATTTAGATTGACATTCAATTTCTAAAGAGCCATTCTTCCTTCCCCTTCCAGACGTCCATGTTCCTACATTATTATACTTTCACCTAGAAATTTAGTGTCTTATCGCCGTTATTAAACGATATTATACTCTTGAAGAAAGTAAACTATTTTCAAGCCGATTGAAGTTCAAAGCAACTACGGGGGAAGGGGGATGCAGTGGCACAACCACAGGGGGCAATTGGCATTACCCCTCTCTAATGATGGACGGAAATCAAATCTAGGGAGACAAGGGGTCAAATATTGAGGTAAGAAAAGCAAGAGTAGCAGAATCTAAGAGTAGCAGGACAAAAGGATACTCAAGATGGAATTAGGTTTCACGTCTTTCTTGCATTATTTCTTCCACACAGCCAAGAGCACCTGCAGGGGGCACAAAAGAGAATTGCCCCCTTCGATATAATTTTTTTTATAAAAGAAGTAAAGTGCTCCCCTGTGCTTTGTACCACTATACAAATAAAAATACATTTCGTAAAACAGTGAGATAAAATGTGTCTTTTCTTTCCCGACTGAACTTTCATCAAGGCTTTTGACCGCCCGCCCCTAATCAGAGGGTCTGCACACCCTATGTTTCCGTGGGACATGCAAGCCCCATCTCCGGCTCTACGGAGCCAGTACCGCCCTTCGGGGCCGATGCTTTCGGGGCTCGCAGAAGCCCACAACTACCTTCACATAGCCTACATCTCCGATCAAAAACAATGATGCAATTCCCCCCCCCCCCCACTTTTTGCAACTTTTGCTCCTGTACTATGCTAAACCTTATCTGCCAAGGGAAAAGACCCCTAGTTTACCCCCTAGTTCTGTCACTTTGTCCCCCTCCCCAGTTTTGGGACCCAATCGCCGTCTCTGCTTGCTACCATACTTGTTCCCACAAGGCATTGCGCAGAGAAGAGAAGCTAAACAGATGGACGAGCGATTTGAAGAACATTGTAGGAAAATAGCTACTTCTGTTATTTGAAAAGTATTAAAACACAGAAATTGGCTCGAAAGAAAAAGTATGGTTTTCAAGGTGTACTCAACAAGCTTTTTAATGAACTCGGGTAATTTATACATGAGATTCGCAGGATTCATTCATAAAAAATATATTTTGTTCGATTAAATATGTAAAACAATTACTAAACTGGTAACTGGTAATAATAAGGATTTCATTATCGGCTATCACATTTGTCGTAAAAAATCTCATCGCTTTGGATAAGCTCCTAAATATTAATGAACTCGAATGCACATTCGTCGTTCAGCGAACAAAATACTTTCTCTTACCAAACTCGCAGATTATCTTCATATGACCAAACTTCGCTCTGATTGGTTGTTGTACACAGACTCCAGCAGAGACAGCCATTTGCATGTAACTGCTGTAACGAGTTGATCATTCATCGGTCAGTGCCGTACCTGTAACCACTACAATTCGTCAATTTCCCCTCTTGTATGTAAGAAAACTTTGCTTACTAAAGGTGGAATTTGCAAACCAAATCTCCCCTTCCCCGTTTTTGGGGGAGTTTTTAGTTTCAAAGTGCACTTTAACATATAGGCTAATCGGGACTGAAGCTACAGTTTAAAGTGGAATACGAACCACTATGTTCCTCCACAGGTTCGACCCCTCTCGGCGCACATGGTATTGTGCAATGTTGATTATGTCCAACATGCGTAGCAACAGTGGCATATTTAAGGAGTTTTGCCTCTTCGTCCAAACGCAGAAAGATATGGTTGTCACTTGTCGAATTAAAAACTGTTGTTTTCTAGAGATACTGAACTGACATACAATGAACGTCCCAATATATAACTGCAATGCAGTCGCGGAAATTGTAGATTGGACACAAATTGTAATTGTAATTGCTGCAATGAACAACACCCATTTTTTTTCATTTTATTATGAAAAGTTACAAACTTGTTTTTACATAAATCATATGAAGGTTTAAAATATATTTCCAGTTTCCAGATATCTCAAGTACAGTTGCCATCAATATGCAAAGAGGAATTTTGTAAATGCACTAGCAGTATATCAGAGAAAGAAAAATGCATCAAATTGAATTTATGCACTTGAAATATATCAGTTAATACAACCGTGCTTAACATTGTTTTTCGTTTGGTTCGTCGTTGGTTGAAACTTCTGATGCGATGTATTTTTAATGTATCAGCTTCAAGCATCAGGAATGCATTTTCTTACCATTTGATACATCATTAATTGATACGACTGGTTTGCTACGCATGCATTTCTTCTATTCTTGTTAATTTATTGCTAAAGATCTAAAAAAAAATGGTTCACACAGAAAGTTTAAAAAATTGACTAATATTGAACATCCATTATTTCCTGCATTTCAATCAAGGAAACCTTTTTCTAACTATTCGGATGGACTAATTTT
Source organism: Lepisma saccharinum (assembly GCF_977018435.1). Taxonomy (NCBI): domain Eukaryota; kingdom Metazoa; phylum Arthropoda; class Insecta; order Zygentoma; family Lepismatidae; genus Lepisma; species Lepisma saccharinum. Next base: position 48,739,076 of record NC_139231.1, on the reverse strand, counting down.
ATTTTATGAGATCAAGACAACTTAATGACATTTGAAAGAAGATAGATAAAATATTTTATGAATAGTTGCAAGTCGATTAGTATATTAATAATATTTATAAAAATATAGCCAATATCTGAGGCATTTGGACGTTTGGTTGAGACACCTTTTATGCACCTTTTTTCTTCAATTAATTCATTTACGTTTCCTTGTATTCCAGACTAATAGAACAAGCAAACAGTATCCTAACGAGACATAATTTAACTCGATCTCGTCTAACGATCAATCTAAAGTTATCTATGCCCGACCCTGTGGCCGAGTGGTTAGCACATCGCGCTGCGACGCCAAGGGTCCCGGGTTCGAATCCCGGTCGGGCTTGGTTGTTTGTGAATGTCCATTCATCAATTTCATCATTTCTCGAAAACTAACTGTTGTGATGATCTCAAATTATTGAAAGTTGAAGAACTAGCAAATGTTAGTTTAACGGAACTAAACAATATAAAGTCTACAACTGATATACGAGGGATGATCGGAAAAAAAGGATACAAAGCCTATTATGGCGTATGTGTTAGACATAGCTGGAAGATCAACACACCTGATGATCTCAATACTAGTCCTCGATGTATTCACCTTTTTTGTTCAAGCACTTGTCACAACGGTAGATGAGGTTTTCCATACCGGTTGCACAGAAATCCGCGTCAAGTTCTCGTAGCCACCGTGAGGCAGCTCTTTTGACATCATCACATGTCAGATAATGGTGGCCAGCCAACCAAATGGTAGTCCCAGCTCAGCTGATATTGAGCGTAATGTTCTTCTTCTGCCCTCACGAATACACTCATCCACAAGAGCACAGTTCACGTCAGTGGTTGAGGTACTGGGCCTACCGCTGTGTCCAGGGTTGTCATTAACAATACTGGTCCGTCCTTCTTTGAAGGAACGACACCACTTCGCTACATGTTGCCTTGAAATTGTCCCCTTCCCATACACCTCCACAATCTGCCTATGAATGTCAGCAGGTGTAGTGTTTTTGGCCCACAGGAACCGCACCACTGCCCTCACTTCTACTCTCGACCAATTTTCTAGACGAGTCATCATTTTAAATGTCCGCTTCTCGGCTATACATGGTCAGAATCCGAAGTCCTCAAACTCGCAACAAGACAAACATGTTATTATTTTACACATAGATTTTCGTTACGTTACAGTGAATAAAACAAAAGTTATATGCTTTGTAACCTTTTTTTTCGATCATCCCTCGTACATTTAATGTGGCGATATTTCCGGAAATATTTGAGGTACAAAGTTGAAATTTAATAAGCTGAATGATCTGAGAAACACAGTTATGATGGGATAATTGTATTCTCTACCTGAGCTCCCATTATAACGTTCAGTGAAAAAACAGAACTCGATCGATATATGCAAGGTTATTAGAAGTATAGGTTGGGCCAATCCGTTGTTTACTCGTTATGACGAAACGACGGTAAGAGGTGAATTTATCCATGAAATGAATTCCAAATCTATGCGCTAGTGTTGCACTATGCAGATAGGAAACCATGCCAGAAACTGAACACACAAAATCGAGTACACAAATGAGTATTTCCACACATTTACATTTTGTGGCTTCAGACAAATTGAAAATGAATATAGATAGGTACTTATTGTTATGCGGGACAGAATATTATTGATAGGAAGGGGATTTTTTTTAAATCCCGACATTCGGGACGGGAAATATTCGCAATTTCTCGACTAGTCGGGAAATCTCAAATTCTCATTTTCACCTTAAGTGATTTTATTTGCATTTCTGTAATGAAAACTAACAATTTCCGATAAGTTCCAGACACTTGCAATGTAGAAAACGTCAAGAATTAATACCGTTTTAAAATGACCATTCGGTATTTCCCGACTGCTCGGGATCCAGAAAAGTAGGAAAGTCATTTGCTGAAGTCGGGATAGGGACGCAATTTTTCTTTCCGATCCCCGTCCCGACTTTTCGAGATACCGCACACCACTTGTTATTATTATTTATTTTAGTTCAGCACAAGATACATCTTCCAAGTACGTTGAACATAATATATACGTTTTTCAAAAGGATTCTTCGGTCACCGAGCTTTGGATTCGTGTGGAAACGCTAACGTGAATCATGCTAATGCTAGAATCTGCAGTGCGCATTTCTGCCCAGAAGATTATGTACGTAATCTGAAAAGTCAACTTTTAGGTTTACATCGAAGAAAGATCCTTAAGCAAGATACCTTCGACTCCTTATTATGAGCAGGAATGTAGGGAGTATAATCCTGGTAAATACTTCGCCTACCATTTCTTTGCCATTGGTGTACAATTCTCTCTCGCTTTTTCCCTACATATTCACATAAAGCAATAAAAATACAAACTGCTAACTTTTCATTCCATTTTGGTTATTTATTAAACGGTACGTGTTTGTATTTATATTTGATAAATTTACTTTGCTCTTCCGGCCATTTAAGTCAATTGAGATGATGAAGAAGTGATAAAATAGGTGAATGGCCAATCACAGTTCCCTTTACTTACAAGAGCGACCACAAGAAAAAGAACCTTCCTCCTCTTCCGTTCAACTCGGACTATAAGAGAGCATGCTCACTCTTCCCCTCCCCTCCACACTGGAGTACGGTGCACAGGAGTCGCGAGTCTGCGTAGGTTTCTTTGCTTGTGGTTCCACTATAATAGTAATATAAAATTGTACACTCACCTCATTTAGTTCTCCTGTAGTTTGTTTCTTTATACATCATATTTGGAGAAGATATAATTCAATCTATAGTTGTACGTACACCCAACGGCAAAAGAAACAGTAGGCGAATTGTCCACCACCATTTTCATTCGGTCTGAATTACACAATGTGATGACAATGAATTGAAATAATGACGTCAATTAGCAGAGAACAATGCCTGCTTCGAACCAACATAGTTTCATTCCTTAAAACAGCACAGGATGTAGAACAAAAAAGTAATGAAAATAGCGGTGGACAATGTGCCTACCATTATCTTTGCCGTTGACTGTACACTGTATATAACACACCTTATTACTGACTTCCTTGACCCTGGATGTACAGGATCAAGGAAAACAAAGAAATGAGCATAATTTTCTCTTCGGTGAAGATGTTGAACCTAAACAAAAAAAACCTCAAATAATGAATTCGACAACGTAAATTGATGAGATTTAGTAAATCATTTGATGAAGTGAACTAATTCTGAGTGGACTAATCGCAAAGGACATAATCAGCTCGGATCCTATTACTTCTTCATCGTATGTGACGTAAAGTTCCCGCCCAACCGTTTGACGGCGTTAGTGGTTATCGCATCTCCTTTTCCACAGCCTGTAGTACACATCCTCATCTAGATATTGTTCTTGTTCTGGTGTTTAATATCTGCATACTGCAACACTGTCGTTTTGTTATTTCACGTGACTTCACATTGAAGTGATGCATTGACTTGCCCGGTTACACGTCATCGCACGCAAAAACTTCAACCGTTTCCATGGTTTTGGGCCAGGGCTGGATATATGCACTCAGGAAACTGAAACAGAAAAACAACAGAAATACGTATATAAGTGATGCGACATACAATGTAACGTGTAGCAGTGTTCACGTTACAAGGAAGTATATAAACTTATTATTTTCCTTTGTTTGGTATTTATAATTTTTGGGTGGTAATGGTTAATTACCAAGAAAAGTGGAACCACCTCGTATATAGACTATACATCCAGATGTTAAATAAAAGTTCAAAGATTTTGTTTCTTTCTGCCAGCAAGCTGAGCTGGGAATTTTTTTTATCGGTGACAACAATGCGAGAAAACAATCGCTATTGTGTAGAAGCCAGGCAGACTCAACTTTAAGTAAACGTTGAAACCGGGGAAAAGACGAAAGATTAGGCTGTCTTCCCCACGCTATATCTGTCGTGTCCCTTGGCGGACAATAAGTTAACTAATATCATATTAATCCCTGATTCTTTTACTGCAAGACGGTGTAATCAGAATTTAGTTATGTTAAGGTAAACGAAAGTTATGCCCGCGCAAGACAAAACCTGTATTTAAAGAAATTTTGCTTAACACTTTAACGTTGTAAACTTTCTTTCTTTTCTTTGTTGTCTTTTCGCGTGGCCGTTGCAGGGAGAGAGGGGAGTTAGAAGAAGCAATACTCCCTAGTCAAGTTAAATGCTGAGTGTAACAATTAAAATTATCTTGCATATTTAATATTCACAAAAGGTTAAAAATAGTAATTTCTGTATGTAGCTAATTATGTTCCTCTTTGATATTTTATTAATATGTATTTTATTGTAATGTAAAATTGAGGTAAAGATAAAAGTTGGTAAATCCTTCACGGCACCGAGAATTCCTATATAAGCAGCGAAGCTCGGTGGTGCAACAAGTGAGCGTTTTTTGTGTAACGAGACGGTGTGGAACAGTATTAGCTAGTCTACGTCTGCGACAGGTGCGAGGAGAGTGTGCAAACTTTGACAGAAACCCCCCTCCCCCCTCTCGGTCCGGCAGGGCGAGCGGAATAAATTACCGCGAACAGCATCAGCGGAGGAGGTAAAGTGAACAAAGGCGATATCTCACACTAACAACAAGGAAGATACTGGACACCGGGCAAGCGAACGTTGCCTGCTGTTACGGAACCACGTGCGAGAAAGAGGAGAGATAGAATCAGGGGGGATAAATAGACTGATCATCGAATAGAAAGAAAAGGAGGTAGAACTGAAAGAGGAAAAATGCGTACAAGAGGTGGTTTATCAAGAGGCAGAGGTCAACAGCGGTGGACAGGCACACGAATGCCCCAGAACGACCCAGAATCAACACCGGACAGACCAACGACGCCTGCAAAAGCGAATGGGATCCAGCCCAAGAACACAGCCAGTGAACATTCCTTCGACCAACAATTAGATGCACTATTACAAGAATGCCAGGAAAAGGTCAACAATAAAGCGAACAGCAAGAACAAAGTAGCATGTGCAGACACAGACAGAGACAATCTACCAACTCCCAGCACGACGAAGACCAATACACGCACACTGGCAAACCAAAAACACGGAAAACCAAGTGAAGCAGAAAGCGATAGCGAATCCAGCACCACAGAAGAGGACGACCCAGAGGAGGGAGAATTCCTGACACCAAGAAAAACAGTGAAGCCGGATATACAAGGAACAGTTGAGCAGGATTTCTTCCACCCAAAGAGATTCGCTCCTCTAACACAAGACGAAATACAAACAAGGCCTGACACAAGGAGGACAGGCAAACCACCTCCTGTTTTCATATATGATATAATATCGAAGTACACCTTCATATCTACACTCACGCCAAATCTCGACAACCCGCAAGTACATCCCACAGCGGAGTACATTAAAATATCCTGCCGCAACTACAGCGACTACGACAAGATGATAGCTTTTCTGCGACAAACGGGAAGGTCCTTTTCCACCGGAGTCCCAAAGGCAGATCGGCCGATGAAAGTGGTCATCCGACGCCTACCATACGACACGGACCCAAAGCACATAGAGGAAGCACTCAGAGACGAGAATTTCCCGGTAATCCAAGTAACCCAGATGTCAAAGAAAGACAACTCAAGCAACGAACGGGTAAAAATGCCACTGTTCCTCGCCGCATTCCAACGGTCTCCAATAACCAAGGAGATGTACGACGTCACACGCCTTCTGCATATGCCTGTCAAGATAGAGACGTACCAAGCAAGGGATGCCCTGCAGTGCTACAACTGCCAGAGAATAGGCCATGGTCAGCATACTTGCAATGCGACACCAAGATGTGTCAAATGCGCAGAAAGTCACCATACGAGGGAATGTCCAAAAACAGATCGATCTACACCGGCCAAATGTGCAAACTGCAGCCAGCCACATCCAGCCAACTTTAGAGGATGCAGAGCCTTCCAACAATACAAAGAAACAAAGGCGAACTACAAACCTCCAAAACCCACGACAGAACCAGCAGCCCCTGATCACAACCAACCAGTAAAGAAATTGCCGCCAGTTCCGGCATGGCCAGTCATGAAAAACAAAACAAAAGAAACCCAACCCGATGTACCCCAGCCAACCACGTCAGCGGAGAGCACCACACAAGCTGAACAAAATACTGTAGCTTCCACACCGGCAACGACGTCTACAAAAGGAACCCTCGGCGATGACATAAAGAAAATATTAACTCTCATCAATGGCCTGGATATCCAAAAAATTCTCCAGCACATCAAAACCGGATTCGAAAAACTCCGATCAGCAGACGACACTCCGACCAAAATCACGGTGTGCATTGAAACAGTCATCGCCATGTTCAACGATGGGTGCTTCTAAGAAAACCCAAGTACACCGGCACATGACTCTCCTCTACTGGAATGCGGATGGAGTTTTCAACCAAAGACTGCAACTATTACACTATCTACACCAGCAAAAGATAGACGTCGCTCTAATAAACGAGACCCACCTGAAACCCAAGAACAGTTTCACCCTACGAAACTACATCATACACAGACAAGACAGACCTACCCCAAAAGGCGGCCTAATGATAGCAATAAAGAGAGATTTTCCCACAGAGACAATCACCATCCCACAACTGCAGACCATTGAAGCCTTGGCCATCAAAATCATCACACCAACTGAACCGCTGGTCCTTGTTGCAGCATACAAAAGACCGGAAACGAGGGTAGAGCTTCAAGACCTTCAAACACTACAGTCATTAGGCACCAGAGTACTGATAGCTGGAGATTTGAACTCCAAACATCCAGAGTGGAATTCTAGGGTCACCAATCGAAACGGAGTACAGCTGTTCAACCACATACCATTTATAAACCTTGCGGTAACAGCACCAAAGGATCCGACACACTACCCCAAAAATGGAGCTAGGCCGGATGTCTTAGACATCACACTACACTAAGGAATCAACTTCACCGTGGCGCCGTATGTCGTCGCCGATCTCGACTCGGACCATGAGCCGGTTATATGTGTTGTCGCCCATAGACTACTGACGCATCTCACGACCGCACCAACACGACCGCTGACAAATTGGCAGCAGTACAAAACAACTCTTCACGAAGCAATCCAGCTGCCTCTCCACGTTGCAACCCCGGAAGATATCGACACGGCCGTTGAGGAAATTGGTGCCAAGATCACTTCAGCAATTCGAAATAGTACCACCAAACAAAACCGTCAAGAGCAACCAAACACAACGGACCTCAAGCTACACATCCTGTTGCACCTAAAGCGATGGATCAGACGCAAATATCAACAGACACGACATCCACAATACAGGCAGCTCCTCCAGAACTTGAAACGTCGAGTGAGAGGACACCTTCAAAGATCAAGGGAACACCTTTGGGACGAAAAACTGAAGAGCTCGGACAAGCCAAATAACGAATTCTGGAAGCTCGCAAGAAATTTCCGCGGACACACCGCCAGCTCAACGACGCCAGTCCTCCACGACCCACAGGGCAATCTTCTATTTCAACCACAAGAACAAGTTGACGCTATCGCTAACAACCTTGAAGAACAGTTTTCTCCCAATACAGAACCATGCGACGAGGAACAAATAGCAACGGTGGACAACTTCCTGGACACATTCAGAGAGCAGCCGCATGCAGACATACCACACCTAATTACTCCCCGAGCGATTCACACAGTCATACGACGGCTGCCAAACAATAAAGCGCCAGGCCCGGACAAAATACCGACAGAAGCCTTGAAGCAAGCCCCAAGGAAACTCCTGATTGTCCTAACCCAAATATATAACGCCATTCTTCTCACTGGCTACTACCCGAGAGCTTGGAAAACCGCCAGAGTATGTTCAATCCTGAAGAAGGGGAAAAGCCCGCTACACCCACAGAACTATCGGCCAATAAGCTTACTGTCTCACGTCAGCAAGGTCTTCGAGCGCCTCCTCCTGTACCGATTACAAGACCACGTACAACACTTTGATCTACTCCCAGACCACCAATTTGGTTTCAGGCAACACCACAGCACGACCACCCAGCTGGTGAGGGTGGTCGACCATCTCTCGGTACGCTTCAACTGGAAACACCACATACTAGCCATATTCCTCGACATACAGAAGGCCTTCGACAAGGTTTGGCTCGAAGGACTCATATACAAGCTACACAGACTTGGAATACCAGACTGTTACGTACGCTTGCTGGACAGTTACCTACATCAACGCACCTTCTTCGCAGTGTTTCAAGGAGCCATCTCCACCATTCGAACAACCACGGCTGGAGTACCCCAAGGATCCTCCCTCTCCCCGCTGCTGTACGCCCTGTTTACAGCGGATGTACCAACAGCCTTTGGTTGCCTCCCAGCCACTTTCGCAGACGACACCGCATACTTTGCGGCAGCCAAGGATATTCGTGTTTCCTACATCAGAATGCAAGAACAAATGCAACAATACGATCACTGGGCAAAACAATGGAGAGTGCGAGTGAATCCCGACAAGAGCACCGCCATCGTGTTCTCTCGTAGACGCCGTCCGCGCGAATACCATCTCAGACTACAAGGACAACCTGTTCCCCACAAACAAACCACAACATATCTCGGCATGCTACTAGACAGAGGGCTCTATCTCAGAGACCACATAGCCAAAATCGTCAACCAAGGAAACAAACGCGTGGGAGCACTTTACCCGATGCTACGATCGCCAGGACTGCTGCTGGAAACCAGACTTCAACTGTACAAGGCAATCATCCGACCAGCTCTGCTCTACGCCTGCCCTGCCTGGCAACACCTACCCAAGACGACCCTCCGCAGACTCCAAGTCATACAGAACAGGGTCCTACGTATCATCAGCGGACACGGACGGTATACAACAAACGTCCAACTCCACGAAGACCTCGACATTCCACCCTTAGATGACGTGATCCAGCGGACAACCGCCACGTTCTGGGCCAAACTCCAGGAAAACCCAAATCCAACGGCACGAGCCATTGGTACCGCCAACCCACACAGACACACTCATCGTCTACCAAGACCCTGAGCCGACCAGCCAGGACAAGTGAAAAGTGGCCACAGCCTAACCGCCACTGCCACCCTCACTTTCCCACCCCAAGCGACAGCTGCAGGAGTGGAATTCAACACCGAAAACATCGCACGCCATTTCAAAAACAATTCAAAGAGGAGGCAAGGTGTCCACAGACGCTGGTACTCCACATCATATTGCGCAAAGCAAGCCAAGACTCGTAACTGGTAACTGGTAACTGGTAACTGGCCCGTGGCCTTTTGTATTCGAACTCCAGATAAATACGGAACTCGTATTACCGTCTTTTCTTTTCACACCCGTATTTCTGCGCTTACTTCCACGTCGCTACTAGGAATTAGTTTATTCTGGATTATCGTTAGGACAATTACTTAGCTCTTCTGGTCAGAAGGCTTATGTTCTCTCGGTTCTATGCTTCTGGTCAGGAGATATAATTGAGAGGATTGTGATTGTCGTAGGATACACCAGAATTCGGGATCGGTCGATAGACTGTTAGTAGTCAACGTTTGTGTCCCTGGTCAGGGAACACCTTTTCTTATTCTGTGGTCACGGATTAATTTTCAGTTCTCTGGTCAGAGGCTGAAAAGAGAAAAGGAAGTTGGGTGCTTAACTGAATATCGACAGAACCTAGTGGGGAAAAGGATTGTCGATTGCTTATAGAATCTTGGTCAAGATCTATAAGTACATTGAGAACCTTTGACCTAGAATTACGAGGGACCTTACGTCGAGGATTGAAGAAGCCGGATTAACCCGAACCTTGAGCCGAGGAGACTCAAGCCCCGAAGCGATACTGAGTGTGAAGCCGAGGCTCTATAGACCCATCGAACCAAGTACGATCGAGGGCGGATCCTTACAAGTGGCGCTGCAACGTTTGGGGCTCGAAGTATATATCCGGTGGTTCTTCTGAAATTACGGAACATCGAGATGGCAACAAGAAAGTCTAAACGCAATTTATTGCCGACGATTGTAGAGGAAGACGGAAATTTGCACTTTGATTGTTGCTCCGATCAAGATGAAGATAAGGGGGCATTTCGGTGCATTTCCTGCAACCAGTGGAAGCATTTCGTTTGTGAATTTGAGGCTGAATCCGTGGAAGGGCAAGATTTAGATGCCGTCCGGTGTAAAGGTTGCCAGGGCGATGACGATGAGAATAAGGAACCTGCTATTGAACTTCCTCCGTGGTTGACAGTTTGGTCCGAAATGGAAGAAAAGAAAAGAAGGAAAGAAAAAGCCGCAGAAGAAAGAAAGCGACGTAAAGAGAAAGCAGAAGAGAAAGCCGCAGATAAAAGAAAGCGACGTGAAGAGAAAGTCGAAGAAGAAAGGAAACGTCAAATAGAAAAGGCTGCAGAGGTGAAAGCTCGGAAGGCGGAAGATAAAGCTAAAAAAATCGCTGAAGAGAACAGGTGGCAACAGTTCTGGAGTATATTAAGAGAAGAGAAAGCAGAAGAAGAAAGAAAGCGACAAGAAGAGAAAGCAGTAGAAGAAAGAAAGCGACAAGAGGAGAAAGCCGAAGAAGAAAGAAAGCGACAAGAAGAGAAAGCCGAAGAAGAAAGAAAGCGACAAGAAGAGAAAGCAGTAGAAGAAAGAAAGCGACAAGAAGAGAAAGCAGAAGAAGAAAGAAAGCGACAAGAAGAGAAAGCAGAAGAAGAAAGAAAGCGACAAGAGGAGAAAGCCGAAGAAGAAAGAAAGCGACTAGAAGAGAAAGCAGAAGAAGAAAGAAAGCGACAAGAAGAGAAAGCAGTAGAAGAAAGAAAGCGACAAGAAGAGAAAGCAGTAGAAGAAAGAAAGCGACAAGAAGAGAAAGCAGAAGAAGAAAGAAAGCGACAAGAGGAGAAAGTCGAAGAAGAAAGAAAGCGACAAGAAGAGAAAGCAGTAGAAGAAAGAAAGCGACAAGAAGAGAAAGCAGTAGAAGAAAAAAAGCGACAAGAAGAGAAAGCAGAAGAAGAAAGAAAGCGACAAGAAGAGAAAGCAGAAGAAGAAAGAAAGCGACAAGAGGAGAAAGTTGAAGAAGAAAGAAAGCGACAAGAAGAGAAAGCCGAAGAAGAAAGAAAGCGACAAGAAGAGAAAGCAGAAGAAGAAAGAAAGCGACAAGAGGAGAAAGTTGAAGAAGAAAGAAAGCGACAAGAAGAGAAAGCCGAAGAAGAAAGAAAGCGACAAGAAGAGAAAGCAGAAGAAGAAAGGAAGCGACATGCTGATAAATCGGAAAATGAAGAACGGTGGAAACAGCTGCACGAAACTCTAAGCAAGGAACTGTCCCAAAATAATGAGAAGTGGGAGGTACTCCACACAACGCTTACAGTTGAGCGAGAGCGTGAAATGGAAGGAATTACTCGTTCCATGGAAACTCTGGGAGTGAGTGTAACCGAGATTAAGGAACAGATGACTGCTTATCTAGGGAAAAATGAGGAAGTAAGTTCTAAGGTTGCTAAATGCTTCGAGAGATTAGAGAATTTTGGTGAAGAACTACGTCAAGGAGAAAGTAAGGTTTCCTCTTTTTGCGAAGAGATAAATACTAGTATTTCCAGCTTCCGTGAAGAAGTAACCCACAATATAACCAGCGTTCGTGAAGAAGTGGATAACATTGCAAAGAATAACACTTGTGTGGCCACCGAGTTACGTCAGCTGAAATTAAACATGCAACAAAACATAAGCTCCTTGAGAGACAGACTTCAAGGACTTCGCGTAGATTCAACTCAACAGGAAACCGCTGTTAAGTCACCTTATGGCTTTGATAACCATCAGTCAGCTGGAGAGACGTCAGATTACGTTGCGAGTGAGGGTGCACGTGGACCTCTGAGAAAGAGAAAGATCTCAAGGAAGAATAATGATAGGCCTACAGTGGAAGATCAAATTGTTCGAGGTATGGAAGAAAGAATTAAACACAGTAAAGTTGTGACCTCCATTGGAAACTCTGATGCTGGAAGGTTTGGAAAAACTTCGAAGACAGAAATAAATCGGAAGAGACCTTCTTGTGATTCATCTTCGGAGGACGAAAGACCACCGGGAAGGATTCGTCGGAAGAGGCGGAAACCTGGAAGGAACTCAACTCCATCTTCAGATTCGGAATTAGATAAAAAAATCGGAGGACGATATGTCAAATTACCTCGAATATCTGACTTAAATCAACTCCCTAAGTTCAGTGGTAACATTGAAGCTCAAAGTGCACAGAAGTACTTAAAGGAACTAAATGTTAACTTTGAGCTTATGCAAGTTCCAGAGAAATATCGTCTCCAGTTACTATCCAGATTGTTTACCGGACAAGCCGAGCATTGGTTCCAGGCCCATTATGAAGAGTTTAGGGACTACAATGGATTTTGTAAAAAGTTTACTGCTACATTTGCTTCAGAGGAAGCAAAACAAAGACAATTGGACGTCTTGAGAAATAGAAAGTACACTAAAGGCTCCAATCAAACCATGGAAGAGTATGCGTGGGGAATCTATGCTGGGTTTAAGAATCTTTCGCCAGTACTCATAGAAAGTGAGGTCTTGAATTTGATAATTAAACAGATGTCTTATAAAGTCAGACAACTTTGCCTCGTTAACCCACCAAAGACAATGGAAGAGTTAGCAGCGTTCCTGAAAAGATGTGAAGTGAATGAGGAGGCCGAAAGCTGGAGAGCAGATTGGTTCAAGAGAAGTGAAGCTGGGAACAGTAATAATGGAAGGTTTAGAAATCAGCAACCAATACAGAGAAATACAGCAGTGAGACAAGTCGTCCGAGAAAACCACGGACCTGCTGGAAGAAATATTAACAACAACGTCCGTAACCATGAAGAACCAAGGACAGGTAATAATGGTTACCGTCAAACTAGGGAGTTTAGGGGAAGGACGTGGTATAGAAGTCGACCTAATAGACAAGAACCCAGATCTGATCCCGAGACGAGAGCACCAGAAGGAGGTTACGTCGAGAGAAGAAGAAACTCTGCATCTCCTCCTCGAAGAAGAGTCTACAATTCTCCTAACCGGCAATTCGTGACTTCAGGATCTCAGACATATGAATCCGAGTTACCGAGGACCTTTGAGCAACAACAAGCTGTTGATCAGACTCGTCAGTTCTATTGGAGCGCTCCAGTGGTTCCCACTAACCAAGGTTTAAATGGGAATCTTGCTTAAGTTCCGTTCCGCTTGGGCAAGGAAGTAGTAAGGAACGATTAGTATCCAATGGCGAAACTTTTAACAGGGTTTACGAAATCCATTACAGCTACTCCTTAACCAAAGTAGAAGAGAAAGCTGTGGAAGAAGGGATTAAGAGGTCTGTTGAATTAACTACTTTCCATAGTACGCCCAAAGTTAAAGCTCAAGTTGCAGACATTCCTGTCGTTTGCTTACTCGACACTGGGAGCGAGGCTTCGTTGTTAAATTTCGACATTTGGATGGAACTACTTGAGAAGTACAGGGGAATGAAACTACAGAAGGATCCAGAAATTCGAATAGTTGGAGTAACCGGTTCGAATCGGATAAGGATTTGTGGGAGAAGGAATATTAGCATTAAATTTAAAGACCAAGAATTGAACACTGAAGTATTTGTGATAAAGAAGTTAGGTGTTGATGTTTTACTGGGCATGCCGTTTCTTAAGCCCTATGGAGCCAATATCTGTTTGTTGGAGAACGAGTTGACACTGCAAAGTAGCTGCACCCCGCTCACTGTTAATATAGATTACGACGGAGGCAAGGAAGCCAGAGTAAACGTCGCTGTGTTGGATAAGTGGAGTGCCAGTGAAGATAAAATTAGGGAAAAGGTTGAAGAAAGTCAGTTCTTGTCCAAGAGTGAACAGGATAGTTTGTTCCATTTGCTTATGAAATATCACCATGTATTTTCAGAAAGACCTGGCTGTGCTAGAGACGTTCAGTGTGAGATATGGTTGAAGGATTTAGAGCCAGTGTTTAGGAAGCCTTATCCGATCCCTGTTGCCAAGCGTGAAGCTTTAGAAAAGGAACTAAATTTATGGAAGGAATGGGGAGTCATTCAACCTTCGAATTCTGCCTATTTGAATCCTTTAATTGTAGTGGATAAACCTCAAGGACAAATACGCCCGTGCATTGATTTTCGCCAGCTCAACAACAAAATGATAGTTCCAAGAAGTTCCGTCGAACCCATCCATGAGTCTTTGCAACGTTTCCGAGGATCCAGCTACTTTTCCAGCTTGGATCTCGCGTCTGGCTACCTTCAGGTAAAAATACACCCTAGCCACAGAAAATACACCGCTTTTTCTTATCGAGGTCGCTTATATGAATTTACTCGGATGCCTTTTGGACTTTCGAATGCGGTCAGCACTTTTGTCTCAGTCATGCACAAATATTTTGGTCCAGAGAGTGAGGAGTATCTGACCGTGTATCTGGATGATTTACTTGTTCACTCCAGGACGCTTCTAGAGCATTTACAGCATTTACAATTGGTCATAGAACGATTGAGAGAATGTGGAATGACCATTAAATTAAGGAAATGTGAATTTGTCAAAAAGGAGATTCGCTTTTTAGGGCATATAGTATCAGGAGAGGAAGTAAAACCTGACCCCGCTGGAAATGAAGCCATTTTGAGATTTCCTCGACCGACTTGTAGGAAGGACCTCCGGAAGTTCTTAGGTCTTGCTAATTGGAGAAGAAAATTTTACCCTGGATTAGCACAGGATGTAGAACCCTTAAGTCACCTCCTAAGGAAGGATGTTAAGTGGAGCTGGGGTGAAGAGGAAGAACAGGCGTTCCAGAAAATTAAGATTACGTTAGTTACCACTGGTGCATTGTCTCAGCCAGACTTTAATTTAAGCTTTTGTCTACAGTGCGACGCCTCTGCTAAAGGGCTAGGCTGCATATTGTTCCAAGAACCAGAGGGTGGCGAGAAAATTGTAAATGTTATCCAATATGCAAGTCGAAAGTTGAGAAACAATGAGAGACACTATTCCATCCATGAACTGGAGTGTCTGAGCATCATTTTTGGTGTGGAGAAATTTTCGGTTTATTTAAAAGGCCAATCATTTAAAATATACTCAGACCACAAGGGACTCGTCTGGTTAAAAAACTCTCAGGATCTTAATAGCAGGTTAACTAGATGGGCTTTGAAACTACAGGCTTACCAATTCCAGATTATTTACGTCAGAGGAAAGGATAATGAGATAGCTGACACTCTTTCCCGGTATCCTGTGTCCGATTCACCAGAAGGAGATATTCCGAAGACACTTTTTAAGGTGAACTATATTTGGCAAGAACGGGAAGAAACTGAGGAACTGGAGAAGTGGATTGAAGCTCAGAGGGAGGACTTGTTTTGTCAAAGCATCTTGAACATCTTGGAAGCTCCAGAAGAGACTGATACCATTGCTCAAGGTAGAACTAGGAAGAATTATTGTCTACATGGAGGTTTATTGTTCAGAAGAGTTCAGGGTGAATCCATTATTTGGAAGCTTTGTGTGCCGGCAATATTTGTTTCCCAGATACTTAGAGAAAATCACGATAACCTAGGACACTTTGGCATTACAAAAACCAAAGCTAAAATAAAATATAGATATTTTTGGCCCAAACTATCCGGAGATGTTATTCGGTATGTGAAGGACTGTGAGATGTGTGCCAAGACAAAAATGGATAAGATAGGAATCCTGAGAGAGAAGCTTCACATTTCACCCAAGAATCCTCATGAGATGCTGTCTATTGATATTATAGGTCAGCTACCAACTTCCCATGGGTTCTCCTACATTTTTACTGCCGTTGACATTGGCACAAAATTCGTTTCGGCCTATCCTCTGAGGAGAGCTACATCTCAGGAGATCGTGAACTTATTGGAGAAGACGTATTTTGCACACTACCCTCGAGTAAAAGTCATCCTCTCAGACCGAGGTACCCAGTTCACTTCGACAACCTGGAGCGAGTATATGAGAAGGAAGGGCATTACTCATGTCTGCACTACAGCCTATCATCCCAGCAGTAATGTGGTAGAGAGAATTAACCAAGAAGTCGTCCGTCTTTTGCGGCTGTTTTGCTACAGAGAGCATACTCGTTGGGCCACCTTCATCAATGATGTGGTTTGGTTATTGAACAATTCCGTCTCCTCTGTTACGGGATATGCTCCTTCTGAACTTTTCTTCAATAGAGCCATCCCGGAGGAACCTCATGAAAGGTTTTATTGGCCTGTACCACAGGATGAGAAGACGACTTGGGCCTTTAAATTATATCAAGCTCAAGGGAGAGAAAAAGCCCAACAGAAGAAGAGAAGAGTGAAGAATCAAGGACAAGCATTGATCTTGAAGGAAGGAGATCTGGTCCTAGTGAAGAACCGTAAGCTGAGCTCCAGTCGTCTCCAAACCATCTCCAAACTCTTCGAGGTGTACGTCGGTCCATACATCGCTACCCAGATGAGGGACAACTCCGCACTTCTCCTGCAGCCGTCTACAAAGGAGCCTGTAGATCGGGTTAACTACCAGAACCTAAAGAAGTTCACCTGCTCCCAGGAACGACGGAGAGAAATACTCGGAGAAAGCCAGATTTCTTGTGACTAGTGTGGAACGTCAAGAGTTGTCAGTGAATTGTTTATGAACATTAAGTGAAGTTTTGAAAATTTTCACAATTTTTCTGTGAAAGAGAAAATTGTTCAAATTTTCTCGTAAGAGGCGGGGCAATTGTAACGTGTAGCAGTGTTCACGTTACAAGGAAGTATATAAACTTATTATTTTCCTTTGTTTGGTATTTATAATTTTTGGGTGGTAATGGTTAATTACCAAGAAAAGTGGAACCACCTCGTATATAGACTATACATCCAGATGTTAAATAAAAGTTCAAAGATTTTGTTTCTTTCTGCCAGCAAGCTGAGCTGGGAATTTTTTTTATCGGTGACAACAATGCGAGAAAACAATCGCTATTGTGTAGAAGCCAGGCAGACTCAACTTTAAGTAAACGTTGAAACCGGGGAAAAGACGAAAGATTAGGCTGTCTTCCCCACGCTATATCTGTCGTGTCCCTTGGCGGACAATAAGTTAACTAATATCATATTAATCCCTGATTCTTTTACTGCAAGACGGTGTAATCAGAATTTAGTTATGTTAAGGTAAACGAAAGTTATGCCCGCGCAAGACAAAACCTGTATTTAAAGAAATTTTGCTTAACACTTTAACGTTGTAAACTTTCTTTCTTTTCTTTGTTGTCTTTTCGCGTGGCCGTTGCAGGGAGAGAGGGGAGTTAGAAGAAGCAATACTCCCTAGTCAAGTTAAATGCTGAGTGTAACAATTAAAATTATCTTGCATATTTAATATTCACAAAAGGTTAAAAATAGTAATTTCTGTATGTAGCTAATTATGTTCCTCTTTGATATTTTATTAATATGTATTTTATTGTAATGTAAAATTGAGGTAAAGATAAAAGTTGGTAAATCCTTCACGGCACCGAGAATTCCTATATAAGCAGCGAAGCTCGGTGGCCCGTGGCCTTTTGTATTCGAACTCCAGATAAATACGGAACTCGTATTACCGTCTTTTCTTTTCACACCCGTATTTCTGCGCTTACTTCCACGTCGCTACTAGGAATTAGTTTATTCTGGATTATCGTTAGGACAATTACTTAGCTCTTCTGGTCAGAAGGCTTATGTTCTCTCGGTTCTATGCTTCTGGTCAGGAGATATAATTGAGAGGATTGTGATTGTCGTAGGATACACCAGAATTCGGGATCGGTCGATAGACTGTTAGTAGTCAACGTTTGTGTCCCTGGTCAGGGAACACCTTTTCTTATTCTGTGGTCACGGATTAATTTTCAGTTCTCTGGTCAGAGGCTGAAAAGAGAAAAGGAAGTTGGGTGCTTAACTGAATATCGACAGAACCTAGTGGGGAAAAGGATTGTCGATTGCTTATAGAATCTTGGTCAAGATCTATAAGTACATTGAGAACCTTTGACCTAGAATTACGAGGGACCTTACGTCGAGGATTGAAGAAGCCGGATTAACCCGAACCTTGAGCCGAGGAGACTCAAGCCCCGAAGCGATACTGAGTGTGAAGCCGAGGCTCTATAGACCCATCGAACCAAGTACGATCGAGGGCGGATCCTTACAACAATATATCTCGATCAGAATTCCCACGGCGAACTATCGAAAGTCAAGAATCAATATATGTTTAACATTCGATATCTGGTATACCTAAGGCTACACAGTGTATCACCCACCGTAATTAAACAAGAAAAAGAATTAATGAAGAAACAAAAATTTGTAACGGTCGAAAAATAATGGTATCGTTCCTGCATTCTCTTTCTCTCTCTGTATGTGTTACCTTCTCAGGAAGTCCACGTACCAATTCTTAAAGATAAAAATCGATACAGATAAACATAGAGAGGCATGCATGCCGTAAGAGAGAGAAGGGATATAGATACTTATCCACAGAGAGAGAGAGAGAGAGAGAGAGAAAGAAAGAAAGAAAAAGAGAGAGATAGAGAGAAAGAAAGAAAGAGAAGTATCCAGGGACAGAGAAGGAGAGAGGTACAGAAAAACACGATAATGAGACTGACATAGATATACCTATACCCCGCGACAGGTTAAGTTTGCAGCAGGTTTTATGTATCAATCCACTCTAGAGCAGCACTCAGCATCCCCATGGCAGTCTCACCTTAACCGCTGAGCTGTTCATATCACAGACAGTGAGAAAATCCGCAGTATTGCAGCGGAACTATTTTCTGCGCGCACGTTTGGGTCTATATATGCGAAAAGTTGCTGCAAGGTTAACCTGTCTTAGGCAGAATGAGTCACATGGCATAATTCCTGTTAGACGTGTTGTGCTAAACCTGGATAGGAGAAAGTCTTGCATTATTTATAATTTCCATTCTAGGGACACACAGAATCACAAATGTGTCAATTAACCTAAATATGTTGACTCCAGTAACACACTAAAGTGCATAAACTGTTAATGATGCACTTCTCGTGCATCAAAATAATCACAGGAATGCATCAAAGGGTACTTCTATCAGCTGGTGTTCCGTATAGTACACTGAGAGAACATTTCAGACACGACCATTTCATGGAAACCAAAATTGCAAGTTTAACTGTCTTTTTTTTTTTTGTTTATTTTACGTTGCTTTTCTACCACTTTTGGCTAATTGCGAAGATGAGTTGCTGAAGAGACACTCACAAAGAACACCCAAGCAGGGATTCGAACCCGGTACCTCTGGCGTAGCAGCGCGGTGTGTTAACCACTCCTCCACGGAGGTCGGCGTCTAACTGTGTCAATTGATACACCAAATGGTATCAACCTTGAATTGATGTGTTTCGTTCGAGTTCTGTCCCTACACACAGAGAACTAAATGCATCATATCGATTGATGCACTAAAGTGTGTTTTGTAGCTTCTTCAAAGAATCAGATTCACATTTGATGCATTTGGGTGCATTTTTGTATGTCGTGAAAGAAACACCAAAGCGCATCATTTGATTCAAGTGAGGACGTATTACAGTCGAGATGCACTTCAATGCATCAGTTGATGCGTCTTGATGCACCTTGATGTGTTTTATTGCACCAGCATGCATCTTTTTTGATGATGCACTTAAAAGTTTCGTCTGAGCTACATAAACTCTGTAGCTCAGACCGAACGTTTAAGTGCATCATCAAAAAAGATTCAGAAATGTGCAGGAAGGTGCATCAGCTGATGCATTGAAGTGCATCTCGACTGAAATAAATCAACTGA
This sequence comes from Lepisma saccharinum, assembly GCF_977018435.1. Classification (NCBI taxonomy): domain Eukaryota; kingdom Metazoa; phylum Arthropoda; class Insecta; order Zygentoma; family Lepismatidae; genus Lepisma; species Lepisma saccharinum. The sequence goes on along the minus strand of NC_139231.1, from coordinate 48,719,471 downwards.
TGCAATTTGGTATTTCTTTAACGACATACAAAAATGCACCCAAATGCATCAAATGTGAATCTGATTCTTTGAAGAAACTACAAAACACACTTTAGTGAATCAATCGATGCATTCTGGTGCATTAATCGATATGATGCATTTAGTTCTCTGTGTGTACCCCGTAGGGACATGATAACGTTTCTAGAGAGGTGGAAAGATAAATTTCGAGCCAAAGTGATTATAAATAAAGCTACCGTAAAGAAAAATAATAAAAATGGAAGGAGAATGTTGTTAAAAATTTGAAGGGTTGTTAGAGGTGTGTGGATAAATCACTGAGGGGTTCTAAAAAAAATTGGTGTGTCTGATGGTATGGTAAATAACTAATGAATACAGCCATTTTACATGTAGCTACCCAAAACCCGCCGGCGGCTTGGAGGCCAAGGGCGTGATGTGGTCGAACACTTCCATCTCGCTAGAAAAGTTCCAGGTTCGCAGGCCCGTACTCAAAGGGGAGCCAAACGATCAATGCCCCACCTTGAACTATGAAATGTTTTAATGAGAACCAACAAAAATAACACTGAAGATTTTTCAGATTTTTCAAGAATTTGATTTCGTAAGAATTTTTGTTTTTGCATAACTGAAGAGGTTGTTTTGGAGAGAAACTGGCCCCAGAAGCCTGCATTCAGCAATATTTGGTGATCTCAATCTTTTAATCATTGATGCAAGGCTACCAGACATTAAGGATACCAGTGACAGTCCTATCTTTTTAACACCTATCCCGACTTTTTCGAACAGAAGTCGTGATGCGAAAATGTCCCGTTTGTTGTAATTTTTTTGTTAACTCACTTTCAGGCGTGTTCTTCATTATAAGAATCATTGCTAACACGCATCATTTAATTTATAAATATATTATTATGTAAACATAGAATTATCATGGCTATTCAGTGGTATAGGTAAAATAAAATTAAATGCGATTTGAAAACATTATTAATTTAGAATGCATTACTATTCGAGTGCTTCTGAGAATTGAAAGTAAACAATAAGCACCAAGATGTACACCGTGTGACACATTTTGTCTGTTAGTGACTGTGTTGCTGATTGCCGAGTTGGGTTAAGGCTATATCGGTGCGTTGTTTGCTTCCCCGATGGCGCAGTGGTAGCGTCGTCGCCTTGTAATCAAGGGGTCCCGGGTTCGATGGAGGCACATAATGGTTCGGATTCCACTTTAAACTGTAGGTTCTGTCCCAATTAGCCTTACTGTGCATAAAGTGGACTTAAAACACCAAACCAACCAACCAACCATCGGTGAATTGATATTTTTCCCGTTACTTTGATAATTTGGACCATAAAATTTATTGTAAGTGAAGCTACAATGCTACCACAGCGTTGGTGGTCACATCTAAAACTCCAACAGCGTTTCGGATTTTATTTTGTCCTACTATTTCGGATCTCCCCCACCACCTCTAAAAAATCTGGGTGCAGGGCTGCAGGTTCGAATCGCAGCCTGGGCATGAATGTCCTTAGTGAGTGTCCTTTCATCAATTTCTTCAATTCATCATACGCCGTCATCGACGCGATTGGCCAAAATAGCAGCAAAGTGACGCTATCACAAAAAAATACAAATAACACTCGCATGTGAATCTAATGTTTACGTTCGTGATGGTTTCATTGAAATAAAATTAAAGATGAAATTGGTGGTATTATATTCAGTAGGCAGTGCCGGATTAAGGTGGGTGCTATTGATGCTGCAGCATTAGGCACATTCCTGAAATAGGCCCAGATGAAAACAGACGAGAATTTTTCGAAAGCTGAACAAGTTTCTTTTGCTATATTAACCTGTAAATAAATCTTAGAATACAATTTGGAGCCCCAATTTCTGACGCCAAGACACAGCGTTACTTATTATACAGTTATTGTTATTCTTTGCGCTGTGACGTAACTATAACGTCGTTGTGTTTATTGTTCACAGATGATTTTAAGCATCAGGCCCAATTTCGTCTTAATCCGGCCCTGTCAGTGGGAAGATATTTGTACATAAATTGTTATCGAATACAAAACCGTGTTTCGGAATGAATGGTTTGCATGAAGCACAATTGCAAAATGTAGGGCACCCCATTCTCTCCCTTACATGGGTAGAAGCTCAAAATGTACGAAATATAAAAACTCGATTGAGGGTATTTCTTGGTATTGAACTTTGGACACTAGAAATGCTCCAAATACGCATTTGACTATATAATATATATTGGAGATTATGAGAAAGTACGAACACAATGTAAAGATATTGAATTTCCGATGTTAGGTGCTCGTTTTAAATAACTTAGGTGTGCCCTAAACAGGGATTTGAGGTAAAGATACGCTCTACTAAAATAACAAAAAAACAATAGTAATAATGGGTAGTTTTATAGTTTCCACGCAGAAAGGTCCTGTGCTCTCAGGCTCTAATCAAAGGGTATCTGGGGGATAAGGCAGGTCGGATCTGATACACGCTACATCAACACCACTATATCCGAGATGGAGAACATGTACAGAGTTCGCAATGCATAAAATCAAGACTGATGCACTTTTGGTGTATCAATTCGCACACTCGAACGGGCCATTATAGTGTCAGTTGACACATTTCAGTACATCACACGGAACATCAGATGATAAAGTATTATTTGATGCATTTCTGTGTGTATTTTTATGCAGGAAAAGTGCATTATTATGCACTTAAATATATTACTGATGTCATATTTGTGCCAGCTGGCACATTTTGGTATCTGCTTGTACTTATACACACCCTCCGTGTGACGGTGCAATGTACAGGGAATTACGTTTACTTCATTTCAGTTTTAGAAAAGATCGGCAAAATGGGATGGGGGCGGATTAAACTCCTCACGATCCATCCAGTACTTTTCCCAGGAATCTCTGGAGCAAGGACGCGCACAGCGGCAGAGAAGGGAAGAAAAGGAGTGGGCAGAGCGAAGCAGCACACGCTGATGCGAAGGCAGGTGACTGCAGTAGCTTTTCCCCATCCACGCAATCCCGTTCCCTCTCACCTGTTCATTGGTCGAGCCGCCTCGGGTCACTACTTGTGCAAAATACTTGTTTTCGTTCGTTTGCTCCAGAGATTCCCGGGATAGAGTATAGTTGTACTCTCACTGGCTCATATGCCATTATATGCCAGAAAATATTAATGGAAACATGGTTTTTAAGGGGCATACACACTATACCCACCCCTAAATGCCATACAAAAATGCATATTTGGGTTAAAAGAACGTTCATTTAGATTTTCTCGTTTCCTAGGGGCCGGTTAAGGGGGCGAACTTGTCGACTGGGGTACATCCACACCCCAGAAGCCTCCTGGCGCCTATACTAGAAGTCCTATACACTGTAAAAAAAAATACACTTTCTGCACACTTTTGGAACACTTCCTAGAAACTGCTTTTGATCACTTCTTGTACACATTAAATGTGCACAAGAAGTGTACAGGAAGTGCACAAAAAGTGCAGCAAAAGAAGTGTGCAAGAAGTGCTTCCAATATAAAGGTGTCCCAAAAGTGCGTAAGAAGTGTGCTGCAGAAACTACTTTTGATCACTTCTGGAACACTTCTTGCACACATGAGATATATCGCAATTCAGTACTCACGTTGCACGTTGCATTTTCTTGAAGTTTTTCTTGTAGAAGCATCGTTTCCTTGACTCCCATCTGTTTTTAAGGTTTTGGTAGTGGCGTAGTATGATGATCTGGCTTCTGTTACCTCTGCAACTGTCGCTCGAGGTTCGGTCTGTAGTGGCAGTTCTATTACGAACTGAGTATTTTGGTCCTTAGAAGGGCCGAAAATTTTGGTCCTTAGAAGGGCCGAAAATTTTGGTCCTTAGAAGGGCCGAAATTTGGTCCTCAGAAGGGCCTATCTTAATTTTGGTCCTAAAAGGGCCGTTTTGCTATGACATTTCGTGTTATATCTGGGTTGTTTTGGTTGTCTGTTTAGACCATCTCTTTGATGATGTCGACTAGTACCTCTAGGACTATGAGTGTTCTTTTTTCTTTGATGTTTGTGTTTTCGATCTGGTCTTTCGCCGTTCTGATGAGCGTTCTTATTTTCGTTTCTTGTAGTTTTTCCAGTAACCATTTGATGCTGTCATTTGCCTCTTTTTGCTCTTCAGTTGGAGTTTGAAGTGTCTGGCTATAATTCATGGTAGTCGGTGGTGTAGTCTGCGCAGGTGGCTTCTCTTGTGGTAATCTGAATGGTAGTTGTTTCTGTTGTTCCTTCCCATCATCTGGCTTGGGTTTTGGTTTCATCTGATGTATTGCTTGGAACATTTTACAGCCCCTGTAGTTGGCCGGATGGTTTCCTCCACAGTTGCAGCATCTTGCAGGGAGTTTTCGGTCTTTCTTTTGGCATTCTGCTGTGAAATGAGTGTTTGCACATTTCACACATCTTGGTTGAGCCTTGCATTGGCTCTGGGAATGCCCTATCCTCTGGCATCTGTGGCATTGCAGTATACCTGGAGAGCGGTATGGTTCCACTTTCATCTCGTAGTTAAGGAGGTGGTCTTGGCTGTAGATATTTCTTGTTGTCTCTCCTTTCTTCAATGTAACTAAGTACAGTGGCATCGGTGTTTTGATGAAGGTTTTCGGATCTCTTTTCTTCATCTGTTGAACTTGTTCTACTTGGTAGTGCTGCGCTGCTAGCTCTGTCTGTATTTCTTTGGTTGGTAGGTCGATTGGCAGATGTCGGAGTACTACTTTAACAGGCCTCTCTCGGCGTGGTTTATCGGTGGCGTAGCTGAGCGAGTGCTCTTTGCAGTGGTCAATGAGCTTGTTGTATGCTGATCTGGTGTTGGCTTGTATCTTCATTCCATCATGTAGAATTCGGATCGTGGCTTGTTTGTCATCTATTACCTTTGTCACCGAAGTGACAAATTGATGGCTTCTATCTGCGTTGTAGATGTAGACTGCTGGTAACTTGGCTGTCAGTCGCTCGATTGTCTCTTCATCGTGATCTGAGAACGCTTGATACGCGTTTGCTGTGTCAATTGGCTTGACTATCGGTGGTGATCTAGCTCGTACTGGCTTCTTAGGATGTATGAATGGCTCGTCCATGTCTTCATCAACTTCGGAAGAATCGCAGGGGAACTCCCTTTTCTTGGTTTGCATCTCGCGTGGAGTGTCTGGTTTTGGTTGTTCTTCCTTGGACTTTGGCATGAAGAATTCTTCATTCCCTCTGGTAGATTGGCCAGGTTGTGGTGTTGATTGGTTGGTCAATGGCTTCCTTGAATTCCGTGGCCGGACGAATGGCGATCCGCCTCCTCGGCGTTGCTCGTAAACGTTTCTCTGCATCTGGTCTCCTCTCTTCTTGCTGCCCTGGGCAAACAATACGTCTGTCAGGATCGAAATCCTGAACTCATACTTAGTTTCTAGAATAAAAATACAGTTGACTCACATTTAACTTGACAATTGAAGGAGGAAAAAGCAACAACTTTCAACTGTGAACCTTAAATTTTGTGTGATGCGTGTTTGTTTTTCTGCGACGCACGTACCTTCTACTTATATAGTCCAGAATCATAAAGGTTGCTCATGGGAGATTCACTTTTATTCACTGCAGTACATTTTCTTCTTTAATTTGTATCTTAGATGTACACATATTTTTCGAAGAGTGTTAAAGCACAATTTTTCACTATGATTACAATCAAACGTATCATTATTTGTTGTACAAAAACTTATGTTTCTTGTACTCATTTTGACAGAACCATCTAGCGGCCGGTGTAGGAAACTCAGTATAAAGTAAGTATATTCTGAGCTTTTTTCAGAATATTAGGTTACACAACAGCATAAAGACTCGCTTCGAGTAATTATCTATATACATGAGTTTCAATTTTCGACAAAGTATTTTCATACTACACTCGACGAAACTGGACAATCGTTATTTCAAATTCAGAAGCACGCTCACGCACATATAGTAAATTTAACCAAACGTTTTGTTTCTCTTTACTTACATATGTATCATTTTTGTTTACGAGTACCAAATTTCGTCTGACCAAATTTTTTGGTATTCTTAAACAAAATTATTTAGTAATTACAAGCAACATTTGGTTATCGGAAACAAAAAGCATAACCAAACAGCTCAACCAAACTTTTTTGGTAATTTCAAACAAACCAGTTTTTTCTGTGTAAGGCGAAGTAAGTGGCGTTACATAATAATGATGATGACAAGTTTCCAGCAACAACCAGCCCCCCGAAGTTAATGATCTGTTTTGGTGTGCTTTAAAGATGAATAGTTGGATTTAAGAAAATCTATTAATTTCCTCGGAACATTCAAGTTTATCCTTCTTCAATTTTAATGAGATTTATCCAATTATCAAATTGGTACATTAAACAAAAAAGTATTGATAGTTTCATGATGCAATGCGATTTCCATGTGTTCCAGGAAAAAAATAGTTATATTTTGTTATTGTTTAATGTTGCTTGCTTTCAAGTGTGTTACTGCTTTATATAATGAAATTGATTTATGTTCATAAGATATTCATTTGTCAAAAAAGTATAAAATAACAATCGATATGAACAACAACACAAAATGAAATCATGTGCTACAAAAGTGTACAAGAAGTGTACACTTACTTTAAACAAAAGTGTACAGAAAGCGTTGAAGAAGTGCACACAACTTTGAATGTGTCCCCAAAGTGTGCAACAAGTGTACAAAATTTCGTCATTTCGGGTCGCACACATCTAGAACACTTTAAGTACACTTTTGCAACACCTTCAGTACACATCTTGTGCATATTATATGCAAGAAAGTGTACCAAAAGTGTACAAGAAGTGTATTTTTTTACAGTGTACGTACAGTCACGGACACTTCTGGGTTGTAATTAACCTATTAACGCTCAATGGAATCGTTACAACCCAGAACTGTCTGTTACTGTACGTATAGGACTTCTAGTATAGGCGCCAAAACCGAATCGAGACAATCTACAAGCAACATATACTCCAATCTGCCGGATTTGATACGCCACTGTAGTGGTCTGCAACCTTACATAATCCATCATCAGTGTAATTTGATGTATTCTTCGTGCCGTGCACAAAAGAGGACTGCCAATGGTCTTACGTTAATAAATGGAGAACACGACGGGGGATATGAATATTACATGATATTCCACTCCCCCAAAAGTTGGAGAGAATTTGGCAGATTTAATTACAAGCCTTCACCTTTGACCACTTACTGTTTGCTGTTTGTTTAACAAATGGCATTCAAAGTCTTCTTGCACCTCCAGAAACAATCAATTGTAAGCTGTGGGGAAAAAATATCTTCATTGAAAGATACAATGTGATGGATAATTTCCACTCGTCAATAGTACAGAGCAACAAAGAACATGTCAAAATGACCTTCTGACATCAAGAATTGGTATCGTGTGATTTATTATCCACAACTCGGTAAATTCACCAGTGGATGGTATCTTCATCAATTTTACATGGTGCCGTTTTTTAGAAGGTACTCAAGTGTTAACCTCCGTAACACATAGTACAGTCATGTACACTTCTGGGTTGTATCAACGCCATTGGCGATTATTGGGATCATCACAACCCAGAAGTGTCCGTGACCGTACAGTCACCGGCAATAAAAATGGGACACCTAGATCCTGAAATACTCGCTTCCCTGCAACGTGTCATGTGTGTTGCCTAACTCTATGGCGGTACTAGAAGTTGCCATTGGAATAGATCATGATTTAAGTGTCCCGCTTTTATTGCCTGTGACTGAACATACACAAAAACACATTTGTTTAGGTTTTAGTAAACACAAACAAAAAAAAAAGAAAGATTGGTAGCATTTACTATAAAGTTTGTAATTTTGATCAAATTGTTTGGTAAATTTAAACACTATTACTAAAAGAATTTTGTTCTGATTAACAAAAAATTTGTTTCTCGCCTATGGATACAAAATTTGGTTACAAGAAACATTTTTTTGGCTATTTCAAACAAACTTTTTCTCTGTGCACCACATTATTGCAGTCTAACGAAGCTCTGACGCCTGTAAAACTAGGCATTTGATTAGTATAGTGTTCGTAATTGCATTGAGAGCACGTAGTGTATATTAACGTTGGACGTTGTTAATGATTTTCAAGGAGAGTTAATGATGTAATAGCGGTAATTCATCAAACAACCGATGGTTTGTTTACCTATCAACCTATGAACTATTCTATTGTTCAATTCATACACACAGAGAACTAAATGCATCATACCGATTGATGCACTAAAGTGTGTTTTATGGCATCTGCAAAGAATCAGATTCACATTTGATGCATTTTAGTGCATTTATGTATGTCGTAAAAGAAACACGAAAGTGCATCACCTGATGCAAGCGAGGATTTCTTTCAGTAGAGATGCATTATAATGTATCATTTGATGAGTTTTGATGCACCTTCCTGCATATGCACTTCAACGTTTCGTCTGAGCTACAGATTTTATTTAGCTCAGATGAAACGTCTAAGTGGATCATCTAGAAAGATGCAGGAAGGTGCATCAAAACGCATGAAGGTGCACCAAAATGCATCAAATGATGCATTATATTGCATCTCGACTGAAATAAATCCTCACTTGCATCAGGTGATGCACTTTCGTGTTTCTTTTACGACATACAAAAATGCACTAAAATGCATCAAATGTGAATCTGATTCTTCGCAGATTCCATAAAACACACTTTAGTGCATCAATCGGTATGATGCATTTAGTTTTCTGCGTGTAGGCTTATAGACAAGAGAGTTATGGACAGTTTCCAACGAAAAGGCTTTCAATTTATGTTCAGTGAAGTGATGCCTCTTTGTAAATCCGAGCTAAATGAGAACAATATTTTCCCCACAGCGCAGCACCAAGTTAAGAACGGAAGGAGCAATTGTATTGGAAACGCGCGAATAGATGGCAATCTGTCTGCACGCATACAAATCGCCAGACTTGGTAGGAACGTGTGGTTCGTGGAGTACAAAGTTAACGTCATCTAATCATAATTTTGTTTCTTGAAGTATCCTTGGTCCTAGGATCGAATCTCATTCATTTTCTTCTTTTGAGAAATGCTCATACGTATAATCACACTGTAACAAGTCATACAAAAGAACACAAAAAGGAAATGAAATTGGTTTGGCTTCACTAAAGTCACTGAGTTTTCACACCATGGAAAATATATTTCAAAATTACTACTTATTTCGTAAAACGGAAAAGAAGTGTTGGTATAACAATAATTTCTACAAACAATTTTCCGTGCATTAAAAACCTTGAAGAGCAGACATGGATTAAAGAACAGTCACAAAATTAAGCATAACTTGTTGAATTAGCCGCGGTCATTTAATTTATAACCTATGTTTATGACATGGGAAACGTGTGACATTGCAATGTTCAAAAGACGGGTTAACTATACGTATAATCAGTCTTCTTTACAATAAAATACCTAGGTGTGCATACTGAAGGTCAGCAATTCGTGCCCAGGAGACAATAACAGTTTTTTTTAAAAGTTGTTGTTTAATACATGAAATCTAATATAGACGCTGTTATTATAGTTGAAACCACGTGACGTTATTGTTTCAACTGTCAGAATTGATGGAAAAGCATCCCATGATAGAGCTGGAATGTGGATTACCGCCAAATTATATGCTGGGGTACAACCACCAAATCCAAACAATAAAAACGAAAGCTATAGCCTACAGGGTGTTTACAAATATATTCCTTGAATACAAACAGGCTTTGGGTCACACTCGATGATCCTATGCCCATGATATTCGCCATGTTTGTTTTAAGCCCACCTAATGCTCGGATAGAATAGGCTAATGGGACTGGATCTAGTTTTTAGTAGGATCAGAACCACTGTGCAATGTGCCTCGATCTAGGATCGAACCCGCGGAATTTTTATTACAAAGCGAAGGCGTTACTACTACACCATCGTGGAGGCTCCTCAAGAAATTGGTCTCCAAAAGCTACAACTCACACATTTTCGAAATTTTTCTCAAAGATAATTCATGTGCGCCACCAGGTATCAAGATAATATTCCCTCAAGCCAAACACGCTCCAGTATAAGCACTGGGATGGATTAGATCAGGTATGGGCAACTCGTGTACACTACGAGCTCCGCCTACACAACGGATCTGAAAACTTCATGCTTGGCTCACTCTCTCCCAGCGTTACCAGTGTGTGTATTATCGGTGTTTGTATATAATTTTATGTACAGTTGAACTATTTGTGGGTTTTGTATGGATTGCTTAAAAATACTAAAGGCTGTAAAATTGTATGTGCAGTATTATATTTTTTTTGATTAACCAATAAATTTACCGATTATGTTTTTCACACACTTTGAAATCTTTCAGCGAAACCTAGACAAATTTGGTCTCTATTTCTTTCTTTCACAGGGTGGACCTCTTTCGGTCACTTCTAAAGCACTGCCTCAGCGTGAATAAAGAAGCGGTTGTTGACGGAAGGAACACGCTCAACTTGAGCAGGACAGAGAGTCAAAGAGAGGGTAAGATGAAACCTCCAATTTTGTTAAAATTCCACAGCTAAACTCGATAACATTTCAGCGTATTCTAGCATCCAAGACTTGAAAACTAACCATTTATCTTACTTCAGAAGATTTCGTTTCTTATTGCTATTTTGGTTACTTTACTTGCGTTTATATCTCTTGGGTTATTTGCAACTAGGATGAATGGTAAAATAAATGGAGTATACACAATGATACATCCACTGATCCGACCCAAGGACATTGAGTAGTCCTTGTCAAACGAAGATTCAAGTTTGAGTCCTGGCCTGGGCATGCTTTTTGTTTTAAGTCCATTTCATGCATAAATAAACTAATCGGGGCTGGACATACAGCTTACAGCGGCATCCGAACCACAATGTGTCTTCACCGGTTATCGAACCTGGGACAAATGTGTGTGTACATTCCTACCAGCTTCCATGTATTTCGTGCATAAGTCGCTGCCAACACTGCTCCCTAGTTTCCGCCACAATGTAACGCTCTGCTAATCCATGCGTACTTGCGAGATAGTTCTTGCACAATGAAAACGAGTTACCCAGGTCTGGACAGTGGTAGCAGTGACGCGTAAACGCAACGTCAAAGAAATTGTCTTTATATCCCCACTTCCTGAGAATCTACAACAGCTGTGGCTATTGTCTGTAGTCTATTTATATTGATATTTGTGGATACCCTGTATAGGGTTACCAGATCGCTGTAAGGGAAATGTAGGACATGTTGTCCCAAAATGTAGGACGCAACACATTCTCAATAAATAATACATATTTCTATAGAACACGTTAGGAAGTAGTTGAAAAATGACACTTTTCAGTTTTTAAAAATTATTTCCCAACGAATGTTTAAATGCAAAATTTCAAAACTTGCAATCATACTAATCAATGCACCTCTTACTACTTGATTTAAGTGGTACTTCTCAGAGGAGACAATTTTTATCAACATTTCAGGTTTAGTCAAACTATAGCTATATTGATGTTAGAGTGGACAGTCAAACTCGTTGAAATTATAGGGACCAATACCAAATATTTTACAGACTTTACGAAAAAATAATTCTCTCCTGAGTCTGTTGTGCTGATGGTAATGAAAGTACTCTCTCAACATTTGAATTATGACCTGTAAAGGCAAACAAATATTCAGCAATTACTGTAATTTAAAATGGTTTCATCTTGGGTAGTTTTTAGTTCAATACCAGGGTGTCTACCAAAATAAATACATCCAGAAATCTTGACTTTTTCTGGACTTTTCTAGATCCTACTTAGGTAAAGTTGGAAATTAGTAATTAAGAAAATAAATATTTATTTAATGAAAATCCCTACGAAAGGGCCAGTTAACATGAAAACTGAAGCTGAATTTAAGAAGAGAATTAGATCTGCTATTTCGTATTAATGCATCCTGAACTGTGTTTGGCAGACAAGCGAGGCTTTGGCGTCTGGACTCACAGCCAGTATAATCTTATATGGGGTTTGTGTCGGTTGTCCCTATATGTTTATGACTATCCATTCATCCATCTTATCTTACCATCATTCATCCTCATCTTCACGATTAGCCAATGGGACAGAAAAAAAGTGAAGTAAAATAAACTAAATCAACCAATCAATAGCAAAATTCTTGACCACAAGAATAATTTGCCTTTTTAGTGACTTCTTGACCTACTTCTTGACTTTTTACTTTTTCTTGACTTCCACAACTTTCTTGACTGGCAGACACCCTGAATAACTTTGTTCTCTATACCCCTGCTTTACAATCAAATTATATTGAATATTGAATAAGAATGGGTAACACCTTGTTCCATCAGTATAAACCCTAAGGGAAGAAATTCTGCTCAGGCATTGAACAGTGACGTTATCAGAAAGTGGTCCCAAGACTTTGTTCATTAATTGCTTCCGTTTTCCCGTTTGTTTAATAGCAGGACAAACTTTATTATTTTTGTGCAATGAATGAATCAAAATAAATTTCACTATTGAGTTTGGAAGCGCAGTCCATAGACTTGTAATTTGCATGACTTTTTTCTGTTACGTATTTTCCTAATTAATATTATGTGACGCTCAAAATGTAGGACATTTATGATATTTTTTAAATTCCTCCCGGACGCCGGACATAAGGCTAAAATGTAGGACATGTCTGGGAAAATCCGGACGTCTGGTAACCCTAACCCTGTATAATAATGCGTGGTGTGAGAACCAGAGGGACGTAACTCAAATTTACAGGAGAGTTAGAAGTGAAGATATGTTGATCTGACTACAACTAGAACTCTTCAGAGGAGTTTATTTAAACAAAACTGAAAATCGAATTTTTGGAGTTACGTTCCTCTGATGCTCATACGACAAATGGATGGCTGTCGTCTCCTCTTATTAATGCACCAAATATTATTGTTTTAAAATAATAACCGATGCTCACTTTTTGGAACACAACTTTCATACCATCACTACTTGATTTAGAACTCGAGAGGAAGTGCTATGTACAATTTGGGGTCAAAGCGTCAAAGGTCGATCGTGCATTTTTATTTTTCTTACTTTAGCGTAGAAAACAGGCAAATACCTGTTTTAATATAACTCCTTTGCAAGCGTGAGGACTTCACAATCACGATTTCAACACAGTTTACAATTTTTCAACTTTCCTTAAGAATGTGTAAATAATGCCCACAAAAGAACTCCACTTGCATTCATTCTTGCAAAGTACAGTGCCTTTTAAGATAATAACACAGGTGCTGCCATCTGCAGAGCTTCCACCGCAACAACCTATCTCGTGCCTGTAATTGGCTCGAAAATAAATAAAGGGAGCTCCGAGGTGACCACACAATTAGAACCTGACTTAAATTTAATTACCAGAAGACTTCATGAAATGCAATTAAAAAACAAGAACTTCGCTTCGCTCGTCTTAAGCCTCGCACCACAACAGCAATGAATCACTGGAGTACAACTCGGCAGTTTCTTGTGTACTGAACAATATATTTAACATGACGGTGAATAAAAAAAAAGAGGTTGATTATTAATTTCGTGTACCGTTTCTGCATACAACCTGTTGAAGGTAAATGGCTCAGTCAGTTGGTATGTCATCTGATAGTGGGAACATCCTTTTGTTCGAAAACTCATTTTGGCGCGAAGCAACCAGTTGGTGCTAACTATTATCAATTCACCAAGTAGATACCATTTCGACCATTTTTATCATGTGCATTGTCGTTCTCCAACAATCTTTGTCCTGATCAAACGAACAAATCAAAATGTCCAAATACCCTCCCTCCACGCCGCGTCCACGCCCCCAAATCATGTAATTGGACTCTGGCCTATGGGAGCTCACACAAACCACTCCATGTCACGCATGTGTCTTGACAGACATATGCACACGTGAGCTTGCAGATAGGATCGCTTTTTCCTTGTAACTCGGCGCCTACTCAACAACTGTTAATATATCCGTACTGGGTGTTGAGCTGGAAGAAAATGGGTCCAGACAGTGTTGCAGACTCCAAATAGTTGCCGCTCAATCGGTGGCAACATTGAGATTACAATTAGTGTGGTTCTTTAAGATGGGGATATATTAATCAAGTTCAACTTCGAATATGGAAAGCATTTTTATGTTGGCGTAAAGATAGTTTGAGCCTCCATGAATTAAGATGTCCTATGGTATTTTGATAGGGAGATGGGACAGAGTTTAAAAGTGTGGATAACTGATATTTAGAAATCCATTTTCGAGTCTGACTCCACATGTACAGAACATACGTGGAAAATTCATTCTTTTTCTGCGCCGTGTCTGAGGAGGAGAGGTCCTAATAGGGTGATAAAGCCCCTTTTGATCCAGCTCTCCAAGAAAAGAAGAAGAAGAAGTTATATGCAGGAAAGATGACAAAATACACAACTCACTGCTGAAAATTAAAAATAAAAAAAATAAAAACAAGCGTAACATTACCCACGGACTTTGTAGAACACGTTTTGCACCTTGAAATATATTCCGGATAACAAAGCAACTTTACAAACGTAGATCTTGCATTAACCGAAAGCATGTCTAGGAACTGACAACTTATATAGCATAAGAACTACACGTTCTGGAAAAAATGGCTCATGTATCCACTAGAATACACTGAGTCGAAGCTCAGTTGCCAACCAGCGCGCGTTATTAGAAATTGCGGTTTGAACATTCGCATGCCGACTTCCAGTTAAATGTAGACGAAGAATTGTATGGAATAAAATCAAATCCTGGAATAGCAAACAACGAAATAATTAAGCACTTCTGAACACGTGGTGTGTGTAACCGTTCCGGGTACATTGAAAGATATCAAGGATTACATCGATCGAATGTCAAATTATTGTAATAGTACTTAATAAATTTTGGCGCTTAAATGCGCTTCTTGCATTTATAAGAAAGGGGCTCATTTCGTATTTTAAAATAAACTAGTTTCATTAGTGTTAACTCTTCTGGTATACCTATAGTAAAAATTTATAACATTTATCTCATTCAATAATAAATCCAGATAATTTAAAAGTTGTTGAAAGCGCTAGAAATAAGAAAAAAAAAGTTTAGTACTCCACGAACAAATGCCTATTTCCAAAATTTAATTTCTTCTCTCATCATCGGATGAAAATTCAACCTGTTGAAGCAAAAATTTCTGACTATACTGCCAATTAGCTATTTTCTTCATAAAAAATCTAATGGTACGTGGACACGTAACAATTTTGGTGGATGGCACCACTGGTGTTACAAAAAATGCAGGATGAAATCGTCAGGGGTGGTTTTAAGGAAGTAGCTTGTAAGCACATTGTTATGTTTATAAAAATCGCCTAACAATGAAACGCACGGGTTCCTCGAGATAAGAAGCATGTTGCGACTCACATGCCCTTTTCTGTCTGCAGAAAGATGGGGAATAAGGGAAAACGTCAATTAAAAGGACAAGGAGAAAAAAGCATTGTTTTGCTCCAAGAGAGAGAGAGAGAGAGAGAGAGAGAATTCAGAATGCAGTATAGTGTCCCCCGCACCCTCAAAAGGTTCTTTACACAGAATATTCTGAACAGACAAAACTTCACGAGAAATGTAGTAATAACTTGAAACTTTATCCCTTCAAGGACATTATATGGCTATTGGGATCGAATCTACAATTTCACGTGGAATCCAGACCACGACGTTAGTCCCCCACCAACCCCACACACAAAAAAATACTATTTACTACATAATTTTGTTATTTTTGCGTCGCTTTTCTTCCATTTTTGGGTAATCGCGAGGATGATAATGGAATTTATACTCACAAAGAGCACTTATACACAGGCCAGAATTCGAACCTTCTGTGGCCAGAAAGTCGATCACTTAACGCGCTTTTTAATTAAAAATAAAAACATTAACAAGGAAACCTCGTAAGCTTCAGTTTCCTCTTATTCGCTTTCTCATCTTCTCATACCAATTTTTCTCAATTCTCTCCTTTTTGTTCTTCAGGGCAGATGAACATAAACATTCATGTCTTACCCAGGATTCAAACCCGGAAATCCTGGCGTCGTAGCTGTATTGACCACTCGGTCACCAAGCCTATTATGCTGTACATTGCAATAAGACTAATTTTTAAAAATGCCATTACTTTTACGGGAATTAATAAAAAAGAATGAATCAATCAACCCCTCACAAATCTTTCTTGCGAGGATTATAAAAGTGATAGATAAACTATTAGCTACAACAATAACTTTCACATGGGTTTAATTACTTATTAATATATTATCTATTTTTGGTCCCCAATTATATCACTGAAGCAGCGGGTGTCACAAAACCCTCTCCCTCTCACTTGGCACCAATGTTTGAGTGTGATTTTTATTTTCCAAATGATAACTACATTCTTGGGTAGCGAAAAAAAATTTGTTTGCTATACAGTTTGGAAGTAACACAACGTGTTACTTTATCGATTATTGCTTTAGCAACGCGTTACCGAAATTAGAAGAGTGAGGCAAACCTACTTGGTAACGCGTAACCTTTGATAAATTTAGAACTGGAGGATTTGTTTCACAGGACGAAAAGTGCTTGTGTTGCGTTGTTTCAAACTCGTGCATCCGTAGACAGATGTGATCCTTGCGTAAACAGTTAAAGTCTATTTCTGTATGACAAAGTAACTGTTACACGGTTCCGTTTTTTGAGCAACTTACCCAATTCTGGTTCATTATACAACTTTCATACATTATCTAGCATTCTTTAACCCGAAGGTTTATGACTGCAGCAAAATAAGCCTTACAGTTGTAACTATCCTGGGCAAGATCAATGCAATCTTTCCATCCTTACCGATTTCCTTTTCGTCCATCTCAACGTTATCCCTTCATTTTCGTCTTGACCTTCCTACAGATCTCTTACCATCAGGTTTTCCAACAAGAATTCTGTAAACTCTTTTTCCTTCTCCCATTCGTGCCACATGGCCTCCCCACCAGACATTATAATTAAATCGAGAAGTCTTCTAGATTTAATTATTCTAATAATATCTGGACATGAATACAAATTACGAAGTTCTATATTATGTAACCTTTTCCACTCACCTGTCTTTTCATTCCCTTTAAGGGCTATATATTTTTCTAAGGATTTTACTTTCAAATACTCTTAATTTATGTTCCTATTTTAATGTAATGGATCAAGTTTCACAACCATACAAAACTACAGGCAGTTTTAACTTTTAGTTCCTTAGATATTATACGAGACGATAGAAGTTTATGATGAAAATATGAATCTGAACTTAACATTTTGAGTGCGTCAGCCCTTAGGCTATTTTTCACCCGTCACGTCGTACGGGGTCCAGCCTGTTACCATATAACATAATTCTAATGTCGTGTAACGAAAATGTTAAAACATTCTGACTTCGGTTAAAAGCTGAGGCTGTAAAGAGGCACTCAGCACAAGAACCAGGCCAACATACAGATTTATACTGCACTCAGAGAACTAAATGCATCATATCGAATGACGTACCAGAATGCATCGATTAATGCACTAAAGTGTGATTTATGGCTTCTTCAAAGAATCAGATTCACATTTGATACACTTCGAGTGCATTTTTGTACGTCGTGAAAGAAACACCAAAGTGCATCATTTGATTCAAGTCAGGATTTATTTCAGTCGAGATGCACTTCAATGCATCACTTGATGCGTTTTGATGCACCAGAATGCATCTTTTTTGATGATGCACTTAAACGTTTCGTCTGAGCTACATAAACTCTGTAG
Source organism: Lepisma saccharinum (assembly GCF_977018435.1). Taxonomy (NCBI): domain Eukaryota; kingdom Metazoa; phylum Arthropoda; class Insecta; order Zygentoma; family Lepismatidae; genus Lepisma; species Lepisma saccharinum. Next base: position 48,701,836 of record NC_139231.1, on the reverse strand, counting down.
CTCAGACCAAATGTTTAAATGCATCATCGAAAAAGATGCAGGAAGGTGCATCAAGGAACATCAACTGATGCATTGAAGTGCATCACGACTGAAAGGAATCCTTACTTGAAGAAGATGATGCACTTTGGTGTTTCTTTCACAACATACAAAAATGGTCCCAAATGCATCAAATGTGAATGCTATACTTTGAAGAATCCATAAAACACACTTTAGTGCATCAATCTATGCATTGTGGTGCATCAATCGATATGATGCATTTAGTGTTCTGTGTGTAGTTGCGCTACAGAAGTGATAGAATGGTACAGTAAATGGGCACAGAAGAATTCTAATAAAACATTAAAATGCAGACCAAGGCAAACTTTTATAGTATAAAAAATTGAGTCCGTCTCCCTTGCGCCGAGTCATTTGCGCCGAGGCTTCTTATCGGTTCATTTCCGCCGCGACATATGTCAAGCAAGACCTTCCTTGGTGGGTTTTCCCACAATCGGGAGTGTCGTTACCGCCGTGCGCATGTGTGTTTATGACGTTACCCAGCTCCAACTGTGTTTATCTTCTATTGAAAAGGAAGGTGATTGGTAAATGAATGTAAGATGAAAGTATATATGAGGGATATACACGGGGAAATTAGTAGATATTTATGTAAAACTGAGACTTGAGAGAGGCGACAAGATGGCTGAGAATATGGAAATGATAGAAACAACGCGTGGAATGCCTTCGAGCATTTGCATATCTACAATAATTCAAATAACGTTTGTATTGTTGTTGTGCAAGTGTATCGAAATATTGTGTTTATATATAAGTAGCTATTACTTATATAATGTTTGCAAAAAATTACACTCTATTTATAATGTTTTTGACGATTTTATCTAGTGTATAATAATTAAGTGTAATAGACTGGCACATTTATGTTGCTTCCAAAGTGTACATTTACGTAGTACTGGAAGAATGCTTTCAATATTTTAACAATACTGTATTTACAATGTTTCTTTTTACGATTAACGATAAATGATTAATAGTTAATAGGCTGATACTGATTTTTTGTATTTTCTGTTGTGGAATAAAATTGATACAAGTAATCCTGTGTAACGTCTTTTGAAATAAGTAAAGAAAAGTCATATTTGACACTCTGGATAGGTTTAAGATTTCAGTGTAAACACAGCTGTGCATCGTCATAAAAACATGTTTGACTTTATGTGTTAAGTCCACTTTATGCACTATGCAACATGTATCCATAAACACACGTGCGCGCGGCGGTGATGACACTCTGGATTGTGGGAAAACCAGCCGAGGAAGGTCTTGACATATGTCACGGCGGAAATGAACCGATAAGAAGCCTTGGCGCAAATGACTCGGCGCAAACGACACGACACCTAAAAAATTTACATAGAAACGTAACGTTTTGCACCCTCTAACAGATTCGTCTGAGGAAGGTCCTGCTAGAGGTCGGAAACTACGTTTTAATGTATATATTTTTTATACTATAAAAGTTTGCCTTGGTCTGCATTTTAATGTTTTATTAACATGGAAACAAGGCTTAACAGTGTTACCAGAAGAATTCTGTTTACGAATGGGAAATGTTTTATTATTGAGGAGGCTTTCGTGAGAAAGTAGTGTGAAGAAAGGGTCCGAGGGGCCCTGCTCCAATCATGGTATGGTGAGTTATGATGACATCAATTACGTTGAGTGATGTGGCTTTACCACATGCACTATATTCCTACGCGGACGATTCTGCACAGCTGTCATTCGAACAACCAATAGGATCTCTCACAAGCTACGTGTGTTTGTTTACATTGACTTCTTTCTCACTGCGGACAGAGAATAGTAGTAGCTATGGAGGAAATCTAATCAAAGTTCAAAAGGCATGAAAACAAGTGAATCAATATTTTTAAACCAATAAATCGCACAGAATTGCTGAAGATATTTTGTCAAGATTAATCCCACCCCATAATCATATATATTAATTCATTCTAAACTTTAATAAACCTTACAATTATAATTATCAGGGAAATTTCTCCCCCCTTCAAATCTCTCTCTCCTCCTGGGCACATGACGTCATCGACACGACTTCCCAGCGAACATAAGTCATAAACACGTGACAAGCATTTCGACCGCGATGCCAGAGTCACCTGGCGCACGAGGAAGGAGTTAGACTCGGGCACAGGATGTCGTCGTTATCTAGTCTGTGCATCGCGAACCAATCCCAGGGCCAGAAGGGTTGGGTGGTCCCGCCCCACGCGATCTGACTCAGGTACGCGTTGATAATATGTGATGAGACACGCATAATCGCCGCTATTAATCATGCGTTAGCGAGCTTGGAAGCAAGACGGGAGAGAGGGAGTTAAGAAAACGGCAAGAAAGGACAAAAGAGGAAGATTAAACATGGTTAAAGAAATGAAGAATGTTTTCTACTTATCTTTCAGAAACACGGAGCTGTTGTTGAATTGAGATATGAAATCTGAACAAGTTGAAAAAATTTGGTTCTCTGACGTCACGTCTTTCTGTTTGAATCGCGACGATGAGGATGGATGATGATTCGTCGCTCTTCTGCCAATCTTACTTTCTGTTTTGACAATTTAACACCGCTTTTCTAAGTCTGAGTTTGATTGCGACGGTGATGATGAATTAATTAAATGAATGATACGACAAACGCAATGGTACATCCGTGCCTTATCTAGGATTTGAATCTGGGAGCTCTGACTTCGTAGCACGTGGCACTCAAGGCAAGGCCCTTCACAAATTACACAAGAAACGGATCAAGGCCTTGTTCGATACCCGGTGGAGGCATATTTCAGTGCCGGAGATCCCACTTTAGAACTGTGCGTCCAGTCCCGATTAACCTATCTAAGAATAAAGTGGATTTGAGAAAATCTCTTGACAATTGCCGACAGACAATCAAAAGTAATACATGCGCGGCGAGTAAGATGATTGATTCATTTGATTTATTTCTGCCACTTTGACCAATTGAGGAGATGGGAATGTGTGAAAGTGATGCAGGGACACTCACAGAGAACACTCATGCCCAGGTCGGGATTCGAACCCGGGAGTTAGTAGAATGACTCCCTCCACAAGGTCCACAAGGTGAGAGGTGCGATTCAGAGACTACAAACCAGAAAAGAAGGTTCAAAACCGACCAAAAGGAAAGAGAGCAGAGAACAGGGAGGGGAAACACAAGTGATTGTGCGAAATTATGGGTAAGTGTTTAATTCACCACAACCGTCACTACATATGCACGTGAAAGTTGGATACTAAAAGACTCGTTAAAAAAAAAAAAAATCTGGAAGTATTTAAAAGGGAAATTTTAAGGAGAATGAACCAATCAAAGAATTAGATGGCACATGTCACTCAGAGAACTAAATGCATCATATCGATTGATGCACCAGAATGCATCGATTAATGCACTAAGGTGTGTTTTATGGCTTCTTCAAAGAATCCGATTCACATTTGATGCATTTGGGTGCATTTTTGTATGTCGTGAAAGAAATACCAAAGTGCATCATTTGGTTCAAGTGAGGATTTCTTTCAGTCGAGATCCACTTCAATGCATCAGTTGATGCGTTTTGATGCACCAGAATGCATCTTCTTTGTTGATGCACTTAAACGTTTGGTCTGAGCTCAGACCAAACGTTTAAGTGCGTCATCGAAAAAGATGCAGGAAGGTGCACCAAGGAACATCAACGGATGCATTAAAGTGCATCTAGACTGACATACAAAAATGCACCGAAATGCATCAAATGTGAATCTGATTCTTTGAAGAAGCCATAAAACACACTTTAGTGCATCAACTGATGCATTCTGGTACATCAATCGTTATGAGGCATTTAGTTCTCTTAGTGGAGACCCCAAGATACAAAGAGTTAAACATATGATATGAAGAAAAGAAGAGTTAAAAACAATAATCCAAAACAATAATATTTTAAACTTATCTAAATCTCAAAGACTAAAGTGGTTTGGACAAGTATATAGAATGACATAGAAAATCAGACAAAACTATATATTAAGATGGAGAGCAATAGGAACAGGAGCATTAGGCAGACCAAAGAATAGGTAGCAGGATGGGGTTATAAAAGACTGAAATAAATTAAAAGTAACAAGGCGACAGACTGCATCCAGGAATAAGAACTAGGAAGATTCGCGAGAAGTCCAAAAACTTCAGTGTCCGAAGTTGTAGTCTTAGGAAGAACAAGGGCCTTCCCCCAGGATGGGATTCGAACCTGACACTTTCGCTGACGGTGAATGAAATAGACTAAAGAACAAGCATAATAGAGACTTGAAACACTGCCTGGACTCGAACCCGGAATATGTGTGTGTGTGTTAACAAAACGAATAAACTCACTGCCAGATAAAAGCAATAATGATACTTTCGACTATAGTGCATCTCCGTGTAGTCGAATGGCTGCGCTCCTACTTTTGGTGCGAGAGGTCCTGGGTTGGATACCCGTGTGAGATCCAAAATTTCGGTGTTTACCAAGGATTGTGAGGACAGCAAGGGAGCTGCTTGTAATGTATTTTTGTTTTCTGCTACTTTTGGATAATCGCTACGATGAGGATGAGCGACGATAAGATGCCCAGGCGGGGACTCGAATCAGGGAACTTAACTCGCTCAGGCAGCGAACCGTCGACCTACTTGAAAGCAGTAGTACACCGATCTAGAAAGCGAGAAAACAGCGGCGATGGGAGTCGATGCACTGAGCAATTGAAAAGGCTCTGGGCAGGCATTGGCTGCCTCCAAGGGCTATTGGAACACGGACTTGCCTTTCGAAGTAAATTTTTTAACTTGCCTCTCTCGGTCGTTCTTTTTCGCACTTTCCGTTCTTAGCGTTCGTTCTTGTTTTCGCGTTTATTATTATAATCAGAGGAAAGGTTTAGACGCACCCTTCATCATCATAGCGACAGATACTGCGGGAGAGCAATACTCCCGTGTGTTGGACCCCCGAGACGGGAGCGTCCTCCGAAACAACTCCCCGGAAACAACAGCAGGCGCATCCTTCCGGTGCCATTAGCCTCTCGGAGTAATTGGTCCTGAATCCGGAATGGCGAGGTGCTGGCCCGGAGCGGAACGTGTCGAAGAGACCATCAACCCGGAGATCCCAACCGGGGACCCGAACAGGAGCACCCGATAACGACCCCGGGAGAAAATAAAGCGGAAGGGGACCCCCCGCTTTGTTGGTCTTTCCGTCCGCCATTACGCGTGTAGTGTCCTGAGTCGTCTTCTTGCGCTGGAAGCTTTATGTTGATTTTATTTCTCCATTAAGGAGCAGGGTTGCCACTATCTCGTCGCGGATCATCGTGGTGTGAATATCAACACACAATTTCGATGAGTAATCTTGTCGCTTTTGTTACCTTTCACGATTAGTTCTTTAGCTTTGAACCCCGTTCCCTGATCTATCCTTACGATTTTAGCCTACCTCATGAAAATTTCTATCCGGTGCCATAGTCAGGGTTCTAGAGAGGTGGGCATTTGTGTCGGTGTATACACTGGTGTGCATCGATTTGTGAACTTCAGGGTGGGCAAACTGTTGACTCTGGTTGGAACATGCCCACCCCAGCCCCCTTTCACGTACGGCTGTTCGTTGTACACACAGAAAACAAATTGTGTTCACTGACACAAATATGTCCAAACATTAAATTTTGGTGCATCAAAATACGCACAGAACTTGCTTATCAGCGCTTGATACACAAACCGAAATTATACGTTTAACTGTGATAAACATTGGCTCTGTTCTGTGTGTGTCTTATTTTTCAGATTATTCTTTTTTATGCTTCTGTTCCAGTCACTACACTTTCATTCTCGTTTATTCTCTTACACAGTAACATTCACATTTTTCCCCTCCAGGTTTTTTATGTTTTATCTTCTTTAGGATCACTTCGTTCGCTTTTACTTCCATTTAGTCTTCTACACAATCATTTATTTCCCTTTCCGGTCTTATTTCTCTTTTTGATTATTCTTTTCTCGGTTATCCTTGTAAGGTTTATTCATCCTTTGTTGCAATTTCTGTCGCGTTTAATCCAATCATACATATTATATTCGCGTTTATTATTTTCCCAGTCGTTCCGATATTGAGCATTATGGTCACATTCATTCCTACTGACGGTCACTACATTGTTGTTACTCCGTTTCTGCTTATTCCAGCACTTCTGACATTCGATAAAATGTTAAGCTTCACTCAAACGATGGCACTAGCCGGATATAGCAAGAGCGAGCTCTTGAGAGCCAAGGCACGGCAAGTAGTCGGTTAGTGCGTTGAATCCCGTCGCCTCTTTACTTGTCTTTGTGCCAAAGTTCTCCACTTCCTTAATCTTCCTCATCTGCTTCTTCAAGTGGAGTTCCATGGGGAAATCAGCGCGTGTAACAGGGCTACACTGACATGGGGAACTATACGTGAACTTCCAGACAGATTTTCCGAATCCAACAATCGGTTTGATAGGCAGTTGGATATAATGATAGGGGAGTTGATACAAGTCATAGCAACGGGGTTAGATCAGCTTCCTTATGGAGCAATTCATGTGCACTTAGAGAACTAAATGCATCGTATCGATTGATGCACTAAAGTATGTTTTATGGCTTCTTCAAAGACTCAGATTCACATTTGATCTATTTGGGTGCATTTTTGTGTGTCGTGAAAGAAACACCGAAGTGCATAATTTGATTCAAGTGAGGACTTATTACAGTCGAGATGCACTTCAATGCATCAGTTGATGCGTTTTGATGCACCTTGATGCATTTTGATGCACCAGAATGCATCTTTTTCGATGATGCACTTAAATGCTTCGTCTGTGCTACATAAACTCTGTAGCTCAGACCAAACGTTTAAGTGCATCATCCAGAAAGATGCAGGAAGGTGCATCAAGGAACATCAACTGATGCATTGAAGTGCATCTCGACTAAAATGAATCCTCACTTGAATCAAATGATGCACTTTGGTGTTTCTTTCACGACATACAAAAATTCACCCAAATGCATCAAATGTGAATCTGATTCTTTGAAGAAGCCATAAAACACACTTTAGTGTATCAATCTATGCATTGTGGTGCATCAATCGATATGATGCATTTAGTTTTCTGTGTGTGGAGGAATAGATGGAAAAGTCATTACACGAATAATACCCCCATTATTTTGCATTGCTTCTCTATTTATTTATTGCAAAAATTCCAGATACAGCACAGATGGCCATTTTATACTGAAATTATCAACAATGGAAAAGGATAAGAATAATAACAACAATATACAAATTGACTAACAAATTAACAGCAAATGAGTAAGAAAAAAGCACTATTTGATATTATTTGCAAGGATTTCTTCTGATGGACAACGAAAGGCATACTCCGAGGGAAATATATCAATACTTGATGGGAGGTCTTTATATTATGTGGGAAATCTGTAGAAAGATCTTTCTTAATTTCCAGTCTTGGTTTTCTTGTGTAAAACAAGCTTGTGTTTTGCTCGAAAGTAGAATTCCTCAGCGAGCGTGTTGCAGAGGACTTTTCCATTGCAATTTTGTATAAATAATTTTAGTCATTCTGCAAACGGCGCTGATATGCAATCTGTAAGTTTAGAAAAGGCAAAAGATGCGGAGATGAAAAATTGCGTATTGATTGATTGATTGGCTTTATTTTACTTCGCTTTGTGTGCAACTTTTGGCTAATTTGCGAAGATGGGGATGAGTGATGATATGATGAAATTGATGAATGGACAGTCACAAACATCCATGCCCAGGCCGGGATTCGAACCTGGAACCCCGTGGCGTCGTAGCGCGCTCTGCTAATCACTCCGTCACGGGGGCCGGCTAAATTGTGTAATGAGGGTACCCTGTAATGAACTATAGCTAGGAAAAAGTGAATGACTGAATCAATTCTAGAGAGCTGAGTGGGACACGCCAGGTTAAGGATGACGGAGTGAATATTGAACTTATCAAATGGGCAAACAAAATAATTCATCCATGCTTTGACCAGGGTTCGAGCCTGGGACCTTTGGCTTCCCAGCGTGTTACGATAACCTCTCCCCCCCCCACATAAGTCGGCGTAAGCTAGTTGTTTCATTCTTGAAAGCACAGTCCATTTATACAACCTCTCCACTTTCACTTCTGGCTGTGCTCTTTCCAGTGTTGTTCCTAATTCATACTGAAAATTCCCTTATTATGGCTCAAAAATTCCCTTTGCAGTTCGAACCTGGGATCTCTAGCTTCGTAGCGCGTTAATATTCAACACTTCCTCCATATAGTGGTTGGCATAGTAAGTATATAGATTTAACCTAAACTCTCCCCCATATTCCAGTGGGAGGCAGGCATTAGGATATTATATAGGGTGGAGCATTGGGGACTACTCTCAACTCAATGTAAAATACAAAAAATACAAAGGATGTCTGTGAACCTACTTTTGCACCACCCTCATAGCCCTCTCCCAAGAACCATAAATTTGCAACCAGAGGAGACCCAGACCCTCCCTCCCCCATGCCGCTGGCTACTGCCATGCTCAGAACTCGAACCCAGAACCTGCTATTGTGAGATCGTGGATCGGCTACTACTGGAAAGGAAGTAGCCTGAATTGTCCTCGGGTAACAAGCATTTAATGCTGACATTAAGGATAGGTTACTAACTCCAATCGCCAGAACCTCGTTAGCCTCCTTTGGGAAAATACTGGATACAAAGACAAGGCTGAATCGCAATTCTTGAATGGAAGAAAAAATCGCAACACGACGAAACTTTCGCTACACCTTGCAACCCTGAATGAAGACACCAAGGCCGAAATTGGACGCGGGACCTAATGGTGCAATGCTGACAGGAAGCCGAGGCGATCTTAGAGTAATGAGCCGTGGACCACAGAGGAGAGAGGTCTTAGCCCACCGGGTCATCAGGATCATTGGCCATCAAAAGGGCCCGGGCTCCATGATGGATCTCCCCCTTTCCAGCGCGATGCTCCTTTGTTGACTCTTGATGGCCGCTCGGATATTGCAATCGGGAGGGACATAAGAGTAATCTGATTAATATAAACGCTTTCCCTATTCCGTGATTTCTTTTTTAGTATTCGACCGTAATTTTACGGTTGTAACTGCCAGTGATAACGTAAAAATCAACATTTCATCACAACAATCAATGCAGAACTTGACACCAAATAAATTAAACACTTCTAATCTACAATGTAATTTAAATGCATTATGTATATTGGCGATGTATTGACGTCTTATGGTGACAGTGTTGCCGCATGGTGCGCAGCAGAAAACGATTCCACGGCGCATTGAACGTCTGCTGTGTAGTAAACATACACACAAAACCCAAAACGTGTCAATTGACACATATATGTTGACTCCAATAACACATTAACGTGCATAAACTGCAAATGATGCACTTTTTGGTGCGTCAAAATGCACACAGAAATGCATAAAAGGGCACTTTTATCAGCTGGTGTTCCGTGTGAAGCACTAAAAATGCATTAATTGAGAAGATCAGACAATATCGTTTCAAAGATAACAAAATTTCACTTTTAATGCATGAATTGACACAGCCAAATGTGTAATTTTGTTATCTTTGAAACGATATTGTCTGATCTTCTCAATTAATGCATTTTTAGTGCTTCACACGGAACACCAGCTGATAAAAGTGCCCTTTTATGCATTTCTGTGTGCATTTTGACGCACCAAAAAGTGCATCATTTGCATTATGCACGTTAATATGTTATTGGAATCAACACATATCAATTGATGCACCAGAATGCATCGATTGATGTAATAAAGTGTGTTTTATGGCTTCTTCAAAGAATCACATTCACATTTGATGCATTTGGGTGCATTTGAAGAAGCCATAAAACACACTTCACTGCATCAATCGATGCATTCTGGTGCATCAATCGATATGATGCATTTAGTTCTCTGAGTGTGGGCGTAATGCTGGGCGTAATCCAGTACGACAAGTTGGTTGAAACAAAGTAAATGCCACGTTTACTACCTAAATACTGGTTACTATAAGTAATTTTTACTAATTATGTTATTTGCTACACTACAATGTTGAATAAAGAATGTCAATCTAACTGGTTTAGACCTGAATAAAGGCATTTTATCAGCATCTTTTTTGCACCTTTTTGATAACATTTTCAGAACCTTTCTTTCCCTTTCAAGACCATAATTTTGCACCTTAAAATCCTTTCCCTTGTTACGACCATATTTCAGTATTGTTGCATGTTGAACTGTACTGGACGTTGCAGCTATATTTTCAAGTACGCCAATATCTTCAAGGTCACCAGAAATATGACTTTCATGAACTTCCGAGACATTATCCTCGCGGTTGAACAAGTACACACAGAAAACTAAATGCATCATATCGATTGATGCACCAAAATGCATCGATTGATGCACTAAAGTGTGTTTTGTAGCTTCTTCAAAGAATCAGATTCACATTTGATGCATTTTGGTGCATTTTTGTATGTCGTGAAAGAAACACCAAAGTGCATCATTTGATTCAAGTGAGGATTTTTTTCAGTCGAGATGCACTTCAATGCATTAGTTGATGTTCCTTGATGAACCTTCCTGCATCTTTTTCGATGATGCACTTGAACGTTTGGTCTGAGCTAATGACTTTATGTAGCTCAGACGAAACGTTTAAGTGAATCATAAAAAAAGATGCATTATGTTGCATGAAAACGCATCAAGGTGCATCAAAACGCATGAGCTGATGCATTAAAGAGCATCTCGAATGAAAGAAATCCTCACTTGAATCAAATGATGCACTTTGGTTTTTCTTTCACGACATACAAAAATGCACCAAAATGAATCAATTGTGAATCTGATTATTTGAAGAAGCTACAAAACACATTTTAGTGCATCAATCGATAGTTCTCTAAGTGCTGTGATTGACATGAAATTTTAATACATTATCTCAATTAATTGAATCACTATTTCCTTTGACTCTTGTCCATTTCTTATTGCAACCTAATTGATTATCCCTAATCAATTTTCTCACGCTAACAGATAGGAACTGATCTTTACGGCGCCCTTGGGGAAGGCAATCGGTTCTACATATCAAAGGCAAGGAACAATGGATTTCTGAAAAACCTGCGGAGACCAAATCGAAGGGGGAGAAATCGTGATGCGAAAGGTGGCCATAAACGTCTCCAGGTGGAGCGCGCTGATTTTTATCGTCAAATTGAGACTCTGGAAGGTATAGAGTTCCAAGCCAATTGCTAAGGACGGGGTCAAGGAATGTGACAACGTTTTCAATAAGGATAAAATCGATACTAGACCCTGTGAGCAGGCGCACATAGAAAAGTAAATGGTTCAGTTTGTGCACACGGAATGAATTCAAAATGTGTCAAGTGTCATAAATATGTTTGCTCTATCTAGAAGAATGCAGCTATCTGGAATCCATGCATTATGAGTTCTGTGTGCGCAGTTGACATTCGTCGTTAATCGAAGCACCTGATCCGATGCATACATTTTTAATGCATGAACAGAAAAGATAAGTGTTAAACTGCATCAAGAGATACACTGGAAATATTTTTGGTTCTTGTATCACAATTAAATGCATTATCTTGCATTTAGGTATACCTTTCATTGTATCATTATTTCTTACGAGTGATTTATTTTCATCGTTGCATTTTTCTGTTATTTGTATTAATATCTATTAACGTAATTCTTCTTATTAAAGATCTGAACAACATCAGTAAACATTTAATACGTTATGCAAGGAAGGAACCATATTTGCGTACACCAAGAAAATAAAACATTATGCCAAAAACCTGATGATTGAAAAATTCAAAATAACTTACATTTGTTTGGAATAAAGTTGGTAAAATGCTGATAGTGGTTATGGAAGCAATACTAAGTCTGGAATAAAATTACAGTTAGTTTTCGACTGCCTAAATCAGGTAGCTTGAGCTAAAAGAGGGAATAATTGATTGATTGATTGAGTTTATTTTACTTCGCGTTTTGTGCCTCTTGGCTAATTTGCGAAGATGGTGATGAGTGATGAAATGATGAAATTGATGAATGGACATTCACAAACAACCAAACCCGACCAGGATTCGAACCCGGGTCATTGGCGTCGCAGCGCGATGTGCTAACCACTCGGCCGCAGGGTCGGGCAAAAGAGGGAATAAGAAGGTTATAGAAACCATTTAAGCAACCAATAACATAAAATGATTAATTTAAAAGCCTTATGCATTTTAGTGCATATATGCAGTATCTGATGTATTTAGACGTCAGCTTGATGCTACAGCTTTTTTGTACCTTTCTTGCGTTAATTAATGCGTTTCCTTTCCTTTGCGTCTCTTGAGGGGGTACTTAGATCCTGGACATAAAATTTAATAGTAGAAATAATAACAAAATAAAAATTATAAAATAATAATAACAAGGAGAAACTATTATGATATTGCCAGTATATTATTCAGCACAAACGTATTGTGCTCACTTTTTAGAAGACTTTTCGGAAGTATACAAGTGACAGGAAACGCATTATGAACGGTCGGTACGGCTCAGTGCAGACCGGTATTGCAAGTGGATTTAAAGGGAGTCGAACTGGAAGTAAACAATGAGAGGCGGCTTCAGAGAGCAGTTTAACTCGCTTCGGCTCGGCACAAGAAGGGAATGGTCGGAATGCCTCCCCGAGAATTAAAACCAGTCCTGGGCCTTCGTCTCGATCATGTTGGTGTGGATGTTTTGTTTACTGTCTACACTCTTGTGTTGTTGTGTGAGAATATGAGCAGGAAAGTTAAGATGAACTTTTCTTTATAGAAGTACCCATTGCTCTAAGACTACAGGCAGTGGCGTGCCCAAAGGGGGGTTGATGCGGGTTATAACCCCCCCTTTCGCAAAGTATTCCTAAAAAAGAAGAACGTCAAAGGCAGAAATATATGACAAAATGAGGACTGACTACCAAGAAAAAGTATACAGAACCCCTCTCTTTCGAAAATCCTGGGCACGCCACTAACTATAGTTACTTGAGTTACAAGTTACAAAAATAAATGAACGCGTCACAGTTACCGTTACTTTGCTTCTAAAAGTACTTTGTTACTATGTCACATAATGTTCCCCCTGTGTAACTTTACGTGTACAACTTTAAAACAACACAACAATTTGTCCTGGCTAGATAAATCTTCCGGTTCTGAAGTAAGTATAACGAAGTACAAATTACTCTTGTCATTTCGGTAACGCCTTACTTGCTTTGCTTCCTAACCCTCATACCCTTCCTTTTCGGATCGACTATGCCACACACCGACGCCACATTGGCAGATGCATTAAAGAAAAAAACATGAAGTCTGAAACATCCAATTCAGCAGACGAGACAGCCACGAATCTCTGTCATTGGTGAGCCACGTCCAATGCAACACCAGCGTCTCCCCGAAAGCAGCAGACAAAGGGAACAGTACCGCCGAAACAGCGGAGAGCAATGTCTATCTCTGCAGGACGATCCTCCCAGTCGCCATTGGTTACACGTACCGGCTCCTGATCCCTATCTGGGGAACCCTGGAGGCGCAGGGAACAACCACCGGTCGACCACGAAAACCATGAATCTTGAGGAGCCTTCCTTCCACCTGCGATAGAGCACCTGCCTGGGAGCCAATCTCAATCTGGATCACGCCACGCACAGGGTGGAAGGACAAAAGTGTCATCTTGCTGATGGTTCCTGGGAGAATTCCAGCACGATCTCCAGCACTGGAAGTCTCAACATTACGAAGATGAACGCAATTCAATCCTGCAGTACACCAAAGGGTTGACGTTTTCGCTTCCTGAAAAATAGACACCAAAGTGTTTTGCATTGTAGAATAAATCACGGTGTGCTTTGGACATTTGGGTGTATTATTTATTGACTGCAATAGTTATTAGTAGATCATGAGCGCCGTGGGGGGGGGGGGGGGTGTTCGAACGGGTCCGTCACCCTCCCTGGAAATCGTTCATTTCACGTTACAAAAGAAACAACAGAAAGCTTGCTATTTTTATTGTTAATAACAGAAACAGTTAATTTAGTTAGTACGAACAGAATATCCGATGTGCAAACTGCATTACATCGAAAAAATGAGTGTAAAATACAGGAACCAGGTTCTATTTTTATATTGTACCATTTAATAATCATAATAATAATAAAACAGATTGTCTCACAGTTTTCAAAATTCCAAAGCTTAGTAGTTTTAAGTGAGAGGTCACACAACATAAACCTTATGAGTAAAATTCCCCCCTAATTCTTATAGTATTTTTTTTAATGAGGTACCGGCCCCCGGGGTAGAGTGGTTAGCACACCGCGCTACCACGCCAGGGTTCTCGGGTTTGAGTCCCGACCTGGCATGGATGTTTGTGAGTGTCCATTCATCAATTTCATTATGCCAGCATTCATCCTCATCTTCGCAAATTAGCCAACAGCGACACAAAAAGCAAAGTAAAATAAAGCAAATTAATCAATCAATCTTGAATAAGGCTAACTGTGTGAAATGTAGAAAAAATTAAATAACAGTTGTGTATATAATATCTAATAATAATTTAGAATACAATTGTCTCATTTTTATTAGTTTATAATACTTATTATTGTATAATAACAATTACATTTAGGCTATATATTTCTATTGTTGTTATTATTATTTCTACTATCGAAGTTTTATCATTGGCCTGACCACTCCCCTACACAAATTTCGGGCGACGCCCTTGTAATAGATCCATATTCCGCTTTTTCCACTACGAAGTGAATGTAAACAAAAACAAGTGGTTTGGAAAAAAAAGCGCACCTATTGGTGGATTCTGGTAGCAGCTCCTTTTTCCCTTTAGATACTGCATCTAAAATAAAGTAAAATTGCTTCATGCGCTGTTCGAGCCTTACTTTTGAATTCATCATTCATTAGTGCGACACTTGCGTTCCTATCCGTTTTCGCCTTGTAATCAAGGGGTCCCGGGGTTCGATACCCGGTGGAGGCACATAGTGGTTTGGATCCCACTTTAAACTGTAGGTCCAGTCCCGATTAGCTTTTCTGTGCATAAAGTGGACTTAAAACAACAATTCAAAACTTGCGTTCCTATCCGCAAAAGGAAGAAAGAGGAACAAAGAAGTAGGGTGTAAGGAGGGACAGGGAGTAAGGGAGAAGGAACGGAAGGAAAACGAGAGCAGCAGAAGAGAGAAAGGGAAACAAAGGAACTGAGTGTGAGAGACAGAGAGGGAGGAAAAATGAATAGAAACAAAAGTGGAGACTGACCAAGAGAAAAACAAGATAGCGATGGAAGAGAGAAGAAAGGAATTGAGAGAGAGAGAGAGAGAGAGAGGAAGAAGAACAGAAACAAAAGTAGAGACAAGCCGGGAGGAAAACAGGAGAGCGACAGAAGAGAGAAAGCAAACAAAGGAATAGAGTAAGAAAGAGAATGAAGAGAAGGTAGAACATAGGAGAAAACGTTAGTAAAAGAAATATATTGTAGGAATGACAAAGGAAGGTCGAAAATCTAGTGAGATAGTATTTGTATTTTTATTATTTAGCGTCGCTTCTCTGCGACACGGGCTAATCGCGACGATGAGGATTACCTGTAAACTTCAAGAAAAGCCACAAACAAAATGGAAGGAATTGTCAGTGCCAATCTTTTAACCAAATCTGATACAAATTCGCTATCTTATAGTTTTACCGCAACCTGTTTTAAAATAAAAATGCGTTAGTAAAGCACTTCAGAAACATGAAAACTAAACTGACCATCACTGCAATGGAGTGGCAAAAGATGACCATAAGACATGACGAATTTTAATGATTTTATACACGCTTCCAGTCAGTGTACAAATTTATGCGATTATAGATACAAGAGCCTCTCGCTTTTAAGTGTTCGTGCGTTTTTCTCTTTAATATATGACAGAGGAGGGTCGGGTGTTGTGGGGGGGGGGAGCAGTTGAACCTTGTCTCCGCCCCGCCCCTGTTAGCTGACCTCCAGCAGTCTCCCGTCTGTGGTCAGATGCAGTCGCAGATAGCACGGAAGTCACAAACCATGAGACAGAAAGGAGGTGGAGCTTCGACACAGGTAGTACCCACTGGGAACTCCGTGTGGGCGGGGTCAGAAGGCATCCAACTGACATTCGGACGATCGACAATCACGTCGTAAACCATTACATATCTTTTACACAGCACGAAGTGTCATTGGGTTTTTCCCCACACGATACTACTTTTCTTTTTCGCTTTACGCTCGCTTGAATTTCAAAACCTGTTTTCTTTCCCACGTGATATCGTTGCCGTGGCACTGAGTTACTTGGCGTATCCCTGCTTGATATTTATCATGGCGAACTTCGTGGCTTAGTGATTAGCGTTGAGAAGAAGCGAGACGCGATTTGGAAGTATTCTCTGTCTCTTCTCGAGATTCTAAATTCGTCAGGATCTCTATTTCGTCCTGCGCAGGTGTGTAAGGTATTCTCAGTCCACAGCAAGTACGAAGTTGATGTAAACAAAACCACGTGACCTGGAATAGAGCACAACAGAAGAACCTGCTCAGAACCGCCTGTCCTGTGCATCAGGCTTGCGCTTGAAGGGGAGGGGTATAACAGGCTTCACTGTGCGCCGATCTGAACGGATTGAGGAGGAAGATGCGCGAAGGATTCTGACTGACCAAAGGTTCTCTTGCTTGTGACTTTATATTTCTCCCTTTCTCTCCCCCCTCTCTATTACACGAGCCACTTTATTTCTCTCTCTGTATTTATCTATCTCAAATTTTGTTTCTACCTCTCCATGGGGTTATCCAGCAGGGGAAAGAGGGTCATTTGTCTCTTCCTTTGGAAAGCAAATAAAATTTTTGAGTGTGTTCATTGTGTTGAAAATAAAATAAATGTTATTACATTTCAAGTAACTCAAAATGAAGCACTGACCTACCGG
The DNA here is from genome assembly GCF_977018435.1 of Lepisma saccharinum. Lineage (NCBI taxonomy): Eukaryota > Metazoa > Arthropoda > Insecta > Zygentoma > Lepismatidae > Lepisma > Lepisma saccharinum. The sequence goes on along the minus strand of NC_139231.1, from coordinate 48,685,030 downwards.
AAAATTGTTCTTCCTCCCCCCTCTGGAAAAGGCGTCGTATGTCCCCCTGAAAAAGGGTTCTTGTACCCTTGGGAAAAGTCTGGGTACGCCCATGCCCCTGCCATTCATTCATTCATTCCCTCACTCAAGTTTCTTGGTTTCTCTTCTCATCCCTAATTCACTCACTTTTATTTCTGTTTCTGTTTCTCCCTGTATTTCTAATAACGTTCTTTTCTTTTGTCTCTAGATTGATTGGCTTGCTTTATTTTACTTCGTCTTTTGTGCCACTGTTGGCTAATTTGCGAAGATGGGGATGAGTGATCATATGATGAAATTGATTGGATTGGATTGATTTGGTGTTTTAAGTCCACTTTATCCACAGTAAGGGTAATCGGAACTGGACCTACAGTTTAAAGTGAGATCCGAACCACTATGTGTCTCCACCGGGAATCGAACCCGGGACACCTTGATTACAAGGCGACGACGCTACCTACCACTGGGCCATCGAAGAGGTCGATGAAATTGATGAATGGACACTCACAAACATCCATGCCTAGGTCGTAGCGCGATGTGCTAACCACTCCGCCGCAGGAGCCGGCTCTCTGCTTCTCTAATTCTCTGTTAATTTTACGATGACCCGTACATACCTGTGCAGATTTTGACCCCCTTAGCAAATTCTTCCGGAGCACTCATGGTGACGACCATTCCTACATCGGCCTGGAGGGTTGGAGGGGGAAAAAGCCACGGATAATGCAGGGTTGCGAAACCACGACTTTCGCAGCAAAGGTCCCCCTAATCTAATCGAGCAACCGCAGCGAAACATGCGCTACAGAGCATGAAATCGCAACATAGCTAAAAAAAAATAATATTCCGAGAGCAAACCATCTTCCGGGTAAGTTTACTAATGAGAACTCGCGTGGTCATGTCGAAAGAATAGCAGGCCTCAGGGAGCGGGGAGGAAAAGTTGGTTTCCGAGCCCGGTCTTCCAAGATACGCTTCACCCCCGTCTCCCCGGTGGAGGAAACTTTGGGTGTGGATAGTCTCTTCTTACCAACCTACGGCCAGCCCTTTGTAATGTCGTGATTGGACGGTCCTAATATTGATGCTCCGGGATCCATCGCGTGCGAGGGAGATATGTTAGGGCTTACTTGGGCTATTGCCGCATTACCATATCTCACCGTTGAATGCATTTCCTCGCCTCTGGCCACGAAACTTGAGACTCGAGCGCCGGGCTTCGCTCGAGCATGCAACTGGAGTAGGCTACAGAAAGACAAGAGGGTGAGGGAGGGAGGAGGAGTTATGCACAGGTACCAGAAGCTAGCGCGGCTCATACATCTTGCTTTTTAAATACGAAGTTAGACACTTCAAGGAGAGATTTCCACGTGCTGCGAGCTATATTCAGGAGAGAGCTTGGACAGGAAGCGAGAGAATGAAAGGCACTAAAGGGGGGGGGGGGTGTAGGGGGGTAGGACAAGAAACACAGCGCCATCTCTTAACAAATATGCCTTGTAGTATCAATCACTGAAGCACGTGAAAAATATGAAAGAAAATTAAAATATTTAATTCCTAGGTTTAGGTTTAAGCGGATTTCTCCTGAATTTCGTCAACAGTCACTATTCCCAGAATGAGCAGTTGTTATGCGAGAAATATGGCAGTTGTGAAGAACGAAGAACAAACGAAGCTTTCATTTCCGCGGAGTGATTTCCATGGCTTCAGAAAAAAATAAGTGTAAGTACGGTGGTGGGTCTGCTGCAATCAGCTAAAAACTACCGCAATTTTGAATGTTTGTCTCACAAATATATCTGAATTAGTCAATGCAAAACTAGAGGAATTGAGCAAATAGAAATAGCAAATTTTATGTAAAAATATGTACTCGAAACGGAAAATGTACAATATACTTGAAAATATGTAACATAAAAATCACGTAGATTGTTCCTAACAGTATAAATTTCAACAAGACAAGAAGGAGTAAACTGCGCATGACTTGCACTATTTATAACGTTATAAATAAAAACAAACCCAGACCATCTGACTTCGAAACTTAAAGCTGGAAGTGAAAAGAACTCACACTCCACCAGAGATGAGATTAATCTTAATCTGCGTCATTGCAAGAGTCTCTACTGTCAATCTTCCTTCAGATATACGGCATAAAACTTGGAGTGCACGTCTAAATGAAGTAAAATTAGAGAAGAACAAACGCTTTCATATGATATTGATTCACTAAGTGATGATCGGAAGCAACGTACGACTATATTTGATTAAAAGTGAATTACTACAAACCATCTTACCTTAAACAGCACTGAAACTAATAACAACAACATGCATACATTGCTAATGGTATGCACTTTTGTTGCACCAAGGGATGCTTTATCAGTCGCTGTTTCGTGTAATGCACTCAATATGCATCGATTAACACGATCGTTTCAAAGGAACCGGCCAGGGCATGTGTGTCCTTTATGAGCGTTCCTTCATCAATTTCACATCATCATTATCACTCATCCTCATTTTCGCGATTAGCCAAAAGTGGCAGTAATGCGAAGTAAAATAAACCAAATCAATCAATCAGTTTAAAAGCAACAAAAAATACCCGCTTAACTGTACCACACACAAATCCCAAAACGTGTCAACTGACACATACATTTTGATTTCAATAACACGTTAACGTGCATAAACTGCAAATGAAGCACCATTTAATGTGTCAAAATACACATAGAAATGTATTAAAGGGTATTTTTATGAGATGAAGTCCCGTGTAATGCACTAAAATGCATCAATTTGGAAGATCAGACAAGATAATTTCGAAGATAACAAACTTTCGCTTTTAATGCATCAATTGACACAGCTAAATGTGTAATTTTGATATCTTCGAAATGATCTTGTCTGACCTTCCAAATTGATGCATTTTAGTGTATCACACGGGACTTTATCTCACAAAAATACCCTTTTATACATTCCTATGTGTATTTTGACACACTAAACGTTTATGCACGTTAACGTGTTATTGAAATCAAAATATATATATATGTGTCTATTGACACGTTTTGGGTTCTGTGTGCACGATATGATGTATGTACTACCTTATTTGAGCAGATAAAGCTTGTCGCTTTTCTTCCTTTTTTCGCAATGCTTATCACAGTACACATTTGAGTTTAGGAAGCCTACACATTTCGACCACTTCTATAACGCCACTTTACATATTTTGTGTAATAAGCCAGTGCACTTACACAATACTTGTGCACTTTTAATACACATTTCATCGTATTGTTTATGGAGTACTTGTACTTACTTCTTGATAAATGAAAAGGTACGAGCTGCAGTAGATTTCGGGAGTGGGAGTTTACATTACAGGAATAAAAGCAGAAATTACTGCAAAGAACTTTCACGTTGCTTTTTCACAGAATCAATCCGAGCAAGTGTTAAATATCACAAATTATCTCGGTGCATTCTTGTTTCATTCACGTGACTTTCCTGTTTGAGTTAATTACAATGAGAACGAATGAAGTTTAGGTGAAATGAAGGAACAAATAACATGCTAGAGTCAAAGCACGAACCTTCCGTGCATAAGTTGGGAACCACAACAAGACTGCATAATACATTGTGTTCATTCTGAAACATGTCGAGAAAGAACAAACAAGCTACGGCACGCAGCACTCCCGTCTTGCTCTATTGCGAAGTGTTGCTGATAGCTCAACTTAAGCCTCTCAAGGTCAAATCAATTGTGGAACATTCTATGAAACAAACCACAGCACAATTTCGTAAAATTTTGAATAAGATCTAGTCAGTTATAAGAATACATAGGCCTACTTGTTTTCCAACGTACTGTCCTGTCTCTCGCAACGCAGTCTCATCGCTTGCAACTGCTCCTTTCAGTCCAGTGACCTATTCTTGCAGGCTAAAACGTACAGTGGGATCCATGAGTATTACTGTGCAAATTGTCCATGAAGATTTTCATTAATGTTTCTCATACATCCTATGTGTTTTTAAGCGATGGATTTTTATGTATGCTGGTGCAGAAGTTGTCAACAGCTTGTTTTGAGTTTTATTTTAATTCTTGAAGCTCTTATTGGGTCAAATAAAGTGCACGAACATGGTGATGGACAATTTGCATGGTAATACTCATGCATCCCACTGTACCTCTTTTGTCTATGATGGAATAACTTGCCACGTTTAAGATAAGTACGGAATTCCGAGTGATGACATCTTCAACAGTTTTCTGAATGAATAAAACAACATGCACAATCACAGAACAAGCTGGATCCTATTCTTGGTCCAATGCGATTTCACGTGACGCGACGCGATTCGAAGCGAGGCGATGCTATGGCACCTGACAAAATATTATTCGTGGTGCAAGGTCTTATCTAGGGGTAAGTGCATATTTGCATATTGACAAGGGCTCCCGACGGAAGCGAAATATATGTGACGTATCAAGTAAATTCATTCAACCACTATTACATTACGAATATGAGTATGAAAATCTTAGGTAAAAGTTTCCTAGAATCTGACGTTTAAGACGTAACAGTTACAGTAAACGCGCTGAGTATAATCAGGATTAGGACACAAAATAAACTTCCAATAATGCAATTTATTTTTGGTTACATTACATTTTAGAGCATTAGGTTAATTTCCTAGTTTTCCCCCGATCTTTATGTTCATGCAGCGATATACATGTTAAGCTTCTACCACACAGAAATGTAACCGAAGGAGCAAATAAAGTTCACACTAATAAATAAATGAATAGTTTCCTGTATTTCTTAAACGATTTGATCGTAATTTATATTTTCTAGAACACATTAGCCTATATTTCATTAGAGGCCTACTTGTATAGCTATTTGCATATTTATAACTTGGTTGGTTGATTTGGAGTTTTAAGTCCATCTTATGTACAGTTAGGCTAATCGAGACTGGAACTACAGTTTAAAGTGGGATTCGAACCACTATGTGCCTCCACCCGGTATCGAACCCGGGACCCTTTGATTGCAAGGCGACGATGCTACCACTGCGTCATTTGGGAGGCTTTTAAGCTCTGCTACAGGTGAAGTTTGCAGCGGGTTTTATGTATGAATCCACAAGAAAACGGCGCTCAGCATCTCCCGTGCCAGTCTTGCCTCAACCGTCTAGCTGTTCATGTCACAGGCAGTGAGAAAATCAGCAGCATTGCAGCGGAACTATATTCTGCGGCCACTTTTGGGTCTATATATACAAAAATTAATTTCAGGGAGCTCCCCAATTGTCGTCACAACACTTGGTCAACGCCGAAATTTTAAGAGCTTCCCCCGGGAATCGAAGCCGAGACCGCTCGCGCTAAAGGTGAGAGCAAACCATTATTGGCTTACTTGCAGGGGGAGATAAGTGCTTTGAAAAAATGCCACAAAATGAATATATCAAACGTAAAAATTATAAGTTACCATCTGACAACTTGGCCTGTAACTGAAATCTTATATAGGGAGGCCTCTCGATATTGTGTTCCTTGTGCTTCCTCATAGGTCTAAATAAATCTGAGCCTATCAACAACAATCAAGTAGTCTGTGAACATAGCTTAAAACATTATTATTCATGCAAGACTACTGGTTTGTGTTTAAAGAAGGCAAAACAAAGGACAATGTTACACTTGAGTATGTTTCGAATACAATATTGTTTTCTCTACTTCTATTTCTACGTAAAGCGAAAGACAATTATTTAACTATAATGTGTTTAATGACATAATGATTTATGCATTTTATAGTGTAAAGTTTTGAAATTTAATTATTTATTCCATTGTACTGTTTACAAAATGGGCCTCGAGATTGGAAATGTTCCATTTGGTTCTGTTCAAGCTGCAACATTCTATTTGAGCAAGAAAACTTTAATGCTCGTTGAATGAGTTTTATGTCCTTATCTCACTCATGTTCATGGTGAATGAATTTTTGTGTATTGGGCAGGGGGGGGGGGGGCGTTTTCGTATCTGTTATTGGGGTCCTAATAATTTCCGCTGCCATCCAACTACCGTTATAAATAACAGTGACCGGTTTGAAAGTATTAACGGATATTTCATAGTTAATCTAATTAATACGCATAGACGTCCGGAAGGGGGGGGGTCAAGGGAGCCACGGCCTCCCCCTGGAAAATGAATGTCCACCTAAACATTATACATTTCACACATAATTTCATTTCAGTCACAATAATTTATGTTAATTATTAGCATATAATTTAGTTGAAGAAACATGATAATTTCAGACTGAAATAGTGTTTTTTGAGGGGCCATCACTATTAAGGGAACAAATATGCCTCCTTTGCTCCTCCCTGGAAAGAAATTACCTTGCTTGCCCCTCCCTGGAAAAAATCCTGCGGACGTCCATGTTAATACGTATAATTTTAATGATTGGATCTTTTCTTTTTAATAAGGGTTGTGTTCTGTTTTTCTAAATTAACAGACTGTTAAATTTTAACTGTAGAATATTGTATATTTTACGGCGAGTTTGAAATAATAATAATAATAAAAATATTGGCATTATTTCAAGTAGCAAAGTTAAGACCATATGAACAGTTTTTTCTTCAACTCAAGCATGTACATAAATACATTAAACACAAAACGTATAAATAGTTGTTATTATGCAAATTCTAGACACACACATACCACTATACTTATAGTTAGGCATATCGTGTTAAAAATAATACATAACACATTTCATAATACATTACATATTGATTTTGATCTCAGTTGGTTCCAAAGGTAAAAATATCTAGTCCTTTTAACAGAAAATAAAGATCTAGCGAACATTCTGAAGAGAGTGTCTGTCTACGGCAAGTGTTCCTACTTCATGTAAGTAACAATATTAATTAGTCTGAAAATTTTTAGTGTTTTGAATTGCATTAAGATTAAATGTTTGTGAGTGCATATAATTTACATATTTCTGCAACAAAAATTATTAGATCTGTACTGTACCCTACAGTGTACATGCTTCACATACTTAATCGTTAATACTTTTCATGCAGTCAGGCCATGCCATCATAATCAAGATTTTTTTTTGCAATTTGTTAGCAGACACCGCAAAGTACTTCATAATTCTATGAAATCTATCCAGGATTGATTTTGCCCTCAGCTTTTTTCTCGCCATTACTCGCCATAGAATACCTTCTCTCAGACACCTCCATAAAACAGATATTATGTCCATTTTGAATATCCAGTAACCACACACTCGTCATGAAATTTTTGCTTAAAATCATCAACGACAAAATCAAAACCGAATTCTTGTTCAACCAATTTCATCTAATAGTACCCACACGGCCAACCCGCAACGTAATGCTCTTTCACATTCCCGCTACAAGGCTCTCTCTTCTACAGCGGTGTCTATACTATAGGCCTTGTATACTTATATAAAAACCTGCCTGTAAATGTTGATATTTTCTTGTCAAAACACAGTTTCCGACAATCGCTAAGAATGTGTGTGTAGGGGAAAGGCAGGTAATCACGGTCAGTTGGGAATCGCAGTCACCCTTTTTTCTCAGCTGGAAAGGACAGTGGAGACTCCCAACTAGTGCTGTTATCTACTCGAGGGATTGGAGAAACACCCTCGCCATTGGTTCAGTTGTATGCGAATTCTCGATGCAGTTAGAGGGGATTTTCGTTTTCGAGTGTTTTTCTTGTAAACTTTGGACATCACATTGACAACAGTAAGTATACCTTATTATTATTACTTTGTTCTAATTATTTTAGGTGTCAATACCTACTAAGTGCTCTATGATGTGGAGGTATTAGTGTGAGAAAATATTAATAGTTGTCATAACCTCGATTTTTGTTTTGTAATGGCGTCAGTGCAGGGAATCCCAGTCACACTGACCGACATTCCCTGCATGTGACCGTAATTCCCTGCAACAACCAGAAAGTGTAATATTTGGTATGATGGCTGTAGGCTAGTGTCTACTGTTTTTATGCTGGGTTGACCAAATATTTAGGAATCATGTAAAACTCTGTGTACTTATACATTTTCGTTTCAAGAAAATTAATTTTCAAAATAATTCATTTTTTATTAACACAGGCAATGCTTTCAAGTAGGCTTCCGAACGGCAGGAATTTACCCTCTGGATCGGAATGTATTCTCAGATGAAGATTTGTCTTCCACGCTGAATCCAATGCTGAACAACGAGCTGAACCCTCCCAGCCATGCACTTCTAATGTTTAGGAGGACAACGTAGCAAGATTTCTTGAAGATATATATCTGAACCGAATCAGTTTTGACCAAATCAACACAAGGAGTCTTCCTCTACACCACCAGCAGGTCAAAGTTCAGGAGAAGTAGCTTGTCCACTCGAAAATATTTCACCTATTCCTTCAACCTCCATCGTCCATGAAGAAGCAAAAATATGTGGACCAAGGAAACAACATTCTGAGATCATCACTAGAACACTCATCAAGAAGTTATTAGAGGAAAAAATGAGAATAAATTGAAGAGGCTTCAGAAGAAAGGAGGTATCAAGCGTGTGCAGGTTAGGAGAAAATTCATGAAAAATCACTTGTGTCATCGTCGGATGAAGATCTGGGAGTAGTAGCACTTTGTGATGACGACAGCGATGATGATTTGCCTGCCGACGGTTCAGATGGTGAGTATGTGACGTGTTTCTATTGTGAAGATTTCGGAAGGAATAATGAAATGTGGTATCGGTGCAGGGGGTGTGGCATATGTGCTCATTCAGAGCGTTGTGGCTATGAAGATCCTGCAGATTTTGTGTATGATTCTTGTATGAAAAAGTGTCATTGAATGTTGTCAGTAAACTTATTTTTATTTCTGTCTCTTCTATGTAGGTTAATTTTTACTTATTTCTTTCAAAACTTATTTTATATTATTTGAAAACTTCTGAAAGGACATTACATTTTTCTTTAGAAGACGTAATTTTAATTATTGCCTATCAGTTTTGATTACAGAGACGAAGTTTTTATTATTTTTATATCTATAAATTCAAGTAATTTCTTATAAAAAGGTAAAAAAAAAAAGGTAAAGTGTTCCCCTGTGCATAGCACCACGCCATGAAGGCGTATAGGGGGTGCGGGGGTAACGCCCCACACTTTCTTGATCCGGTCGTGAGTGGGGATGATGTGATCAGCATCACGCCCCTGACCGCCTTTACCCCCCAGGGTTTCCCCCAGGTACCCATGTTATTCGACGCTGGGTAGGCGCCGGGGCCGCTTCCACCGTTAGAAAAGTTCCCGGATTTGAACCGGCCGGGGATCGAACCCGGGACCTTGAGCATGGTAGTCAGACGCGTTACCGATTTTTTTTTTTTTTTTTTTACAAAATTTTATTTTATCAGCATATATACAAAATATGTCTGTTTTCTTACATAAATTCTGTTAAAGTATTGTATAGAATTTTTAACATAGTAAGTATTATAGTAAGAGTCCCATTTTGGCTATCTGATACAATATTTTTGGCGTAAACATGCATTTGTACCGGTAATATAAATATACATTTCTTCCTATATTTAATACCTGTTTACACTTTCACACCACAAGTACATAATTATTGTTTTCTAAACAACACTGAGGTAGTTTCCAAAATACTCATACATTTTTGGATATTGTAACATTTTCCATCTAGTTCTTTTTAAATACTGTGTGAACAAAATGCTATTGCTCTCATACTTTTTACAAAATACATAATATATTGTATTAGCTATTAACCAAATTACTGCATTGTTTTTCTTTTCTGGAAAATATTTGAAATCTGGTCTTGTACACATCGACGGTTGAAAGTATTGGGGTGATGTTCGACATATTTGTCCTAGATATGTCGTTAGGCATTTCCAAATTTCCTGTACTCCATTACATGTTACTATTCTATGCTCAATGGTGTCTATCTCTCCACATATGTTGCATTTATCAGTTGTTAGTCTATTGATATTATGTAAGCGTTCATTAGTTGGTATAATATCATGTATTACATTGTACCAAACACTATACACTGATGTATCCAGAAATTTCTTATTTAAATTTTTCCAAATATTTTGCCATCTGTTATTGGGAAAATGTTTTTCAATGCGGTGAGTTGGTATCTGCAACTGTTTGTGAAACAGTGTATACAAGTATTGAGAGAGTTTTACATCTTCACCTTTTGGCGGAAGCACCACATAACTGAATTCTTGCATCAAACATCGGAGATATAACGGTCCTTTTTTCAATCTCCGTAGATCTGGCGGATTTTGGGGTGGAAATTCCTCCGTCCATAACTGTATCCATAATGATGTAATGGAATCTTCGATGCCATAGAGCGTATAGGATCTTGCCAGGAATAGGGATTTGCATTTGATCTCAATATTTGTGAGCTCCAATCCTCCTTTTAGTTTCATTTGCCATAGATTGGATAGTGGTATTCGAAAAAAATGGCCATACCACATAAACCAACCAATTGCTGAATTCATTATTCTGAGGTATTTTTGATTGATTGGGATCACTTGGGCCGTATAGTTTAATTTACTAAACATATATGTTTGCAAAAACCACACTCGTTGTACCATGTTCAACTGTCTGCTTCGCATTTTATAACATTGTATGCGAATGTCTCTCGCTATCTTTTGCCAATTGGATTCTAACATTTGTTCCTCGTCCCTGTGAAAAATTATTCCTAATATTTTAATTTCCTGTACATATGGGATCCCTATATCTGGATATTTTTGATCCCATGTGCCAAAGGGTAGCGCCTTTGATTTTTCCATATTTATTTTGGCCCCACTAGCACGGCAGTATATATGTATCGCTGCCATCATTTTTTCCATTTGCTCGTTTGTGGTGATACAAGCGGATAAATCATCTGCAAAAGCAAACACTTGGTTTTCCTTAAAGGCGTGTATCGCGTCGGGAGTAGTTTTCCTGATATATTGCAGCAAAGGATCCAGGGTTAAAGCAAACAAGAGCATACTTAGTGGACATCCTTGCCGAATTGATCTTGTTATATTTACTGGGGACGACAGGAATCCATTGACCATTATCCGAGATGTTGCCTGTTGATAGAAACCTTTCAAAATATTAATAAATTTATCACTGAATCTATATGCCTTTAGCACCTCAAACAGGTAGTCATGCGACACTAAATCAAACGCTTTTTTGAAATCAAAAGCAAGCACACATGCATCAAGTTTCTGCACCAGATAATAGGATATCAGATCGCGAATCCCTCCAACTGCACTGAATATGTTATGCTTTTTGCCAATGCATGTTTGTTTCTCGCTGAGTATCCGTGGTAAAATTAACTTTAACCTATTTGCTAAGATCTTTGCCATTATTTTATAGTCACAATTTAGTAATGTTATTGGTCTGTAGTCGTCTACTTGTTTTGCATGTGTTTTTTTCGGAATCAATATGATGATGCCTTCATTTTGTAAAACTTTTCCATTTTTAAAGGCATCTTGTATGATTTTGATTAGTTCATATTTTATAATCTCAAAAAACTGCAAATAAAACTTGTAACCAAAACCATCTTTTCCTGGTGCTCCTTTAAGATTGCATGTTTGTAACGCTTCATATACTTCTTCTATTGTTACTTCAGTATCTAAAAGTTGTCTATCCTCTTCTTGCAAACCATTAGTTAAAGAATTCAGTATTGTCTCTCTTGCTTCTGATTCCCCCTCCCCGGTTTGATAAAGCTTCCCATAATATTCATAAAATGTTTGCATGATTCCTGGCTGACTCGCATGCGATTCTCCACCTGAATCCACAAGATTGTTTATCATGAGTGTTTTTTGTTGTTTTTGCATCTGTACATAGTGATACATCGAAGTTCTTTCATCTTGAATTAAATTCTTGGAATTGGTTCTTATTGTTATGCCTTCCATTTGTTGCCTCTGGAGTGTTAAGATTTTGGCTTTATACTGCTGTATGGCTTGGTAATTTTTGGTGACATCTCTCCCTTGACATGCCTCGTGTAAACACTGGTAATAAAAGTTGATCAATCCATTTCTGTCTTTTGCATTTTCTTTTCCATACCAGCAGAAAAATGTTTTTAATTTTGGTTTTACATATCGAACCCACCAGTCATTATGATTACTGTAATACTTTTGTTGTTTACACCAGTCGGCCCATTTTTGTGCAAATATTTCATTGATATGTGGAAGCTCTAATAACTGTATATTTAGCTTCCAATATGAAGGACCCCTGACTAGTTTTGTTTCTTCCAGGTTAATTGCCATTTTTACTGCCATATGATCAGTAAAGGGCGCTGGCAATGCTTCTATGGATGTTATATTTTTTATTTGATCTGTATTTGTATATAACCTATCGATTCTCGATCCAGATTTATTATTAAAATATGTAAATATTATATCCTGTCTCTTCTGTAACCAAATATCTTTCAAATGCAATTCTTCAATTAATGTTGCAAGGGCTGGACTCTTTTGATAAGCTCCTAAACAATCGCTGGGATTTAATACCTGATTAAAATCACCCCCAAATATTATTTTAGATTTATTTAACGGTAGCAAATATAAAATGTCCTGATTATAAAATTGTTCACGTAACTGTCTATTTTGATTGCCTGATGGGGCATAAATATTCACAAAAGTATAGTTCTTACTTTGAAAGCTAATGCCTCTCCCATCTACTAACTTCTTTATATTAGTAATGGTTAGGCCGTTTCTAACAAGTGTTGCTGTCCCACGGCCATTGATACCAGTATTAACTATCGCTTCGTAACCATATATTGATGGAAAGTCACACATACAAACTTCCTGCAAAAACAATACGTCTATGGAGTGTACCCGTACAAATTCTTCTAACATTTTACATTTTACAGGCGAAAAGATTCCATTAATATTAATAGTACATATTCTAGTGGTATATACCATTAATAAATGAATAATATAGCACACAGTTAATAGTACTTTCCTATCGTCCCTCATAACGTTGAAAAAAAAAATGCAAACAACAAATGAAATATCAAATTAAATTTCCCTTTTTATGGTTTACTTCTTCTGTTCATTACTCTATTCATACCTCCTACCTCTCTCACTGATCTCCTCTTCGCTACTGTGTTCTCGCTACCTTTCGAAGTATTTTTCGTCCGTTTTCTTGCACCCACCTGCTGAGATTTTTTCCACTTTGACACTGAAGTGACACTTTCGTCACTTTCTTCTTCTGTATTCAATTCACTTTCCAGCTCACAGTCTTTTGACGGTCCCTTGTCCTCCTCTTTTGGGACGTTGTCCTTTGCAGCTGGGATGGGGGGAAGATCAACTGAGTTTCCTTCGTCCTGCATCTGGTCATCCTGCATTTCTTCACTTCCTTTTTCCTCTTTTTTGTCTAGGTGGGAAGTTCCCGGTTGTTTTGTGTCCATCGGTAATATTTTCTGGTTGTGTTCTTCCTTTGTGGTCGTCGTATTTACCGGTGGGAACATTTCCACCGGGCGTGTGTCACTTGGCACATTCTTTATCCCCTTATCTTTCATTTGTTCTTTTATCACATTTTGTAGACCTTCCGACCTGTTTTGATTATTATCTGGTTGGAACTGATTTTTCACGTTCGAGGAACTCCCTCTTTCCACTACTATATCACTATAATTTCTCTCTCGGTTTTTATTCACACGAAGCGTTGTTATCTGACGACTATCACATTGCCAGCTATCGTGTCCTTCTTTTCCAGACGCCCTGCACGTTCTCGGCTGTCCGTCGTATATCACATGGCATTGATGAGATTTTACTGTAATGAACGACGGAATCGGTTTTTTTAGTTCCATTTTCACTATTCTCACCCCGTTGTAAACTTGATATTTAAAGTTTTCAGACCACGTTTCTTTGTCTATACATTCCACCTTCCCAAATTCCGTCATTTTTTCTTTCACACAGTCATCATCTAGTTCTAGTGGTAAGTTAAACACTCTTACCGCTTTTCTTTCCCTCCCCGCATCACTCAAAAGCACTTTTACAGTTTCACCATTATCATAACAAAAGTTTGTTTCCGGACCACATTTCTCTAATATTCGCGTCATTATAACTTCTCTGATACATTTTACGAAAACACATCGAAAATGCGTAGGTATTTGTATTCCCAAGATCTCATCTACGTGGAGTTGAAATTGTCCATGAATAAAGTCATGAATTTCTCGCGCCGACGGCCTCGGTGCCCCGAACGGAAAACGTATCTGGATGGTATTTTGTCTAATGATATTCATCTTTTACTATTCTAAAGTACTTTTCCAATTCTACTTACTCGCCAGCCAACTGCACCAAACACCACAAGCAACACGCACACGGCACTCCCGCTCGTTGTTTCCTGAAGGCAACTTTTCACTGACCTTCACGGAGCAACTAGTTTCCGCGTCCGCTCTCTCTGAAGGCTTCCACGGAACTCATGACTGAGCCACCGCGGCCAGTAATTTCTTATATAGATCATAATTGTAATGAGTAAAATTGAAATGCATGTTTTGAAACTTGAAAAACAAAATGTTTTCTGACTGTATATACCAAAAACCTAGTGACCGTTATTACCTGCATGTGTTGGGAATTGCGGTCAAAGCAGTTGGTTAAGATTTTTATTTTTGATAAAAAAGTAAGAAAGAATTCGATGAATTTGACTAGGTAGTTTCGTAGTACAAAGAATGCAGTATGGGGTGCGATTTTCTTGCAGACATTTAGTGGCTTTCCTTGGATGTAATAAAAGGTTTCCCTTAGGTGACCGCCATTACCCGTATCTCCCCTAACATTTTTTTCCTCTGCCATCTTGTGTCTTGTTTTGTTTTTGTTGTTTTTGTTTTCTTGTTGCACAGTTTCATTATATTGATTGATTGATTGATTTTGTTTTTAAGTTAACTTTATGCACAGTAAGGTAATCGGGACTGGACCTACAGTTTAAAGTGGGATCCGAACCACTTGTGCCTGCACCGGGTATCGAACCCGGGACCCCTTGATTACAAGGCGACGAAGATACCACTGCCACATCGGGGAGGCCCACTTTCATTATGATCTTTTAGCACCGTATCTGAAACTTTAAGTAAATATAAATCAGTTCATTATGAATATTTTAATCCAATCTCATTTCTAGAACCTTATATTTTGTGTGTGAAATGTCACGCACGTAATGCTGGAATGCCCCATCTGCTATTGTGTCAGCTGATTCCACAACCTTTTTCCACAGAGAAAGAGTTTGAGAGGAAATTCTATTTGTGGACAGGGTTGGTTATTTTACCCATTGCATTCCCGCTTTTCGATTGGATGCCCCCCGTGATTTCCAAATGTAAAAATATCTAATTCGCATACTAATTTAATGTCATTTCTTTTTTACCGCAAAAAAAAAGGAACAAAACTATTATGAAAATGAGAAAGATTTTTGCCAACGGTTTTCAAGATAATTGTAACCTGACACTCGTCATGGCGAAAGCAGTCACAACACCACAGTCAGGAAGAAATAAGAGTAATGAAACACCTTGCTGGCGTGAGAGAGCACCGAGGGAGACAAAGGAAGGGGAGGGGGGAGAAGGTAACATTTAGGGGGGAAAAGAAGAGAAAGAAAAAAGCGACAAGAACCATTCCATTGCATGCGGTGGGTGTTGTTGGTTGATGGATGACCTATCAGAAAGCTCTTCGTCCCAGTGAAGGGTCCTCTTTTTCGCCATCTTAAGTTTCCATGTAAGCAAGAATCGCTTGACCGGAAATTGATTCGTGATGAGAGCAGTTGGCACGGCATACATGCTGCCTACCTCCTGGCGACGAATTAAGCCAATGGCGAAGATTGTATCGCTTGCAGCAGGATGGGGCGCCTCCTCACGACAATATGAATAAGGTAATTTCTGCACACACGAAAGCCTTTTCATTTTTTTCCTTAACCCGCTTTTCAAATCAACGCCTCTCCGTTCATGGTGGCGGCGGAGCATCCACAGATAATGCAAATCAAGAGTTGCGTTTGCGGCCTTCTTTCAGGTGTCTTGCTGCCGGGTAGGCAACGGCGGGTGGGTGGGGGAGGGTCCCCGTAAAATAATCTTAGCCCATCCAAAGAACCTAGAGAAATGTTGAAACAACACCCTTTCTATGGGAAGTAATCATGTATACATTTCAGTGAAGTAAGATTGATAGGCATGACCGCACAAGGTGGAATTTGAAGTAAGGATGCTTTTTTTGGGGGGGGGGGCATTCCCTTCACTGGATACTGTAACCTCTATCTGAATTCAAATTTTAAATTAGCGTTGACAAGAGAGAGCACTGTATACAATGTACCGGTATCTCGAAAGAAGTTACTGAAATTTTCGTCAACAGGATTTTGTAAAAAATACTACTCGTACAATGAGCATAATTACGCGCACGCACTAGTTCACACGTTTGTATGTATGTATGTCTGTGTAGACAGAGAGAAAGATGAAAAGAAATAGTAATAGGGGAAAAGATCGAACATGAGAGAGAGATAAAAAGGTAAGGGAAAGAAGCGAGGAGAAAACGAATGAATCACACACACATATAGCCTACATAAAAACAAGGAAGTAATGAATGAAGATAGAGAATGAAAGATAGAATGAAAGAGAAAGAGAAAAAACGAGCAACATAATGAAAAAATTTAATGAAAAGAAGTGGAGAGGGAAGATATAAAAAGAAAGAAAAACGGAAGAACTGGAAAACGAGAACAAAAAAAAGAGTTGAGAGGAAAATAGAGAATTTAAATTTAATTGTTTTTCAATTTAATTAGAAAAATTGTTAAATAATAATCTTTATTATTATGCCTCGAACTCAGGATATGTTCATAAATTTTCTTGTCAAATGTTAGCTAGCATAAAAAACATCATACTTCCCTTCCAGATTTTTCATTTTCAGGAACGTTGGTCTCGCTGGGAGTGGGTGAGTTTCATCTTACCATGACATATAACTCCTATGCCAGCCACACATGAGAATATTTCAGAATTACATATTGCAAACCAAGGGCCGCAAACGCACACAGGGGTAATGATATAGAGAGGAAGAATGACGGATAGACGTAGCGAGAGTGACAGAAAGAGATAAATGGAGGAAAAAATACAGGTACAAAGCAAGGGCGAGAGAATCAAAGGCAAATAAGGATAAGGAGATAATGAGAGGATGAAAGAAAGATGAAACGAGAGAGATAGAGAGGAAGAATAAAAGTTAATCAGAGGAAGGTGGAGAGGGAAGGAAAGAAAAGAAAAACACGAAAGAAAGAAGAAATAAAGAAATAGAGGAAACCTAAGAAGAACGAAAGATGAGAGTAAAGAGAGAGAGAGAGAAAGAGAGAAAATGTGGAAGATCAAAGAAAATGTGAGAGAGAATCAGAGAAGGAAATAAAGTAAAATAAATAAGAGAGAAGCAGAAGAAAAAAGAAAGATGAAACGGGAGAGAGAGAGAGAGAGAGAGAATCTTAGGGTGAAGAGAAAAAGGAATAGAGTGAAAAGATGGAGAATTTAGCTAGAGAGAAATAGAGAAATCTGAGGAAGAAAGAGAAAGGAAGTGGAAGATATAAGAAAGAAAGAGAGAGAGAGAGATAGAAAAAAGCTAGAGAACGAAAGAAGGAAGAAAGATTAAAACATAGGAAGAGATATAAGAGAAAGAAAGAATGACAGAGGTAAGCAGAGGAAGAAAGGAAGATATGAGAACATGGGAAGAATGAGAGCGATAGATATAGCAAAAGAGAAAGAAAGAAAGAAAAATGGCAAGAAAGAGAATAAAAAGGAAGGAAGGAAGCACCTTTCACCGAACAGAACGAAATTCTCTGATCCCCCTTCCCTCACCTTTGTTCATTTCACCATAAAGACAACGGCATTGTGAACAAATGAATGTCGTTAGTTGTAGAACAAATCTGCATTCCACTGTTCAACACTGTGTCCTTTAACTTATCTACCCAGAGCGCCAGAGCATTGAACGCGTTCCAAAAACGTAGACCTCTGAAGTCGATACCAGATGACGAGTTCCCATCTCCTCTGCTTTGCCTCCTTCCTGTTCCCCTTCCCCTCGTTCACTTCTGGCATTGTTGACAATCCTCTTGTCATTACCCTCATCCAGGAGGAGTCGGTAACTTTTCAATATCGCTCAAGATGTTCAAACAAAGATTTTCGTCAGTGATAACAAACACTTTGTCTTGCCTCTGCTCATCGAAGAATATTGATCATTCTCTCATTTCCGCTTTTTCTGTTTGACAGAGGAATATTGTGTCGGCCCTCAGAGTGCGCTTCAGTCCTTTCGCTAACTCTTCCTTCTTTCCCTCTGCTCTCTTGTGACGAACGTTGCAAACATAACTTCCTTCTGAAGCATAAATAGAATTTGCAGTTGCGCGCTGTGACTGCTGGGATACACGGCATCAAACTAAAATGTACGGCTTCTTGTTTTTCTTTCAGCAAGGGAACGACACGCCACAAACACACACACACTAACAAATTTTCCCCCTCCCCGGGAAGACAAAAGCTAGTTTCATTGAATACACTCAACAGTTTGTACCTGTTCTCTTTCCAAATGGAGTTGGGTGAAATGCTAAAAGTTTGAAAACTTCAGAAGTGCGCAAGCTACTGAAGTAACGTGTCGCCATTACTTTACTTGACAGTAACGTGTTACCTTGTCATACAGTATAAACAGATAGTAGATTAAAACTGAACCTTTATAAGTTCACCGTTTTTAAATCATACTGTATTGATTTGGTTTTCGGACAGGGCCGGATTGGCACTGCCAAGAGGGCTCCCTCCACCCACACCCCCTTCCGAACTCTGCAAGTAAAAATATCGTTGATTGTAATAATAGGAATTCGTAGCAAAATGATTACAATTTTGTATCAAGTGTATAGACACTCGCCAAACTATTTTGTCTTAAGTGTATTAAAATAAACAAAAAAGCCTGCAACAAAATGTTCCAAATGTATAGGCTATTTGTTGAATAATTGACAGGACACTACTATGTAGTATATTCAATACGATTGATTGATTTGCTATTTTAAGTCCACATTATACACAGTAAGACTAATCGGGACTGGACCTACAGTTTAAATTGGGATCCGAACCACTATGTGCCTCCACCGGGTATCGGATCCCCTTGATTATACAAGGCGACGACACAACCACTGCGCCATCATGGAGGCCTATATTCAATACGATTAATTTTTATTACAGCATACAGATAAACAGTAACAAAATATTTTAATAGAACAATATTGTAATACAAAGAACACCACCAAGAAGTATAATCATAAACAGGGCTCGAAAAATCCCGGTCGCCAGGTCGCCATGGCGACTAAAATTTTCAGCCTGGCGACTGTGATCTTATGCTGTAATATGTATGCAACTTTGATCATTATAAGTTCAAATTGCAGTTAGCAAATTATTTCTTTTATCAACGTTGTGAACATTCCATAGAGTCAGTAACAATTTCTTAGCCTTTGTTTCCCATTTCCTGTCTTCTCAAATAATTTAGCGATGTTTTGAATACCGTGATGCTCAGCATCTTATACAGTGTGTTTCAAAAGTCGCACAACCCAAACTTTGGAAATGAATATATCATGAAAACCGTAAGAGATATTTACACAGGGTCTTCTGCATTATAAAGCCTCATCCATTGAGGTATTTTTCAATGTTTAAAATTATCAGTTCACTCCGTACAGAAAATTATATAAATTAATAACTGACGGAAAGCAGCATTCAATTTTTTCCAGAAATGAACTTCTGAATAAGAAAAATATGTAAGAAATTATCGAAGGGTCATAATTAGACATTTGATGACTGATGCCATGTTAGTCTCTCATTTGCGACCAATATTGGTCATAATTAGACATTTGATGACTGATGCCATGTCAGTATGACAATTGCGACCAATTTTGGTAATGTGCAACATTTGATGAATTTTTGACTGGCGATTTTATGGGTTGAGTGAAAAGTGCCATTTTTTGGGCATATCTCCGTATATGGCAACACTAGCAGGTCGAAATATTGCCAACAGTCGCATGCAGCATGTGTCTATACATTTATGTGAAAAATCGTAAATCAAGATTTTGTGCCGAAATTGGACTCTTGAGAGAATCCAGGCTGCCCCTGGTTACATTGAATTCTCTTCACTCACTTTCGCCGCTACTGTGCCTGTGTTATTAATTGATTCAGCATGGCATATTAATTGGAGCAGTGCGTGTGCATTGCTGAATATTATTTTACTACTCATTCTTACACTCATGTGCAAGAGGTTTTCCAATAAAAATGCCCTGCTTCTGCTGTACCTCACAAAGCAACTGTTTTGCAACCAGTCAAACACCAACAAATGATCCCCTCAAATTTTTCAAGAGTTGGTATTTATTGTTGAAAATCAGTTCTCAGATGTTTTCAGCAAATTAACAATGTTTTTTAAAATAATGTAATTGCTTTTATGTAGATAAATGCTAACATAAATTTATGAACCCAGTGATAGCCTACAGGATTAGTTTAGTGCAGAAAACCCGGTGAAAATATCTCTTTACGATTTCTGATATAGATTTTCAAAGTTTGGTTTGCTCGACTTTTGAAACATACTGTAGTATGCACAATTGCTAGTAGGTGGTTTCCTGGCGCCTGATTTTCAGAGCTGGCGCCTAGCTTTGAGGTAAATTTTTCGAGCACTGATCATAAAATTAAATCTCAATTTCTGAACACGTATTTTCGATCTTGATCGGTTTTGAATGTCAAAAAGAATTTCCTCAGTCATTACTTGGTAAATTGTAAGTATATTAAAGTAATAATTAGTATTACTTACAAACTTAAAGTGACCAAAGTGTTCAGTAAGTACTTTGTTACACTTGAAATTGACAAAGGCCCTTTTGATTTCGTGACAGCCTTCAATGGTGTCACAAAAACCAAGAACGTGGCGTGATATACACTTCTTAACCGAAGCCTTTTCGTGGGACGTTAATGATTATAATTCAGTCACTTTTGCGAAACAACCAACTTTATATATCGACCCATTTCCGGTGTTGTCTGAAGCCTGCGTTTGTGTCATCGAGGTGTCAAACTTCGCTGAAGAGCAAACGCCCATGCTAAGAACAACATTGATATTGAAGACTCCAGCCGCAAACATTTGCTCTGTTGCCTTTAAAAGCAGTATGACCGACGTATGAAAGCGCAAACATTTGCTTTGGCCAACCTGACGCTTTGCCACCCACGAGGCCAGTTCCCTCGCTGTCCTTTTCCTATTGAAACGTGTCAAACGGAATCCATACTTGTTGCCAGCACTCATGAGTGTTCGTTGGAATTAGACAGCCATTTAAGATTCTGGAGCAGATATACTGGGACAAACCGCAATGGCCTTAAATTAATTGATTACTATGCTGTGCAAATTTGACTCGAGAAATGACGGTCTACATTGTTAGATATTATAGTAACATTGTTACATCCCCGGGCTGCCAATAGGCAGTTCAACAATATTTATGGCTTAAGTAACTGTAATTTATAATTCCTATTTATCTTTATGCATGATAAAATATTCAAATTGTAATTAAAAAACGGTTGTGTACCGTTTTTATAAATTAACAGGTAGGCTGTTAAATTTTTAATGGTAGAAAATTGTGAACTTTACGGTAACTCCTAACTGTGTAAATATATAATGATGTAATAGCTTCGTGTAATTGTTTGCATATAACTATTTAACTAACATGTTGATGTTGCTATGAATCTTGAGTACATCATTTAACATGCCGCTCTGGATGAAACAAAAGTTTATAATATTCCACCGTTAAAATTTAAGAATTTTCCTGTTAATTTACAAAAAAAGGAAATAAACAATTTTCTTTTCTTGAGCGCAGGCTCATTCATCTCGTCATCTCTCTGTGCTGTCGTAAGAATGAAAGTAAATATACATAGAATCGGAATATTAAAGCATAGACGGATAATCATACATGTTATAAATGTAGTTCTATAGTATACCAAACATGATTTGGACATATTTTTAGATTCGTGTAATGTTATTAGGAGCAAAATTTTGTAAAACTTAATATTTTATTGGATTTGACTGCAGATGAATTTTTAACTGTATTTATAATAATATGTAGTCACACTATCATACATTTTAACATTATTTTATGTATTAACATTAACATCATTGTTAAAATTTGTGTATATTATTGACATTACCTTTGTGTATATTATGTTCAGCATAAATGGGACTTCGATCCTGTGATGGACAAATAAATAAATGAAATTAAATTAATGAAATAAACATGGAACGGCAAAGATAAGCAAATTGTCCACTGATCTTTTCATTAATTTTTATCCCACATCTTGTGTTGTTTATAGGAGTCGAATTCTGTTGATTCTAAGCAGATTCTACTTATTGAAGTTTTTTATTTCAATTTATTGCCATCACAGTGCGAAAACAAACCGAATGAAAATAGTAATGGACAATTCGCCCACTTCTTCTTTTGCTGTTGGGTGTACAGCACTGAGAATTATGAAAAACATTTTCAAATTGAAGCTTTAATTTTTATCTTGTGCAAAGACAGATAATTATTGCAGTTGTGTGCACCATAAATATATATTTTAGAAACAAAATCATTAATGTTACTTTACCGTTAACTATGTAACAGTTAACCTCTTCAAGAATGGTCATGGTTATTTCTTGTGGTTGTTGGATGGCAGTTCAACTTTTTACAATGTAAGACCGTCACTTTCTGCTGCCGTCAAACTACCGTAAAAATTACAATATATGCTTTCAAAGTATTAACAACTATTACATAGTTAGCTATAATTTTGTGCTTCATTTGTATTAAAGCAATTGTTATTGTAGGCATTGCTAAATATTATTGTGTATAAATATCTGGTTCATTCGTCACATCCCAGACCACCCTTTCTTCAAAAATGTTAACCACTTCTTCCCCACATGCTTTCTTCAACTTGCGATTTACATAATCAGCGGATGTCAGGACCCATATTGCCTATTTTCTATTTCCATAATTTTTTCCATGTTTAGCAGCGAAAAATAACAAACATTGTTATATAGCTGTCCGTTTGGCATCCCTGCCAGGTGTGACAGATCTAATCGCTTTCTGTGTTTAAAACTGACATCACTGTTGGCGGAGTTGTCACTGGCATCCCAGTGTGACAGGATTGTAAATGTCCTCTGCTTGCACCTAATTTTAAAGCAGAAACGACAGACAATCCTTCTTTCAAGTACTGAAAATATCCTTCTGCTTTGCAGATGGCGTAGTAGTAATGCTGTTGCCTTGCAATCAAGAAGGTCCATGTTCGATCACTTGTGACTCGCTTCACTGTTATTGGATTTCCCCTTTAAACTGCAGCTCCAGTCTCGATTGGACTACACACAGAACTCGAAAAACACTTTTGCTGCATCCATTGACTGTTAAACGTTGAATTTTGGTTAATTTGAAATGACCGTCTCATGTGATGCATGTTTACTGCATTTAATGCATTTCTCTCTGTTTTTGATGCATTATTAGCAGTTTACCAACTTTAATGTTACTAGAGACGACATATTTGTGCCAAGCCGATCTCCGTGGCGGAGTGGTTAGCATAGCGCGCTACGGGTTCGAATCCCGGCCTAGGCATGGGTGTTGTTTGTGAGTAGCCATCGATTTCATGAAATCACCACTCATCCCCATCTTCGCGATTAGCCAAAGTGGCAGCATAATGAAAGTAAAATAAACTAAATCAATCAATATTTGTGCCAATTGATTTGGATTAAACGAGCATACCCCTAAGTAGAAAGATTCATAGCCAATTTGTGGTCGTCGGCAGACGAGGTCGGTACATGTGTACAGAAGCCATGTGCACACATATGATCGCCTTGTTAACGGCCCGCACATAACAATCGCCCCTTGGGTTGATGGATGAGGCGGATATGTCGGCAGCGGAAGAATACAAGGGATGCCCCACCTGGAGAGTCATGTTCCATTCCGTCTGATGATTAAATAAGAGCCAGGCCGGAAAACTCCATCGCATGCAGAACCACGAATAGTTGGACCGCGAAATCATCCGGGCAGAACGGGAACTTCTTTTCCGGAAAGAGCAACAAGCAAACCGCCACCGGAAGCATTGCCAACAACCAAAAACCCTCCTTTTGGGGAACGTACTGGCGCGGCAGGTAAGAGGAAGCAGTTTTCGAGCGCAAACGCCAGGAGAAAAGTTGATTTCTAATTGAAATTCCTTCTGTCCGCCTTCAAACTGTTGCTGGCCGAAGCGCCATTGATGAAATTCCTCTTGGAGGAAGTGGTCTCTGTGTGTGTGTGGGCACTGGAAATTCCCAGAGGTTTACATGGCTCTCCGGAAACTCTTTCTTCTCAGTTGCTGGAACTCCTGGATAATTCTCGTTGGGCCACCGTAGAGGGCAGCATAGTTCACATCAAGCGTGGAAACAGGTAAGTCCTAAACCTAGGATTTTGTTTGTCCTCTTTCAGGCTCTGATGAACCTTGGACCTGTCTCAGGGGTGGAAAGAAAGTGTTTTTCATTTGGAAGAATCATTGTGGGTTCTGGAAGTTTCCATCTGTTCTAATGAAGCTTTCAGGCATATATTCTAAATTCTGAAAGCCTGCATCTGTTTAGAAATCACCCTATTGCTTTCAGGGAAATATTATAAATTCTGAAAGGCTACATCTGTTTAGAAATCGCCCTATTGCTTTCAGGGAAATATTCTAAATTCTGAAAGGCTAAATCGGTTTAGAAATGAACCTACTGCTTTCAGGGAAATATTCTAAATTCTGAAAGGCTAAATCTATTTAGAAATCACTCTAGTTTTTTCAGGTAGATATTCTCAACTCTAAAAGGCTATATCTGGTTAGATATGTCCTTAGTGCTTTCAGACAGATATTTTGAATTCTCAAGGGCTATATCTGTTTAAAAATCAACCTAGAACTTTCATAAGAATCTTATAAAAATTAATTAAATATGAACCACAATTGATCACAACCAATAAAGTTCCCATCGTAAATGAACTAAATGCTTTTTTATGTATACAAGTGACAGAAACAATATCGTACACAAATGGTACCTCAGAAAATCGAAGAGGAGGTGTGGTGGTGGGTAACTTATTCAGTCACCAACTTTGCACTAATTTGATGATCTTTGTATTTAATAAATTTAGTTCAAATGTGACACGGTTGTGACCAGCACCAATCCGTCAACTCATACAATATTACTTTAAAATTATATTCTAGAGTATAGTTGTTGGTTCTAGTGAATGGACTGGTGTATTTTTACTGTAAGATTAAACACGTAAGGTTAATTACGTTACAACATAGTTAAAAATTACGGATAGCACAAATGAAAATAACAGCAATATTTTACTGTATGAGTGTGTTCATGATGTAAGAATTCTGAAGTTCGTGTTAAGACCCTTTATGCTCAGATAGACTTATCGGGACTGGACGCACAGTTTAAAGAGAGATCCGGACCAACGCGTAACGTGCTTTCACCGAGTATCGAACCAGGGTCCTTCGCGGAGGCTCAAAGATATAAATATTTACAAAAGATATGTACACAGTCATCCTCAACACAATGGGACGCCTATAGTGAGTGCAGCCTAAATCCCGGCACGAGAAACGCCTTTATGGCAGTGACGCGCTGTTGCCGCGTTTACCTACGAAGGAACTAGCGGTCAAACAGGCAATTAGGCCTACCGCCACTCCCCTGTTGGGACAACAAGCGGCAACCTTCGAAACCCTCCTCCCGAAGCAGCCATCAGGGAGACGGGATTTTGTCAAAATAACCGTTATGCGCTGTGAATGGATGCCGGTTCTTATCGTGGCACTACTCTATACATCCTGAAATATTATGGCGTTATGTGTGTTGCCTAAATCTACGGCGGAGGCCGACACTGTAGAATCAATCGCACGATTATTTGTAAGGCCCGGGACTTTATGTCCTATAAAACTGTAAAATATGTATGTAATTATGTCATATGAATTGGAAAATGTGTCATGAAAAACTATAAATATGTCAGAAAAATACAGAAATATTCCCAGTAAAGCCAAAAATATGCACAACAGTACTCTCGAATTTCTCCCATAGCCGATAGAGTAGAGTAATGTACCTAATGTTATTTTTACTTTTGACTGATTTTTGTGAAAAGCGAAAAAGGCAAAGAAATGAGAACAAAACTTCTTTACTTCCCGTGCAACAATGAGAGGGAACATTTTGCCTCAATAATATTTGCATGGCTATCAATTGTCGGCGGGATAAAAAAAGTGGGGTATTATTGTTCTGTACTAAGAAAGGACGGCACCTTTCTTCCTCCGTAATTTCCATATCCTGCCATCGACAATATGAACTATCCGTTGTGCTAAAGCTACGAAGAAAAAAATATTAAATAACCGGTTATGTACGAGAGAATTACGAAATTATACAGAAATATGTCTTATTACAACAAAATTGGAGAAATATGTTGTAAAAACGTGAAATTGGTGAAATATGTCAAAATATGCTTTGTCAAGTTTGTCTATTTCGGCTGATTTTCATCAGATATGTAAAGATCTCACCCCAATATTAGATCCGAAGCCAATTGAAAAATATGTTATAACATAAAGTCCCGGGCCATAGTTATCATGAATTTCAACCTCACTTAGATAAAGAATTCCATCACAAATAAGTATTTTTGATTGATATCCTAAGATACAGTAGCTCCTGTGTAATCGAGTGATTAGCGCTCTCAACTTTTATCATCGAGAAATAGCGGGCTTCGGTCTAGTAAGTTAATGAAAGAATAGTACGCTGACTACGTGCCAATTAACGAAAGCCAGCCCACTTGCCCCCTTGCCATCCAACTTATAGCGCCCACTAAAAATTTGACCGTGATTTTACTGTCAAATCACCGGCATTGGAGGAAGAACAACAAACAATAGCACAAGGAAACAATGGCTCAGCGTTCTTCACGTTTCATTTGTTTGTCCTCCCTGCACCCCTCCGGTCAACAATAAAAGTTTTACGGCAATACATTTAAAATTATTTGTTGTCTTGTGCGGCATTTGTAATGTAGATGTTGGATTCAGTGTTATAAAATTTCTCTTATTTACGGTGAAAATACTGTAGAATGAACTTACAATGTAATATAAGTAGATTTTACAGTGTCATCACCATGGGCGTCCGGAAGGGGGGCAAGGGGGCCGTGCCCACCCCCTTGGAAAATGAAAGTCAACCAAAAAATATGTATTTCACACATATAATTTCATTTTAGCCACAAAAATATGTGTTAATTATTGCATGAACAACATAAATTCAAATTTAAGCAATGTTTTTTAGGGAACAACACTATTTTTGGGGAAAATTTGCATTCGTTTGCCCTTCCCCTGGAAAAAATACCTTCCTTACCCCTCAATGGAAAAAATCCTGCGGACGTCCATGGTCATCACCATAAAGTTATGAAACTTTTCAAAGTATTAACAGCTATTACATAGTTAGTTAATTCTAATTAATGGAATTTTAATTATTCAATTTAAAAAAAATTGTGCACGCAGTTATAATTTATAATGACTATCTATCTTTATGCATAATAAAATATTCAAATATAAATCTGAAAATATTTTCTCATGTGTCTCAATGCTGCAGTGTAGGATTATATCCAAGCGAATTGCGGCTGCCATGTCGCCGGCTGAATACTGTTTTGTCCTATGTCCATCTTCACTAAGTTCTTAGGAAAGCTGATTTAAGTTTGACTTATGTTGATTTGAAATGCACTACAAGATTTGCACAAACGTTTTATTATTGTTGATAATTCACGTCACCAGACAACCAGATACGTCGCTTATGAACGTGATGCATTAACGGAACATGAGAACGTCATCAACTCATCTCTAACGAAAAGTGGAGATACGACAAAGCAGCATTCAACCAGCGATGCTTATATCTCATTTTATAGTCACAGCACAGTGACGATATGAACGCTATTGTAAACGGTTGCGTCTATATTTTGTAAATTAACAGGAAGACTGTTAAATTTTAACGGTTACTTCCATGGACGTCCGCGGTATTTTTTTCAGGGAGGGGCAAACAAGGCATATTTCACACAGAATACTATTGGTCACTCAAAAACACCCAGTTTGAAGTCATCATGTTCCTGCAACGCTTTTTCAATCACTGACATAAATTACCGCGACTAAAATGAACCAATATATACTTTTAGATTGACATTCATTTTCCATGGGGGCGGGGGGGGGGGGGCGTGACCTCTTGACCCCCTTCCGGACGCCCATGGCAAATACTAACAGTGCACCTCCGTGAACCGTGTCGTGAGCTAGAATAACATAAACACAAATGATAAAATAAAAGCTGTAAGAATATTAAAATATTAAAATGATGGTAACATTGTTTTGTTATAATACAAAGAAAATTCAGTGTGAATAGAAGTTTTAAAAGTTACTTACACGAGGTCTCTTCATGTACATGTTGTAATAAGAACGACTAAGAAGGCAACAATTAAAGGATAATTGTTGCAGAACAAGATTACTAATATTTGTCCTGACCAGTTTTCATTGACTGTATAAGATCTCTTGCTTGAAGGATGTGAAAGGAAGCAAAACAAAGCAAGATCAAGAAGAGAGAGAAAGAGGAAGATGATATGTACAAAACGGATGAAATTGTCAGCTATCCTCCAATTACCACTTCCCTCCGTCCCCCTTCAAACTGAAGGCGATCCACTGTTTATTTAATATTAGAACAATAAATTGATAGAGAGAGGAGTGATAACGACTGCAGCGCCGCCAACTGCAAAGTGTTTGCTATGAGAAATTAATTATACCTCCGCGAGATATCAAACAAAAGATGTTTACCTAGGATGAGGGAGTTGGAAGGGGGGAAATGGCAGGGAGGGGAAGGTTTGAAGCTTCTGGGCAGAATCCGTGGAGGTAGACGAAGAAAGAAGCCTGCTGGAGAGAGATACGCCAGGGGATAGCCAACTGGAGTACTGGAATTCCAGTACCGATGGTCCTCCCTGGTTTCTTTCACCTTTGGTAGCGTATTGAGAGGAAACCGCTGTATCCTGTGCGGACGGGGGGAAAAAGGAAACGCACAATGAGCCTCTGGGCCGAGCTGTTCTGTGAAAACCAGGCATCAGTCTCCAAGATCATGCAACCCCCTTCCACCTCTTCTGCTCGTGGAAAACAAAGCTGCCTTTATATATAGCTGGAGATTGCCTTTTGGCACATTTCAGGGTATAATGGTCGTGGTATATGGTTATCAGATCTGAGACCAAGAAAGCGTTGCTTCCAGGCAGTTCTAGAGTTCTGGAGAACGTTTTTATCTTTTTTGTGCATTTCCTTTGCATGGAACTTTCCTGAAGAGTTTCAACGCTCGACACGCCAACATAGCCCCATAGGTTTCTTTCACAGATCCTCAACGAAACAAAAGACCGTCGGAGTAACAGAATTCGCCCAGAGAAATCGAAACAGGTTCTGCTATCATTGGTCCCCTGTACCATATTGTGCACCTAACCGAGAAAGAAACCTTGAAACCATAAACACTCCCTCCTAGTTAAGGAAGAGGAGGGGACAATGAGCGATATGGGTTCTTCAATGGCAACAGGACAAAGAGCAGAAACGCGAAATAGCAGCTTATATTATCCTCTAGCGGCAATTCGCTTTTATGTCAATCTCTTAATTGCGTCATGGGCTGTCGAGCATGTCTCTGATCCCTGATTGGTCGACTGTGAGGACTGTCAGTGCATATGGACGCAAAGGCAGACCCCAAGGCACTGGAGAACCTTGGAAACATCCTTCAAAGATGTTTTCATTTTCAACCTTAAAAAGTCACACCAAAAAATTCAGATGAACAAAAAAGTAAACGCATTAATTAACGCAAAAATAAAGTGCACAAAATGTGTCTAGTTTTTAATTATCTACACTAGTTAAGAATGTATAAAATATTTTTTTAAACTTAAACACAACTAAGTTATTTCGAGTTCTTAACAATGTGACTATCCCATTCTCATGTTCAAATGTTTGAAAATCAAAACATAACATAACATTTGCATAACGCAGGAGTTTCCATAGTGTGATATGGTTGCTTGCATTAAGTTAAAAGATAAACACAAACTTAAAATTCAGAAAAAAATTTACATGTACAAAGTACTAAATAAGCACATATTTGGAACAATCATATCTAAAAACATGTGTAGACTAAGAAGTAAGTGTCATTTAAGTTAAAGTACTGTAACATTTCGCGCAGAGGTTTCGGGTTGAAATCCTGACATGGGCATGGATGTTTGTGAGTGTCCATTCATTAATTTCATCATGTCATCACTCATCCCCATCTGCGCAAATTAGCCAAAAGTGGCACAAAAGGCGAAGTAAAATAAAACAAATCAAATAAAAATAATAATAAAATGTAACATTTCGCGGCGCACACTTTGGGAACCACTTGTATAACGTATTAAATGTTAATTATTTCCAACTTAGAGTTTGAGAGAATTTTTTCCAGGTCTTTGGCAATAAATAAACAAGAATAACAACAATACCACTGGAAATTGGATGAATATTAACGAGTCAAATAAACTGATGATGCAAGTGAAAGACAAATGCATTAAAATGCATTCAATTGTGATCCAAATATTCCAGTGTTTCGCAAGATTTATATCAACACTTCGGTCTTGATGCATTAAAATTACATCCAATCTTAAGTTCAGAAATCAACAATTGGGCCTACAAGAACAGAATTGATAGCCTTGCAATCAAGGGGGTCCCGGGTTCGATGCCAGGTGGAGGCACATAGTGGTTCGGATCTCACTTTAAACTGTAAGTCCAGTCCCGATTAGCCTTACTGTGCATAAAGTGGACTTAAAACTCCAAATCAATCAGTCAAAGAACAGAATTGACTGATGTATGCAGTGTTTCTGATTTTATTTCTTTCAATACATTATCTTGCAACAGAGACACACACAGAGCGAGAGAGAGACAGAAAATGACCACTGTGTAACAACATATTAAAATACAGGGAATCTATAAAAGAACTCCTTGGTTTTGAAGCTAAATATTTTATTAAAAACTGAAACTCAGGAAAAAGTAAATACATATTTTTGAAGGTAATGTTATCAAGTTTTATTTACAATTTAGTAAATTCCAATGTGTGCCCCGTTTGTAGCACGGCACGCATCCAAACGATAATCGACTTCTTGCGACGTCCTGGCCAGCATATCTGGGGTTATGGTTGCCACAGATGCGATAATTCTTTGCCTTAGATGGTTGACATCTTGAATTTTCTCCGCATAAACCATGTTCTTCACATGTCCACATAGGAAAAAGTCTAAGGGATTAAGGACCGGACTTCTTGGAGGCCATGGAATAGGCCCTTTCCCTCCAATCCACACTTCCAGTTTCTTTAAATGCCTTAAGCCATTGACGAATGGTTTTCCCCGAAGGCTAAACACCACCATACTCGCCTCGAAAGTTCCGCTGTACAGTAATAAGAGATCCAGTTTCTACAAGCCATATCACACACTGCGCCTTCTGTTGTGGCGTCGCAGTTGCACTGAACTGCACTGACTGTGTTCGGCTCGGCTCGGCCACTTCAAGGTCAACGCTGCGCAGCGTTGCCAACCTTTGTTGGAATAAACTCCAAACGGCGTGAATAAAACTTGATGAGCTTCTGATTTCAAAGTAATTAACTAACCTGAGTTATGTAATACCGTTTGCGCACTATAATTGTATAAAACCCAGGAGTTCTTTTATAGATACCCTGTACTGATTATGCACGAACTATTTTTAACTAAATATTACGCTAAAGTAATTTCGTACTTCCCAAGATCCTATATTCTAGCTTTTACCTCAAAATTTATTTGGGGAGGGGGAAGCTACAGCTCCATCAACCCTTCCCTTGGTTACGACTTTGCTAGAGACTAAGACAAGAAAAAGAGTGGAACTTATTTACATAGACAGTAGCGATGACAGAATATCTCTCTGATGTGCTCAAAGGTTCAGATAAAAATTACCAAAATTATTATTAAAGTGAACGTTATGATATTCCAATTTCTGAAAAATTACATCCGTTTAGAATTCCTTCTAGATCATTCGAGCGAATCTTCGTGTGGTTTTCTTTCGCCTTTACTTGATATCTGTGATGGAAAATAGGCTTTCGGCGACACGAAACTATCACAAATAACAAAAGCAAGCCTCAGGTATTCTAAATAATCTTACCGTTAAAATTTAACAGTGCGGATGTTAATTTACAAAACAACTGGACGATACTTTTTTTTAATTTAAGTTTGAATGAGTTATTATGCATAAAGATAGATAAAAATTATAAATTGTAGCTATATTTCTAAACACTGAATCATCATTAAAATTATGTTCATAAGGGTAACTACTATATAATAGCTATTAACGCTTTAAAAACAGTTATGGTCTTTTTTGACTGTAATTGGATGGCAGCTGAAATTTACGGTCGACCGTCATTTCTCAAGTCACTGTTTACAGTACACACACACACACACACACACACACACACACACACACACACACACATATATATATATATATATATATATATATATATATATATATATATATATATATATATTAATTTGAAATGTCATGGTCTTTTCTCGAATTTTCGAATTTCCCGAAAGAGGACAAGGGTCCAGTGCGGTTTGAATTTACCAGTTGAATGCTGTTTACGAAAATATAGAAATAATCTTGTTGTACATTATTAAGAGGAAGGACACTAACTTCAACTTTTGATTATGAGAAGAATATTTTACTTAGAAGCTCTGTGATTATATTTGTGTGTGTGTGTGTTTGAATCCCAAAATCACAACAGAATTGTATGGACAAAATAATGCTTTTTTTTTTTTTAGAGAAGTAGGGAGCATTAATTTGATAACTACCTTATTAAATTTAAAGCTTGACAATTTCTTCGACTGAACAAAATCTATAATGATTTAAGGTTTAACTTTCCTCAAAAGCCAAACAGTATCATGATATGACACGTATCATCATACTGATAATACTTACTTGATATAGATATAAACTATGTATATGTGTGGTGTTGGGATGTAGTGTGAGTGTTTGTGTAAAGAGACAGTTCCGTAGATATTTTGAATCTACATTTATCTATAGTGTATGACAAAGTAAAACGTTAGTAACATGCTACCTTCAAAGCAAGTATAAGACTTTTTTTTTTAAAGAAAAGTGAAATAACGGTCATTCCATGTCAAATCAGCCGATACTTTTTTTTCTTGATCGCTGATCGATTTTCTGTTTGACTGCCTCAGTTGCCACTTAAACTGGCCTTCCACTCCGGTATTCATCACTGACATTTCGTCTTCCGTGTTTAAATCTTTCCACTCATACACTCTCCTCTGCCTTAAAAAATTGTCTCCATAGTGAACCATTATTCTGCTGTACATTTCAGAAGGTTTCACTCCCTCTGACCACAAAAAACGAATAACACTTCATCGCAAGTCAACTGTGTAGCGGCCATGTTGTACAAGCTCCTGCGCAGGCGCATACCGCTCGATCGTCACGACACCTTTATTGCGTGTTGATAAGGAACCTTTTTGAATGCCGAAACACAAATTTTCGTTGTGCATAAATCTCCATGAAGTTTAGAATAAAATGCCTGTTATTTAATGACTTCCCCTCGTAAAATTTTCAATTTGCTTAACTGATATTAAAAGTGATAAATTTTAGGTATTTTCATGTTATTTGTTGCCCAAACATTATAAAATAGACTAATAGGAAGACTTCAACATCAACAACTCAGCATATAGTTGTGGTTTTAAGATGGAAGTCAACAAATTTTGCAAATTTCGCACACATTACAATACAAAAAAAAATTATATAGGTACCCATTGCCGTCCCATTATAAAATTTTGCACCCAAATAATCAATTGATGTCTTCAAAACATATATTTTTAAAAATATAGATATAAATGGTGTTTTTGAGATTTTTTTAGAAAAAACACTTTTTTTTCAAGTTTTTGAAAAATTATGAAATTCAAATACCAAAGTCATGTTGCATTTCAAATTAAAATTCAGAAGAGAATGACACCAATTTTAGCTCTCTAGGTAAAATAGTTTTTGATCTACAGCTGTTTAAAGATTTCAATATGTCGTCAAATTTTGGGATTTTTGCTTTTTTGGAAGTCAATAACTCAAAAACTAAGAGCCCAAAAAATCTGAAATTTTTCAGTTTTCGTCAACTTTACTGGTACTACCACTGCACCAAAAATTATCTATTTCTGAGATGGCAAGGCTCAGACCCCGGTTGATTTCACATGGAATGATCCATAACTTAAAATGCATTATTTTTTTTTCTTTTTAGTTACATCCTCAACCGGTCAACCCTACCGTTTTAGCTACTGTATTAAGCTGAATTGCAGTCAATTGGCAATAAACTCAGTGATTGATTGATTGATTTGGTGTTTCAAGTCCACTTTATGCACAGTAAGGCTAATCGGGACTGGACCTACAGTTTAAAGGTGGGATCCGAACCACTATGAGCCTCCACCGGGTGTCGAACCCGGGACCCCAATAAACTCGGTGAAGGAAATTTGTAGTTAAATATTTGTGAAGCAATACTTGTTCATGTTGGAAAATTAATCATTGTTATAAACGTTCTCCAATAAGCGTGACAGTGATTTTGGACACCATCATAAAACATCATTGAAAGCTCCGTGAGATAGAGAATTTTACGATGCCTTTGTTTTTGTGAGAGATATTAGTTGTTCAAACGGAAAACTCCAGGTTCGAACCTTATCGAGTGTGGGGCTCCAAATCGGGGAACGCACCCAAATGTCAACCTTATTTCCACGTTTGGACTTTTGCAGACTACAGAGGCTCTGGTATCTGGACTCGGCTAGTATAATTCTCTGTGGACTTGTATTGGGAGGAGGTGGTGTCCTATCCATCTGCCATGATTGTCCTTGCACCAATCGTCGTAATTAACCAAAAGTGGAAGAAAAGCGATGTAAAATAAACTAAAATATCTTCATAATTGGATTTTACATGAACATATTTTTTAAAGTAGTCCATCTATATTTACAATTATCAACCTTGTCTGCCAAAAGTAATATAAATTGTTTCAATGATTCGGTAACAATAACATTCTGTATTAAAGTAGGTACTTGGAGAGAGATTTACTAAAGGTGTGGAGGAACGCTAAACGAACACTACTATTTATTAAAATTTGAAACAGAGAAGTGTAAGTTACAAACGAGTCGAGGTTATGACAACGGCATTGAAACATCAATGATATAATGACTGCTGCTCACCACAGTATCTGAACTGTCCCGAAATTGTCTCCGTCACGGATTTGGGTCATGCTGGTTCGTTGGAAGAGTCCACCAGGATACTCAGTTCGAGCTTTGTCGGATTGTGTTCGCCCTTGACCATATATATAACCACACTGTTAGAAGTTACCGTAAAATGTATAATATTCTACCGTTAAAATTTAACAGCTTGCCTTTTAATTTACAAAAAAGAACGGTGTGCAATCGTTTTTTTGTTGTTTTTTTCTGCGTGATTTCATGCTCATTCATGACGTCACTAGAATGAGAAGTACATATGGCGTCGTTAATTCGCGTGTGGAATATTAAACACAAACACGCACTCATACATATTTTAAGCCTATATACAGCCTATATACATATTCTGTAAACAACTGACTTTAGAAATATCGGGCTAAGGCCAACAACTTATGCTGCCATTCAATTACCGTAAAACAATTGCCATGACAGTTTTTAAAGTATTAATGGCCATTATATAGTTAACGTAATTACTGTAATATTAATGGTTCAGGGTACACGCAACTGTAATTTATAATCATTATTTATATACACATAATACAATATTAAACTTTCAATTGCTTTCTTTTATCCGTATTTTTTATAAATTAACAGGCAGACCGTTAAATTTTAACGGTAGGATATTATAAATTTAGTGTGGTGAATAACGTGAAAAATTTCACGATTGTGATCATTTTATAACGTGAATGCCAATAGTTTTGAGTACAGTTTTGTAGACCAGTGTTTTTCAACCTCTGGGCCACGGCCCAATAATGTACCCGCGAGAGGCTCTTCTGAAAATTATCATATTAGTTTGAGCAGGAACTTTCATTAACAAATATTTAGGCTATATTTGTCAACAAGCCTGTAGACATCATCAAACTACTATTTTTTATGGTTATGACATTATTTATATATTAATATTTAATTCAAGGGCACATGCTAATTAATATATAAGGTTAAAAAAATGTAGAAATGTATTTACCAGTATAATTGTTGGTACAGGGAATCGACTTTTAAAACAAGGATTTACCTCTACGTGGGCTTACGGAGGTTGATAAACATTGTACTAGATTGTTGTGTCCACGAGAAATTCATTTAAATTTTCACAAGAATAATATAATTGAATGAAGAAGACAGCCTACCACAATTAGATAGGAAGTAACGATTTTATAGAAATATCATATTTGGAATGTTTGTCCCACAAATATATCTCCATGATCATGAAAACAAGAGAAATGGCGGAAATAACGCGTTTTATGTAGAAATATGTGTTCAAAAAGGTAAATATGTAATATACTTCAAAATATGCAAGTAATTACATACAAATGCGGGTTCTATTTATTATATATATTATCATCAATTTCAAATTAACTGACTTCGAGAATCCCTGTCTCTCAAGACCCTTACATTTGACAATTTTGATATCGCTTTCCTGCTTACCCTAATCTTACGAGAAGCATTTTCAGATAAACTTAGAATAGAATGTGCTCACAAGATGGACGACATCACCCAAGGTCTGAAAGCCTGGAAAGATATCAGAAAAATGAATTTGTGAAGCTAGCCATTTCAAAAAACGTTAAAGGAAAAAGGACCCATACACAGAGGCGTCGTTACCGGGTGGGCGGGGACTCTAGCCCCTCTGAAAACTTTGACATTCTTCCTTAAACATGTTATTCAACTTAATCATCTTCATTCTAACACGGCAGTGTTTTCCTTCAGAAAAATTAATAAAACCTTTATGACAAAGTAAAGTTTTACCCCACAAACTTTTGAGATACAGGTGAATAGAAATGGCAGGTATTAAGAATGAACGGGATAAAATAAATAGAATGAAGAGACAACGATAAGGATAAGGACAAACGGGAAGAGAAAAAGAGAGAGAGAGAGAGAGAGAAGGAGAGAGATAGATAGAAAAAAAACGGTGATCAAAAGGGGGAGTAAAGAATGTACCTGAAAAGACTGAAAAAATCGATTAAGAAAGAATATTCAGGAAAACCAAAGCAAAGAAATGAAATGCACTGTTATCCATAAGTAAAAAATATGTGCACCAATATATAAATTTCAAGTTGCTAGATTTTTATTTGCAAGTTCACTGTTAGAAGTTACCGTAAAGTGTACAATGTTTTACTATTAAAGATTTAACAGTCTGCTTGTTAATTTATAAAAACTTGACGCGACTGTTTTTTTTTATTTAAATTTAAATAGTAGTTATATCACGCATAAAGAAAGATAATGATTATAAATTACAGATGCCTGTAAAATAAATATATATATTTTTAAATCTGAATAAATAAAATTACATTGATTAGTGTAAAAGTGTAATGGTCGTTAATTTGAGGATCCATTTTTTACAGATACTTTTGCTTCTACTAGTGCATATTTTCCATCTTCACAGTTTCTTTGGACCATTACCCTCCTCTGTGTGTGTGCCTGTGTGTGTCCATCTCGATGGCGTAGTGGTAACGTCGTCCCGGGTTCGATACCCGCTGGAGGCACATTGCACGGTGTTTCGAATCCCACTTTAAACTGTAGGTCCAGTCCCAATTAGCCTATCTGTGCATAAAATGGACTTAAAACAACTATTCAAGATCTATGTGTAGGTGTTTGATTTTAATTTTTATTTAGCGTCGCTTTTCTTCCACCTTTGGTTAATAGCGACGATGATATGATGAAATTGATGAAGGGCTACTCACAAAGAACACTCATGCCTATGCTGGGATTCGAACCCGGGACATCTGCAATTAGCGCGCTGTGCTAACCACTACGTCACGGAGGTTGGCTTATATGCCTCTCTTAGATAATTTTGGGACACAGAAAAATCCCTGATACCTCACCCCTTTGCAGTCTTCGACTGTGCTTTGGAGAAATCTTTATGGTTGTATATCCTTCTCCACCAATTTTATATTCTTAACTCCTTCTTTGAAATTATGCATTTTTAGTGCATCACAGCGAACAGCAGCTGTAAAAAAGTACCCAAATTCTCTGTGTAATTTCTCCTCTTACAGACTTATTTTGATTACCACTTTAATGTGTGGCTGGAGTCAAAATAATTATGTATTTTTGTGTGAATTGACACATTGTGGGTTTCTGTGCTTATGTGGATAATATAAACGTCACACTGTAAATCCCATTAGTTAGGTAACTTAACAGTGGTGGACAGCCTGTTCCACAATGACAATGAAGGGGTGGGGGCACAAGAATAGAAGAAGAAGAAGGCAAGATTTCTCGAGAGGCTAATTAGTACTCTAGACCATTACGGGTCAGGCTTGTACAAAGATTAAGACCGTGAAATGTAAATGGGGTAAACAGTTACTGAACTGTTGTGGCTCCAAACGGAGGGGGGGGGGGAGTCTTCGTTTAACAATTACCAGTTTCCGTTTACGGATGCCATTATCCAAACTACAGGGAAGGGTGGGGGGGAAGTCTTTACGCCGGAGCGCAGAGCGAACACCCCTTCTGACTTCTTCAAGGTAAGAGTCCCAGCTTGTTACGTCGCTTGTCCAAGCGCTTTGCTTATATGACAGCTCCGGCCCTATCTGCAAGGGAGACTTTTTGCTAAGTAAATGACTTTTTAGTTCGCCCAACGACCTCAAATTCCCTGCCGTTTCCTCTTTTCTTGTTTTTTTGCGAAGTAAAGTTTCTGTATAATCAGCACATCTTAATTGGTACGTTGCGCGAACATGTAATTTTACACTTCCGTCAGCAATTCTTGTTTCGTTCCACCTCTTACCGGGTGATTTTCCCATCCCCTTCGTTTTACATGTGATCACACGTGTGCGTCGTTTCGCAGTGGACGTACGCATGCATGGAAATTATCTACTGCAGCTTCACAGTGCCATGATGGCACATAGGGGGCGTGACGGTAAGGCCACACACATTCTCGATCTCAACCGTAATGGAGGTGATGTTATCAGCACTGGTGTAAAAATTTGACGAGAGTAATGACGTTCTATAAGACCGTCAATGTCCGCTGTCATCCATCTACCGTAAAATAAATGGCCATGACCGTTTTTCAAGTATTAACCGTCATTATATAATTGACCGTATTTAATGTACACTCTGAAAACTTGACTGGATAAATGCCATCCAAATACCGTAACTTTTACGTTGGTCATGGTGTCATGGAGTATAATAATAAATATCATACGACACAACATACTTTTCTGTATTATTTGGAGAGTTTCTACGATTCTGATACGCGCAGTTGAATTACACATGTATACTTGCAACCAGAATAGAACATAAAACTTTTGTGCCAGGTAGAATCTAAATTTTTGTATTGTTAATGCACTACAGCTGGGAACGACCCATATATGCATAAACATACGCTATTTAGCTCGTCCTATAGCCACCTGCCCTTGCGCTTTAATATATTAATTATTATCTTCACAAGAATGTCATTTTCGGAAACGTATAACTTGCTACATTATCTAAATTGTTTACGGAACACAATTCTATTTATTGTTTTAAACGAGAAACTTTTCAGGAGAAAGAAAGAGACTAAGAGGACATAAAAGAGACTAGCGACAGGAGGGATAGGAGTAGAGAGAGAGTTGGAGAGAGATAACATAAAAGGCACTAGATAGAGAGAGAGGAAGAATGGAAGCATATAGAGAGAAGGAGAGAGAACATAAAAGAAACTAGAGTGAGAAAGAGTGGAAGTAGACAGAGAGAGGGAGAGAGAACAAAAGAAACTTGAAAGTGGGAGAAGAGAAAGAGAGAAAAAAGAGTATAAAGCGAAATAGAAGATGAGAGAGAATAACTGATAAAACGAGACAGAAAACAAGATAAGGATCGTAAAAGAAAAGTATGCAACAGCAAGAAATAAGAAAAGAGAAAGAGGAAAGGAAAGAAGAAGAAGGAAAGCAACTGCAAGAACTAAATTAAAAGGATGTAGCCTAATCCTTTTCACCATATTCCACACCATAGACGTGCCAGACGGTGTTGCTATAGTTGGTTTAGGTTTCCAAGAACATTTCAAAGATGTTGTGTTTTAAACAGTAACAGAGACATTTTAAAACAAATTTCAACCATTTTTTTCTTAAATAAACTGGTTTATAACCAAGGAACCATTACTTTTATGGGTACGATTTTTTTTTAATATTCACATGAAAGTAAAAAATATTGTAATAAAAAGTGTTTACACGAATCTTTAAAACAATATTTTGATTTCAAAATGTAATCCGATCCGCTGACAAACCAGGGGACGTACTGTTTTAAACATGACAGCATCGATGCAGAGTCACCGTCAATAAAAATGGGACGCCTAGATTCTGAAAGGCGTTATGTGGGTTGCCTAACCCTACGGCGATAAGTAGATTTTAATAGCAAATTCTCAATGGCAACTTCTACCATCGCCATAGATGTGGCAACGTACATAACGCCTTGCAGGATCCAGGTGTCTAATTTTTATTTCCGATGACTGTACATTAAAATAAAACTGGAGTTAGACATCGTTTTGGGTAGACAAAATAATTAAAATTCTCACTAGTTTTTGAAAACGGTATAACTTGTCCATTATTCTACAGAGAAAAGGAACCAAGACCCCTCAGGGGTACTTTCGGTGTGAAAAGTTGTCAGTAAACTCATCTCAGCAAACTTAAAATGTGGGTAATTTTTGCTAGTTTTTATTTTTTTTTATGTCCGGATTGAAATTTTAGGATTGGTGATAATTCACTTTTAAATTCTACTTCTTACCGTCTCGTTTTCGACTCTGTCTTGAAATAACTACTACAAAAATATAGAAACTTATTTATGAGAAGATGAAAGAGACTAGAGTAAGGAGGGATAGGAGTAGAGAGAGAGTTGGAGAGAGAGAGAGAGAACATAAAAGGCGCTAGAGAGAGATAGAGAGAGGAAGAATGGAAGTAGAGAGAGAGAGAGAGAGAGAGAGAGAGAGAAGGAGAGAGAACAAAATAAACTAGTGACAAAGAATTGAAGTAGACAGAGAGAGGAAGAGAGAACATAAAAGAAACTTGAGACTGGGAGAAGAGAAAGAGAGAGAAAGAAAGAGGAAAAAGCGAAATAGAAGGGGAGAGAGAATAACTGATGAAACGAGACAGAAAACAAGATAAGGATCGTAAAAGAAAACTATGCAAGAGTAAGAAGTTCTTAAGCCTAACGATAACCTTCGTTTTATCACGTTCCCTTTTTCATATCTACAAATAATATATTTATATTAGTAAGCATGATTAATTTACATGATCATGCTCCACAAAATTTGATTGTGTTGATTTCTAACAGTGAGGATGTTACAAAAGGGGGGAGAGGGGTTAGCATTGACAGGCGTTCGCCAGACCATCAGTGGTGCTAACCTTACTTTCCGCCAGTTATATTCTACAACATGCCCTATAATTATCCCCACTAGAAAATGGGGAGAAAAATGTGACCGTATGCGTTCTCCGACGTCTTCGGCAGTGTCCTCCAAGTACACGAGAAAGAAGAAAGAACTTTTTAAAAAGATGATAATATATACGTGAATTGCCTTTTCTGCATGGGCAGCCATTCGTCGGAAGCCTCTATTGTAAAAATCACTTCTTGCATCCTATCGTCCCCCCCCCCCCACACACATATGCATGCTGCCTTTCACAGGGACTGCTTACCAAAACCACGCCTCGGGGAGACGCCCAGCGTAATGACTGGCATGAACGGCACATAAAGTTTTAAAAGCTATTGGTCCAAAGGCTAGTCTCTGCACGAATCCATATGCCTTTACATGCCCCGCAGGCGCTTTCGTGCATTGTCAGTATAGTATAAACGGGCTCTTTTTTTTTTTTAAAAAAAAATAACAAAAAAAATGAACACCTTCACGCATGGACATTGGAAGATGGCGTATGGTAGTAGTCCTTTGTCTTCTGAGAAGACACATCTTGTATGTTCCAATGGTGAAAAAGGGCTAGAATAGAATAGAATTTATTTCATGTCCGAGCCTTTGCAGCTGTGCACGCTGTGCTTTTTTCTGTAACCCCCTCTTCTTTACTTTCTTCTCCCTCTTCGTTTATTAAAAGTTGACAGCTACTATATTTTGCTTTCCTCGTTCTCACTACACTTGAGATAAAGACAAGAAGAGTGATCAAAATGTGATGAAAACATTGCAGAAATGCTCAGATTTTCACTGACGTGAGTAACGAATGGAAAAGGCTGGAAGTACAAGGATCAAAACTGGTGCGGTTTTTCTTCTACCACTAATTTATTGGTCTTAGAAGTTTTGAGAAACCCTCTCTCTCTCATTCTTGTTCTCCTCTCTCAACGACTTTGCTATCTTTGTCCAGATATAATGTATGAAAGTTTCCATATTCATAATTTTCGAGCCGGTCCCGGTGGCGGAGTGGTTGGCACATCGCGCTACGACGCCACAGGTCCTGGGTTCGAATCCCGGCCTGGCCATGGATGTTTGTAAGTGTTCAAACATGAATTTCATCATATCATCACTCATCCCCATCATCAAAGCTTTATCCCCCACCCCATAATTAGAGGGTCTGCGCAGGCCTCTGGTTAGATTCGTGTATTTAAGTAACACATTTTCGTCTTGCATCCCCTTTTTTCTCTGCATTGGAGGAGAATATGAAAGTTCGTCCCTTCTTCATTGGAAATTCTGCGCTACCGTCGTTCCGTTCGCGTTTGATATCCTCCCAGTCTCGACTCTCAACCATGCCAATCCTGATTTGCCCCACATAAGTTCACCTAAATTAGTTCATCTTTCCCCATTCTCATTTTCCTATGATATTCCAAAAATTAGAAGAAAAAAATCCTTCAAATGA
The DNA here is from genome assembly GCF_977018435.1 of Lepisma saccharinum. Taxonomy (NCBI): domain Eukaryota; kingdom Metazoa; phylum Arthropoda; class Insecta; order Zygentoma; family Lepismatidae; genus Lepisma; species Lepisma saccharinum. Next base: position 48,642,175 of record NC_139231.1, on the reverse strand, counting down.
ATATTTGTCTATACAGTTTGCTTTCGCTGTATTCTAGATATCTGAACATACGTAGTTTAATGGCAACGTAGTTTCTATCACAAATAGACAATAGCGAAAGCAATCACACGAAGATTCACTCGGATACGCTACAAGGAATTATCAATCTAAAAACGAGTCACCGAAATAAGAACAAGAGGAACAGCCACAAAACAGATTAAGAGCGCAGCAGTTGGTCCAGTCTTGTAGCAGTAGTGGTAGCAGCACTATGCGAAAGTTTCCTGGTTCGAATCCTGTCCAAGACGCCAAGAAAATGAAAAAATAAGATACGCAAAAGTTCTAAAAAACATTTGGTATGGAGTCTGACTATCACGCAGGATACTCGGGTTCGATTACCGGGGAGCTTGATTTTAGGTTGGAATATTTCCACCAATCTCCCTTAATGGAACTAATTTAGGGTTCAACCAATCTCTAATAAAGGTGTACTTTCGGGGGCGGCCAACGTTATCATCCCCTGGACTGAGAGGGTGATGCCAATGCGCAGTATCTTACCTCCACATCCCTCCACACCATGTTGCAATATGCAGGGGGTGGTTCTAACTTTTCTTTGTTATTTTTTTAATATGCAGTACCATAATAAGCACGAAACAACCACAAAAAAATAACTTGAAACTGATTTAGTGCGAAAACAATTTTCGCGCATTTCCGTTTTGCAGTCGCTGCATCGACCCACGGCGAAAAAAAAGTACCAAAAGACGCCGCGTCCTGTCTTTCGGTAAACCGTGGGAATGGCGAAGTTGTAAACTGATATGGACCAAGACAATTCCGTGCTCACATGTTCCCTCGCACAAGAACCATTCCACTGTTTCTGACAGATGTGTTCTCATGTCCACGCTCTGAGCCTTAAGAAAATCATTGAGAACAATGTTTTTTTCACCATCAGCACCAGAAGAAAAAGAGATAAAAAAACCCTTTAATGAAATTACCAGGAGGCAATGCGCTCTTCTGTGCACAACATGCAAGAGTGCAAAACGCCGTGCCTTTAATTGCCTTTTCCCAATCGATGTTCCTACAAGTCTATCAGCAACTTCATTAACCCACAAAGGCCCTTGGAGCAGTCGGGAAATGTTACTCTGGAATCTACAGACACGCATGTTTCATTGAAAAGGCTCCAAAAGGTGGAATTGGAAAGAAAATAAAGAACTGCAATTGATGGCGGGCGATGACACAATTAGCTTCTCAAAGACGCTAAGTCCATGAAACTTTAATTGTCTTCGCCCAAGGATTAGGCTGTGGACTCATTTTCCTAAAATGTGTGCAAAGAGTTGTGTAACAAGAAGTAATCGATGAAATTTTTGCACTGGAATAGAACATTTTTTAAGGTGAAATTTTGATAAATTTTCCTAAAATATTACTCAGTGATATCACACAGGACTTGAAATGCATCAAATCAAATTATTTGACAGAGCTAAACAGGTCATTTTGATGTCTTATAAATGATCCTGTCAATTAATGCATTTCTGTGTGTATTTTGATGCACCAAGACTGCTTCATTAGCAGTTTGTTACTGTAGTAAAAATGCATATTTGTGTCAATTGAAACACTTTGGCTTCTGTATGTGGGCAACGTTGTTATGATAATTTGTCATATTTTACTGTGTTTTGTGCTATTTTTTCTAGTAATTGAAATATATCGTAATGAACCATTTTTAAAATACATATGAAAAGCAAATTATGTAAATTTTATTACATCATATACTATTTTAAACATGATCTGACTTTGGAGTTACGAGTGTTCACAAAAAAACTGATTTATTTAAATTTGGATAAAGCGTTTTGGTAATTATAAACAAAAAAAATGTTTAAAGCTGTTTGCTAACCATAACAAACTAACTAACTAACTAACTAACTCTCTAGCCTTCTTAAACCCGAAGATTCATGGCTGCAGCAACACAGGCCTTCAATCTGTCCATATCCTGAGCAAGATCTATATACTCTTTTCCATTCCTACCGATTTCCTTTAGGTCCATCTCAACGTTATCCCTCCATCTTCGTCTTGGCCTTCCTACAGGTCTCTTACCATCAGGTTTCCCAACAAGAATCCTGTAAACTCTTCTTTCCTCTCCCATTCGTGCCACATGGCCTGCCCACCTAAGTCTTCTTGATTTAATTATTCTAATAATATCTGGACATGAATACAAATTATGTAGTTCTAAATTATGTAACCTTCTCCACTCACCTGTCTCCTCATCCCTTTTAGGTCCAAAGATTTTCCTAAGGATCTTATTTTCAAATACTCTCAATTTATGTTCCTCTTTCAATGTAAGAGACCAAGTTTCACATCCATATAATACTACAGGCAAAATTACTGTTTTGTATATTTTAACTTTTAGTTTCTTAGATATTAAACGAGAAGACAAAAGTTTATGAAGTGAAAAGTAACATGCATTTCCTGAATTAAGCCTATTTTTTATTTCCTCTTTCATATCATTTTCATTTGTTAGTATAACTCCTAAGTACTTGAATTTGGAAACTGATCCAAACGAGTTGTTATCAATAATTTTGATTATTACCTCACACTTGGTTTCGGCCTGTAAGTATATATTTAGTTTTCTCTTTGCTAACTTCCAAACCTATCTCTTTAGCTGCTTGAAAAATATTTTAGCATTATTCTTAATTGTATTTATATCATCCCCTAATAAGTCTACATCATCTGCATATGCTAACAATTGAGTCACACCGTTTAATTTTAGTCCTTCGTTAGTTTCTTTTACCTTCCTAACAGCATATTCTAAGGCAAAATTAAAGAGCAATGGAGATAATGTATCTCCTTGTTTTAACCCATCATGAATTGTAAATTCTTCAGACACATTAATACTCAAGCGAATTTTACTTTCTGTTTCACTGGTACATACTTTTATCATATTAACAAGATTCTTAGGTATTCCAAACTCGACTAATATATTATTTATATGGTTTGCTAACCATAAACAAAAGAAAATGTTAGCCTTTACTAAATTTTCACAACATTATTTAGTACGTCTAAACAAATGTACATTATTATTAAAATAATTTTGTTCAAATAAATCAACTTTTGTGCACACTTGCAACTGCAGTCAGATCATGTATATATATATTTAATGAAACACAATTTTATCTCTGTGAGAGTGTCAGTTAGGTTGTGGTATGTGATAAAATAATACGTAGTATGTACATGCACAAACATTCATATTTTGTGTTTAATATAGTCATGTGTAATTTTATGTAATGGTTGAGTAGAAGAGGATGCTCCATACGTTCTTAACCCCGTCCTCAAAAATAAGGCAATAGTAATATAATGTTCAAAGTTCATACTCCTCAAATATACGTATATCAATATTTTCCCTTCGGTCTAGTAAAATTTTGTTATTTTTCACTTCTGTAAATATTGAAAAGTTGCATTCATGCTCTAAAGATAATGATTATAAGAACGATATACTTGTATTTGAGTAGATTATGTGAAAAGTGATGTGTAAAGAAGTCAATATGCATTTTAACATTGCTGCTGATTGCATGTTGAAGTCAATTGTTTGGTCGGAATATCGTTTACTTATAGAACCAAGGAGTTCAGAAACACTTTAAATGTGTAATGAACATTTGAATACTGTGATCAATGCTAGTTGACAAAAAAGTGGGTGTTGAAGCGACAAACACACAGAACCCAAAACGTGTCAATTGACTCCAATAACACATTAACATGCATAGACTGCAAATTGTGCACTTTTTAGTGTGTCAAAATATACACAGATGCATTAGCAAGTGATGTGTATTATGCCACAATGATAAGTGGTAAATTAACATCCATAGAAGCATAAAGATTGTGTCATATTTGAGCAACAGTTATATTTTGTAGAAATTTAGTAATCGAATCATTTGTAATAGGCTACTAAATGTTGCCTATGCACATCAAACGCTACTAAAGCAATATATTGTCTTCTTTAATTGCTTATACTCAAAATTATTTTCATGGAATAACCAAAAGAATAATTTCTGTTAACGAAACTGTACAAATAAAAACTGATTTGTCTGAAATGTATCAGCTTCTGTTCCATGTTCAAAAGATTAGACACACAACCATTTGAAGGAATACAAAATTACACGTTTAAATAGCACGAAAAGTTGATTCATCTACCATCATATGATTCTTTTGTTTGAGTTGGTATTTTAAGTCCACTTTATGCACATTAAGGCTAATCGGGACTGGACCTACAGTTTAAAGTGGGCTCCGAACCACTATCGGCCTCGATTGGGTATCGAACCCGGGACTCCTTGATTACAAGGCGACAACGCTACCTCTGCGCCATCGGAGAGGCCCTACATATAATGCATTTCAAGCTATGTGTGTGGTCTTGAGAAATTAATTTTTCTAAGAAAAAGTCGAAGGCAAAAGATCCAGACGTAGATTACCAATTAGATGCATGAATTCCATTAAGAGTAGCGAAAGTAAAGAAGCAGTGAAGAGACGAAAATTAGGTCATAGTTTCACGATTCGACACCAATGAGGACAAAGTTATGAAGGGAAAAAGTATATGGAAAATTGCCATTTACGAGAAACTTTTGACACTTATAATGCAGAAAATTTCGAGAATTAAATACTATTAACATAAAACCATCGAAATTTCCTGACTGTTTGGGATGCCGAAAATTTAGAATACATGTCATGAACTCGGAAATTGGACACACTCCTCTAAGTGCGAAAGACATGAGGAGCTACGCCATCTTGCGTAACCTGCCAGTCCAAAATGTTCACCGACGTGCAAGGGCTCCTTCACTTAATCATCCGTCTCGCCTTTTCACCCCTGAAACGCGGAAAGTTTCTTTCAATCACCATTTCTGTTCGCCAGCACACATTAATAGCGGCTTTTAAAGACAACATTCTGGAACTATAATTACGTCCAGTTGCAAAATGGCCCCTTCCTGAGCTACCCACGTTCCCTGTTTTTTTGTGCTTTGTCTTTAAGCAGATGTTCCTGTAACACGAGGGAACAATTCCCCAAGGCGAATGTATTCCTTCTACCTTTGGTTACAGACAAGAAGAGAACCTCACCAATTGAAAGATGTTCTCCTGTGCACGCCATCTTTTCTGTATGTGTGGTAGTTTTTCACCGTCTGAAAAAAAAACAAAAAAACAATGTCCGGTTCATTCAGCCTTCCCCGTTTGCTGAATGAGAATTATCCGACAGTCTGTAATTCGGCTTTCGGACTTTCTGCTGAATTGAATAAGAGATCGTGTACACATAAATCAAATTTTATAAATATACCCAACAGTATAGCCTACATGAGGTTTTTAAACGCAGAACCAAATATCGAAACAAATATGTTGACTCCAGCAACATATTACGTAAAATGCAAAAACTACTAATGTTGCACCTTTGATGCATCAAAATACACCGATAAATGCATCAAAGGTACTGCTGTTCCATGTGATGCACTAAAAATGCATCAATTTACACGATCATTTCAAAGAAACCAAAATATGTACAAAAAATGCATCAACCTTGATGTGATGTATTTCTAGTTCTGTATGCATGAATTCTATATAATTAATGTAGGCCTACCACCCTCCGCGACGGAGTGGTTAGCGTATCGCACTACAAAATCAGCGGTTGTATGTTCGAATAGTGTGTAAAGGATAGTTTTTCATTGTGTTTTTCTTTGTCTATTTCATCAATTCGTCATTCATCCTCATCGGCGCAATTAACCAGGAGAGGTAAAATTTTAAAAAGTGCCAAAAACACCAATGCATTTGAGATTAAAAGATAATCCTGCATCGTTGCCGTAAACCTATACATACAGAAATAACCAGTAGAGCTCAACTTATAAGCGCAAGGATAGTACAATTCTAATAGTTACAATTTAATTGTTATTATTTATTATTTAAATACTTCTAAAATATAACCAATAAAATTTTCTCTCTAAAGAATTTTGATCTAAATATTGGCTTGATGTACATTACTCATAATAGGGCCTCACTGGTGGCAAATTGTTAACCTCTACACATTATAATGAAAGGGTTAGATCTTCGAAATCTAGTGAATGCACATAGTGGTTTGGATCCCACTTTGAAATGTATAGCTCCAGTCCCGATTAGCCTATCCGTTCATAAAGTGGACTCAAGAGGAAAACAAACCTCACGTTAAACATGTATACTTTATTAACTAAATAAACATAACAAAATTAATTTTACATTATACTTTGTTAGATATTCTTAAAACGCACGAGAGTTTGTGTGTGTGACCAATTTTGAAATATTGTAATTATATAATTAGTGCAAAATGTTTTCTAAACCAGTGCGATCATTTCAAAGAAAACAAAATGAAACGTTCAATTAATTGATGCACCAAAAGTGTATTAACAACCCGGCGAGCTGCAGGATTTCCCAATACAGGTTCTAGCGTATGCTAGAAACGGTCCACAAGACGTGCGACTGAGTGGTGCTACACAGCGGTTCCCTGTGGCGGAAACCCTGATGCAATATCTTCACAGTATCTGTCACTTTGCAGAAAACACTGATTTTCTGCAAAAGAGAAGAAGAAGCAAAGTCCACCGCTCATTCCTATCTTTGACACTGACGGGAGACTTTCAAAGCATGAATAATTTACCCGCTCTGAACTCAACCAGGGCTGACACAGCGAGACTTTGCCCCCGTTCCAGAGCATACCAGATGACTTCCCACGGGAACTCTCGGCAAAACCCTCCATCCCTGCAGCATCCCTAAGGAACTCTTGTCTACAATCCCTCTAAAAAGAAGCGAGGAGGGGGCGCAAAAATCCTCTGACCACTTGACAAGCAAATAAAATCCGAAAAAAAAAAGGAAACCAACTTTAGCTGACGTTTCGATTTCGTATGCTCAGACTTCTGACAACTGTTTCATTTATTCAAACTGGCACGGTGCTTTTTGCATACCAACGGTTCTCCCCATCCTTCTGTTTTTGGAATCTAAATCTTTGAGATTGCCTGGACCGCGAGGTGAAGCGATGTGACAGATTTCTTTTAAGATTTTTCTGCATGTTTGAAGCCTGCTTCCAACCTTCTCCATTCGATCGGCAAATCCTTGTCCCTTTTTCCACTGAACTAGTAATGGAGTTTGTTTGTTCCTATTGCTGGCCACTCTGAGGAAATGGAATCCACAGATTTTGACCAATGCTCATCTATGGAAGGATGCAGGTATTTTTAAAAAAAATCGCTTGTCAATCACCATAGCCTGATCAACATGAACTTTTGGGTAAAATCTCAATATTGCTGGCTGAACAACTGCCCCAATAACTTCACTGCTTTTCTCAGATGTAACAGGCAGCTCTTGTTTCTATTGTCAGAACTGCGACAGCAACAATACAATGACAATGCTACAATATTTACTACAGTTTGTTTCGCAATCAAATATTAAAGTAACGAAGACAAGCCAAAATCTAGCGGGATTCCGATCTTGGATGAATTTCGAAGGTTCACATTACATGGTTCTTTTACTGGTATTTCAAGGATCGAGGAATCAATTCAAACATGTTGGATGTATTCAAAAATCCCTGTTTGATTTCAAGGATCCTGGATTCATTCCAAGAATACTGCATGCATTTCAAGAATATTGGATGCCTTCCAAGGATACTGGTTGTACTTCAAGAATCCTGCTCGCATTTCAAGAATATTGGATGCATTTCGAGGATCCTGGATTAATTGCAAGAATACTGCATGCATTTCAAGAATCTTCGATGTCTTCCAAGGATACTGGTTGTATGTCAAGGATCCTGGTTGCATTTTAAGGACACTAGATAATCAAAACAGTGACAAGCAGCATGGAGAATGATTGTGAAAATATCCCAATAGATGGAGCTAATAGGGCCTCCCCCATGGCGCAGTGGTAGCGTCATTACCTTGTAATCGAGGGGTCCCGGGTTCGATACCCAGTGGAGGCACAAGTGGTATCGGATCCCACTTTAAACTGTAGGCCCAGTCCCGATTAGCCTTACTGTGCATAAAGTGGACTTAAAACACCAACTCAAACCAAGATGGAGCTAATATTAGGAAGAACATAAATAGACCTATATAATTTCAAATTTCACACTTTTATACTTGTATCTCTTCTGTTTGTTCTTAAAACTTACACAATCTTAACATTCACTCCCTGAAATAAGTTGTGTGACAAAACTCTAGTGTATAATTAGAAATGTTTTGAACATTTTTGGTTACGTGTCCTGCTTATTTACGTGATTTCTAGGTCATACAATTATTTTGGAGTAAATCTGGTTACGCTCATCTTTTGTGAGGAAACTAACTCTGTATCTTATCAAATGCCATTTATCAATAACAGCTAATGGGGTTAGAGTTAAGGCATATATTATATATTTTTCTTTTTAGTCGATTCGCTAGCTGAGCGCGTCTAGAGTTGACGCTTGATCTCCCCCATCGACGATTCTGGGGTAGGAACCTGCGAATAGGTTCCTTTGCGAGTCTCTATTCATAATTCATATTCATCATATTGCCTAGCGTGGGTGGAAAGAAAAGTTACGTAATATAAAAAAAATACAGTACTTCTTTTTTTAAAGCGTTATTCATGTAAGTATTGCCTTACTACCTAATGAAATTCTGAATTACTTCACCAAACATTTGTTTTATACTATGAACAATCTGTAACTCAACAAAACAATTGAATATTTGGTTTACTTTCGTCAGCTATTCCAGCTTTACAGCCAACTTTTAGTTCTTTTTCCTTTTTTTCTGCACGACAACGCTCCTTCACAATTCGTGCTTGTATAATTTTCCATTTCCTTTTAACAATAATTTTTTTTCTGTTGTTGCATACTTGCAACATAGCTGTTTTTTTTCTTTGCCTCATTTCTAGCCTTTTCTTACCTGAATTTCGAGTATGGGGAGCAAACAAGCTTATGTAAGTTGCATTATGAATTTTACGATGGCAACTTTCGATTTAAGTCAATGGTTTATTGAGTCAAGTGGAAAGATATATATAGTATATATATATATATATATATATATATATATATATATATATATATATGTGTGTGTGTGTGTGTGTGTGTGTGTGTGTGTGTGTGTGTGTGTGTGTGTATGTGTGTGTGCAAGATTATATAACAGTATTTGGTGCTACAAACACTGTTCTAGGTTTTTTTAACTACTTGCAACACTGTCACAAAAAGCAGGACGTCTTCAATTATTTCTTTACGCTTTTTTATTATTTTTTATTAGTTGCGGAAATAGGGGAGGAAAATGTGGTGTTTGCAGAAGTCGAAAGCGTTGCGAGTAGGATGATTGTCTTGACTGAGATGCGGATTGGAGAGTATTTGTTATTCCCTCTGTCATTGGTTAACGAGATTCTGTGCGGATGGGGGTATCTCCACACGCCGCAGACGTGAATCACGGAAAGTTAAAAGGGAAAATTTTTGTCTGATGTCTTCGGAATGTTGTTGTGCATGTTGTGCGGGAACAATTACCTGTCTCTTTCTGGGAAATGTAAAGGAACCATTCATGGTAGACTTGCACTTACACAATTTTGATTTGGTGTAACATTGTCTTTTTACAACGTAGGCTCCAACACCGATAACATTTTGTAGCGTGTACGGGACTCCAATGCGAACATTTTGCTCACTGTGGCCTCGTTTCGATGTTAAAAGCCCTTGATACAAGTTTTTTTTAAAGAATTATTTATCTTTGTCGTGCATGTATACAACAACGCGGCACAGGTTCACTGTTGCAAATGCCGTGTCATTTTTCTGTCGGGTATTCCGATATTACCGGTATAGATCTACCACGAAAAGGAAAACCCGCATGCGCTCTAGTCGAATTTTCAACCTTATACGAGCGTGGATGATGCAGTCAGCTGCTTGCACTGTAATCCTTCCCCTTTGATGCCAAACTATGCTGTGGTCTTCAACACATCGCCGTCAATTTTATTCAGGGCCAAGTGTTCGTATTATCATGAAGGGGAAAACCGTACAGAACGAAAACAGGAAACATAATATTTGACGTTGTTGAGGTTTGCGTTAAAGATTTTTAATTGAAATGCATCATATCAAGGTTGCGGTGCTTTTGATGCATCTAATCTTGTCAATTGATGTAGCCTATTTTAGTACGTGAACTGTAACAGATAACTACATAGGCGTACGCAGGCCCTCTGATTAGAAGGGGCAATAGCTTTGATGAAGGTTCGGTCGGGATTGCATGGGTACGTGCGAAACAGGGGCGTATATAGTGTGTGGACCCACCGAACATCCCTTTAGTGTAATTTTAGGCGTTATATGATATATATAAATACAGCAACATAGAGGCAGCATAACTGATGTGAGCATGTGAGACTGTTAATAAGAAGAAATTTGCCAGAGGACAAAGCGAGAGAGTTCAATTACACAGGAAATAATGCACCTCTGCTACCCCCGTTAGTTGATTTGAACTTCCATCGACTTGAAAATACTTCATTTTCTTTATAATAGCATTATTTTTGTAAGAGAGTATAATATCGATTAATAACACTACATTTCTAGGTGAAAGTATAATAATATAGGGACATGAACGTCCAAGGATGGCCACGCTTCCTCCTTAGAAAATGAATGTCATATTGTTAACCTAAAAGTATATATTTTACACTTTTATATACACAGTATATATTTTATGTTTTATTATATTTTGATTTCAGTCTCAGTAATTTACATTAATTATTATAATGGGAATGCAGGAACACGATAACTTCAAATTCAAGTATGGTGATTTTCAGGGGGCAGCACTGTTTTCGGGCATAATATACCTCGTTTGTCGCCTTGGAAGAAATACCTTGCTTGCCCCACCGTGGGAAAAAATCTGTGGACGTCCATGATTAGGGGGCAATTGCCCCCCTTTGCCCCCCGTGCGTACGTGTATGGAGTCCGCCTTCGTCAGTCGCGCAAGAGTTGTACGGTGCATGTGTGTTGTGTGCTGCTGAAGTTTCCCCACATAGTAACGTCGCCTGCGCGGAATGTTAAGGCGAGGAGGGAGAATTTCTCCTAGGTCTTTCTCGCTGGGGCAGCTGCCGATCACTATTGCCAACTTCACTCTTTTGGATCCAGATCTGGCTCTTTCGTGCACTCGTTTGACTGTGAACTGTGGCACCCGCCCTCTGCCCCACCATGATGCCACCACTGGCTCCGGCATATAAAGACCAACTTTTCCCATGAGTGTACATTTTGCATGTGACATGATATTCATATATAGGCTGCGTCACCCACTCCCTCTTTATAGCGCTGTGGCTAAGGTGAAGATGACAATATTATTATCCGGGAATCCTTTATTTTAGATTTCATATGAACATCATTGGATTATTGAGATGGGTGATGCCGCCAAATCTAGGTGTTGACAACTAAGAATAAATTGCCATCACTTTAAGAGCTAACGGTAATAGCAGCGCTTCACCCCTCTGACACCTAAAATTACCCTAGGAGGCACTTTGTGCAGCCTTCGTTAATCTAGCTCCATGAAAGTCATATTTAGGTCTATCAATGGTGAAATTTAGCTCTTTTATGCACACCAGGTTTAGCAACACTGCCAGGATGGCCGTATGAGGCACGGAGAAATGCATTATGTTTATGGGACCATTATTTTATTCGTTCTCATGGGAATATCAAACATCCAATGACGTAGAAAAGTACATGGACGGAAAAGGACACGTTGAACTATGTCATAGTAGAAGGAAAAGTCGAAACTTACATTTGATTAGCCGTAAATTGAAGTTGAAGTTGATTTCCCATATGGAATACATGGGATTCTGTAAATAGTTATTAATCATATGTTTCAAACATCGTGTCTAGCTTACTAATCAACTTGAAAAACAGTTTCCACTTGCAACATGGAGAGAAATTCATATTCTCTTGCATACTAAACCCTTTTTCAAATAGCAGTGGCCAATCCGACTATATTGAAATAAATGCACAACTGGTGCGTAATTGTCCCTCCTCGCCTTAAGAGTTGTGTAAGCCATTGCAAGCACAACAATCCGAGCGACAATAAACAAAACAACTGAACGTGTACGAAACAATTGCTTATCTGAAAGTTAGAGAGTTGTTTCGTTCGTGTTTCTAGTTGTCTCCCTTCTCCCATGTAGATTTGTCCTCTAGAGCTAGCCTCGTCTTCCGCGGTCGGACTCTAATCCTTACAATTTTGGTTCTTGTTCTTCGCGTAACCCCTCCTTCTCATACAACTGCTGACAAATGTGGCTTACGTTTGAGACATTGAACTGCAAACGTCACGACGGTGTCAAATACACAGCCTCACGCAGTCGGCAGCACAATCTACCTCTGCTGGACGAGGGTGATCACAAAACCTTGAAAGTGTCACCGTGACTGTGCGATTTCAGTCTCACAAGGCCCGAAAAACCCCTTTTTTGTCCACAGGCGCATTGGTCCAGCCTCGACCAGATCCAGAAAGGAACTTGGGAGAAGAAGAAGAGGAAGCAAAGAACAAACCTTTGATTACACAAGACTCTTCCCTTTGGGGCAACTGTCATGCCGCGCCGACATATCAAATTGTCATTCAAGCGACTCGGAGGCGATATGCGTGCGCCTGGATAGGAATGCCGAGAAAAGAATCGGTGTGTGCGTTGAGAACCACTCTGTATAATTTGGACATCATGTATTCTCCCCGGGCGGGACGCCCATTGAAGACAGTTGAAGCGCACAATTAAGAAACATGACTCTCCTATGCTTCGTTACAGAGACCATTCTTGCACGTCGGCGCCTCTGGTGACAAAAGAATGAAGTAGACAAGAGCAAAGAGGAGGGGAAGGGTCTGAAGGATCCTCAGGACCTGACATTCGCTGAATAAAAAGAGGGCCGAAACAATTTTTATTGCTCTCCCAACTAGAGTGTGCATATCTTCCGCCGCGATCACTGGAATTAGTAGCTGGAGGTGCTCCCAAAACAATATGTTCCACTGGAATGTGATGGATTTCTCTTCTGCAGGCTACGATGGTTACCTGCGAAGGCGGTTGTGTCATTCCAAGAAAATAGGACCCTTATTCAAAGCCTCAAAAGTATTGGAAGCACCCTTTTTAGATTGACGTGTGCCTTTCGAGTCAAATTACACCCTCCCAGATGGCTTCTTTGAAACGAGTCTGCACTGACAGACGGATTGGTAACTGCCGTGTATGCTACTTTTGCAGCCAGCGGCAAGTTTAAGGGGTAGCAAAATTGTCCATGTTCATTCGCTTTGTTTTATGCAGTGGGAGGTTCCGGTATTGAAATGAATGTCTGCTCCAGCATACTACAGAATAAGCAATACTTCCAAAACATGATTTAATTCAAATATCGCTCAAGTCTACTTTTCAAAAAGATTACAAACACTAACATACAATACATACTTTTCACTAAACATGGCTTATCGAGCCAAGTATCGATGCCTTCAAAATACCCTACATAGTTTTTTTCAAAGGGAAATGATCGCTTCAAGTCTACACTAAACACCCTTTGTAAAGGTTGCCAAGTAGAATAGAATAGAATAGAATAGAATAGAATTTATTTCCAGTATGAGCCGTTACAGCTATACATACCATACAAGTGCAAAAATTTTCGTGTGCTTTCCCTACACCTTTCCTCCTTTTTAGTCTGCTTCCACCTTCACCACTGCTTGGGAGTTCACAAACACTATTTCATTTGAAATCTTTCCCTATACTTGCCCTGTTACCTGAGTGGTTCCTAAATTTTCTCAAATTTATTTATTAATTTATTTATTTAGTACCCCCCCCCTTTCACACATGTTCGCTATCCCCACTGAGCTTCTTTGATCTCATTACCCAGGCGTAATGTAGGAAAGTTCCCAGATTCTTTATTTGCGCCTCCCCCCCTCTCGGTCTCTCCCTCCTAATAACGCTTGTCATTATATTCTCAATGTTATCTTCATTTATTTCCCTGATATATTTTTGTCTTGCCTCCCCTGTTTCTTTACACTGGAGGAGAATGAGAAATTTCGTTTCGTCTTCGCCGCATAACGGGCATTCTACGCTCCCGTCCTCCCGTTTAAGTCTAACTTGTGCCCATCCCCCCAGTCTGAACCAGGCCAATCCTGACCTTTCTTTTGCCCCACACAAATCTACGTAGTTTCTCCTTCCCCATTCACGATCCGTATCCACTATTTTCGCCGATGTTAACGATATTTTTGCGTCGCATTCTGCCAGAATTTTCTGTTTGGTAATATCTTCCAGCCTGGCACGTATGGCCCCTAGCATCTGCGTATCAGTTCTCCCCTCTATTCCCTCTTCCCACATCCATCCTAGCCCTATACTGTATAATTCCGTCTTTATTTTTGCTACCCATTGCCTCCCATTACCCCCCCCCTTATCTGTGATTGTACACAGAGTTTCTTCAAATTTCCCCCCTCCGTGGTGATCAGTTTTGCCCAGTATTTAATGCTCCTCATTTTGGCATCCACTTCCTCTCTTAATTTTCCCATATCCCTAAGTGCCCCACATGTTGCCGTACCCCTCCCCACTCCTAGCCCTTGTTTTAGGAATCTAGACTGTACGACGTTTACGGTTTCCCCTCCCTCCCAGACCCATAGTTCGATGCCATAGAATAGTGTTGCCTTAACTGTGGCCTCGTAGACACCCTCCAGAATTTTGATTGGAATATTTGGTACTTTGTGTTTTATTTTTCTTGTTTTTTCTAACGCAAAAATTGCTTTACATTTATTCCTGCGTACGTGCCTTGCCCACCTACCCGTCATTGTCATCACCATGCCTAAATAATCGTACTGCTTCACCCTATCGACACTTGCCTCCCCGTATTTCCATTGTTCATCCTTACCAAATACGTACCCGTTCTTAAATACCATTATTTTGGTCTTCTTCATATTTACTCACATGGCCCATTTCCCGCAATATCCGTGTAACGTGTCTAGACCGTTCTGTAGACCTGCTGTTGTGTTCGAAATCAGTACCAGGTCGTCTGCGTATAACAAAAGTGGTACCTTTACGTCGGATATCGTTGGTGGATCCGTGTCCCTCTGCGTTATTTCCTCCACGATATCGTTGATGAAGAGGATAAACAACAGAGGGGAGAGAACGCACCCCTGCTTCACCCCCAGTATTGATTCATTTGACCCTGTTACGCCCTCATTCCCGCACTTCACGCAAAACTTAACTTTTTCATATGCCGCTTGGAGAGCTCTGATCATTCTGGCGGATACCCCAACGTCCCACAATGCTTTTCACTGGGCGACGCGTCATCAGATCATCGAATCTTACTGCCGTCGTTTTCTGGCTTACCGGTTTCCATCTGGAATCGAACTCAGGACCGCTAATGCCAAAGCCAAACTCATAACCGTTTGGATATGTGAGTCCCACTGGAAATAGTGTAGAAAATGGACTTCAAACAAACTTTGACAGGCACAATTAATAAAAAAAAAAAAATAATATTGATAAATTTTCTTCTATTAATACTTAACGAGAGAAATGGTCTATAAACGCACTATGAAAAACAGTGCATTAAATACAAGGGCAATAGCAGAAATCAAACCAAACGTATAGCTTATATTTAATACACCATCTACCTCCTCGTACCTACAATTTATATTTTAGCAGAAAAATAAGTGTGTATTTCCATGTACCGTAAAAAATTGACTACAGAAATGATGGTGAAAGACCGTCAATTTCCGCCGCCAATTACCGTAAGAAATGACTATGGCCGTTTTCAAATATTAACAGCTATCATAGATAATCGCAATTAACGTAATTTTAATACTTCAATTGTATATTTATGGTGCTCACAAGTCCACAACTGCAATTTGTGAACATTTTCTCTATTTATACATTATATAGACAGTACTTGTATGCAACATGTATGATGAGTGTGTGGGTTACCAACAAGACATTCATACTAACCACGGAACAGAGATGTGATGATACCATGAATGCGCCTGCTCTCACAGTCAAGTTTAGTAAACTAATAGGTAATCTGTTAAATTTTAACGGTACAATACTAGGTGTATATATATTACGGTAAATGTTAACAGCATAGTGTGTTTCGTACGTTAAAATAAATCAGATATATTTATATCATTTTTATTGTATCTCAAACCATTATTATAAATCATAATGAATGAAAGAAGTAAACGAAAGTTCAGAATCTTCGGGAATTTGATATTTAATTTTAACCCTCATTATGTTTCAATGTCTTGTGTACAAATTTCACTGCACAGATGGCAGTGCAACGAAACTAACGAAGTGAGGTATTAGGTATTAATTTTATGTGTAATGAACATTTTCAATTATTCAAATATTAAATGTATATTAATGGTGCATGCAACTGTAATTTATAATCATTCTCTATCTTTATACATAATAAGATCTTGGACTTTGAAAAAAAGAACTTTCAAGGAAAAACTGGTGGGTCCCAATTTTCTAAATTGACAGGCAGGTTGTTAAATTTTAACGGTAGAATACTGTAAATTTTACTGTATTGTCTAGTATAATGGAGTGAGTGGATAAGGTAGGGAGTGCAATCTTGTTCCCCTCGTCCGTCTAAAATGTACGGAAATCGTAATGAAGAACTGAGACCGGATGACACACACACGAACGCACACAATAACGTAAATAGTGCACCCAGGACCGGATTAAGCATGTCGCGTCCCCCAGGTCAGTATAAAGTTGCCGGCCGTAACATTTACAATATTCTACCGTTAAAATTTAACAGTCTTCCTGTTAATTTACGGAAACGGGACGCAGCCGTTTCTTTCGTGAACGTATACGCTGAAATGCCTGCTATGGCTATAGAGTGAAAAGTAAACATGGTGTCTTCAACCTGTTAGAGTATTAAGCACAGACACACTCGTACATGTTTTATATGGCAGTATAGCATTGAGACACAAGGCGAAAAACTTTCCAAATTAAATGCTAATAATTTATCATCCATAAAGATAGATGATTATTATAAAATGCAGGTGTGTGCACCAAAAATATTTTTTCAAAAGGAGATTAATTAAAACTGCATTTAATTACCTTAACTATGCAATAACCGTTAAAACGGTCGTGGTCATTTTTTTTTAAATGTAGTTGGATGGCAGCTTAAATTGACGGTCTTAGACAATCATTTCTCTAGTATTTTTTTTTAATGAAGGTGGTATCCTACATTGTTAGTATGAGTAAAGATTTCTTCCAGTGCATAAAATTGCTGCAAGACCTAAATGCACGTAAATGCAACACATTTTACAACTATTTTTGTTGAATGTTGTGCTAGATATGCATAAAATACATAAGGATTGTAATAGTATTACTACAGAACTGAAGTGTCTAATCTGATTGACTTGCCGATTCAATCATGTGTTGCAATTTTACATGTGTAAAAGTTCCACAAACAGGCTACAAATATTCAAGAATTTAAAAAGTGTTGTTATGCCCTAAGCGAAGTGTTAAGATGATAGAGTGTGTGTGTGTAATATTTTTTATTTTAAACTTCGACGAATTATGAAGAATATAACTTTCAACATGGGCTGATTCAGCTGTAAGGACTCAGGTTCGAGTCCCGAAGAGCAACGATCCAGTTCCTTTGTGGTAGAAATGTAAACCTCAAAACAAACGAGGAAACAAGCCTTTCTCAAACTGAAAACCATCAGTTATAAATATTTTGCAGCATTTTACAAAGGAGAAGCGAAAGTAGTCTCAACTAAGGAAAAACTCCCCTCAACTCCAGCTTTTTACAAGCATCAACTTCTTGTCAGCAAGTTATTTAGGACAAATATTGGCAACAATGGTACAACAATGCCGCAATCATTATGGACATTTTATTTCCTGTACTCTGTTCCCGCTGTTAATTGATAGTTTTGGAAGGTGATGGGGCTGCTACTTCAGAACAAAAAACAATAGAAGAAAGGGAGGACTGGGTGGTTTCCATTTCTGGAATATTTTTGCAGTTACTACCTGAACGACAGTTGCACATTTGAATTAACAATTGGTGCTTTGCATCTTTTATATCTTCTCGAGCTTTAGGTGCAGTGTTGCCAAGTCATCTTTTCAGGAAGGAGCGAAATACTACAGAAGAAAGTCTCGTCACGTCTGCCAACGCCTCTCTAGTTCTCGGTTTCGTTACTATTTTTAAACTAGTCTCCCTCTCGTGTCAAGTCTTGAAATAATTGATACAAAAAAGTTTTTGAAACATTTGAGAAAAGGCTGTCTAAGATATGTTTGCCTGAATAAGTGGATTCATTAACCTTACTATCTAATTTACGGAAATCTTGAACGAAATGAGACTCTTGGACGATAAATCTCGGTCTCATCTCGATTTTGAAGTCGTCTTGTTCTCTGTTTCGTTACGACACTTATCGAAAGTTACAGCTTCAATCTCGTATCGATTTTTAAACTGTGGTCTTGTTCGCTCGAATGTCAAGACCAGACCTAAACTGGTCTCATTACTGAATATAGGTCTAATGGTAGAGGTAAGGAAGCAAGCGGTGATATGCATATAGGCTACATATTAGTCAGAACGATGCCAATAACGAAACAAGTCTCTCTTTCATCTCCCTTTTTGTCTTAATCTGTTAGTTCCTCTCTCTCTCTCTCTCCCTCTCTCTCTCTCTCCCCTTCTTTGTTCCTTTCTGTCTCTTTCTATCTTTATCGGCATCTTTCTCCCCCTCATAACCTTTCTATCTTTATTTGTTTTCCCTCTCTTTCCATCTTTATCTGTTTCTTTCTCCCACTTTTTCTACCTCGATTTGTTCCTTTCTCTTTTTCTATCTTTATCTGTTTCTTCCTCTCTCTATCTTTATATGCTTCCTTATCTCTCTCTCTCCCCTCTCTGATTCTACCTTTATCTCCATCTGTTCCACTCACTCTATATATTTATGTTTCTTTCTCTCTCCCTCCCACTGTCTACCTCTATTTGTTCGTGCCTCTCATTCTATCTTTATCGGTTTCTTTCTCTCTCTACTTCTATTTTTATATTTGTTTCTTTCTGTCTATCTTTATCTGCTTTCTCTCTCTCTCCGTCTCACGCGCGCACACACACACACACACATACGCACACACACATATTTTCTATATCTGTTTCTCTCTCTCTCTTTCTAAATTTGTCTATTTGTTGCTCTATTTATTTTCTATCTTTCCTTGTTTCATTCTCTTGCTATCTTTCATTTCTTTTTTTTCTACTTTTAGCTGTTTCTCTCTCTCTCTCTCTCTCTATCTCTCTCTCTCTCTCTATGTGTGTGTGTTTGTATGTATCTATCCGCTTCTGATGCTACTAAATAATAAACTACCATGTTAGTATGTCAATTGATGTTTAGACATTTATAATAAAATATTTTGGTGGACAGGAAGGGGAATCCACGTAGACCGTTCACAGTACAATCTTGCAGACAATCGAGGCTCTGCCGCTTACATCCACAGCCAGTAAAATCTACCGTGAAGTTTACGTCAATTGACACATATTTTGATTTCAATAACACGTTAACGTGCATAAACTGCAAATGATGCACCTTTTAGTGTGTCAAAATACACATAGTAATGTATTAAAGAGTATTTTTATGAGATGAAGTGTCGTTTGATGCACTAAAATGCATCAATTTGGAAGATCAGACAAGATCGTTTCGAAGATAACAAAATTATACATTTAACTGTGTTGATTGATGCATTAAAAGTGAAAGTTTGTTATCTTCGAAATGATCTTGTCTGATCTTCAAATTGATGCATTTTAGTGCATCACACTGAACTTCATCTCTTAAAAATACCGTGTAATACATTCCTATGTGTATTTTGACACACTAAAAGGTGCATCATTTGCAGTTTATGCACGTTAACGTGTTATTAAAATCAAAAAATATATATATGCGTCAATTTACACTTTTTGGGTTCTGTGTGTGTGTTTGCGATTACTGCGATGAGCCAATAGTGGTAGACGTAAAATAAAAATAAGAATTAAAAAAAATACAAAAGAGTGTGCGACTCGCACGGAGACCTCGCTCATAAAGAGCCCAGTTGACAACACTGATGGTTGCAGACCTAAAAGAAAGAGCTCACCTGCAAAACTGCAACCTTTTTTACACATTGCAAATGCCAAAAGAAAGATGGCTTTGGATTTTATGGGAGGGAAAGGCGAATAGATGCACTCCACGTACGGACCATCGCATTGTTTAATCACACCAGCAATTAGGGTCCCTTACAAATGCTCTTTTGGCGGAGGTTCTCCGACCAGAAGTATTTCCATATACCGCTGTGGTAGTTTGAAAGCCATAAACTCAGGCATTGTCCCGCATATAATGATAGGTCCGGAAACCTCTGCTATACCTTGCAGTTTATGGCCAGCTACATGTATCGTGTTGTGTTCTAAGGCGTGTTAATTTTGTTCCTGAACTAATAATTTGGCTTCTCCTGGACCTTGTAAGTTAAGTAGCGATGCTGAGGTATATATTTTGTCTGCAGCATCCTCGTGGGATGGTTTATGTCGCTTTGTCCCTCAGTCTTCATCTTCATATCGGAGGGGGAAAAAATTTAACTTAGCATTTATCATCCTTGTAAAAGTAGAATAAGTAAAAGTATGGCCAGTTTCGTACGATAAAAGTACCAACTTGTATCTCTTGCATCTACCACACCAACATTGTTTGCCTCACTTTGGCTCTACGAAGCAAAGGGATGCAGGTTCAAATCCTGGTAAGTAGCTACACACAGCTCGACTGTATCAATTAAAGGTTAGTACATTTTTGGTGCACCAACTGACAGAGTTTACACACAGAAAACTACTAAATGCATCTCGATCGATGCACCAAAATGCATCGATTGATGCACTAAAGTGTGTTTTATGGCTTCTTCAAAGAATCAAATTCACATTTGATGCATTTGGGTGCATTTTTGTATGTCGTGAAGGAAACCCCAAAGTCATCATTTGATTCAAGTGAGGATTTATTTCAGTCGAGATGCACTTCACCTCACTTGATGATGCACTTTGGTGTTTCTTTCACGACATGCAAAAATGCACCCGAATGCATCAAATGTGAATCTGATTCTTTGAAGAAGCCATAAAACACAGTTTAGTGCATCAATAGATGCATTCTGGTGCATCAATCGATATGATGTATTTAGTTCTCCGAGTGTAAATTTTGAATTCCTTTTCGTGTTTGATCTCAACATATACATTTGTAGGGTATCAAACGCAGCTGATGAAAGTATTCGTTCATGCATTTCTGGACTGCAGTCATTTTTTGTGTCAGTTACACATTTTGGGTTCAATGTGGTAGACGAACAAGGAGGAGTTAAATCACAATAAAGAATAAAGAAAGACCGGAAGACAGAAAACGATACACGGTTTGGTTTGGTTTATTTTACATATCATTTCTGCCACTTTTGGCTAATCGCAAAGATGCGGATGAGTGATAATGTGATGAAATTGATGAAGTGACGCTCGGAAAGAACACCCATCTCCAGGCTGGACTTCGAACTCGGGACCCTGGCACCGTAGCGCGAGTGAGCTAACCATTCCGACCCAAACGATACAGGGGAAAACTAAAAGAACAACACACATAATATAGGAAACAAGAAAGAGGAAGCAAAATAAGAAGAAAACAATTGAAGGAAGCTTAAGAACAAGACACAACAAGGAAGGATAGAATTCATGGTGTGAATAAAGATAAACATGACATGGCAAAAGGGAACAACAGTCATAACGACGGACTTTGAGGAATCAAGATTTAACCAAGTAACAACGAGTACGCAGAGAGAATTGTATTAATTTAGCAAGAACTGCACAAAAAATATACACTACACCAGATAGTGAATATGAACTAAAATGCATCAAATGTTTAGCCGCCCCCGTGGCGGAGTGATTAGCAAATCGCGCCTCGACGCCAGGGGTTTCGAATTCGAATCCCGGCCTGGGCATGGTTTTGTGCGTGTCCATTCATCAATTCATCAATTTCATCATATCATTACTGCATCGTCCCTCTAGTGCACTTCTTAAACTAAAGTTATACCACGGCTACAGATATCTTAATCTCAGGGGGATAGGTTCTTTATTTGATAATTCCAAATAAGAAAGCGTTTTATAGCCAAGAGGATATAGTTAAATGCGGATCTATATTCTGGAAAATATACACAATACAGAGAAAATATACAGCGAAGCTTGTATATACATTGAAATATATATATATATATATATGTTCTGATTCCAAATTTACGTCGATTATATTCTTCTTATACATATATGAATAATTTAAAGGAAATCTTCTTCTTCTTTCTTCTCGTAATTTCTGGGAAAAGGCTACTTCTTTTTCCTATCTTTGATGTGGGAAAAGGCTTCTTCTTCTTTCCATTTAGGAAAAGGCTTCTTCTTCTTTCTAATTTTTTAGAAGGCTTATTCTTCTAATTTATTGTCTTTCCTTTTAAAGCATAATCTTATTTATTACATATATGCGCTCGCTTTCCCCGTTTCTTTGGCAAACGATACAAGCTATACTTATAGAAAGATTAGGGTCGACTAAACTGACAATAGCGCCACCTCCTATGTAACGACCAAAAGGAGAATAGCGCAGGATCGCTAACAGCAAGCGCTGCCTATGGCCCAGTGCGTCTAATAAGAAGCGCAACCGTAAGTGCTTCGGGGCGTCTAATTGAAGACAGCGCCACCGAGGGACGGACAAATACAAAAGCTGACGATCTTCTCCTCGTCAGAAGATCAAAAACGAGAGATACATTTCTGAATTCATTTGCTCACTTATTAACTTTCCTAATTGTTTCATACATGAGCATATTCTTATTTATCTTAATTGGCTATATACAACATTTCATTCACTCCTTATATAATTTTTATACTCTTCCTTTATATATTTTGCATTTACTATAATATATATCATCGCTCTTCTCCTCTCCTATTTTCTACAATGAACTCTGCTCTTCTTTATATGGCGTGCTGACATCTGTCGTCGCTCTCGGGAAACAGTTCTTCCTTGCATTTTTCATTGTGTCGTCGGAAATGGCACGTGACATTACTCATGCACATCTTCCACCAAAAGTGGCACAAAAAGCGAAGTAAAATAAAGCAAATCAATCAATCAAGCATGATTTTTTAAAATGTTGTCATATTACTCGACCCATTAAAATGTAAGCTCTATTCCGAACAAAACTGGTTATCTTGACTTCTTATACCTCGTATAATTAGTTCATGTTGATGTTTACAATTAATTAATGTACACTAAAAATTCATTTATCCGAAAACCCCATTTATACGAAATGATTTTAGTAAACTTTTAAAATGCACAAATGAAATTTGCATCGCTGCTTTGAACATTGAATAGCATACACAAGTATATTTCACATGGTGTACACGTAATAACATTATTGTTTCGTATTCCCCTATATATTTTTTTTAATGAACAGTGAATGTTTAATGCAATATATTCCGTAATATACGAAATTTTGTTTATTCGAAACGAGAACGGTTTCATCAAATTCGAATGAATGAATGAATCCTTAGTGTCTTAAATGTTTTCAATTTAGATTTTAGAGAACTTTTTACAGAACTTCAGCAACAAATTTGGAAGAATATTTTTTCTTTATAAGAATAACAGAAAAAGTCAGCGATTTATATAGACACCCCAACACCCCCAATTTTTTTCCAGCACAACCTTCTACACGCAGAATACAAAATGTGTCAATTGACAGGAATAAAACAAATTCGTTTGACTCCGGTAATACAGGGTGACACAGA
Source organism: Lepisma saccharinum (assembly GCF_977018435.1). Lineage (NCBI taxonomy): Eukaryota > Metazoa > Arthropoda > Insecta > Zygentoma > Lepismatidae > Lepisma > Lepisma saccharinum. The sequence goes on along the minus strand of NC_139231.1, from coordinate 48,618,504 downwards.
GATGTATACCCAATTTGAAATGAACATTACACAGTTAATTGTACACCAAACTGTGTTATTTTTTTTTGTACAATGTGTGTGATCTATTGCCATTTATTTTACATTTATTTATTTATTTATTGCAGTTACCGTCGTGGTCGGTGGAACATCACGTGTTCATGTATGATGCCTATGTTCCAGCTCAGAGGTTCAGCACCGGGTGGTGTTTTTGGAGTTACAGTGCCTGTGGTTTGAAACTGTTTAACCCATTTTAAGATTGTTTTGCATGTTGGAACTGCTCTATGCCGCCTTACTTGGAAGTGCTGGCGGAATAACCTCTGAGCTGCAACCACTGAGTCGCAGTTTCTCACGTAGGCATCATCATACGTGAACACGCGATGTTCCACCGACAACGACTCCATGGTGACTGCAATAAATAAATAAATAAATGTAAAATAAATTGCAATATATCACACACATTATACAACAAAAATAATACAGTTTGATGTACAATTAACTGTCTAATGTTCATTCAAGAATGGGTATACATCTTTGTGTCACCCTGTACATGAAAATGCATAAACTACAAATGATACACTTTTGGCGCATCAAAATAACAACAGAAATGCATAAAATGATATTTTTATCAGCTGATGTTTCCTGTGACGCAGTAAAATGCATCAGTTGATTAGGTGAGACACGATCATTTCTAACAAACCAAAAAAATACATTTAACTGTGTCAATAAAATGCATTATTCTTAATTTGATGCATTTCTACTAAAAATTTCACAAAGGCCATAAATGTAGTCATTCTGGTGCTAAATTTACCCTTGCACTCCATCTGAAACAAATTTACACTCCTCAAATTGAAATCTTGAATAAATCCTTTTCTGAAATTTCTATTAACGACGACAAGGAAACCAGCAATTAAATACAAGGTTACATCAAATGATACATTTGAAATACATAGGCTACATTAAATCTTATGAATTCTCTTCTCTGTTCGTAAAAACTGACCATAAAAATGAATATTTCAGCAATATTTAACAGTTCGCACCGAAGTGTGCAGCAAGTCTGACGCTTTCTCAATGTTGTAAACCTAATTGCATGTTAACGTGCTTTGCTTTTGAGCGCACGATCCATTAGCAATCTGCATGAAAATTAAGCACACACTCTTGACATTTTTTCCTCCTAGCCCAGATTTCTAGCACGTAATCTAGCACATGAGCAAACATTTAATCTGAGCTGTATACTTGCAAAATTTATTACTCGGTACTAATTCTGCACACAATGTACGTCCATTTTGTTGCATAAATAACCCACTGTGAGATCATAAATAGCTTTTGATGACGTGCTGTTACCTCGCTTAATTCCGTTAATAACCAGCGAGTGCTGGTAAGCATGAGTGTTTGTATTTGGTTTGACTGATTGATTTGCTCTTCTAAGTTCACTTTATGCACGTGTAGGCTAATCGAGACTGAACCTACAGTTTAAAATTGTATCCGAATCACTAAACCATGTGCCTCCACCGGGAGTTCATTACAAGGCGGCGACGTTACCACTACGCCATCGGGGAGGCTGTTTGTACATATTTAGGGATGACTAGAACGAGACATGGAACAGTCAGCCATCCGATAGCTGTTGGTTGTTCGGAAATTACTGATAATACCGGTATCATAATACAAAACTATAATTTCGTGAACTGGAAGAATAGTAGATGCTGGTACAGCGGGATATTTATAATCTCGATCGATCTGTCTGTCTGTCAATGGGAGTCAGAAAGTGATATATTTGTTATGTGTAAAATACAAATACGATAAACATGTTTTTGAAAAAAAGTATTAATTATATTATTTGGATATTTAGCGATCTATAAACGCTAAAAACATGAAAGTTAATACAATAGATTCGGATTCAAATCCTCATTAATTTTGATAATCAGTGGTGGCGATTAGGGGTGGTGTGGGGGGTGGTAGCCCCTTCCACTTTTTGAAACCTTCGCCCCCGCACTATGCTAAACCTTATCTACCAAGGGAAAATAAACTGTCCTTGTCCCCCGCCCTTCAGTTTTGGCACCTCGCCCCCCACGTTTGAAACCCAATCGCCGCCACTGGTGATAATTATGTATCATGTTATCGAAGTAGCAGTTCGTTAGAAATCTTGTTGATGTACTAAAGTGCTGATTAGCTAGTAGTAAATGTTCTCTCTCTCTCTCTCTCTCTCTCTCTCTCTCTCTCTCTCTCTCTCTCTCTCTCTCTCTCTCTCTCTCTCTCTGCCTGTCTTTCCACATGTGTATAGCTCTTGCTCTCTCTTATTTTCACCTTTCTTATTTCCTATTACTCATTTGCATACCCTTCAGTTTTCAACGGGACAGACAAACACAAATGTCATATCTCACCAATGCACAGAAAACTAAATGCATCAAATAAATTTGATGCACCAGGAACTAACTCATCTATTGATGCACTTCGCCAAGAATCAAGTTTACAGTTTGATGCATTTTTGTATATTGTTTGTAAAGGTAACATCAAAGTACACCATGTAATGCAAGTGAATAATTCTCTGTATGTCGAGCTGTACTTCAATGCTTAATTTGATGCGTTGCACCTTCCTGCATATTTCTGGACGATGAACTTAAACATTTGGTCTGCGCTACAGACTTTATGCATTTTTGTTTCAACTGATGCACTTACTTTTATTGTTGGCAGGATTCGAACCCGGAACCCCTTGTGTCGCGATGCGCTACTCTGACCACTCAGTCAAGGAGGTCGACTCACCAAACCGGGGCTTCAAAATTTTATGAAATTTATATGTATGTATGTATGTATGTGTGTGTGTGTGAGAGAGAGAGAGAGAGAGAGATGGTGTCTGTGTGTGTGTTTATATATATATATATATCTTTCTCTGTGTGTGTGTGTGTGTGTTGCCATATTTGGATTTATATTGGTTATAATTAAAGAATAAACAGCAATATGAAATAGAAATTACATTTATTGAAGATATTTGTAGAAATATTGGACTCAACAAGCCAATATTAATTGCTGCACTATAACCTGGAATAATAATTAGTAGCAATAACAACCATTATTTTTTGTTACGACTTCTTTATTTAGTAGCCATTGCTATATTTTCAAATGCATGACATTTATTATTGTTTTGTTTTTATGGAAATCCGAGAAACAAAAGAGAATTAAAATCCCCCCCCAATCCACCACGCCATTGAAATGCACTTGTTCACGTAACATAAAATAATTATCTTCCATCAACAAAATGTGGCCTCCGTAAGTCCTCTGGAAGTTTGGATAACAGAAGACTATGTTAAAATGTCCCGATAAGAAATACATGCACATTTTTCGTCGTGAAAACCCTTTTTAATGTTTGAAAAAGTGGTGTTTTTTCGTTCAGGTATTTTGATGATAATTGGAGCCGACAATGGTGGAGGTATTTATTCATTATTAGCGCACTTTTTTTTACGATCTCATATTTTAACCGTGGAAAGACAACTCATGATCCATGAAGGACCGCACGAGCCAAAATTCTTGCCAATTTTTTTCCTGCTTTTTTTTCTGCATGACGAAACAATGCAGATGATCCAACTATGACAGAAACAATGCAGTTTATGGGATCCGTTTCCTCATATTTTAATGACCACCGGCAGGTGGCGGGTCAGATTTCAAACGGAAACATCGTACACGCCGCACTTGTAATGACCTCTTTTTCCTTGGCAAGGAAAAAATGCACAAACAATCAAGAATCTGTTAGGGAATTTCACTAAATACGTAGATAACGTAAGGGTTGTTCCACCATAATCGCTCTGTTTTTTTTCTTTTTTGTTCTCTGAAGCATGTTTAGGCTTTTAAGTCGATTTTTTCGTCCCCAAATGGCACTGTTATCTCGCCGATAAGCTACGTCTTCATGGTACTTAAAGTACCCTTTCAGCTTTCTGCTTTTGGACGCCTAATTCTCAACTCTCCCAGCAGGTGGTGTCGGTTTACAAAGAAACTCCTCCTGATTATTTGTTGCTGATGAAAGTATGGGCATGTCGAAGGTATAATAAAAACCCTTGCGTTTCAGCTACAGTAAAACCTCATTTTTACAAACTTCGAGAAGTTGAAATCCTGGCAGCGCAAACAATACAAATGTATGGTGTAAGATCATATTTATAGCACTAAACTGACCATTTCTATAGAACTGGAAATGTATCAAACCAAGGTTGATGCATTATTGGTACATCAATTGACACAGTTCTTGTCTGATCTTCTCAATTGAAGCATTTTTGTGCATCACATGGAACAACAGCTGATTAAAGAGCCTTGATGCATTGTTGCCAAAAGGTGCAACATCACAATAATGTGGTCTTGGAGTCAACATTCTTGTTTCAATTGACACATTTTGCTTTCTGTGTGTAAAATAGGGCTAAGTGAAAATTAGATTGTGCCGACTTTTGTCTTTCGTATTTTGTATATTTTTATGTCACTTTTCTGCCACTTTTAGCAAATAACAACGATGGTGATGAAAGATGATTAGGTGAGACAGATGAAGGATTTAGTGAGGGGTTTTGGAAGCCTATGGCCTCAGTCTGCAATGAGGCATCAAATTGGAAAAAAAAATATTTGAGAAAGGACACAAATCTTTTTAAAAAATATTTAAATGTGGTTAAACATCAAAAATATACTAACCATATGACAAATCTTGTCCCAGAAGTTATAACTGAAATTATATATGTAGTCTACTTGACGAACTAATGAAATAATTACTAAAACTGATCTGTCTCTACTGTGCAACACACAGACACGCACACAAGCCACACACACACACACAATTATTTTATTACCAATGGTTGATTTCAATATTACGATGAATATAAGTTAAAATATTTCTAATAATATCTTCAATAATATTTATTAAAATTTTGTTTTATCAATTCTAATTTAACACAGAAAAACTAAATATTGAAACTTTCTTTACATAAGCCACACACAGAACACAAAATATATCAAATGACACAAATATGTTGACTCCAGTAACACATTATTAAAGTTCACAAACTGCTAATGATGCATTTTGTGCATAAAAATACACAGACAAATGTATCAAAGTGTACTTCCATCAGTTTTAGCTTCGTGTGATGCATAAAAAGGCATCAATTGAGATCAGACACGATCATTTCAAGATAATCAAAATTATGCATTTAGATTAATCAATTGAGGAACCAAAAGTGTATCAACCTTGATTGATTTCAATTTAGAGGAAACAATCATCCATCACCCCTAACCACGAAAGTGGGTCACGTTAAACCGCTACTGATTATTTCAATAGATGTTTCAGGTTGGAAAATAAATGTAGAACCCATATTCGACTTTTTCTCATTCATTGATTTATAAAATCGTCTGCCTACTGTAGAATTTTATTTTAACGAAAAGATACCCAAGAAACCAATGCTTTTCTTGATCAATGTATGTCCTTTAAAATTAAAAATCGTTAGCTGTGAGTGAGTATTGGGGTGAAAAGACTACCATTTCCCCAAAATGGTGCTTACATATAAAATTACATAACTGGAAATTGTATCTATGTTCAATCTCCAGGCAAACTATTTTTCACAATTTCTACACAAAGAACTCGACATGCATTAAATCAAGGTTGTTGGTACACTTTTGGTGCAGCAATTGTCACAATTAAACATGCAATTTTGATCGTACCTGATCTCAAATCGTGTTTTTTCATGCATGACACGAAATAACACATGGTAAAACTAATATTTTATGCATTTCTGTTTGAATTTTGATGAACTTAGCGTGCATCACTATCCATACTTTAATGTGTTACATAAGTTGACATAGTTCACACATTTTGAGTTCTGTGGGTTATGAGGTTCCCATATTGAGCTTGCACGAGTTGGAGCCCCTGTGGGATATTCTTAATTTTTCATGGAGGGGGGGGGGGCGAGACTTCAATTGAAAGGAATAAGCTTACAAAGTAAGAGCCATGATGCGATTTTATTTGCAGACTTTACATTACCCAACGAAAAGCCGCCTGGTTCTTAGAGAGTTGTTGCACCCCGCAGCGGCGTATACTCTGGGTCACCTAGGTAATCGGAGATGACCCGGCTATAATTTTTTAAAAAGTTGTTTTTTTATTTCTTCACAATATTCTTCCGAACCAATCTTTGTCACATATTTCTTTGCTTCCAGAGCGCAAATGTTTTCAACCGTTTGCCGCGGAATGTCCGTGAGGCTTTTTCTCCAGCTGGTGGAATCTGGTGACGTCAGGGTGAGATTCCACCGGCTCCCTTTAAATCCCTTACGGGAGGGGAAGGAAACACTGCTTCTCAGGCGCGGTTATTCCGTGGCAAGGGTAAGCTCCTTCTGGAGAGAGTCCATCGGTCGCACTCTCCACCCCAGAGCCTTTGCCGTTCCCTCGGCTGGCAGTGGCGCCCTCTTCTGCCATTCTTCCCCGATGGCCTTTGTATCGTAGGAGCTGTGTTGTTTACGACAGGGAAATTTCTCGGAAAAAAAAACAGAATTCTGGGTTCACTAATTGCGTACTGAAAAAGAAAGTAGAGAAAATACATCTGAAAATGCGCGAGAAACAGGGAAATCTAAACAACATTTGCGAACCAATTCTATGTTAATTCTCATTTTACATTTGCTTCTGTCTTACTGGTCTCTGCTATTTCAACAGATATTGTAAAAGGAAAAAAAAACTTTAATATTGAAAATGAAGGTAATTAAATAAATTAAAATTTGAACTAGAAATTCAAGAAATTACACCGACCTCCGTTTCGGAGTGTTAGCACAGCTCCCTACGACGCCAGAGCTACAGGGTTCGAATACAGGCCTGGGTGTTCTTGGTAAATGTCCCTTCATCAATGTCATATCATCACTCGTAGTGATTAACCAAAAGTGGCAGAAAAGCGACGTCAAATAACAATTTAACCAATCGATTAATGAAGTAATTAAACTATATGCTTACTTTTTTCATTTTTGTATTTTAAAATGCGTGATTACTTTCTTTGTAGCCTTCAAAACCAGTACTTCTTTCACAGAAATGAATAATTTTTAAAAGGGAAAGATATCAGAAATAAATTATATATATATATACGTACACATAAATTAGTTAATTTAAGTTGTTTTTCCCCCGCTTTAGATTAATAATGATCGTAAAGATAAAAGATGTATGAATAAAATATATAAACAAAAAAAGCAATGATTCCAACTTATAAAACCTTGCGCATCGCAGGGAATTTAAAGCTGGGAAAGGGAATTTTTCAGCATCCATAGGGAATTTAATTCTGAGTCAAGAAGTAAGGAACCACAATAGAAGATTGGCGCAGGGAATTGAATGCGTGTTGTAGGTGGCTTTGTGCTGTTCTTCCTATTAGCGATTCGAAAATGTAATATTTGTTTAGCTGTTAGTGGTTTAGTATTCGTGCTAGTGCTGTGTTTACTGAAGTTAAAGGCAATGAATATAATACAATATTTGCGTGTGAAAATATTTGGAACGGGATCTTTTCCGGAGAAATTGGAAATAGTTAATGTAGGTAGGCCAGTAACATCTCTTGTACACAGGTCTTGAACTTAAACTTCCATGTATACAAACAAAAATCGGGAATGCACGACTAACTGGATACTGGGGTAACTTGAATTTTAGACTTCAATTAATATTGAGGGTTTTTATTTCACTACCGCATTCCTTTCATATTCTTTGTTACAGGTTTTTTCTTATAGATTTATTATATTTTCTTGTTTTATTATTTGAAATTCTAAACGTAGATTAACTGCAAGTGCAATCACAACAATTATTCGACAGTGGTCGCAACAATAAGGTAACATTTTTATCACATATATTCATAAATCCTGTATGGATGTTGAGGTAAATTTGCAGGGAGACTTCAGGAGTGGGTGGATGAATCAAGTGTCGGAGATTACCCACTAGTTAAAACCAGGATACGCCACTGGCACCCCGGCATTTAGATTTTAGCCTAACACTCTTTTTTTCTATTGCAGGTTGTTACATACGTACGCAAAAAAAAAAAAAATATTCAAAGCAAAATTGATGCATGAATTGACACAGTTAAAAATGTAGCAGTTTTTCTCTTCTGGTCTTGTCCGATCAGTGCAGTTCATGCTTTTCACTGTCCGATCAGTGTTCATGCATTTTACTGTATGAAACAGATTAGCATTCTCAAACGCGTTTCTCTGTCATATTTTTAACCGGCTCGGGGTCGAGGGTAATAAGTGGTCGACTTTCGACCTCGCCGCCGAAGTTTACGAGTTTGAGTCCCTGCCGTGTGTAGTGTTCTTGTGAGTGTATCTTCATCAGTTTATTTTAATCATCGCTCATTCTGCCAGCCTCCGTGGCGGAGTGGTTAGCACAGCGCACTACGACGTCGGGGATACCGGGTTCGAATGCTGACCGGGGCTTGGGTGTTCTTTGTGATTGTCCCTTCATCAATTTCATCATATCATCACTCATCCTCATCGCAGCGATTAGCCAAAAGTGGCAGAAAGAGACACATACTCTACCTTTTTTTGGCCCGAAATTATTTTGATGCATCTAACTGCTTCACCAGCTTTCTATTGGGAAAACGAACTTATATGTTTGAATTAACAAAACGAGTTTGGTTAAACAATTTGGTAACCAAATTGCTAGCCTTTACTAAAATCGGTAATTTGGAATAGATTCTCTATTAACTCTAAACAAATGTGATACACATATGATAAAAGGGTTTGGTCCTGGTGAACAATTGTTTGTCGCCTTCTCAAACCATTGTTTGTTTACACATACAAAAATAAAAAAAAATGGTTGCTCTAAACAAACTCTTGGTTCTAGTCTGTGACGACTTTTTAATGCATTAGTGGAGTAAAAAATTATTTGCATCTTTTTGTGTCAGCACATTTTGGGTTCTGTGTATATTTGATGCATGTTGAGTACTTTCTACAATGCGCTTGAAGTGTAAGTCTCCTTCTTTGTACCGCACGAAAGTGTCTTAAAAGGATTGCCTTTTTTTCTTACAGCGCTGTTGGCAACCTGGGAACTCATGGCGAGGGCACACCGTGCAAGATGGCCAACAGCAATTCCCCCGTGTGGGCACAGACCACTCCAAGGCATTGTCATGGTAATAACAAATACACAACGAAGTCACGATGGTCGTAAAAAAAGACCTTCCACATCCTCTCTACCAATCCCAGTCACCGAGATAGCACAGCAAGGACTTCTGGGAGGAGTAAAGCATGTCCTTTGGTTTTGGTGCGGATAACACCACGCAATGGATCCTTAAAAAAGAGCTGAATTAAGACAATGCCCCCCCTTTCTCCCCTTCTTTTTATAGCTCTCATTGTTCGAATTCGCTCTGCCGGATCGGTTCACAGATGCTCCCCGTGACAGACGATAAGGTCTTCGCGGTTGCTGTTGAGCAGAATGTGCTCATCTTTCTCCCTCAACATCTGCTGATTCCATTTCTTTGTTCTTCTGAGTACGTGCCATGTAAACCTCAAGGAAATTACTCCCCCTGTCGTTCGAGGCACACACAGAAAACTAAAAGCTTTAATTAGTGGCCAAAAATTCATAACAACTCTCTGCTAAAGAGCATGGTGTAAAAGAAAAGGATCCCTATTGGTCACAAGCTCTGTTCCTCCATCCCTTTCATCATCATTCATCCTCGTCGTTGCAATTAGCATCAGAAAATCGAGGTAAATTAATAAAAAATAATGCACCAAATTTACTTTATGCACTTCAAATGGTTCGTCGTTGATCGGAACTTCTTCTGATCCGAAGCATCTTTAATGTATTCAGAGAAAATGAAGTGTGAAATTGATTGTAGATTAAGATAGAGGGCTTTTTTGTACTCGAATCAAAATTTAATGCAATTTATTGCATTTGTGCGTTTCGTTACGCCATTACTTCAAATGATTGACTTTCTTTATATTAATTCTTATTCATTTTTTACTACCGATCTGCAATTTTCTTTCTCAAAAGATGAGTTGAAAATATAGCATTTATACGTTATGCAAAGTCGCACAGGGACACTTTGGTTTGTAACAATCACATTAAATTTCTATGGAATAGTTACACCTCTCTCTCTCTCTCTCTCTCATTATTTCGTTCTTTCCCCTCCATTTTCCTATCTTTCTCCATTTATATTAATTTGCAAGAAAGTTAGACGATGATATTTAAGAAGATATTTGCAACATACACTCGTCGTCGCCTTGTAATCAAGGGATTCCCGGGTTCGATACCCTGTGGAGGCACATAGTCGTTCGGATTCCACTATAAACTGTCCAGTCCCGATTAGCCTTACTGTGCATAAAGTGGACTTAAAACAGCAAATCAACCAACCAACAACATACACTAAAATAGTGTGCTATTAAGTAGGCACAATAGATGTGGCAAAATGTTAAAATTTACTAGTATTCCTGTTCATTTTCAAAAAACGGTTTGCAACTGTTTTTGTTTTTTTTAAAATTTAAATATGAGCATTTTACCATGCATGAAGATAGATAATGATTATAAATTGCAGTTGCGTGCACCATGATATATTTTTAGAAACTGAATCATTTCTCCAGTCGACTTTTCTACGGTGTAGTAGCCACAGCACTTTAAAGTGTTAAAGGCTTTGTTTGACAACCCCAATTCCATATTAACACCGAAAGGAGTGTTCTATTACACCAGGTCTGAGTATTTGCAAGATCAGATTGGTGTTGCTCTCCATCTAATCTTTTACAGGAAATGAAATAACAATTCAGAAATATATTTGGGCCAGGATGAATCACAAGAAAAGTGCTTGCAAAGTATTTATGTGTGTATGTATGTAGTGTATTTTGTATGTACTGTTAGTACACATAGTTCAAAATGCATCAAATCAAGGTCGATACATTTTTGGCGCATCAGTAATTTTGGTTTCTTTGCAATGATTGTGTCTGATCTCAGTTGAATTGTGACTCTTCTCTAATAGCACAAGTCAATATTCATTAAGTTTCCATTGTAAATTTAAAATATCCCATGAATAAGATTAATTATTAATCTACGTACATGTTGATGTACAATGTTCAATAATGTTTCTTATCTTTAAAATAAGTTGTAAAGCGTTTATGTGTTTGGCAACATTGACGTTAGCATGGTAAGAAGAAAATAACAGTTTGAGATATAGTGATAAATATGGATTAACCAAAACTTGATTTGGTGGTTTTTTCTCATTACAATTGTCAGGTAATTGTAGTAACATAATCAGCCCACAGAAGTTAATTTCACCTTCGCCCATTTATGAACTATACGTCAATTTAATAGTGGAACATTAATCAACGTATTATTAATCATTGTCGTTGAACAGCAGCGATAAAAGTACCCTTTGATGCACCAAACGTGAATCATTAGAAGTTATTGCATTCTAATGTGTTACTGGAGTCAACATACTTGTGTCAATTGACATATTTTAGGTTCTGTGTTTGCAATCAATGCACAAAATTTAGTATTAAAAACTTCCAAGGATGAACATTCATTCACGTTTTCGCTTTCCATCACACCTTCTTAACATACATCTACATGTTTGCGCGCGCACACACAGACAGACACACATTCATAACAAAACACGAGTGTAACAAGAATGTAGCGTGTTGAAAAATTATCCCCAGAAACCTTTAATAGATTCTCATGAGCAAAAAGAAGAAGAAAAACAAAAGACTAACGATTTCCGTTCCCTGTCAACTTTTTTCATCCCGTTGAAGTGCCGGTGGTGAAAAAAGGGACAATTTTTCCTTCCAGTCAGTAAAAATACTTGACTCACATTCACACGGGAATACCTAAAGTACGACCGAAATTCACTTGTGGCAACAAATTCGTCCTTTATGCTCCGTGCCACACACCAACAGTTGCAGCTCAGGTGTTCACAGAATGGAAAGCAATTAAACTTAATTTGAAGGAACAAGTGACCCCCTCTCACCTTGCCTTCGCGGGGAGGGGGGAGAGGTGTTCTTTTGCAAACTTAGATGAAGGATTCAAGTTCAAATTGCACACGGTTTCAGCACATGCGAATTGAATTTGCTAATTAGCACCCGTAATGACTGTGGTATAACACTGCTACTCACAATTTAGGAATGTAACGGATTGCTGTATTCACTCTTTTATATTTTTTCCTCGGAGTATTTGATGAGGGCAACAAAGGAAGCGCATTTATTGTATCTGTTGTTAAACTAATGATGTACGTAGTGTACCTTAATTACTCTGAGATACAAACAAGCAAATAAATAATTCACCATTTATTTTAACATGCACGAACGAAAATTCCGCAGTGTCCAATTTGATTTATTTTTTTCGCAAGTAAATGCACTCTGCCACTCTGCAAAACGTGTGGTGCAAAGTTACACTACACGTGGACATCTTGTAATAGAATACTCGTTTTGGTGTTAATTTTGAATTGACATTGTTCAAATCCAACTCTAGTGTCTTGTTACACCAAAACTTCTACACTTGTTTTCCACCATTGAAGATATCTCCACACATTCTCGACATGGACGTCCGCAGGATTTTTTCCAGGAAGGGCACGCAAGGCACATTTTCCCCAATAATAGTGTTGTTCCCTCAAAAAAAAAATCTTAAATTTCAATTTATCACATTCATGCAATAATTAACATATATTATTGTGGCTGAAATGAAAATGTCAAAAACAATTTTTTGGTTGACTTTCATTTTCCAGAGGGGCACGGCCCCCCCTTGCCCCCCTACCGGACGCCCATGATTCTCGACCTCGGAAATAGTGAGAGTGTTGTGATTCGGTAGCCCAGAAAGCATCATTCACAAGAGCAGTGGTCTTCTATACCTTTCCAAGTTGCTTTCTTCCTCAACCCATACACTCCATGCGTAATACACACAAAAAGTTTTGTTATTCAGCAAACAGTTATGAAACTACATTGTTATAAAAAAAATGTAAAGCAAATAAGAAAAATTTGTATTAAATAATTAGCTGAGTAATATTAATTTGCTTAAGAAAAATAAATTTATAATGCAATCTCTATCTCTACATATACAGGGTTACTTCAAACTCGCCATATTCCTTTCAAGGCATGATAGTACAGGGAATTTGCAACAAATTTAACCCTGAAGGGGGTCCATTTGCGAGATATTACACATTTATTGATTTTGTTGGAAAAACTCCCCATTTCCAGGTTCAAAATTAAATTAAGAAAAAAGTGGTGATCGAATTCAACTTGTTTTAATTTGTATGTCATGCCAACACATTGACAATGTTTTATGAACAGTAAAACAATCAAAAGAGCTGAACATTTTCAAAGAGCTTGTAAGCAACTTCATTGAAAATTTAAACATCGAGTAAGTTTTGACCTGCTCTTTTAAAATGTTCGGCGCTTTTGATTGTTTTACTGTTCATAAAACATTGTCAACGTGTTGGCATGACATACAAATTAAAACAAGTTGAATTCGATCACCACTTTTTTCTTAATTTAATTTTGAACCTGGAAATGGGGAGTTTTTCAACAACATCAATAAATGTGTAATATCTCGCAAATGGACCCCCTTGGGTATAAGGCACTTTAGGGTTAAATATGTTGCAAATTCGCTGTACTATCATGCCTTCAAAGGAATACGTCGAGTTTGAAGTAACCCTGTATATATAAAAATGGATGTATGTGTGTATGTATGTGTGTACATATGTTTGTTCCGGCATAACGCTCGAACGCCTGGAGCGATTTCAACCTAACTTGGAACACGTATCACTTGCAATCTCGAAAGAAATACTGTGGGGGTAAGACACCCCTGGCACCCATAGGGGTGGTGTGGGAAGAGTAACATTTAGAAATAATCGAAAAACGACCGATATTGGTGTTGAATCCACAGTTTTCGGGGTCGATAAGATGAATAGTGACACTCCTAATGCCGTTCAACTTCAAGTTCATCACCTATCGGGATGGGTTTTGAGAGGGGGTGAAAATTAAAATATCAAAAATGACCAAGATTAGAGTCGAATCCATAGTTTTTGGAGTTCCTAAGCTAATTGGTGACATTGACGATGACCAAACTTTTTACATATATGACTTACAATGTGGAAAGAAATACTGTGGGGCTAAGACAAGCCTGTTAGCCCTAGGAGCGGGGGTGGGAATGGGTGACATGTAAAAATAATCGAAAACGACCGATATTAGTGTGCAATCCATAGTTTTCGGGGTCGATAAGATGAAAAGTGACACTCCCAGTGCCGTTCAACTCCAAAATACCCCTGGCACCTTTAGAGGTGGGGTGGGAAGGGGGTGACATGTAAAAGTAATAAAAAAACGACCGATATTAGTGTGGAATCCATAGTTTTCGGGGTCGCTAAGATGAATAGTGACACTCCCAATGCCGTTCAACTCCAAATCACCCCTGACACTCCTAGGGGTGGGGGTGGGAAGGGGGGACATGTAAATAGACAGATATTAGTGTGGAATCACTAGTTTTCGGGGTCGCTAAGATGAATAGTGACACTTCCAATTCCGTTCAACTCCAAGACACCCCTGGCACTCCTAGGGTGTGGTGGGAAGGGGGTGACATGTAAATCGACAGATATTAGTGTGGAATCAGTAGTTTTCGGGGTCGCTAAGATTAATATTGACACTTTCAATTCCGTTCAACTCCAAGACACCCCTGGCACCCCTAGGGTGTGGTGGGAAGGGGGTGACATTTCAAAGTAATAAAAAACCACCAATATTAGTGTGGAATCCATAGTTTTCGGTGTCGCTAAGATGAATAGTGACACTTCCAATGTTATTCAACTCGAAGACACCCATGGCACCCCTAGGTGTGGGATGGTAAGGGGTGATATTTAAAAATAATAAAAGACGACCGATATTAGTTAGAATCAATAGTTTTCGGGGTCGCTAGGATGAATAGTGACTCCCAATGGCGTTCAACTCCAATACACTCCTGGTACCCCTGAGGTGGGATGGGGTGACATGTAAAACGACAGATATTAGTGTGGAATCCATAGTTTTCGGGGTTGCTAAGATGAATAGCGACGGTCCCAATGCCGTTCAACTCCAAAACACCTCTGGCACTCCTAGGGGTGGAGGTGGGAATGGGGTGACATGTAAAAGGACCGATATTAGTGTGGAATCCATAGTTTTCGGGGTCGCTAAGATGAATAGTGACACTTCCAATTCCGTTCAACTCCAAGACACCCCTGGCACCCCTAGGGTGTGGTGGGAAGAGGGTGACATTTCAAAGTAATAAAAAACGACCGATATTAGTGTGGAATCAATAGTTTTCGGTGTCGCTAAGCTGAATAGTGACACTTCCAATGTCGTTCAACTCCAAGACACCTCTTGCACCGCTAGGGGTGGAGATGACAAGGGGGTGGCATTAAAACGACCGATATTAGTGTGGAATCCATAGTTTTCGGGGTCGCTAAGATGAATAGTGACACTCCCAATGTCGTTCAATTTATTTATTTTTGCTCTTGGAGGTGGAGCTAAAAATGTTCATAAATTGTTGTTAAATTTATATTATAGTGAATTTGTAAAATATATTACTTTATAATTTGTATACTGTACTTCTACTTCTAAATACCTGTAAATAAAATTAGTTACATTTTACGCTATAGTTAGAATCCATTAAACACCCGGGCAACTCCGGCTAATCAGCTACTATACCTATATAAAATTATTAAATTTCTCGTAGTACTAGTAGAGTATTATTTTTCAGAAACCAAGTGAGAAAATTCGGAACACGTGCAAGCAGAATTCTTTCATTCCATTGGTCCCGGGTGCGAATCCAGGCCTGGGAATGGGTGTTTGTGAGTGTCCATTCATCAATTTCATCATCTCATCCCTCATCCCCATCTTCGTAATTAGCCAAAAAGTTGCACAAAAGCGAAGTAAAATAAACTAAATCAATCAATCAATCAAGTGTCTTACATCTGGTGCATATGTGCATATGTTTTTGTAGTCAAACAAAATGAAATTATCTTGAATTTGTAAAATAAAAGTAGTCCATCCAATCGATACGCTTCTAAGGTACTATTTCCTATTGAGGATTTTTTTTGTTTTCAAATGCGCAGGTAAATGAGTCACAGAAGCAGTTTCGGCAGTGTTGGTACAGAATTAGTTTTGATCAGCAATAAGATTTGCAGGACGTAATTTTAAGAAAGGACATAGTTGGCTTTCTTTTAGTTGTAGTCCGGGGTTCAGGACATGCCTATTAAAAAAAGAAAGAAAGAAAGAAAGTCCTAGGAAAGTCAGGACGCCTGGTCACCTCAACCCAGACACCAATTTGGGAGGGGCTAGATGAGACCTAGGGTCTCTTATGTAGCGAAAACTGTCCTTTCGGCCTAGATGAGAAACCACACCTCCAGTCACTCGGACAGTCATGTAATCTCCGGCGGCTGTAAGACCGTTGTCACTGTAAACAAAAACACGTGACTTGTAAGTTAGCATTTGCATCCTTGTTGCTAAATTCCTGCCAGTTTATCCCTAAGAGTTCATAAAACAATATGGATCCAGGATTCGAATCCCCGCCTGGACATGGGTGTTCTTTGTGAGTTTCCATTCACGAATTCCATCATCCTCATTTTCGCGACTATCCGAAGTGGCATAAAAGTGAAGTAAAATAAACCAAATCAATCATACAACAATGCCGCAGAATTTCACTATTAACTGCTTGGTTAAGTTGTACTGCAGAGCCGCAGTGATTCAAAAGGTAAGGCGTCTGATCGCCACTTGGGAGACCAAGGTTCGATTTCCGGGGCGGATGATGTCAGGTCGGATAATTTCTCCAGCAACGCCCGTGCGTGGAGCGTCACTGGGGTTGACTCAGCCTCTAATAAATGTGTATCGGGGGAAGGTGCGGTGTTGGAAAGGTGCCAGGAGCGTGATGCTGATCACATCACCTTTATCAATGGCCGAATCCGTGGGGCCCTAGCCCCCCCCCCCCCGTATGCCTTATCGGCATGTTGCAGTGTACGGGGTAGCTTTACATGGCTCTTTTGTACGCTCTACATGAGTGAAGAATGTCTGGGGAAGATCTGCCACAAGAATTAACCAATAAGATTCCTTGTGAAGTCACGTGTATTTGTTTACTTTGACTTCGTTAGTATAGTGGACGTACAATAGATACAGTCACGGACACTTCTGGATTGTAACAATCTCATTAACTTTAAATGGAATCATAACCCAGAACTGTCCATGACTGTACTGCCATTCCGGAACTTCTATGAAGATCCTTACGGCACTCAGATTCTACCCCCGCCCCTCCACCCTCTCCTTGTAAGATTCAGGTAGGGTTGGGGCAGAGGGGAAAGTCAGTGTCAGTCAGAAAGGGCAAATCATTTGATCGGAGCCCTTCCCTTTGTTTCTCAAAAGCTATAATTTTCCCATTTGGCGTTTTGGCCCAGAGCTCATAATGACACATATCGCTTACCTCCTCTCGGGCCCAGTCTTTCCCCGATGCCTCAGTGGAATGCGGTGCCAGACATCTCTTCTTCGGAAACCGCCTTCCAGCGATATCGTCCAAGACACGAAACAATGTTGCGGGGACTGCGTGCCTAATGGTGCAGGTGTGACTTATTGGTGCTTGACACCAGTGGGTGGAGTCGCCTCGAGTTGCACTTTCCGACGTACATGTTCCAGTTGGGAAAAAGAAGAAAGAAGAAAATAATACATTCTGGTAAAAACAAAACAAAAATAAAAACTGCTTGCTTGAGGGACACCAGTTCAGTACATGGAGGTTGTGGTAACATAAACCGAAATGCCCTACATATATTATTTTCCCATGAGGAGTGCATTGCAGTTTTGAAATTCAGGATTCATGCTCATTTTGCAAAATCAAAATCAATGTGTATTCCAGATTTTCTAAAAAAACAAAACTTGATGGCTCAAACAGAACCTTGAGGGTCAAAGGTTGCCAAGCAGCTTTTCGTTGTGTACGCGGTCACTGGCTGGTGTCCCATTACCGCTGTTTGCTGGCTTTTGAGACAGGATTCCGCTACTTTCCCCCAATCGTCCTCGCGATGCTAGGTCAACAACAAAGTACGGAAGCTCTCACCGGGAATCGAACCCGTGACTGTTCGCATCAAAGGGAAGAGTGTATGCAAGTAAAATAAAAACAGAAGTCCTACAACTTTAAATTTTGCTGGAATATCAATATACATATAAACGAGAGAAGTTGGTTTACTGACAGTAAATCAGATAACATGGGAGAATACGACACTGCTTTCCAGAACACTCAATAATGTTTCAACATTGTCGCTTTAACTTTGTTTCTCAATCAGATAATTCAAGTTTGTTGAACATTATTAAAAATTAAGAAAAATAAATAATAGAACATTTTTATATGAAATGTCCTCCTCCACCCCCTCAAAAGGATACCAGTGAAATGTGTTTTAAGTTTTCAATACTAACAAGAAAACATACCTAATGTAGCTGACTTTTCCATTTCTTTTGTAGATTGCCACAAAATTCCCTCTGTGGCTGAGGCATTAAGTGGTAGAATTTCGATCATATCGCCAAAGTTCCCAGGTTCGAGTGTTGGGTGTTCTTTGCGAGTGTTCCTTGATCAATTTCATCTGATCATCTCTCATCCTCATCTTCGCGATTAACCAGAAGTCACAGAAAAGTGACGCTAAATAACAAAAATACGAAGAAACTCATGATTACTACATGACCTGTCCACTCATAAGTTCTTTCTCCCGATTTTTCCAGGTTTTTCAGGAATTCCTGATCATTGAAAATGCCATCTAGGCATTTATTCAAATGAAATGAACTTGTCCTCTCGATAATTCCCCATTTATGTCCCGTTCAGCACCGACAAGTCAGGTCACAGACTACTAAACCCTATCGTAAACAAATTATCCTTTCTGTTTCGGAACAAAAACACAGAAGAAAGCCGTGGAAAATTATAATAACGAGATCACGTTGCTTTTAGAAGCAAGAAACCATAATTCCCTTCTCTCAGTTCAGTGTAATGGATTCTCTGGAACATTTTAACCCTGACCACGTCACGAGAGTGGCACGGTGCTGAGTGACACCGCACTTAACGAGATGGGTTTCCACAATTACTGGGCCAATTAGGTGTCACTTACAGTAAACGTCACAGTTTCCTGTGAAGACTGATTCTGCTTTCCATTACGATGGTTGGCTGCGAAGACATGGATGTCCCTTTTCTCATGGCATGGCGTTTTCGTGATTTTTCGCCTTATATTGCCGCTCGGACACACATTGGTCACGATTTGTCATCCAAGTGCTTTGACCTCAAAACTACCGACGGCAGAAGTGTTGCAAGCTAGTACTAGATGTCTCTTAATGACAGAATTTATGTAATACGTAAAATATCATGATCAATATGTAACTAGAATTTTACAATAAAATCTCTGGTAATACGCGTACTACATGATCATGAACACGTAACTTTGCATGCTTGTTGCTCTTGAGACTCCTGCATTAACGGCGGAAGCCGCTTACCATAGGAAGCGAAATCTCTGTGTTAACGGTGGTAGCCCTGTAGCACAGGAATCAACATCCCTGTGTTAACGTTGGAAGCCCCTTAGAAGAAGAAGTGAAATTCCTGTGCTAATTTTGATAATAGTAGCTCTCACTTCTGAACTAACTTCCTAACAACAAGTATTCTCATTTTGCTTCTTCACTTTCTCCCTTACATGTTGCCAATCCTTGACTATATTTTGTCCTTTGTCATCTATTAAAAATATTTGCATATTTTTACATCATCTTAATTTCTATTAGTCTTAGGACACCAAGCACAAGCGTGTCTATTAATTTGTATATCCTTTGTGTTTTATTTTAAATTATTTTTTTCCATTTCTTGTGTGTAAGCAAGTTTATCTTCTCACTCTTGTATTTGTTATTTTTGTGTGTCTTCTTCTTTTTCTTTGTTTGTTTGTTTGTTATTTGTATTTAGTATGTAGTACATGTATCTGCTAGGTGGCAGATCAGCCGCAGGCTGAACCTCGCTCTTCAATAAAGGATAATTGAATTGAATTGAACGGCAGAATCTCCGTAGAACATGAAACAAAACCCCTGTGTTAACAGCGTAAACCTCTTAGCACAAGATATCTGTGTTAACGGCCGAAACCCTTTAGCACAGGAACCTACATCCCTGTGTTATCGGCGAAACCCTTTAGCACAGGAATCGACATCCCTGTTTTAACGGCGAAACCCTTTAGCACAGGAATCGACATCCCTGTGTTAACGGCAGAAGCTCCGTAGCACAGGAAACTAAAACTCTGTACTAACGACGAAGTCCCGTAGCACAGGAAACGAAATCCCTGTGTTAAAGGCTTAAAACAATCCTCTCCACCCTCAGCATGCATAGGAAACACAATAATTGAAAGGCAGACATTTTGAAGCTTGTCAACATCTTCTGGAACACTACAGAGCTGAAGGGGGTGACCTATCTTGGACTTGGATCCACAATTTTCGGCATGAAGTCAAGAGACAGAATGTTGACTGTTTTTTTTTTGGTTGGGGGGGGGACAACAATGAGGATTATTCTTGAGGAATACGCGTGAAAAATAACATTAGTGAAGCAACAGTGAAATGTGTTCAACCCCTTCAACCCCTACCTGACCAAATGAAACATTTTCAAATGAAAATAACCATATTCTCAGACTTGGAGTAACATGCGGAATTGTCGTTCTTCAACATCGTATCTGCCCCCCAAAAAAGAAAAACAGTCAAAATTACCTTTCTCGCACACGGCTACGATCTCGCCTTCTTGAGGCTAGGAGAGGATGGATGACGAAATTCCAAAAAAGTCATCCCGTCAGTTCTGTAGCATTCCAGAAGATATTAACAAGCATCCACACGTCTGTCATTCATTTCTTATGTTTCCTGCATGCTGAGAGTGTGAATGAGTGGCTTCTGTTGTTAAAACAGAGATTTATCTTCCTGTGCTACGGGACATCCGCCGTTAACACAGGGTTTCGCTTCCTGTGCTACGGAACATCCGACGTTAACGCAGGATTTCGATTCCTGTGCTACGGAACTTCCGCCGTTAACACAGGGATTTCACATGCTGTGTCTGCTTTTCAGTTGAATTGGTGTTTTAAGTCCACTTTATGCACAGTAAGGCTAATCAAGACTGGACCTACAGTTTAAAGTGGGATCCAATCCACTATGTGCCTCCATCGGATATCACACTGCTGTGTCTGCAGATGTTCTCTTTATTACTCCTTGGTACATTAATAATAATAAAAGCAGGAAATTATTATGTGAGTCATAAAGTAAACTGACAATTTAACTTGAGCACTGTACGCCGGCGTGGATTTAACGTTAAGCTACGTTAATAATTCGCATTCACTGCACAAGCCATTCCGCCATTTTGTTCTACAGCAATTACAGCGAGCGCAATGCGAGACAGTATCATGTAACAAATGCAAGATTTAATTACCCTTAAACGCAAACAATGTAAAGGCTGTCATTATTCCGAGATATGAAATCTGAATAAAATATCGTGGCAAGAAGAGTTTCTATAATTGCGCTTCCTTTTGGTAGTTCATGCATTCGCCACCACACGACGCTCCTAAGCAATAAAATGAATTATATCCGTGTATGTGTGTGAATGTAATTACTGCCCCTTGCCAGTAATTGCAGCATCATTCGGTAATTGCTTGATAATGTTAAGCTTCGTTCAACGCTTCGTATTCACTTAAAAGAGAAGTTGTACATTAAGTGTTTACTTGAAGAAGATACCTTCGAAAAGGTAAGAGATATGACATCATTCAGCTATGATCGTATGTGTCATAGGTAGAGACATGCATATTTCGTTTTAGACCAAAACACCAAATGTGAAATAACATGCTGTAATGTTCATTTTCCATCTTTCCTACCCTGTTTTGTCACGAAATGATGCGAAATGAACTGTGAGTTATGCGATTCACGGAAAATTGATTAATTCTGTTGTAAATATTTGAGGAGCAAAAACGGACCCCTTTAAACAGGAACAAACTTAATACTCTGGTAACTACACCAATGTTAGAAGGGATTGTTTATTTTGTGTAATAAGTGCAGTTTTTAATTTGCCTTGCTACGATCTTTCGTGTATGGTACTTAAATGTTATTTACCACGGTTATAGGAATATCTTAATCTCAGGGGATAGGTTCTTTATTCGAGAATTCCAAGTAAGAAAGCGTTTTATAGCCAAGAGGATATAGTTAAATGCGGATCAATATTCTGAAAACTGTACACAATACAGATAAAAATATATAGCGAAGCTTGTATGTACAATGAAATATATATGTGGTTATATTATTCTTATATATATATATATATATATATATATATATATATATATATATGTACCATTGAAAGGGAATCTTCTTCTTCATCTTCTGTCTAAACTGACAGTAACGCCACCTCCTATGTAACGACCAAAAGGGGAATAGCCCAGGATCGCTAACAGCAAGCGCTGCCTATTGCCCAGTGCGTCTAATAAAGAGCGCAACCGTAAGTGCTTCGGAGCGTCTAACTGGACACAGCGGCACCGAAGGACAGACAACCACAAAAACTGAGGATTTTCTCCTCGTCAGAGGTATTAAATCAAATTTTGATCACTAGGACTAAAAAGGATACATTTCTGAATTCATTTGCTCACTTATTACCTTTCCTAATTGTTTCATATATGAGCATATTCTTAATTATTTTAATTGGCTATTTACAACATTTTATTCATTCCTTCTATAGTTTTTATGCTCTTCCTTTATGTATTTTGCATTTACTGCAATATATATAATCACTCTTCTCTGCTCCTAGTTTCTACAATTAACTCTGCTCCTCTTTATATGGCGTTCTGCCATCTATCGTCGCTCTCGGGAAACATTTCTTCCTTGCATTTCTCATTGTGTCGTCGGAACTGGCACTTGACAGCCTATGTCTTTATTATTAAATTCCATAACTATATTCTAGATAGAGAACCAATATTATCGTGAAAACCGGTAGTTTTCATATCGAATAGATACAAGTCAGGAAAAAGTTTAGGTAAAACCTATCAAATTCAGGTCTATATCCACAAATTAAAACCAAAATGTCATTTTATATACAGTTTTTTTTATGTTATTCACCGCTATAACACCGACAATTTATTTTATTTACCGCATTTGAACAAGAAATTGGCTGTTTTTGTATTTTCCTTTTTTTTTTACCAAAAATATGTGCCTCTAGTGCTCGAAGTGAGGGGGGGGGGTACGAGGGGATGGTATCCCTTCAGTTAATAAAATTTATCCAAGGCAAGAAATGTTTACTGTCTCATCGACACCACGTATCATCGTTTTTAGTCGTATTCAGTTCTGGGAGTCTTCTCTTCAGAATCCAAACAGGCAGACTCAACAGGCCAGGGGCGGAATCTTTCTTTCCTGCGTGATCGGAATGGGAGGAAGATGAGAAAAAAATATGCATCGATTACCTTGAAGAAGTGAAACACTCGAAGAAGCTATCAGCGCAAGATGATCACGACACAGACAATGACATCGTTACAACTATCGCCTGCAGAAATTATCGTGATTGGCATTGTCTCATTCCGACCGGTAGGTGGCAGAGCTGATTTGCTACGAACGATTACACTTTTCTTTACCTTTTGCATTCAGAATTTCACTCATCTAGCTGATCTTAATTGTAAATATATAACTGTTTTATAAAATTAGTACCACGAAGTAATCGTGGGATACATAAAATACGAAAACTTTATAAACTTTTATGTAGTACAAAATCATTTTTGTGTGAACTCCTATTGTAGTTGTAATTCCAATATTTTGAGACATACTTTGTACCTACCTCTTACATATTATATATTCAACAAAATGAATGAATATTTGGTCATTAGTGCTTTATTAATTTCAACTGTATATCTTTTACATGTTACACATGCATGTTCAACAAAATATATGAATTAATATTTGATCAACAGCGCTTTGATACAAAATCGAATGAATTTGGTGATTAACAGACTAAAGATACTATCAACACATATTTACTTTCCCAAATATAGTACATAGCCTACTTATATCGACAATAGGAACCAGTACTATAAGTGATCAAGAGGACCTCTCGATGGCGTAGTGGTAACGTTTTCACCTTGTAACGAAGCGATCTTGGGTTCGATACTGAATGGTGATAGTTTTCGGATCGCATTTTAAACTATATCTATCTGTGGACACAAGGTGGGCCTGAACTTTGACAAACTTTGATAAGTGAACTTACTCTTTCCCAAAATTCATCAAGAAGGACAAATATAAAATATTTCTATCAGTCTTGTCCCCTCTCCAATTTATTTGAAGTCGATGTCACTGCTCACATCAATAAATTACAAATAATGCATAATGAAATAATGAAAATGATAACTCGATACCCAAGACATAGGGGAGCATTGCCGTACACGCTGAACTATTCTCTTTCCAATGTAAGAACATAGTTTGTGTAAACAAAAGCACGTCACTTGTTAGCTTGCCTATTGGCTTACCTTGTCCACACATATATTGACCATAGCTGTATGTACTTCATATTATATGCTTAAGAAAATTTACTACTGTGTTGCGAAGTACGCACTTAGCAAAACTTAATCTTCCGTGTCCGAAGAATCTGCGACGCTTTCATTACTTTCTTTACCTGATGAGCCGATTCGACGATTACGCGATGAAATGTTATATCCTAAAGATAATACAATTTTTTTAACAGCAAATGCAGAGTGCGACCGTAGATATACGTATATGTATTATGTAGCTACTCAGGCACGTACCTAGAAATATGTTTCGGTAGGGAGGGTCCGAACCTTGTGTCTCAGGAATAATAATAATAATAATAATAATAATAATAATAATAATAATAATAGTAATAATAGTAATAATAATAATGTTTAAATCCAATTAATACTAATTACAATACATAAATTAATATATTTTGGTTGGCCGCGGTGGCTCAGTCGGTATCTACGCAGATTGCAAAACGGACCGATATATCTACGAAGTTTGATGCAAGAATTCAGTTATGTGGTGCTTCAGCCAAAAGGTGAAGATGTAAAACTCTCTCAATACTTATATACACTGTTTCACAAACAGTTGCAGATACCGACTCACCGCATTGAAAAATATTTTCCCAATAACAGATGGCAAAATATTTGGAAAAATTTAAATAAGAAATTTTTGGATACATCAGTGTATAGTGTTTGGTACAATGCAATACATGATATTATACCAACTAATGAACGCTTACATAATATCAAGAGACAAACAACTAATAAATGCCACATATGTGGAGAGATAGACACCACTGAGCATAGAATAGTAACATGTAATGGAGTACAGGAAATTTGGAAATGCCTAACGACATATCTAGGACAAATATGTCGAACATCACCCCAATACTTTCAACCGTCGATGTGTACAAGACCAGATTTCAAATATTTTCCAGAAAAGAAAAACAATGCAGTAATTTGGTTAATAGCTAATACAATATATTATGTATTTTGTAAAAAGTATGAGAGCAATAGCATTTTGTTCACACAGTATTTAAAAAGAACTAGATGGAAAATGTTACAATATCCAAAAATGTATGAGTATTTTGGAAACTACCTCAGTGTTGTTTAGAAAACAATAATTTTGTACTTGTGGTGTGAAAGTGTAAACAGGTATTAAATATATGAAGAAATGTATATTTATATTACAGGTACAAATGCATGTTTAAGCCAAAAATATTGTATCAGATAGCCAAAATGGGACTCTTACTATAATACTTACTATGTTAAAAATTCTATACAATACTTTAACAGAATTCATGTAAGAAAACAGACATATTTTGTATATATGCTGATAAAATAAAATTTTGTTAAAAAAAAAAAAGTCGGTAACGCGTCTGACTACCATGCTAAAGGTCCCGGGTTCGATCCCCGGCCGGTTCAAATCCGGGAACTTTTCTAACGATGGAAGCGGCCCCGGCGCCCACCCAGCGTCGAATAACATGGGTACCTGGGGGAAACCCTGGGGGGTAAAGGCGGTCAGGGGCGTGATGCTGATCACATCACCCCCACTCACGACCGGATCAAGAAAGTGTGGGGCGTTACCCCCACACCCCCTATACGCCTTCATGGCGTGGTGCTAAGCACAGGGGAGCACTTTACCTTTTTTTTACCTTTTATATATTTTATTACACGAATAGGTAAAAATACTGTATAACAATATATCTAAATGTAACAGCGCATATTCATTACGTAGCTTACCTGTAGTTAAGATCGGAATGATTTACATAAAAGCAAGTGCCCTGGCAATGAAATTATTGTCAAATAGATGAATAATTGAATATTTATCGAATAACAAAAATGATGTTACATGTAGTTGGAGAAAAGTAAGTTTATGATTAAGATTTTATGCATATTACTTTGAGTAGTAGCCTACTGTACATAAATCTTCTTTGTAATGTCATTCAAAGCCGTATGATCCCAATATAATCCTTGTCTTCAAATAAGTTCAGAGGAAATTATACAACAAGGCTAAACGAATATATTTTTCATTATTTAATTTTAGTACTTGGTAAGTTTTTCGAGGGGGGTCCGGACCCCCTGGACCCCCTAAATACGTCCTTGCATGTACTATAATACGTTTATATGTGGTGCGACCATCATGCGGTGAAATATGCGGAGTACTCCCTTTCCTCAAGATGTTGTGTGTGTTGCCTAACTCTACGGCGATGAGTGTATTTTAACAGCAAATTTTCAATAGTAGGTTCTGCCACAGCCGTTGAGTTCGGCAACACACATAACACCATGCAGGGTAGCGAGAATTTTAGTATCTGGGTGTTTCATTTTTATTGCTGATTGACGACTTTGTCTCAAATATTATTTGTATTGACTAACAGTGAAAACATTTACATTACATATTCATCGGTACTACCATGAATTCTGATAAAAGATTAATACGAAGTTATCCTCATTACTTCTTGTACAACTCAATAACTGTGTATCAACTCATAATTGCCACCAAATTAGTGTGTAAGATTTTTTATTCTCTTGGTAAAGAAAGAACTGAAATCAGATTATGCTGTCATCTATGAACACAAAAGATAAATTCACAAAATTTCAAGTGTAAATGCACAATTAGAAACATTTTCTGCGCCTTCTTAAATTTTCTCACAATGTTTATTCAGATACGAATGATATTGCAAGGTAAAACACAATTAAAGGATTCATATGAAAAATACAAGAAATTACTACTACCAGAGTAAATCTATACGATAAAATATTATTATCAAGGAAAAGTGATAATTGGTCTATACATCGTACGCGTATTTAATCCCAACTCTTCGAGTACTTTCGGTTAGTCTCGTGCTAGTTCGGTTTGGTGTAATCAGCCATAAGCCGCTTCGTCAATGGATCTACTAGCCTCACTCCAGAAGTTAACTAATCATAGAATGTAATAGGAATTTCTTGAATGGGTTGCCCTCAATTTGTGCCAAACACGACAAACCTATGTGATTGCAAAATCCGTAAAATCCACAAAATGGGCGGAGATACAGTATCCCGACATTAGTCGAAGTGCTACATTTTAAAGTATGAACGAACCATAGTTACATGAACTCAAATCAATAATGGAGCACAAAATGTAGTCCGTCCACTTTATGGATAGTGGCTGATCGAATAATTGAGACGAGACCGAGACATGTGTTTTCTTTCACGAGACAATACGAAAATGTCAATTCGTGTCATCTCGTTATAACCCTTATCGAAACTGGACCTATAGTTCAGTGTAAGTCATCAAACACAATGCGGCTATACAGAATCGCACTCAAGACTCCATAATAGCTTAGAGATAGTCTTATGCTGCAAGGTTATCAAGTCAACAAGAATTTAACCTACGATTGATGGCAGTGAGAAATGTTCTTTGTTCACAACGCCATCTATTGAGGAATTATAAAAATTCTCTTTAGGTGCACAGCCTGGAAATGTAAGAAACAAAGCAGGGTCACACATAACAGCGGCGATACCTGGTCACGAACAAACAAGACAAAGACGCCATTTTACACCCAACAATTTACATTTCTCCCCCACCCCTTGCCCCTCCGAAAAACCTTCCTCATATGAGTTCCTGACGCGGTTTATGTGCAAATCGTGACAGTCCGTGGCACGTTGATGCGCTCTAGATTGTCCGAGAGATAATTTTCCATTGGTCTGCCCGTTCGCCAAGACACTCCCATGGGTCTGAACTGCGTGACCTCAACCGCAGCGACATACAGAGAGCCGAGTTCTGTGTGAAGCATGTGAATCCCTCCCCCTCCCGCGTCGTTTAGGCATACGATCACACAGAAAGATCGTGGCGCAGTGTTGCTAACCTCGTGATTTTAATCACAGGACATTGGAACATTCGTGAACTCGGTGAATTGTATTATTTCTATGTGCATTTTAGTATCTACAATGTGGTTTAACCAACTATTTTTTTCTCATATATACAGGTTGGAAACTCACCTCTGTGAGTGTTACCAGCTTCAGACCCAAATGGATGGTTCCACAGCCCATAGCTGGGAGCTGCCAAAGCTGCAATGATGAGTCCAAGCCAGAAACTTCACTAGTTTTGGAATAGACAGAGCAACATAACGCTAGCAATGTCTTATTTTCTAGGTACTTGAGTTAGTAAGTAACGCGTTAGTGAAATTACACGTTTCATCGTCGTGGTACACTCACCGGCAATAAAAATGAGACGAGGCACCTAGATCCTGAAATACTGTATTCTCTGCAATCGCAAAGTTGCTATTGAAGTTGGCTCACTGACGTAGTTAGGCAACACGCATAGCGTATTGTAGGGAAGGCAGCATTTCAGGATCTAGGTGTGCCATTTTCTTTTGCCGGTGACTGTACTTAGTTACTTTGCGTTACCTTCATGAATTTAGAACTGGAGGGGTTTATTTACCAGGATGAAACACCCACTTGTGTGGAGTTAAATGTCCTTGTTGTATGACAATGTAACGGTAAAATAACGCGTTACCACAGTTGTAACAGATTTTTTTTTTGCGTAACTCTGGGTGTAGGTTAATAACTTCTAAGATGATGAAATCAAATGGCTGGATGAACAAGTGAAGAACGCGCTACGAAGCCAGAGTACATAGGTCCAATTCCTGGGAGGTTCCGTTTGAAAAACACACAACACAGAAACTATCCAAGTACTAATCGGGATTAGAACCCTGGTCATTTGGAGATGAAACTCTGTTCCGTACACTCACCGGCTACTGGCACCAACGAGGTATTGTTGTTATCATTTATTTATTGACAGAGATGTACTGGATTTCAACATCTTATAGTTAAAAAGAAAACAACAGTTAAAATCCAATAGATTGGTTGGTTGGTTGATTTAGTTTACTTCGCTTTTTGTGCCACTTTTGGCTAATTTGCGAAGATGGGGATGAGTGATGATATGATGAAATTGATGAATGGACATTGACAAACATCCATGCCCGGGACCCCTGGCGTCGCAGCGCGATGTGCTAACCAGTCCTCCACAGGGGCCGGCTAAAATCTAATAGAATCTTTAAATATAAGTTAACTGTATCTATTAATAATATCAATGCTTGCTTCTCGATAATGAATATTGCACCATTTATGGCAATTACAACACTTGAATTCTTTTTTTATATACAGATTGCCACTAAATTAAAATAGTTATGGATATTCAATAACTGTAGAGAGTGGCGTGCCCAGGGGTTATGTTGGTAGGAATTATAAACCTTCCCTCTTCTTTTGGAGGTATTTCCTTTTAAAAAATTAAGTCTGATCGTGTATAGCACTGGCTACGAAAAAGCAAGCCCCGTGAACCGTCCTTTTTAAAATTCCAGGAAACGCAGATTCTTCAAATTACAAAATACATGTTGGCTTTTCAGGACTCAGAGGTTTGATACACTGTTCCATAAGAAGTCGAAATCCAAGTGACTCAAAAAAGATACACGCATTAAGCAAGCTTTGATCCTCACGTCGGGATTGGTCTCAAACTTGTTTTATAGCCTGGAAGACAATAAATCTGAAAGACGGTCTTAGAAGAGGGAAGGGGGGCAGGGGGAGAGGGGAGGGAGATTCTCTTGTCTAGAATCTCTCAGGGTTAAAAATGGTACAGAAAGAGAGAGAGATGGGATAGATACACACAAACAACGGAATATCAACAAACATAGAAGGAAAGAGGATCCAGAGAGATAAATAGTACAGACGGACGAACAGAAACAGAGAGAAAAGGAAAGAAACTGAAAAAGATATGAAGAGTAGACAGGAAAAGAGAGAAAGACAGGAAAAGGGAGACAAATGAGGGAGCAAAGAGAAAAAGAGAGAGAGGTAAGACAATGAAACATTGAATTAGTACAATAGAGAGAAGGGGACGGACAGACGGACGAAAATAGAGATACATATAGAATATAGACGAAGATGGACAAGGGTGAAGAGAGAGAGAGAGAGAGAGAGAGAGAGAGAGAGAGAGAGAGAGAGAGAGAGAAAGGGATGCAGAAAAGGAGACATAAAAGAGATGAAGGAATAGAATAGGAGGCAACAAAGAAGGGAGATAATAATGGAGAAAAGAAGGAGACGGGATGAAAAAGACGAGAGAAGCAGGTTGAGAGAATGACACATAGGGAAAGAGAGGGGAAAGAGGTAAGGAAAGCAGGAGTAGAGAGAGAGAGAGAGAGAGAGAGAGAGGAGGAATAAAGCACTTGAAGGAAACAAAAATAAATATTTGTTATACCGATCACATACTATCCGCGATATCGTTGATACTGCATATCTGCAGTGATTTCATACTAATGTACGTGCATAATTTCCATACTAAGGTTTTCTCCTAGAAATTTCCGAACAAGGAAATTTAAAGGGAGGATTCAAGGAAATAAACCTGAGTCGTGGGAAAATAAAAGCCATGTATCAGCACACTCACAGGGGCATAGCTTGGAGGGGAACATAGGGAGCACTAGCTTTCCAAAACAATCAGGTTTATTAAATTTTACAAGTTAATGGAATTTCAGCTAACCTCCTGAACTTGAGGTTCATGTCAAAGTTAGTGACCAAGTTACGCTGCTGACCACACTAAAAAGGATTATTTGAATTCAAAATTTGCGTGGATTTATCAACTTTCGTCTTTACGATCTTGAACTTATATTTTCGATATTTACTCCTGTTGTTGTCCTATAATCGTATAATAATGATACGAGTAATATATTTCTAAGTGTTGAATTTTGGTATAGGCTACTATTAATTCAAATCCCACAACAATTTTTTCATTACAATTAATATTTCTTATTCGTCTCTCTACATGTTGACGTATTTACACGTAGATAGCTAATAATTCATATAATTCAGATATAGAAATTACCTATGAAAATGTCAGCATGTAGGCGTATAAATTGTGAAGAAAATTGCATAAATGTAAATTCGGGGCATCAAATTTTTTATATTTTGACTGTAATTAGAACAAATTATGTCCATTGTGTATGTCTGTGCCATAGCTATACAAACAGAGATCTACTGAATAGTATGCAGATTTGTCATTATTTTGTTGCAAAATTAATGCAAAATATTTACTAAACTGATTCGAGAACTGATTTTACAAAACTATACAAATATTACCGTAATTAAGACAACATTTGTACATGAAAATTGAGAAAGTAAATATACTTAATCACGTGCACTTGTAATTTATTTATTCTATTAACTTTGTAATAATGATTTGAGGACTAAAAGTGGTAAACGTTGTAAGTGCCAAAAGCGAGAGTGTTGGGAAATCGCATCGTTCAGCACATCAGCCCGTAAGAACGTTCACACTAGTGACCTCTTTACACGCCCATAGGCGTAGCTAGAACTTTATATTTGGGTGTGCACAAAGAAAAAAAAAATGAGATCTTGTACCGTTTTAATAGCATATTTTGCAACACAATCTCTTGGTTCTTTAACTGCACTGATGTTTGTAAAGGAATATAAATTCACTAAATGACAGTGTTGAAAATTTCTGAATATATGTAGTAGAAAAAAAATCAAATTGCATAGAAATTACACACACACAAAATGTTCATAAATGTTACAAACAAATACATCAAAATACACGTCATCTATAACAAGAGATGTCTGTCAAAAGGTACAATGTTCTTAAACTCATCAATAACTTCATTTACATCAATAGACTAAGATTTTTCCTGTTCCACAAATAGCAAGAGCAGGGCTTCCAATTTATCCTGCTTCTGAGTTGCTCTTAATTTAGTTTTAACTTGGGTAAGCTTGGAGAAAGCTCTCTCTCACGTGCAGCTTGTGACAGGTATAGAAGAAAAGCGCTGCAGTACAGAGTAGAATGCAGTAAATATCTTCTTTCTTCAATGACATCAAAAAATCGATAATCTATAGACACTCGTTTCATCAGCGATAACGCACACGTTTGTACCAAGTAATGACATTTTCAACTTCTTACTAACTGCCGCTTATTTTCTCTCTTATTGAAATATCTGTCTTTAATTCTCTTTGATAAAGCAGCCCATTAGGGTGTGCCTAGGCACACCCGGCACACCACGTAGCTACGCCTATGTACACGCCCTTTGAACTACTTAGAGGTCTACCAGCCACATTTCACGTTTACCACAGTATAAAGCATGGCACATTTCACAGTGTAACGTGGAAAACGGTATTTCAATTATTGTGGCACTTACAGCGTTTACCAATTTTAGTCTTCATTTCATAGAAGAGTTACACATTTACAAACAAAGTCAATTAGATGACTGAAATTCTAATCGAAGCAGAAAGGTAAATGTAGGTTTGTGAAAAGAACAGTGTTATCGTTCGTAGTAAATCAGCTCTGCCACCTACCAGTGGGAATGAGAAAATCTAATGAATCCTTCCCTTAAACATGGACATGCGCCATGCGGCTACTTGCACCTTCTTAGGAAGTGTCGGTGTCCATCAACTTGATCATCGTGTAAAATAAATTGCCTTATAATTGCTGCGCAAGGAAAGAAGAACGAACCGTAAAAAGATGGGAAATAATTAAGTCCGCCATGTTTCCGCCTCGAAGGCCGGTGCAGATGTGTGATGCTTTTCCTTGCTCCGGGGCGGAAGCCAAGAGGGGGCCCGGGGGAGACTGTGCTCGACACGAGACCGGATGTGTCAGATATCGACCCCAGCTAAAATGTTAAATGTGCACCATTGTTTCTTTATATTGTTTGTTTCCATAGAAGCCGAGTGAATAACAACTGGCTTTTCTTTTAGTGTTCGGCTTTTTTTTTATGAAGGTCTTTTGCTCGGAACGTTTTAAAAACCTCTTTGACTGGAACTGTGAACAACCATCCCACCAATGCAGTCTGAATAACTCCTGGTAGTGTTGATATAATCGTGTCACGCATCTTATAAGGACTCAAAAAAGTATATTTATGTAAACGTTTATATATATTTATAAGCATGATATGTGCAAGTCTAAATTGATAGACTTACCTTAAATTTTGCAATATTGTACCGTTAAAATTTAACAGTCTGCCTTGTAATTTATAAAACAAGGGATAAAATTGTTCTTAAAATCAATTTTGAATATTTTCTCATAAAGGTACACAATGATTATATATCGCAGTTGCGTGCACCATAATAGCCTATATAATTGTTTTAAATGAATCATTAAAATTGCATTCATTAGTTTAACTATGGAATGATCGTTAATACTATAAAGAGTAATTGAATGGTAGCGAAAATGGACACTCTTAGACTGTCATTTACCCACTCAACTCAACGTTTTACAGTGTGCTACACACAGAGCCTGAAACTTGCCAATTGATGCAAATGTGTACATTTTTTTACTCCAGTACATTAAAGTGCATAAACTGCTTACCATGCATTTACGGTGGATCAAAAAACACAGAGAAATGAATCAAAAGGTACTGGTGCTCGGTGCGATGCACCAAAAATGCATCCATTGAACAGATAAGATTTGATCATCTCAAAGGTGCCAAATTTACATGTCAATTGATGCATCAAAAGAACATCAACCTGATTTCAATGCTTTTCGAGTTCTGTGCGAGTCATGAAAAAAATGGAGTTGTGGTATGAGTTTGTTAAATCGCTGAGCGGGTTGTAAATAATTTTGGATGTATTTGGAGGGTGTAGTAAATGACTGATAAATATTCTTGTACATTTACATAAATAAAACTCTCACTTAATTGCAATTTATTCGGTCCTGAATGTTCCCTGGCAAGAAGTATTCTCTCACAAGTTATCCGTAAATTGTTAAACAATATAAAAATTCATTTACAAATGTGTTACATGTAACGCAAGGCACAGTCCAATTTACGTGCAATTGCAAACGAACACGGTAGCCGATATGTAAATTTAATTTTGTTTTAAGTCCACTTTGTGCACATGGAAGGCTAATCGGACTGAACCTACAGTTTAAAGTGGGATCCAAAACATTTGTGCGTCCACTGGGTATCCAACCCTGGACCCCTTGATTACAAGGCGACGACGTTACCACTACGCCATCGACAAAATCTTAAGAGGATGTAGATGATACATGAAATCTGTAAATGTCCGAAAATGAACAGATTCACTCGGGAGGGTTCCTGTTCAGCTTTGAACACTTCGAACACTTGGACAAAGAGTGTTCGAAATATTAATTGATCAGCTAACAAGTATGACCCTCCATCATGAAGAAAAGACCAGTTCCATGGCTTGATTCAATCTCGAGTTAACACACATTTAAAAACATTGTGTTCCATAAAGAAACAATTGTCCCTAACAATTGGAACAAATTTGATTTACGTCCTAAAACCATTGTAAGGAGTTTCAAATGATCAAAATCGGAGAGATCAAATGTTAGCACCTGCCTGATTTGACCCAACACCTCCCTTACAAGAACTGCTACCATTACTGGACCCTACCTATATACCCTATACATTACGCACATTGTAACTCGTTTCTTTGTGGAGGGGCGTGGATTGAAACCACTATCATCTTGAATGATTATTATAAATTATACTCCTCTTAATGCATAGGAATATGATGTATTTCAGTGCATTTACGTTGCTTTTCAATCTCATGAAGTTACTCGCGACTGTGAGGATTGACGGCGATGATAGAAGAATCGTGGTAATACTCTCATGCTTTGGCTGGAGTACACAGTACTCCAAGTTACTCATTTGCTTCTAAACCTAAAACGTTACAGTTACCGTTACTTTGATTCCAAAAATAAAGAAATACAGTTGATTTAACTTTGATTCCAAAAGTATAGAACTACAGTTGACGTCACTTTGATTCCAGAAGTACAGATCTACAGTTGTCGTCACTTTTATTCCAAAAGTAAAGAACTACAGTTGATGTCACTTTGATTCCAGAAGTATAGAACTACAGTTGACGTAACTTTCATTCCAAAATTAATGCGTTACAGTTGACGTCACTTTGATTCCAAAAGTAAGGAACTACAGTTGTCGTCACTTTGATTCCAAAAGTAATGCGTTACAGTTGACGTCACGTTTATTCCAAAAGTAAAGAACTACAGTTGATGTCACTTTGATACCAAAAGTAACGTGTTACAGTTGACGTCACTTTAATTACAAAACTAAAGAACTACAGTTGACGTTGCTTTCATTCCAAAAGTAATGCGTTACAGTTAACGTCACTTAGATTCCAAAAGTAAAGAACTACAGTTGACGTCCTTTGATTCCAGTTGTCGTCACTTTGATTTCAAGAGTAAAGAACTACAGTTGATGTCACTTTGATTCCAAAAGTAAAGAACTACAGTTGACGTCCTTTGATTCCAGTTGTCGTCACTTTGATTTCAAGAGTAAAGAACTACAGTTGATGTCACTTTGATTCCAAAAGTAAAGAACTACAGTTGACGTCACTTAGATTCAAAAAGTAAAGAACTACAGTTGACGTCACTTAGATTCCAAAAGTAAAGAATTACAGTTGTCGTTACTTTGATTCCAGTTGTCGTTACTTTGATTCCAGTTGTCGTCACTTTGATTCCAAAAGTAAAGAACTACAGTTGACGTCACTTAGATTCCAAAAGTAATGAACTACAGTTGTCGTCACTTAGATTCCAAAAGTAAAGAACTACAGTTGACGTCCTTTGATTCCAGTTGTCGTCACTTTGATTTCAAGAGTAAAGAACTACAGTTGATGTCACTTTGATTCCAAAAGTAAAGAACTACAGTTGACGTCACTTTGATTCCAAAAGTAAAGAACTACAGTTGATGTCACATTGATTCCAAAAGTAAAGAACTACAGTTGACGTCCTTTGATTCCAGTTGTCGTCACTTTGATTTCAAGAGTAAAGAACTACAGTTGATGTCACTTTGATTCCAAAAGTAAAGAACTACAGTTGACGTCACTTAGATTCAAAAAGTAAAGAACTACAGTTGACGTCACTTAGATTCCAAAAGTAAAGAATTACAGTTGTCGTTACTTTGATTCCAGTTGTCGTTACTTTGATTCCAGTTGTCGTCACTTTGATTCCAAAAGTAAAGAACTACAGTTGACGTCACTTAGATTCCAAAAGTAATGAACTACAGTTGTCGTCACTTAGATTCCAAAAGTAAAGAACTACAGTTGACGTCCTTTGATTCCAGTTGTCGTCACTTTGATTTCAAGAGTAAAGAACTACAGTTGATGTCACTTTGATTCCAAAAGTAAAGAACTACAGTTGACGTCACTTAGATTCAAAAAGTAAAGAACTACAGTTGACGTCACTTAGATTCCAAAAGTAAAGAATTACAGTTGTCGTTACTTTGATTCCAGTTGTCGTTACTTTGATTCCAGTTGTCGTCACTTTGATTCCAAAAGTAAAGAACTACAGTTGACGTCACTTAGATTCCAAAAGTAATGAACTACAGTTGTCGTCACTTAGATTCCAAAAGTAAAGAACTACAGTTGACGTCCTTTGATTCCAGTTGTCGTCACTTTGATTTCAAGAGTAAAGAACTACAGTTGATGTCACTTTGATTCCAAAAGTAAAGAACTACAGTTGACGTCACTTTGATTCCAAAAGTAAAGAACTACAGTTGATGTCACATTGATTCCAAAAGTAAAGAACTACAGTTGACGTCCTTTGATTCCAGTTGTCGTCACTTTGATTTCAAGAGTAAAGAACTACAGTTGATGTCACTTTGATTCCAAAAGTAAAGAACTACAGTTGACGTCACTTAGATTCAAAAAGTAAAGAACTACAGTTGACGTCACTTAGATTCCAAAAGTAAAGAATTACAGTTGTCGTTACTTTGATTCCAGTTGTCGTTACTTTGATTCCAGTTGTCGTCACTTTGATTCCAAAAGTAAAGAACTACAGTTGACGTCACTTAGATTCCAAAAGTAATGAACTACAGTTGTCGTCACTTAGATTCCAAAAGTAAAGAACTACAGTTGACGTCCTTTGATTCCAGTTGTCGTCACTTTGATTTCAAGAGTAAAGAACTACAGTTGATGTCACTTTGATTCCAAAAGTAAAGAACTACAGTTGACGTCACTTTGATTCCAAAAGTAAAGAACTACAGTTGATGTCACATTGATTCCAAAAGTAAAGAACTACAGTTGACGTCCTTTGATTCCAAAAGTAAGGAACTACAGTTGGCGTCACTTTGATTCCAAAAGTAATGCGTTACAGTTGACGTCACGTTTATTCCAAAAGTAAAGAACTACAGTTGATGTCACTTTGATACCAAAAATAACGTGTTACAGTTGACGTCACTTTAATTACAAAACTAAAGAACTACAGTTGACGTTGCTTTTATTCCAAAAGTAATGCGTTACAGTTAACGTCACTTAGATTCCAAAAGTAAAGAACTACAGTTGACGTCCTTTGATTCCAGTTGTCGTCACTTTGATTTCAAGAGTAAAGAACTACAGTTGATGTCACTTTGATTCCAAAAGTAAAGAACTACAGTTGACGTCACTTAGATTCAAAAAGTAAAGAACTACAGTTGACGTCACTTAGATTCCAAAAGTAAAGAATTACAGTTGTCGTCCATTGATTCCAGTTGTCGTTACTTTGATTCCAGTTGTCGTCACTTTGATTCCAAAAGTAAAGAACTACAGTTGACGTCACTTAGATTCCAAAAGTAATGAACTACAGTTGTCGTCACTTAGATTCCAAAAGTAAAGAACTACAGTTGACGTCCTTTGATTCCAGTTGTCGTCACTTTGATTTCAAGAGTAAAGAACTACAATTGATGTCACTTTGATTCCAAAAGTAAAGAACTACAGTTGACGTCATTTTGATTCCAAAAGTAAAGAACTACAGTTGATGTCACTTTGATTCCAAAAGTAAAGAACTACAGTTGACGTCACTTTGATTCCAAAAGTAAAGAACTACAGTTGTCCTCACTCTCATTCCAAAAGTAAGAACTACAGTTGATGTCACATTGATTCCAAAAATATAGAACTACAGTTGACGTCGCTTTCATTCCAAAAGTAAAGAACTACAGTTGATGTCAGTTTGATTCCAGGAGTATAGAACTTTAGTTGACGTCATATTTATTCCAAAAGTAAAGAAGTACAGTTGATGTCACTTTGATTCAAGTATAGAACTACAGTTGACGTCACTTTGATTGCAAAGATAAAGAACTACAGTTGACATAATTTTGATTACAAAAGTAATGCGTTACAGTTGACGTCATTTTGATTACAAAAGTAAAGATCTACAGGTGATGTCACTTTGATTCCAAAAGTATGAAACTACAGTTGTCGTCACTTTGATTCCAAAAGTATAGAACTAGAGTTGTCGTAACTTTGATTCCAAAAGTAAAGAACTACAGTTGATGTCACTTTCATTCCAAAAGTAATGCGTTACAGTTGACGTCACTTTCATTCCAAAAATAAAGAACTACAGTTGATGTCACTTTGATTCGAAAAGTATAGAACTACAGTTGTCGTCACTTTGATTTCATAAGTAAAGAACTACAGTTGCCTTCACCTTGCTTCCAAAAGTAACGCGTTACAGTTGACGTCACTTTGATTCCAAAAGTAAAGAACTACAGTTGATGTCACTTTGATTTCAAAAGTAAAGAACTACAGTTGATGTTACTTTCATTCCAAAAATAGAGAACTACAGTTGTCGTCACTTTGATTCCAAAAGTAACGCATTTCAGTTGACGTCCTATGATTCCAGTTGTCGTCATTTTGATTTCTAAAGTATCGCGTTACAGATGACGTCACTTTGATACCAAAAATAACGTGTTACAGTTGACGTTATTTGATTCCAAAATTAAAGGAGTACAGTTGACGTCACTTTGATTCGAAAAGTAAAGAACTACAGTTGACATCACTTTGATTGCAAATATAACGCGTTACAGTTGACGTCACTTTGATTCCAAAAGTAAAGAACCACAGTTGTCCTTACTTTGCTTCCGAAAGTAACGCGTTACCGGTCTTTTCTTTGGTTTCATTGCAATAGTAACGCTTAACAGTTGCCAACGCTTTGCTTGCAAAAAAGTAATTCATTGCCCATATATCCACACTTAACTTCCAAAAGTAACATGTTACCGTTACTTTGTCAAACAATCAGGACATGTAACTGTTCACACAAGTATTTCATCTGTTCCAAAATAATGCGTTACCTAGACGTGTTTTCCCTGTGTAACTTTACCTGCACGTTTGAAAACAACACAAGATATTTTTCATTCTGACAAATAAATTTTCCAATTTTGAATATATAAAGGTAATGTAAGTAAAGTAACGCAGAAATTCGAGGTCCGTTACAATTACTCGTGCAACTTCGGTAACGGGTTACTAATGTAAGTACCGAAAGAGTAATTAATTATTTGCGCTACGTTCGTTACTCTCAACATCTAGTTGTAATACACCGAACATTCCCTCAAACACCATAACGTGTACCTGTAGGGTACCATTGCTTGGAGTCCTTCAGAGTATATATTTTCCCCAACAAAATGACGACAGATGTGTGAGTTACGAGATCAAATTCCCAGCCGGTTCCGGGAGGGTCTGCGTCCTGTAAAAATTTTCCCACTGCAGGAACTCAACGGTTAGTCTCCTAACTTAATTATAACGTGACAAAGCACCCAAGACAAGGGATTATGATTTAGTGAGGAGGAGAGCATTTATAGATCTCGTTAAATGTTTCTCTAATAATAATTCTCACTTCTTATATCACAAAGCTTGGCGTCAACACATTCTTTTTCTGGAATATATAAGGCATATTTTTATTTGTATCCTTCGTTGGTGCAAATGCACATCGAATTACGTTCGTCTGTCTCTGTCTACCGGCAAAGGCATGCTCGCTCTTTTTCTCTTTCTCTGTTTCTCTCTCTCTTCTATCAGTTTCTGCCCATGCCTTTTTCTCTTCACATTTTTGTTCCGTTCCCTCTTTAATCTTTTTATTTCCAAACCTTCCTTTATTTCTCTCTCTCTCTCTCTCTCTCTCCGTTTCTACCTTATCTTCTTCTGCTCATTTTTCTTTGCTTCTGTCCAGTCTTTTTCTGCTTCTTCCCATTTTTCTGTATCTTACTCTTTCAATATATTTGTTTACTCTCACTCACTTTCTGCTACTGTCCATTTCTCTCTTTCTCTCTCTGCATATTTTCATCTCTCTCTCTCTCTCTCTCTCTCATTCTCTGCTTCTGTCCATTTCTCTCTTTCTATATGGCCTATATATATATATATATATATATATATATATATATATATATATATATATATATATATATTTCCGTTTCCTCTCTCTTTCTCTGCTCCCCTTTATCTCTCACCGTATGTCTCCGTATTTATGCCTCCTTCTCTACCTCTCTTCTCTGCTGCAGTCCATTTCTCTCTTTCTTTCTCTGTATTTTTGCACTTTCTCTCTCTGCCCCTCTCTATCTTTGTATATTTCCGTTATCTCTCTTCTTCGCTCTGCCTCTGCCAATTTAACTTTTTTTCTCCCTGTATGATTCCGTTTCTCTGTCTCTATCTCTCGCTGTGTTCGGATCTTCCTTATTTGTCTGTTTCATTCGAAGGATTAGCTTTACTGATTTTCTTTCTTTTCCAACTTTCGTTCCTTCTCACTCTGTTCTTGTCACCCCTTCTCTCTCCTTCTCTACCCATCCTTATCTATGTTCCAGTCATTCTCTCTCCATCTCTTTGTGCATATCTCTAATTCTTTCTGTTAATTTGTAGAAGTGTTAGATGAATGCTTGTTTGAGGCCAGACTTTTTTTACTCTCTACTTACTTCGTATTTAGTAGGTGAACTGTTATCGCTGCAATAGTTAACAGATATCAACTGATTCATTCAATAGGTGATTGATCTCGAATTTAGAAACCGGGTATTATTGCGTTATACTTTTCTCTTCTCCG
Organism: Lepisma saccharinum; assembly: GCF_977018435.1. Classification (NCBI taxonomy): domain Eukaryota; kingdom Metazoa; phylum Arthropoda; class Insecta; order Zygentoma; family Lepismatidae; genus Lepisma; species Lepisma saccharinum. The sequence continues at coordinate 48,577,278 of NC_139231.1, read as the reverse complement.
AACCAGAGACAGATTGTAGTGAAGCAGTAGACATGTCCGAGGTCCTATTTTTACCTCCTTTTTTCGCCACTTTCCGGCTGACTTGCTCCAGCAGCGACGTGACACTGGTCAAAGTGGCTGCCATCATCCAGCACGGGTCACTGCGACTCGGTCATTCCCGTGACAAAATGCAACAAGCCGTGGAAATCAGGAGTCAAGCAGGCGGGACGTGGCGCCTCCGTGGACTCCTGAAATCTCACGTAGTCACTCTGATACAAGGCAGTGTTACCTTACGACACGAAGGGAAATATCCCACGCGCAGGGAAATTATAGCAGAATTGTAAGTAAAATAGGAAAAGAACAATACTACTGTGTCAGGGAAATTTGAATATTTCTCGTTCACACATTAAACTTATTAGAGGGTGATTAATAAGATTTTAAATAACACAACTATACTTGTGCCAAGTTAACTCCCGATGCACATTCACAGCGCAGAACAGTTATTTTGACAAAATCTTGTTTCCCGGCTGGCTGCGTCGGGGAGGATGGATTGTAAGGTTGTCGCTTGTTGCTCAAACAAACGGGCAGTGGTAGGCCTAATCAGCTGTTTGACCGTAAGTTTCTCCGTAGGTAAACGCGGCAACAGCGGGTCACTGCCAGAAAGGTGAGTACCACGCCGGAAGAAAGCTTGGCTCGATTATAAACGTAATGTTCATTTTTCAAAAGTGTACCAGAGGTTCCAGCTTCGAATCCCGGCCTGGGCATGAGTATTATTTTTGAGCTCCCTTCATTAATATCATCATAACATCACTCATCCTCATCGTCGCGATTAACCAGAAGTGGCATAAAAGCGACACGAAAGAACAAAAAAATCAATGAAAAGTACAATTTGTCACAGAAACTTCATTGTCTAGTATCCCATATTTTCATCAATTCAGTCACATTTCTATTATGAAAATAATGTATTAATGTCTTGTAAGTCCATGGAAATAATAATGCTACAACTTCTATCACTAAAACTACCACTACCACTACCACTACCACCAATAAAAACAATAACACCAACAACAATAGTTGAGAAACTTTCGTTATTGCAATATAAAATTTTCTAAGATGTAGAGTAAATTGGATTTAAAAAAATGGAAATTTGCAGGTTCTGGCAACACTGATATGAGGGGCAGTCAAAATCTCCTTTGGTCGTTTACTGAACAAGTTGCTCATTTGTCCATATAATGCCGATCTCCAGCGGAAGAATGCCCTTTAAGTTTTCAAATTGGAAGTATTTTACTTTACATCTTTATTAATGCCATTCTTTAAACAGTATCTGCAAGAAATGTCTTCGTATGTCTTTCAAGGATGAACCATTCAAAAGAAAGGAAGTATACCTCAAAATATATAACATTTATTTCCGCAGTATCCAGATACCTCGGCAAGCAAATCTTATGAAATCACAGTTATAAATTAAGCACTTAATTCTATTCTAACTGTTGTGCTTGTCGTCTTCATACTTCAGTCCATTGAGTAGCGTAATGACTGATTTTACTACACGCCTCCAGCAACTCTCAAAATTTCCTCAGCGCACCCCTAAAGTTTTTCCCAAAGTCGTTTTGGCTCTAACTTACCCTCATATCACCCTAAATACATACAAACGTACACCATCCTCCCCAATTGACAATTCTAGTTAAATCCCTGGGTGTGCTGACAATATCGCTACTAAATGTTGCTGATTCGAGTTCTGACATGTACATGAGTCACGACCGGACACTGAAGAACGTTGACTGGAGATTTTCTTTTAAAGATCGTCAATTTCCGCTGGCATCAAACTATCGTAAAATAAATGACCATGACCGCTTTTAAAGTATCAACGGCCATTATATTGCTAACCTAAGCAATATAAGTTTCATTATTCAGATTTTAAAAATATACTTATGGTGCACGTAACTGTAATTTATAATCATTATCAATCTTTGTGCATGATAAAATAGTCAAATTTAAATTTTAAAAAACGGTTGTATCCCGTTTTTGTAAATTAAGAGGAATACTTTTAATTTTAACGGTAGAATATTGTAAATTATTCAGTAATTTCTAAAAGAGTGCATAGGTATAATTTTTTAATGGTATGCATTGGACTCTCAGGAAACGAAGAAATGTAATGTTGCAATTATTGTTATTATTATTATTGTTATAAAAAAAAAGGTAAAGTGCTCCCCTGTGCATAGCACCACGCCATGAAGGCGTATAGGGGGTGTGGGGGTAACGCCCCACACTTTCTTGATCCGGTCGTGAGTGGGGATGATGTGATCAGCATCACGCCCCTGACCGCCTTTACCCCCCAGGGTTTCCCCCAGGTACCCATGTTATTCGACGCTGGGTGGGCGCCGGGGCCGCTTCCACCGTTAGAAAAGTTCCCGGATTTGAACCGGCCGGGGATCGAACCCGGGACCTTTAGCATGGTAGTCAGACGCGTTACCGACTGTGCCACCGCGGTCATAATTGTTATCATCATTATTTTATTATTAAGCATGACGCATTAACAAATTTTAATATAAATACTAGCATGATGATTTAATTTGATTTTCATTTTGTTATTTAGCGTCGCGTTTCTTCCACTTCTGGCTAATCGCGTCGATGGTGATTGATGTGATGATATGATGAAACTTGTACAGAATCTATGTGAGAAATTACAGCATAGATATGATAATCTTATATATCAATAACAAAGTAATAAATTCTCTCGGGAAATGATTAATTTCCCTGTGGTTTTTTTTGTTTCTCAAACCGTGACTCTGAAAACCAAGGCATTTATGATTTCATTTTCAAATATCTCCCGGATCCTAGACAAGACTAAATAAAATATAGGACTTATTCGGGAAGAAGAAGACGTTTGGTAACCCTAAGATAAATTGCATTAAGTAAGAAATATACAAATAACTTTTGCTCCATTACTGTACCACCATTAACCCGAAGACTCCAGACAATTCATTCAACCTGCTCACAAAGTCCCACGCCTACGGTGCTGTCCTCTGTGAGAATTCCGCTTCATCCTACTAAGACAAAAGATGCTTGTAATTGCGCGGAGGGGCATTTAGTGGGTTCCTGGGTAACTTTGTGAGTCACATTGAACTGCTAGCGACTGGGAGAGGGCGGAGCGAGGGGAGGTGAACGCTTCTCTACATGACTGATGGTCTTCTGATGAACACGAATGTCTTTGGGCGCCTGTGTCAAGGTCAGATTTCAGGCGGGAGTGTGCGTGATTGCTCTCCCTGTCGTTTTTCAGGTTGTAAACCTGTTCCTGACTTGCCAGCTTCATTCCACAATCAAGTATAGAACTAAAATTGCATGGGATGGCATCAAAATTTTGCTTGGGGATCGTTTTCCTCGTGCGAATAACATAGATGTGTGAAGTAGAGTATACAAGGATCTTCTGCAGGTGGAAAAAAGGCACAGAATGTCGTATAATGAATCGGAATTAACCCTAGTACATGCAGGTTGGTCCATTGCTTTGTAGTGAACGTCTATTAATGTATGAGCAATGACGTCACTCAAGCACTGGCCTACACTGAGTCCAAGATCTGGGCTATCTCACTGTCACGTGGTCCTAGGCTATGAATAGAAATAAGTTTAACAACTCCTAAGAAATCAGGTTGCCAACTCCTAAGAAATCAGGTTGCCAAATCGTAGGAAATCAGGTTGCCAACTCGTAGGAATTCAGGTTGCAAACTCATAGGAAATCTGGTTGCCAACTCATAAGAAATCAGGTTGCCAACTCCAGAATTACCATGTATCTCAAATTTTGTTTACAATTTCTGATCAATCTTTCTCCTGTATTTTATTCACTAGACTGCAGGCTTCGCAGATAGCTTAGCTAGCCTAGAATGTACGCTCCTGCACTCAAGGTAGGCCATTTAGATTCATAAGAAACAAGCTTGATGTCATGCACTAGCATCTCGTGCAAATAGGATGTCTCCTAGAGCAGTGATTCCCAAACTTTTTCGTTTCACGGCGCCCTTAGCACTTCAAGACTTTTTCGCGGTGCCCAACTCAGAATGTAGGCCTATATGCATCACTGTTTCAAATTCAGAAACATTTTATTTGTAAAAGTACTAAATAAGCACATATTTGGAACAATCATAACATTGAGAGAATTTACAATTGAAAATATTGGAACATTGGAACACTTTGGGAACTATTGTCCTAGAGAGATGAAACTACACATAATAAATTTTCTTGGAATTAACAAAACACGTGAGGTTTTGGTGACCATAACCAAAAAAATTGGTAATTCCGATCAAGCTATATGGTAACTTTAAACAAAAGTTCACTTTTACTAAAGGAAGTTGGTTCTGGTGTGCAAATAATTTGTAGCCTATTTAAATAAATGTTTGGTTAACAGAAGTTTTTTTTTGTTCCTTCAAACCATTTTTTTTCTGTGCGGTATACTATAAATAATGGTCGACAGTCCATGTCGTAAAAATTACACAAAAAATACAATAACATAAAAATTATTTAAAAATGACCTCAATTCTTGAAACGATCTGTAACATTAATTTAGATATTAATTTATCATAAATGTCAAACTTATGACAGTAGAATAATTCGATGCCACTAGATGTCGGATGCACTGATTAAAAAAGTGGAAACTCACATTTTGGAGTGAGTTTGGCTAGTCACAAATAGACGTCTCCAAAGGGTGAGTTTCCTCGCCCTATGGTGGGGTGAGTTTTCCTCGCCCTAGCGTAGGGAGTTTTTTCCCTCCCGTTAGGGATATAGGGGTGATGATAATCTCCTTACCTCGGGCATGCTTCTACATTCTTTGGGGATACATGGTTTAAATTACTGAACCTAAGAAAGAAACGTAAAATTAAGTGCAATTGTATAGTCAAGGACACTTCTGGGTTGTAACAGCCTCAGTGACTTTCTACAGGATTATGATGAATGAGAAATGTTCAAGATTTCCAGATACTGCGAAAATCTCGAATTCTGCACGCTATTTCTCAATGAAGCGATTCTCTTCGCAATTTCTAGAATCAAACTTGTCATTTCCAACAATAAAATTTAATCACACATACCACCATTCGAAATTTTCCAACTGTTCGGGATCCCGAAAATCTGGAAGTCACTTCCCTAAGTCGGAATTCAGACGGAAATTCCCCCCCCCTCCCAAGATATACAGGTACTGCGTAACCACCTAGTTTCAAGTATATGTTGGTTGAGTTGGATTGAGTTGGTGTTTTAAGTCCACTTTATGCACAGTAAGGCTAATTGGGACTGGACCTACAGTTTCAAGTGGGATCCGAACCACTATGTGCTTCCACCAGGTATCGAACCCACTTGATTACAAGGCGACGACGCTACCAGTTTCAAGTATACTTACTTCTACAACATTGTAAAAGTGATGGTGCAAAGTAGCACCAAGCGAGGTCTTACAGATATTTACACAGACTTGGTGAAAAAGTACACCTCTGTTCGTGTAAATGCAAAATTGGTTTTCTTCAGCACCATCTTCGTTACCTTGTTGCACCAATGGACTGTCAAACAACAAGTACATTCGATAAGGTGTTGTTATATCAATTGTACTGGCTATAGTATACTAAATATCATTATTTTTTCTTCTCGAAGTCTCTCTCTCTCTCTATTAAATAACGTGTTTCCATAATTCAAATTGCGAGATGCCCAAAATGGACATTTACAATTTCTTTCCATTTTTTCTCGGACGCAAGTCTAAAATGTAGGGCGTAAAAAAAAAACGGTTGCAATTGCCACATCCCATTTGTGACTTTTACACTCAGAACCGAAAATGTGTCAATTGACATAAATATGCTGACTCTAATGATACATTAAAGTTCCTAAACTGCTAATGACACACTCTTGTTGCATTGAAATACACACAGAAATGCATCAAAGTGTATTTTTATTAGTTGGTACTCCTTGTGATGCAGTAAAAATGTGTCATTTGAGATAAAAACGAGATCGTTTCTAAGAAACCAAATTTACACAAATAACTGTGTCAGTTGATGAAGCAAAATCCATCAACGTTGATGCATTTGGAGTTGTCTTTGCATAAAAGTATTTTCCATCAACCAGTTTTGCTTTGATCGCAATTGTCCGCGACAATTTTCCGAGATTGCAATTGTCCTGGATTTGCCATAACAAATCTGGCAAAAATGGAGGTATCATAACACTGGAGAATGTATTCAGTTTTATGATTGCTTTTTGATAGCTTGGCCTTAGCGTGGTGTGTAGAATTCAGATCCACTTGTTGCCACGCCTGGCATCATTCAGCATGCTAAAAAAATCACGAGTCTAAACTTTGTGAGTTTCTTTTCATAAGCTAGAAAATGAAATCAAACCTAACTCCCTTTCAGAATCTTTATCTCCCCTTCGCTATAATATACAGGGTGTATCAGAAGTGATACCTCAAACTGAAACGGTGAAAAATACACAATAGTAGAAGCAAAAACGTCAGTGGTGGATGGTAACCATACATTTGCAATCATCTCGCAAACAGTTCGTTTGTGACCTTATGTTTACTGAGAGGTTTTTGCTTCTACTACTGTGTACTTTTCATCGTTTGAGTTTGCGCTATCGCTTCTGATACACCCTGTATAAAAACCTGGTTTATAATTACTTGGAATGAGTATATGCCATCTTGACCATGACACTTACTGAACCCAAATACTTTATGCTAATGACCATATGCGACGCGTCTCCTTTCCTCTCTGAAAAAAAAAAGAAAGCAGGTGTGGGACGATTCCCTGCGCAATCACTGGAGACAAAGCGCCCACTAAAACCCGCCAGTAGATTAATAAACCACGGGGGCCCTTCATGGACCTACAATTCACAACCGCCCCGCCCCCTTAAGGGGGGTTCTCCAATGTCGCAGACGAAGCTAATGAGCCAAGGGGACCGGTTTGAAATTAGTTCGTCGCATGCAGCGCTGATTTTTTTTCTTAATGAGACGAAGACAAAAGAAAGAGCGGTCGTCTTGAGAAGTTCCCAGAAGATCCGTAAGGTGGTGCCACCGCGACTCCTGAAGGACGTCACCTGCTGGGATCTTTTGTTGTCGGACTTGTTTGCGGAGAGGTGATTTTTCATTCGGATGATATCAAGTCGATGGTGGTTCCTGGGGGAGGGAAGATTGTGGTCCCTTCTCGGAGATTGGTGTAGGGGGGAGGATACCGTCAGGTTTCGTGGTCATCCCTCCTCCCAGATATCTTCCAGTGAATCAAGTCTTGACGTCGATTTGGTCTCTGGAAGAAGTCAAATGTCAGCCAGTAGAGTCAGGTTGCTTTCGTATCATCTCCAGCTGAATACGCGAGCTAGCTAGCGAGTCTACCGACAGTGTAGAGCGTCAGCAAGAGTGTTAGCGATAGGCTCTGCGTTGAGATGACGTCAGCAGCTCACTTGTTGATTGGAGGGTTATGAAGTTATGACTCGTTCGCAAGCTTCAAATGTAGAACAGCAAGAGATGTTATGGAAGTAATCGCCCTCTACAATCAATTATACACGAAACATGAGATTCTGAACAAAATAAAGTAGTGAGGCAAACATATCTTTGGATTTATCGTGATGGTGCAGATTAGTGGTGTGCCCAGTATTTTTGTAAGGGAGGATTACGTATACTTTCTTTATTATCCCCACCAACCCTCCCCTTTTCGACACGCCACTGGTGCAGATGTAAAGACAAACACACCAACCTCCACCTCTGCGCTACGACGCCAGGGCTCGAATCCGAACCTGGACATGGGTGTTCTTTGTGAGTGTCCCTTCATCAGTTTTATCATATCACCACTCATCCTCAACGTCACGATTAGCCAAAAGTGACAGAAAACCGACGCTAAATAACAAAAATCAAATCAAAGGCAAACACAATGATACACATCCATGCCTCAACCAGGGACTGAATCTGGGACATCTGGCTTCGTAGAGCGTTACTTTCACCAGTCTGCTACATAGTATTATGATTGGCTAGTGGTGATGTAGTAGCGGCAATTTGTATTACGAAATACGACGAATAATTCCACCAAAGTGTCATGATAGAAGATGGCTAAATGTTTTAAGAGTCCTCCTCCGTGGCCGTGCGGTCTGGTACTGATAATTAATTTCTGTTATGTACCATGAAGCTACCCACACACACACACACCTATACTCTATACCGGGAATCTTTGAAGCATAATGGTAGAGGAGGGGAGAAAGCGAATGGACGGAGCTAAGCAGTATGTGCTGCTGCAAAGGCTGGTAACAGCAATCACCTTCCCCCTCCACACAATCACGTTCCCTCCCACTTCTTCATTGGTTGAAGCCGCTCGAGTCACTACTTGCGCAGAGACTTGTACTCGTTCGCTCGCTCCATATATGCCATAGACAGAGTATATAGAAACGCTGCTTTTGAAAATTATTATCCTGTGGAAACGCTTCACGGATTTTTTCAGGGCACGCAACTACTGGAGTAAAGGAAAAACAAGAAAAAACATTAAATTTTTGGCACACACTAAGAAATTTACTGGAAAAATACTGATCTCACGGTCAATTTCACGATTAAACGAATGACCATAGATGGAGCCTATACTTTTTTCGGCTGTTATATACAAGTTTAGTTTGTAGTTTAGTTCTTATTTTAGCCACAGCATCCACATTAATACCTATTATTTATTATATATTATCTCAATAGGGCTACAATTAAGCCATACAATATTTCATTTAGAACAATATTAATACAAATAATGACTTGATGCCCTATGTGATAAAAAAAATATACAAAAGCTACATCTAAGAAAAATGAGATGAAGTTACATGAGTATACAGTATAAAGTGTTCTATAGTAGCAATATGAAATAAAGAAAGTTAGAGAGTTATACACATTTAGAAGAAAGAAAAATGTAAGGGTGTGTATGAAATTAATGTTCGAAGTACATGGATGAAAATTTTAAAACATATGTGTGTGGTGGGAATGGTGGTGGTGGTGGTGTGTGTGTGTGGGGGGGGGGGTGTGAAGCACTGAAAAATAATGTTACTGGAGTTAGAATTTATAGGCATGGGAACGTAGAAGACGACAGAACTGCGATTTGCTGGTACTGAGTTTGACCTTTGGCGGGAGTGAATTCCAGGTTACCGCTGCTAGGTACGAGAAAGACTTCTGGCCAATTAGTCATAGAAATTAGGCACGAAATAAAAACAGTTGCATACCATTTTTGTAAATTAACATTTAAATAATCATTTCGGCACAACATAAAATGAATGAGTTGATTTCCAGCTCAATCAGGTGCCGAAAACACTGTCACAATCTAAACTTAATTAAACTGCTCGACTTCAACACCTGTACACAAGCAACCTGAAGGCAATCGAAGGCCTATTAAGGCATCGTCCATACAATTTAGCGCGAACGCAGAGAGCCAATCCATAACAAGATTGTGGCCCCTGGGTTTATCTGCTAACCAGTCAACGGATATTGGAAAAACCGTCTGGAATCGGTCTTTTGAGGAGTTATGACAAGGAGGAGTGGGTCCCCATAGGGACTTTTGCAGCAGTTAAAATGAGGGAACAGCCTAATTGCGTCACGCAAGTGCTATTGCCTTCAGGTTTCTGTGTGTGTGTTGGGACGTTCCGCCAAGTGAAACGTTGTGGATACTTGAGGAACACACTCAACCTGGTATAAATTAATACATAAGGCGGCACGCATATTTCTGAGAGGTGCGCACACACACACATACACCACATACAATATTGATTGTGCATATGTTGTTCAGAGATGTGGTATTATATTCTAATTTCTTCTATGTACACTCGGAGGCAAAAGTGGATTCCACAGGGCTGGTGAAAATCCATGAAATCCCTGCTCAAAATGGGTTTTATTGATGCTAGGAGTTGCAAGGGCAACGTGAGGTGGTCCTTAGGTAAATGGGAAAATTTAGAAGGCAAGTGCAAACAAAAACTTAAGAGTTTTAAGAACTGAGCAAAACTGGCGACTATGGAAATTTAAATTAATTTAGTGTACAATCTAAGGCCATATTCCGCTACTATCCTTTCGCATGTTATTCCAACAATTTACAATTTATACTGCTACTCACCTAATGGCACTCATATCCGACTGGTTTGCTTCTACCAAGACGCTTCTAAAGCCGGTGAACTTAACGATTGAGGGACTTGTGATTTAAGTATTTAGGTCTTTCAAATATTTATGTCGTTGAGGAAGCAACGCATTTCAACACAATTGGGATGACGAATCAGCAGATAAGTTCACTTACGTCTTCAGAATGCATATTCATGCAACAGAACAACACATTGCATTGCCAGTAGTAGGCTGGCTCTATGTATATTTTCTTAGTATACACGGAGGGCCAAAATAATGTTTCCACTTATATGTCAATTTGAAGGGAGGATGAGTATATGTATGCCTTGCAAGTGATTATTAGAGACATGTTATGTGGAAACTGTAGTTGATATGTAATTGATATGTGTTAGTATGTTATGTACCATTCACATACCTACATACATACACATATGTAAATTACAGTGAAAATAAATATCTAAAAATACACACAGAACTCAAAACGTGTCAATTGACACATATATATATTTTGATTTCAATAACACGTTAACGTGCTTAAACTGCAAAAGATGCACTTTTAATGTGTCAAAATACACCTAAGAATGTATTAAAGGATATTTTTATGAGATGAAGTTTCGTATGATGCACTAAAATGCATCAATTTGGAAGATCAGACAAGATCATTTTGAAGATAACAAAATTACACATTTAGCTGTGTGAAAGTGAAAGTTTGTTATCTTTGAAATGATCTTGTCTGATCTTCCAAATTGATGCATTTTAGTGCATCACATGGCACTTCATCTCATAAAAATACCGTTTAATACATTCCTATGTGAATTTTGACACACTAAAAGGTGCATCATTTGCAGTTTATGCACGTTAACGTGTTATTGAAATCAAAGTACATGTGTCAATTGACACGTTTTGGGTTCCGTAACCTCGACGTATCCATTTCAGTGGTAGCATCTTTTTGACCCTCCCTGTATTTCGCTTCATACACACTTTGTGACTCTAGGTAAAAGAGCTGCAGCATTTTCCATGATTTTTTTGTATTGTCGACTAAACTCCAATAAAGCTGGGCGATTTTGTCACTTTTATAAATTAGATTCATCTAAGTGCAGAACTATAGGATGAGGTACATGCAGTTGTGCGTTGTATTTGTAGCAAGACATGATTTATATAACTTTTTCTTTTCAAATCCAGCAACATAAACAAGGGAAGATAGTTGTACTGATTTCTGACGGGAAGCTCAAAAGAAAGCCAGGATAATTAAATAAATTTAATAAATAAAATAAAAACGTAACAAAGTGATTGATTTATGCTCTGAATAACAGAACGAAAATGACTTATCTATGTACTAAATGGTTAAGATGGCACATTGGCGTATTCAATGGGGGGAGAGGGCAAGAAGGAGCATTCTCCCTGGAAAAAGAGTTGTGAGAAATGTAATTTGGTTCATTGTGTTCCTTACGTGACAAGTAAAATAAATGTTATTCCCTTTTCAAATAATTCAAAATAAAGAATTGCCATCACAATATCGAATCATTGTTTGTCCCCGCTCAACGTTATTTGTCCTGCTGTTTTGTCTGTTTTGACAATTATATGCTTTACATACTCCCTACTATCCCGTACTATATTATTATGAGATAATTTAACTTACAGGATTATTCCTAGCCCCTACCCTGTGAAATAAGTACAAGGGACATTTATAAAGTTTCCACCAATTAGTATCACTTCGTAAAATGAAAATGATACTTTGACATTGAAAACCTTTACAAACCTGCTGTGTGGTTTTTAATGCACACAGCCGGAAAATGGAAATATATGTGTAAAAGAGAAGTTAATGATGATAACTTACGTCTTAAGCCTTTCCCTCCCTCATTTGCGATGGATGTTAGGAATCAACATTCAGCTCAAAATGCGCAGCCAGAGCTGGAAATGGAGGTTAGAAGGCCCGTGCGGAAAAATCTACTCTACAACTTCCGAAATCTGAATTATAATGATTTCAGATACAGGATTTCTGGAGCTGCCCTAGTGAGAAAATCAGCGGAGTACGTCGTAGGAAGGGCGGGACACGAGCGGTAACCGCGGATGACCAGGATGTGCTGGAGAGTGGCATCTCGGTAGAGGAGGACTTCTCGGTTCCAGAGGATCTAGCTGCGGACGTCCCTGATACGGCAGGAAGATTAATGGACCTTTATCAGGTGTGACTGTGAACGTGTGAAATACACTTTTTTTTTTCAGGGGACTTCATTTGCTTGTGAAAGACATTTTTTTCAGGGAACTTTATTTTGCGTGTAAAAGGACACTTCAAGAGTGAATATGAACTGTGACTAGTGAAGTGTATTATTGTTTATTTTTGTGCGTTTGTAGTGTATATCTTTCCTTCAGGACGGGGGATGATGCAGTGTGTTTGTGTTTTGTGCATGTGTAATGTGTAGTGTTGTTTACTTGAAATTTTAACACATTGCTGAGATTAGTGTTGCCCACGGGACGAGACGGGACAGGCTTTTAAAAATTCGAGACGAGACGAGATTGATCATGTGTCCCGAGACAAACGAATATTTTCGAGACGAGACAGCATTTCACAGCATTTCCACGAGACGAGACAGGCCAAAGTCTCGTCTCGTGGGCAATACTAGCTGAGATTGATAAAAGTATTGTGAAGAACTCTCATGGAATTTGGATGATTCTGGTAAGAATTATGTGGTTTTAACGCACACAGCTGAAAAATTAAAATATATATGTAAAAGTTTGGATATTTGTAAATTCCCTTGCTTAGGTTGCTTTTTGCCGGGGAAGCCAACGGTTGTATTCCCTCAACGGCCTTCCTGTTTGAAAAGTAACAAACACAGATCTCCGTGAGACGTGCATTCTTTACAACAAACCTTAGATGCTTCTGGCGTTTCGTCGCAATTGTCCGTGGTCGCGATTGTCAGCGATCGTAATTGTCCACGGTTGTGATTGTTCGTGATCGCACTTATCCTTGGTAGCAATTGTACGTGGTCTCAATTGTCGGAGGTATAAATTGTCCGTGGTTGCAATTGTCCGGAAACCATATAAATGAGTCCAAAATGGAAGGTACATATCATAAATAAGGTGACGGTTCATTTATTGACTTGCTTTATTTTACTTTATTATTCATTTATTTATTTAACAAAGAATTCCAAATACAGTGCTCGCCATTTTACATTGGAATGTATAACAGTTGAAAATAATTAGCCCACTTTGGCTAATTTGCGAAGATGGACATGAGTGATGATATGATGAAATTTGATGAATGTACACTCACAAACATCCACGCCCAGGCCGGGATTCGAACCCTGGACCCCTGGCGAAGTAGCGCGACGTGCTAACCACTCCGCCACGGGGCCGGCGGATAAGGTGACGACGTGGGAGGGACCGAATGTAGATGAGGCGAAAGTAAGGAATCTAGGAACTTTTCTACATTATAGTTAATCAGATCAAAGAAATTGATAGGGGAGAGTGAAAATGAATGAGAGATGTTTGTTGAAAACTGAAGGCAAATATTGAATAAATTTATAATGACTCGTAAGAAACAAAGAGAGGAAAAGAACAAAGAATGGTAAGCTGCAAATGCTCACACTTGAAATAAATTCTATTTCTACTTACAGAGAAGGTAGACGTTTTTACCGTTTTTTGACGATTCAAGATAGACACAAAGATAACAACGCGCATTGATGATTCATTACGACCTCAGGGGTAGTTTAATGCTAAACAGAGACAGGAACATCATAATAAAGCCATAAAAGCAGGCACCGATCGAAATTTTTCTCTCTACTCGAGAAGATGCTTTAAGATCGACACAGGGGCCTCAACACTGAACCTTCAGCTACGCTCTGGCATTAAAAAAAGTCGAAAAGTGAGGAAACATAGTTGCAAAGGGAGGTTTCGAAGACTGTGCCTTTAGAGTAATGAATATTTCTTCAAGTGACAGGTAGCTATTAGGGACTATGAGCTCAACTCTTTGGAAATTACGAGCCTACACCGATGAGTTTTCGTGGAGATTCCTGCAAGTGTTGCCAACTGTACACCGTAAAACGTTGACTGGAGAAAAGATGGTCGCTGTTGAATTTTAACTGTATAGAGTAACAGTCTAAGCTTTGGAAAATCCTTGACGTCAGATAAAAATGGCTATTTCTTTGTAGTCTGTTTCATTTTATATTTCTCTGCGATGAGGGTGATGATAAATTAGATGAATGAGTTTCCCAAGATTTGAACCTAGCACCCTCCGTAGCTCACAATGGTAACGCCGCGTTCTCCGTTCAAAATTTAGTTTTCCTTTTTCATAAACGGATTCTACCATGTATTAAGGCACTCGGAATATTCTTAAATTATCCTTAATGATAAAGTTAGTAGCAGGCTTTGGAGAGTGTAAGACAAGGAGTAATGAAAAAACACTCACTTTAATGCAATATCCCATTAAAAATTAGTACAACAAACACCAGAAGTAAAGAAGGTTCAAGATATGTGCTAGCAAAATTAGTAAAGATAAATATTTTGAATTCGATACTTAATTCACTAACAGAGACATCTTACGTTTCATTTTGTAGAGAGAGATGAAGGAAAAAATTGCAAAGAATTCACAAAAATTAATGACTTTTAAATGTAATCTTCAATGTGTCAGTTACAATAGAGGAACATGTGGAAATATGGAACACTTCTGCACTGTTAGAAGTATGAGAACCAGAGGAACATCACTCCAAAAATGCTGTCCTCAGTTTGGATTAAATAAACTCCTCTGAAGACTTATATTTGTAGTTAGATCGACATATCTCCATTTATAATCCTTAGCAGTAAGGTGGAGTGAAGTATCTCCAATTTACTGACTCTTTTTATTAAGAATCATATATGTTCATACATGCTTAAGAGTAATTGATAAATACATTTTCAAATACATTTTTCAATCTGTAATTTCACCTGCACAATTTCTGTAAACATGGATCTTATCCATCTTCATATACACACAGGAATCATACTAAATTTCCTTTGGAGCAACTGAAATTATGCAAATACGCTTTTTGTATACTGTACTAGTACTATAGTATGGAAGTATATATAGTATCTGTATAGATAGTAGGTCTTGTTAGTAGGTATAAAAACGTACTACATTTTGTCTGAGGTGTCTCTGGAGCAAGCGAACGAAACCAAGTGTCTGCACAAGTAGTGAAACCAATGAACACGTGAGATGGAACGGGTTTGCGTGGAGGAGGAATAGCAACTTCAGTTACCAGCCTTGCTTCGCTGTGCCCACTCGATTTCTCCCTCTTCTCTGCCGCTGCGGCTTTGCTCCAAAGATACCGGGGATAGAGCATGTGTTTAATTTGTATCTGTTTGTAAGCACATGTTACTATTGGAATTGTCAAAAAGGGCATCATACGCTCAGATGGGCTAAATGGGGCGAAGCCTACAGTTTAAAGTGGGACCTGACCCACTATGGAATGTGCGTGAAACCCAGGACCGTTTATACATGCACTATAAAGCTCCTTACTGCACTCCGTACCCAAAATGCGTCAATTGACACCAGTGACGGCGATTTGGGGGGAGTCGCCCCCACCCTCTTTTTGCTACTTTTGCCTCCTCACTATGCGAAACCTTATCTACGAGGGAAAGTAAACTGTCTTTGCCCGCCCCCCGGCCCAGTTTTGGCACCTTCTCCCCTCGTTTTGGAAGCCAATCGCCGCCACTGATTGACACAAGTGATGTGACAAGTGACACTCCAGTAACACATTTTTGGTGCATCAAAATAAACAGAAAATGCATCAAAGGATACTTTTATAAGCTAGTGCTCCGTGCAAACGGTGGATTTGATGCATTTCGAATTCTGTGTATGATATTCTGATAAACCGTATGATTGCAAGTCATTCCTTTGAAAATATCCGTTATTTTAGCACACGCTGTGGCTATTGTGGTGTCTTGGCATATGACTAAATTTACCTCCAATCGTCTTAGTTGGCAACACCGCACGTGACGCATATATGGCTCCGGTAAAACTAAAACCATTTTCAATCCTTCTTTTTCTGTCGTCCAGTGTTTCGCGAAGTGGCTACTTATACTTTTTTTTGCATCCCGCTTCTAACTTAGACCGATGATGTAAAAAAAAACGGAAGGAGGGGAGGAGAGGGACCCCTTGCAGGCATAAAAATGTTTGTGTTTCGAGGCTCCAGAGTCACCGGCCATATATCATGCGGTGCAAGTGCGCTAATCACACACTCGCTTGGGAAAGCTGCTTCCATAAAGTTACACCAACGTATGTGAAGCTTAGACGGTCAGGCGCGAAGATACCACATGTCCACAATAAAATTCATGTTGAAGTAACACGCTCATGCGAATGATGGTGGTTTTGGCGATCAGGAATGTCTCGGTCCCTGTCCATAGTGTCGGAGAAATAGGGAAGGGGTACAAATACACATTGCACCCTTCATATTTTGGGGAATGGTACAGTACCCCCTAAATTCTTTCATTTGAATTATCCCTCGTACTGCAAGATGCTACTTTCAAAGAATCTCATTTTTAGAAAAGGTTTGATTGATTTGTTATTTCGGTCACTTTTCTGCCCCGTTTGGCTAATCGCGACTATGAGGATGAATAATGATATGATTAAATTCATGAAGGAACACTCACAAAGAACACCCATGCCCAGGCCGGGACTCGAACGCGGGACCGCGCTGTTCACTTTTAGTAAAGGAAAAAAAATATTGTGCTTACATTATATCGCTACCGAAAAGATGCTAAACCACCAAGAAGCTATAAAAATGATTTCACTACATCACACCGGCCTCCGTGACAGGCTAGATAGCGTAACGCACTACGAAACCAGAGGTTCTAGATTTGAATCCTGATTAGGCATGGATGTTCGTTGCGTTTATGTAATCACTATTTCAACATTTCATCATTCATATTCATCGTCGTTATTAACGCAAGAGGCAGAAAAGCGGCGTAAACTTGCACAATATGTAATAGAAATTGTGGTTTCATCATTGTGATCTGTGCCCTTGGAAAACTGTATGAGGAAGCAAACACTGTTTAAAATGAGTGCAAAATACAACTTAACTACATATCTTGGTAACGTCCATAATTTTTTTTAATTCAATTTTTTTTTGTAAATATTGACTTTTTATTGTCAGCGCAAGCCATGCCTTGAAATCAAGGAGTCCCGCGTTCGATATCCGGTTAAGACACAGAGTGGTTCGGATCTCACTCTAAAGCCCGACCAGGCCAAGGAATAAACTTCATGAAACCCAGACTTTTCGCCTCCAGTTCGGGAGTTTCAAGGGGGAAAAGCGGTGTTGCTACACGCCTGATTTCTGTCCAGTCGTACACGACACCTTTTGCTGTCAACATTGACCCTCCGCTCGCATTTCAGGGAGAGGCAGGGAATCGGGATACCCATTCGCCTGCTACGCGGCAGCAACCATTAGACTACGCCGTGCTTGGCCTTGTTGAGGGTGCCACCTGTTTCGAAAACAACTCGAAACGAAAAGTTTGGCAACGCAGAATACCACGAGAATTTCCCCTCACCACGGCAACTGGATTAAGCCGATTGTTTCAGCGGTTCATGTGACCCTCCCTGGCTTTCGACGGAAAAGACAAAAATAGAATTCTGAAGTTTGTTCTTTCGCCGAACAGGCTTAAAAAAAAAGTAGGTCCAGTCTCGATTAGCCTATCAGTACATTAAGTAGACATTAAAAGAACTCAAAGCTATACATGTGTGTTGGGAAGGGGGAGGGGCGGGGGAGGGGAGATTGTACTTTGCACCTTCCCCAAATCATAATCGATCCGATGCGACTGTCTGTATAGTATATAATTTATTGACGAGACCAAGACCACGGTTTGAAATTCGAAACGATTCCGAGATTTGTTGTTTAATAGTCTCGTCTTGTTCAAGACTTTAATACACTGGTGTGGTGAGACAAGTTTTTCATTTCACGTTACTTTTATGTTACCATCAGTTAGTAACTATACCCCGGCCACGCTATCTCCCGGCCCATATTCACAGCGTAGAACGGTTATTTTGACAAAATCCTGTTTTCGTGCTGGCCATTAGGGAGGAGGGATTCTATAGTTGCCTTTTCTTGCCCAACAAGGCGAGCAACGAAAGGCCTAATTAATTGGCTGTTTAACCAAGTTTGTTCGTAGGTAAACAAGGCAACAGAGGGTCACTGCCATAAAGGCGGTTCTCGCGCCGCCTGAATCTAATTACCGAAATTAAAGAATAATTCAGAACTAGACCATTTATTTGCAAGGATGAAACGAACTTTGTTTTGTTGTTTTAAATTCGCGCATTTAAAGTTACACTGGGAAAATATACACTACGAGGAACAGAAGTGATACTTGCGTACACTAGAGGCGATTGGGTGCAAAAGCTGGGGGAAGGGGGGGTCAAGGACAAGACAGTCTACTTTCGTTTGGTAAACAAAGGTTAACATTAAGAAGCCATAGTGTGGTAGCAAAAGTGGCAAAAAGTGGGGGGCAACTGCCCCTTAATCCCTCATTGTTTGTGTAAACAGTTAACGCCTTTTTGTGTGACAAAGAAACGACAGCGGTGATGCATTACTTTTGGAGGCAAAATAACAGTAACGCGTTATTTTCATCTCAGTCGTGGAGTTTTCTATATGTGTGTTCACATACACGCACGCAACGACATTTAATTCTACAGAGAGAAAAATTGTTGGGATTCGAATGTCCACATAATCGACACCCTCTGCACCTAGAGTCCATTCCACGCAGACAAAGAACGCGACTCGAGAAAATAGTCCATTGTTCAGGAAGACGAGAAAAAGAACGTCATTGAAGAGAACAATTGAACATCGTCAGAAGAAGAAGCAACGTGATTGCCTGTCAACGATGGTCATTTGTCAACTAGAACCAATGGGACAGAATCTCCTTCATTACAGAACGCGATTATTATCCTTGACCGCGGATCTTTCCAACAATGAATAAAATGATTGGCACAGCAACAATGACCAACATACATTATTCAGCAGTCTTGTATTGTTGGATAAGCCAGCCTTCACACCAAAGTAACATGCTAAGTGTGGCATGCTGTTTGGAAGCATGCTTTATTTTACATGAATCCATTGCAGATATTTTTATTTCAGAAGCGGTTGCGGATGGCTGGAGGTATATATTGATAAATTATGATGGGTAGGTAATCGTAAAGGTAAAGTTAACCAGGCTAATAGCACCGTGTCATGAAGACACATTTAGAGGATGTGCGGCTAGGACCACACACATTCTCGATCTCTGCCATTTTGGAGGTGATGTTATGAGCACCATGCTTCGGCCGCCTTTACCTCCCAGAGTTTAAGGCTGGGCAAGCTCCAGAGCCGCTTTAAGCGAAGGACAAGGCTGGAAAAATTCCGACCTTAGATCACCGACCCTGGAATCTAACCCGGAACTCCCGCTTGGCAGTCAGACACCCTACTGACTAGACCACCGCTGGTAGGGGTAGGTATAAATACAAATGTAGGCTATTGTAAATATGTCTACAAATGAAGAATATTATAAATAAATAGTTTTGGATTAAACTTGAGGAAAAGGGTTCGTAAAATGACAATTGATTATGCACAGAAACTTGAGACATTAGACAACAATTGAAGACAAATTGGTAAACGCTGTAAGTGCCACAATAATTCAAACACCGTTTTCCACTTTAAACTGTGAAATGTGCCATGCTTGATAATGTGGTAAACGTGAAAAGTGGTTGGTAACCCTCTAAGTAGTTCAAAGGGCGTGTAAAAAGGCACTAGTGTGAACGTTCGTACGGGCTGATGTGCTGAACGATGCGATTTCCCAACACTTTCGCTTTTGGCACTTACAACGTTTACCACTTTTAGTCCTCAATTGTTTCCTCATGTATATTCACTGGTTGGTATCTTCATGTTCTTCAAGGAGTTTCTGAGATCCAAATCCCAATGTAATTATTGCTACTATCTTGTGTCTATTGTTCCAGACTATAATACATATTTTCTTGTGTTGATAAGCGGTTAGGCGAAGCGAGAATACAAGAGCCAAAGTGCAACACGATTATCCTTGAAGCTGTCAAAATGAAATTATAAAATTCTTAATTTTACATGTGAATAAATTACGTTTATTTAAATTTCCATTCCCTTGTAGTAGAGGTTAATACTTGGTGCCGACAATAATAATAATAAGGGTGAGAAATGTGTAGTGCTCAATCACTTCTCTCCCACCCCCTGTCACATGCGAAATTTGTCTCCCTCAGAACGTGCTCTCTCTTTCATATGCCTTCACAATTCCACCTTTCTGTTCAAAGTGTGTCCGACAAATCTAAGAAAAAAAGGTTAAGCTTCCCTCTCAAGCACCTTTTCCAGGTACTATCACACCGTGGACGTAACCTGACACCTCATTTACACGTGAAAAGGAGCAGAGATAGGTGTACAATGGCTAGAAAAACGTGCCTTGACACTATCTATAAACAATAACACTGTGTTCGGGCTCTCAGTTTTGGCGCCCCCTGCTGCTTTATTGCGCGTTATGTCACTGGAAACTGCCGGGGATCAATCATGGCCTGACTACAGCAAGTGTCGGAATGACGCGCGGGCTGTCGCAGTCACTTGTCCGCTCGACTGGCCTGTCCTCTGGCGGAGTTAATTTGAGCGGCTATGATGGATCGCCCGCCTCGCTAGTTGTGGTGTCATTCACATTCGAGCCGAGGCTGGAAAAGTCTCCTGACTTGATTAAAAGGACGGGGTGTAAAGTGCAGAATAGATGGGTGGGCGAGATTGAAGGATATAAAAGAAGGGAAACGAATGGGAAGCTTGTTTTGAACAGAGGCTCAACTTCTTCCGCCATATTGGTGTAAAATTTATTTCCGAAGTCATTGAATTCTCACAGATATCACACATGTTTCTTATGCGTTAATTACAATCCTTCAAGGTGTGCACCCTGGGTCACAAGACACACATTTAAGGGATGGTCAATCTCATATCAGACTTAGTGTATCATGTCTGCTCTAATTGCCTGCAGTGCACACGTTACCCGATCACGAAGTTCATGGATGGACGTGGGCAATGGTGGTACGTAAACACTACCCTAAAAAGCCTCCAAAGAATGAAATAACATGGTGCAAGATCCGGCAAACGGGGTGCCCAGGGGAGAAGGTTTTTGTCGCACGTCTGATCCAGAGCTGTGGAAGAACACCACGCAGAAGCACTCATGCGTACCTGTGAAAATTTTCGGAGGGGGCTTCGTCCAGCTGTAGAATGTAATCGTCATAATTGGTATTCAGTCGGGGCACCTTGCTTGAAGTCCCTCTAGTCACTGACCGGAGGGACTTCACTGAAACGCCTCACGCACTCTTTAAATGTTGCCATCAGACACGAGGTCGGCCAGGACTCTTGCCTTTACAGAAGCACCCAGTTTCCACAAACTGTCGGTATCACCTGGTTCTATTATTATCTTTTGTAACTGCACCATTCTTTTGTGTATACCCTATATTAAAACAGTGCAAAATACATTCGGGAAGGATATTTTCACTAATGACCTGAATATTTACGAGAAGTCGTGAAAATGAGAGTGAGAGAGATATCATAAATAGGAAGTAAATTACTTTTCACACTTGAAAGGTCGCCATCGATAACAAATAAATACGAAGGGCAAGTTGATTGATTGATTGATTTGATATATTTTACTTCGCTTTTTCTGCCACTTTTGGCTAATTGGGAAGATGAGGGTAAATGGTGATAAAATGAAGTTGACAAAATGGACAAACATTAATGGTTATATTGGCTGTGAGTCCAGACGCCAGGCCCTCTCTAGTCTGCAAAATTCAGTCCAGGGTGGATGAACGAGTGACATTTGGATGTCTTCGGAAGTGGTCATCCCTCACATCCTTACATCCCACAAACGGGAAGAAACAGGAATCTCCTATAGAGTGTAGCATTTATAATCTAAATAAATATAACAATAATTGAAATTTCCATCTTTACTTCTTGTGAGAAGATTAGAACAATAAATAACGAAATATAGCTGTGCGTTACGCTAACCACACCACCACAGGGACGGACCATCTAAATACACTACTGTTTACATACAAATTCAGACAGTGGAAAATATACAAATATTTTCAACAAAAGGTAGAGTGATATTCAAACACGATATGGGGATTACAAGTCAGTTTTCACATTCTGTAAACAGACATTTGCATAATTACATGCAAAAAGACCACAGGCGGAGCGTCCTCTTTAGAGGGATAAATAATATCCTTTATACACAGCCCAGGGGGACACATAATTAGCATAATAGTGTGTCGGAAGAGAGCAAGAACGCTGTACGAAAAGGACCAGCGCTTTTGAAACCACGACCGTTATTTCATTACCTGATATATTACTTCAAGGAGCCATTGTTACAAGGGTTTCTTAATTTATACTTGAGAGCCAACAATATATCTTGAATCCTGACAACAGGAACACAACAATCATTTTGGGAAACAATGAATGCTGATGATCACTTGAGGAAGTGATCGACTTTTGTTTCTCCCCTCCGTCTGGGAGTGTTAACCCATTATTACTGTCACACGCGGAGAAATATAAGGAAACTTATACGGAAAGTTCCTGCTTTGCATCTTGTGCTTTTCTTTCAACTTCCGACGGAAGAAAGGGGCAGAAATTTATTGTCATTCTAAGCGGAGTGAGGAGGTAACAATGAAATTGTAATATGGTGATAATAAAAGGGAAGTAAAATTTAATCGCAATTTGGCAATGAAATTATTGTTGAAGAACAAGTATTCCAACTTGAAATTTACGTAAAAATCACATTGGAATTGGGGAGGAGCGATTTCAGGTAATGAGAGGTGGGGTTAATCACCCTTTTCTTGCAACAATAAAGATGTAAATGAGTGTCATCATTGTGGAGGAAGAATGGCAGAGTTTTTTCCCACAGTGGCAAACAGCGGAGCTGTCTATTTCAAAGGCTGTATTACAGGAATGTTTGTACGAGCCACCCCGATGGCATAGTGGTTAACATTCGCTTGTAATCAAGTGTTGCCGGGTTCAATACCTTGCACAGTGGTTCGGATCCTACTTTAAACTGTAGGTTCAATCCCTATTATCCTATCTCAGCACAAACTTCAAATGCATATTTATATAAGGTAGAGGCTCGAATTTCGTCCCCGCGCCCAATTTCGCCCCCTCGGTATCTCGGCCCTGTAGTTAGGGGCATAATCAGCGCCTGCACTCCAGGATTGGTGAAGGCAAACAGAGCCAGTTGTGAAAATTTTGCACTCAAGACAATTCAAAGCCCGGTGTAATGGAGAAGTTTCGGCTTCGTGAACAGGCGATATCATTGTTAGTGTAGGTTTTACAGTCGCTGTGTGTCATTGGCTTAGGCACATTATTAATATAGAATGGTGTGTGTGTTGTGTTCCATCAAAGTCACTTGTTGAAAAGGTAGGAACCTCCATGTTAGTTTGAGAGTTGTTCATAATTTCGTCCACCGTCATGTTCCTAATTTCGTCCTTCGTCGTGTTCTTAATTTCGTCCTCCGTCGTGTTCCTAATTTCGTTCTCCGTCGTGTTCCTAATTTCGTCCTCCGTCGTGTTTCTAATTTCGTCCTCCGTCATGTTCCTAATTTCGTCCCCCGTCGTGTTCATAATTTCGTCCACCGTCATGTTCCTAATTTCGTCCCCCGTCCTGTTCGTAATTTCGTCCCCCGTCTTGTTCCTAATTTCGTCCCCCGTCATGTTCCTAATTTCGTCCACGGGATCCGCTCCATAAATGTTTCATATGGTTCCACGAAACATGCTCCGGCGCCATACTTGTTATACTTGCTTGGAAGACTAAAGGCTCATCTTAGAAATAAATAATAACTTAAGTTTATTTTTTCAAGTAAACATAATATTGTTTCTGACTTGTGCTAAATTCATGTTTTCAGTTTGCTACATTCGACTATTCTTCATTATGTTCACTTTTGTAATGACCATTTGTAAGTAACATGAATACATTGGCAAATCATTATTACCCTCTTTTTTCTCCGATCTTGTTTAGGGGGACGAAATTTGGCACGCTCTTTTGGTTTTGCGATATGTGAGTACTTACTAAATTAATTTGTTTTGATACTAACAATAGATTATACAAGCGCTTTGGCTTGGTTTCCATATAAAGAGATAGTTGATAAGGTTATATACAATTTTGGAGCTCTTGCGTCATTTGATATGGTCTACAAAAGTGACTAGGGGACGATATTTGGGACTTACAGTTCAAAATTTCATCGGTGGTGAAAATCCAACTTTTGTCTATTTGTGATATTTTTATGGGCACGCCATACCTGGTGTTTGTATGAGTTGGACATCTGCCAACACGAATCAGTGCACATCGTCAGCACGTGCAGACAACAACAGACAGTGTTCCTGTGGTAAGCATGTCTAGTTTTGTGCCAGAAAAAGAGCATTTGCGGGAAGCTCTGCTTTTCTGCTTCCATTTGAAGAAATCGGCTGCCGAATCGCATCGAATGCTTGTGGAGGCCTATGGTGACAGTGCTGTATCGGAAAGAACGTGCAGGGATTGGTTTCGTCGGTTCGTAGACGGCAATTTTGACCTGAGCGACAAGAAGCTTGAAAATCGGCCCAGGAAGGTTGAGGACATCAATTGCAGGCTCCTTTGGACGAGGACGATACCCAAACGCAAAAGATGCTTGCCGAGCAATTGGGTGTTACTCAAGCAGTCATTTAATGCGTCTACGTGCCATGGGAAAGGTTCAAAAGATCGGAAAATGGGTTCCGCATGAATTGACCAATCGGCAGCTGGAGAGACGCCAAAACACATGCGAAATCTTGCTTGCCAGACAAAAAAGAAAGTCTTTCCTGCATCGGATTGTGAATGGCGATGAAAAGTGGATATATTTCGAGAATCCTAAACGCAAGAAATCGTGGGTTGATTTTCCTCGAGACCAAATCGCTTCGGCCGGAAGACGATGCTGTGTGTTTGGTGGGATCAACAGGGTATCGTCTACTTTGAGCTGTTGAAACCTGGTGAAACTGTCACTGCCCACCGCTACCACCAACAACTGATCAAATTGCACCGTGCTCTGTGTGACAAAAGGCCGGATTATCAACAAAGACATGGCAAGCTGATTTTCCTCGACGACAATGCCGCATCGCACACGTCAAGACTGGTCCAAAACTACTTGGAGACACGCAACTGGGAGGTGCTACCCCATCCCGCCTATTCACCAGACCTGGCCCCTTCCGACTACCATCTGTTTTCGTCGATGGGCCACGCCCTCGCTGAGCAGCACTTCGATTCGTATGCAGACGTCCGAAAATGGCTTGATGAGTGGTTTGCCTCGAAAGAGAAGGACTTTTTTGGCTTGGTATCCACAAATTGCCCGAGAGGTGGGCAAAATGTGTAGCTCGCGAGGGCAAGTACTTTGAATAAATTTCTTGTTGCTTTCTATGAACAAACCATGTGTTTTTCTGACTACAAAACAGCAGATTTAAGCTTATACACCTGTACATTTTTGTCATTTTGAGGTAAATTCTCATATTTGGCTATTTTTGGTTCATATGAATCTGCCTCGTCCTCCTCATTGGCCGTGCGGTCTAAGGCGCTGTGCTTTGGGCTCCGACTGCTGGACGGCATGGGTTCGAGTCCGGGGAGCTACGAGTAAGTATCGCAACCTCGTCATAAAAATCTCATATAACGGCGGGAGGGGGGGGGGTGACTTGCTGACCCCACGTCACCCCATTACCGGTTCAATATCTCCACACCTCTAGGTAGGATTGTGGGAGGGAGACTGGCAGTCGGGAGATAGGTCAAGAAGCTTCTAGCCATTGGTTATTATTATTATTATGAATCTGACTCGCTCAATAAGTTTATTTTATTGAGTCAAGCACAATAGCCAACTCTTGCAATGAATCACTGGAAAGACATACATGTGTGGTTGGACACATGTTTAAGCATCTAAGGAATAATTATATTCTTGAGGTAAGCACATTTAACAAACTTTATTGATTTATTCTATCAGCATTATTGAAAATATTGTGCCATCCTGAACTTAATTGATTTTTCTTGTGTTGCAGAGCAGGTTCAGTTTTTGGAGTATTACAATGCTTTACACAGTCCGTTCGAAGAATTTTGAGAATACTGGTATTTTATCAGAGGGACCACTCCCGAATAATTATCTGATAAGTATCATTGCAATTAAGATGCCAAATTTCCGGTGCAACATGTCTGTTGTCACTCAGGCTGAAGAGCCTGATGACGTTGACAAAGTTCCGATTCATAGGTGGCAATACTTACAGGTAGGAACGACCTTGGCAGGAAGGAACTCTCATTGGCACCATGTTGACAACTGACTCGAGAAGCCCCGCGACAGGCAGAACTCGAAGTGCTCGGATCCTACGCTGACATAAACTTAAATTCTTATAAGTTGGCAACCTGACTACCGTTGGGATGGCAACGTGGCTTCCTTGAAGACATCAAGAATGACCCTCTTAGTCTTCTCCCTTTCTCCATAGCCTAGGACCAGGTGTCATAGTGAGCTAGTCCAGGTCTAACACTCAGCATACGCCATTCCTGTGCGTGCATACAGTGCACTTAAAACAACAGTTCAAATTCAAAGGTCAAATCGAGAGTTTCGTTTACCATCACTAGAGATTATCAACTTCAAGTTACGGCTCATCAAATGGGAGTTTCGACTTTTCCTACTACTATGACATAGTTCAACGTGTCCTTTTTCCGTCCATGTACTTTTCTACGTCATCGGATGTTTGATATTCCCGAGAGAACGAATAAAATAATGGTCCCATAAGCCTAGTGCATTTCTCCTTGCCTCCTACGGTCATCCTGGCAGTGTTGCCAAACCTGATGTGCATAATAGAGCTAAATTTCACCATTAATATAGCTAAAGAGGACTTTCAAGGAGCTAGATTAACGAAGGCTGCATAAAGTGTTTACTAGGGTAATTTTAGTTGTCAGAGGGGTGGGGGTGCTGCTATTACCGTTAGCTTTAAAGTGATGGCAATTAGTTTTCACCGCCTAGATTTGGCGGCATCACCCATCTCAATAATCCAATGATGTTAATATAAAATCGAAAATATAGGGTTCCCGGATAACAAAATTGTCATCTTAGCCACAGCGCTATATATAAAAATACATGGGGAGGAAAGAAGAGGTGGGTGACGCAGCCTATAGCTATACGAATATCACGTCACGTGCAAAATGTACACTCATGGCAAAAGTTGGTATTTCTGGGCCGGAGCCAATGGTGGCATCATAGTGGGGCAGAGGACGGGTGCCACAGTTCACAGTCAAACGAGTGCACGAAAGAGCCAGATCTGGCTCCAAAAGAGCGAAGTTGGCAACAGTGATCAGCAGCTGCCCCAGCGAGAAAGACCTAGGGGAAATTGTCCTTCCTCGCCTTAAGTTGTTTTAAAATTCATATTTTTGCGACACCTTACGTATGCTGATGGTACTGAATGTCACCTAAACTTTGCAATTTGGAAATCAGAACCCATCAAATTATGTTTCTTACATTATAAACTACGATCTGCGAAGTGTTGCCACCAGACACAATATTTTTTTTGTTTTCTGGTAACGTAAGGACAATCAGGAGGACCGACTGCTTGAGAGCTTTGTCTCACGCGAGTTCCCCATTCTAGGAAGAGACAACCGGAAGCTGTTTTCGCCCCACGACGGAGGACAGGTCACGTGACCCTCCATCACTCATCCCTTATCTCGCACCCCAAAGTTGCCATCTCAGCGCAAAACGGTCGGTCATCACGTGACATGAGTAGGTGGGGGTGGGGGGAATCCCCGCAGAGATCTGATGACGTTGACATCGCCTCTCAGCGGGATTCCCCAAGTTTTCCCTTGTCTTATTTCCTCCCGGGAGATACCGGCGACAACGTTTTGAATGATGGCGCTCACCCTGTCGCGAGATTAGCTTCCCCCGTCCGCTTTTGAGGTTCGCGTTTTATCGCGGCTATTAATGCTGGCTTTGTCGCGTTGACCTGTCCTTATCCAGGTTCGAAAACCGGTGTACCTGTCTTATCTCCATGCTACCAGCTATTATTCAAGCGGGGACAGAAGAATGGATGGTTTCTTTTCTGAGTTTTGTTCCTATCCCGTGAATTCAGTGCAATGGTCTCAAGAAATATGAGCCTCATAGTTCTGGAGGATTATTGCAAGTAACTTTTTTCCTAGATTAGTGGAAGGTTAAATGGGATGAAATGAAATATCAAACAGAAAAGTGAAAGCATTAATTAATGCAAAAAGTCTCGATCAAACGTCAAAATGTGTTATAATTATATTGAAAATGCACTAAAATGCATCTAGTTTTCATATACATTATTGCATATTATTAGTTTCGTTAAAATGAGTATCAATACATTATTCCCAACAAATCTAAGCTTTTTGAATTCCTCAAATATACACTTCATGTTTACAATACCTTTTCTTTTCCTGTTATACGGCAAATAAGGTTATTCGTATGTTGAATAACGTCATAAATGATAACAACTTTTAACTTACTGTTCATATCTTTAATAACATTAATATATATTTTCACAAATAGCTGAAAAATGAAAGAAAATTATACCAGATATACGAAATAATGATGCAATGAAACGCATAAGCACAAGAAAATGCATTCAATTGAGATTCAACTACGAAAAAAACCTTCCAGTGTTTCTCTTGATACATTATAAAACTCAGTTTCATGCATTAAAAATTCATCACATCAGAAGTCTCGGTCAACAATGAATCAAGGAAGCAACAATTGCACGCATGGTTGTGTCAATTGATGCATTTGAATCATTTCATAATTGAAGCCAATCAATGCATAAATTAAATTTTATCATTTAATTTTATGTGTGTACATTCGAAAATTGTGTTCATTATGAATTTTTCGTTATAACTCATAAAAAAATTAAATTGAAGGTTCTCCGGAACAGTTGTAAAATGTATTATGTGCAGAAATGAATTCTTCACAATATCCCCCCTTCTCCCTCTCAGTCTGCCTCCTTGACTCTGCTTTCCCTTTCTGCTCACTGCTTCAACGGTCTCTCACTTTCTGATGCTCTCTCGTTCACGATTTCGCTTTCTGTCGTTCAGTTTCTTTACGTTCTGTCGTTTTTCTCTCTCATTCGTTATCATTTCTTGCCGGTTCACTGGTCGTCACCTTGAATCGAACCATTGCTCAATGCAAACTGACTTAGAAGGCGAGGCTTACTCACAGGCGGGAAGCAAAGGAACTTTCACCTGGGCTTGAACATGGATGACTCCCTGGATCAGGCAATGGACCTATGCACGACGCTGTGCTTTCGGGTGATGTTTTGGGACTTATGAAATAATACTGTATCGCAAAGTTTGATTGATTGATTTTATTGATTTTGCTTCACTTTTCTGCCACTTTTGGCTAATCGCGAAGATGAGGATGATATGATGAAGGGACACTCACAAACACATACGGCCAGGCCGGGATTCGAACTCAGGACCCCTGGCACAAAGTTTGAGTAAGAACATGCAACTGAATGACTATGTACTATGAATGAATCTTTCCAAGGACGTCAAGTTTTGGATAACATGTGGACATATATTCGAGGTCTTATTGATATGGATATCATGTATATCCAGAAATGGATATCCCATGTATATCCAGAAATGGATATCCAGAATTGTACAGGGTGGCTCAAAAAGTCGCTTGACACCCTCGGTACAAGGCCACTGCTGCGCGCAACGTGGAAATGGTGATAACTAATCGTCGTTGCCAGGCCAAGGGGGGACCACATTGACGCCACCCGAACGGTCGGCATCTTGATGTCCGCCATCTTGAATTCAACTTCAGAATTTTAAATGGGAAGGGGGTGATATGATATATCAAATCAGGCTAGAATTTCACGAGAAATGCAATGGTAAAGGTTTTTTCGACGTATCTTTAACCAGTAAAAAATTATGACTGAATTCTTGTACCAATTTGCTCCTTTTCGAGGTGTTACAAAAATGCCTTAAAATTTGTTTAGCGCATCGGTAATGCATCGAGATCAAAGTGACGTCTAGGGAGAGAACTTCGCATGCCATTGCACAAGATTTTAATCGGACACATCCACGAAGAGCTGTGCATGATGAATGGTCGTCGCGAACAATTACAGTGTGATGTCTCCATTAAATGAAAAGTCCTTCACAGTGACAAGGTTAATGTTTATGTTCATAAGGAAGTTCATAAACAGAATATTCGATGCTTTTTATCTGATAACCCATTTTCGACAGATCAAAGCTGAATGGTTAGTGCTGGTAAGTTAATGGTGTGGCGTGCTGTGTGGAACACGATTGGTTAGTCAATTTTCCATCAACGGAACCTTATATGCTTAGGGCTACTTGGATTTGTTAAATAAACAGGTTTTTTTCATCCTTGCTTATGGAAGAAGGTACTTTTTACAGACTTTTATTTTCAATAGGGAGGAACACCAGAACACTATGGGAACGTTGTGAAGCAGTTTCTGTCCAAAGTTAGTTATCAGATGACAAGGGTCGCATATTCTGTTTATGAACTTCCTTATGAACATAAACATTAACCTTGTCACTGTGAAGGACTTTTAATTGAATGGAAGCGTCACACTGTAAATTGTTCGCAACAACCATTCATAATGCGCAGCTCTTCGTGGATGTATCCGATTAAAATCGTGTTCAATGGCATGAGAACTTCTCTCCCTAGACGTCACTTTGATCTCGATGCATTACCGATGCGCTAAACAAATTTTAAGGCATTTTTCTAACACCTCGAAAAGGAGCAAATTGGTACAAGAATTCAGTCATAATTTTTTACTGGTTAAAGATACGTCGAAAAAACCTTTACCATTGCATTTCTCGTGAAATTCTAGCCTGATTTGATATATCATATCACCCCCTTCCCATTTAAAATTCTGAAGTTGAATTCAAGATGGCGGACATCAAGATGCCGACCGTTCGGGTGGCGTCAATGTGGTTCCCCCTTGGCCTGGCAACGACGATTAGTTATCACCATTTCCACGTTGCGCGCAGCAGTGGCCTTGTACCGAGGGTGTTAAGTGACTTTTTAAGCCAGCCTGTATATCTGCGAATGTCTAATGAATATCCAAAACTGGATATCTAATGGGCGTTCATAGGGTATCCCTTGGAGATTTGTGTTGTATGAGATGAGGATTGACTCAATGATTACAAGGCGACGGCGTTACCACTATACCATCGGGGGGTACCTTAAATAAAAGGTAGATTGTAAGAATTAGTGGCGTATTTAGGAGAGCGTTGTCCTCACCCGCTACCAGCTTGTAAAATTCTTGAGTCAGAAAATGTTATCATGTGTTAACGGTAGGTACAACCAGACCAAAAAATGTTTAACAATTACTGCCGGAGTGAGGTGATGATCACATCACTTTCTCCACAAATGGCTGGTCGAGATTGTGAATGTGTGGAACCCTACCTCCACCCCTCAGCATGTTGTAATATGCAAGGGGTAGCTTAACCTTTTAATAAACCTTTTAACACCTCTCTTTATTAATTAAGAATATAATGGAATGTCTCGTTCAAAATAACAAAAGTTACTTATGTTTTAGTAGATATCTGTCAATAGCGAGTGGTCGACTCAATATATAACCACAGAAGCTTCTGGCTTGGAATCCATGAGTGAATGTCCATTAATTTGATTGTGATTAGCCTAAAGTCTCAGAAAAGGCGACGAAAAATAACCAAAAGGCAAGAAAATACAATAGACAAGCTCTTCTTCCTTCTCTCTTCCCCCATTGCGGAAACTGCAGTGATGCTGAAGGGAACACGTGCATGATTTCCAAATCCCTGGTGGCCCCCACGAAGACAGCTTCCTTCATCTGCCGCAAGAGCGCTCTGCGGTCAGTGGAGGTTAATGCAGTGTCCCGTATGATAAAGCGGTGGGCAGCGGACGGCGCGGGAATAGAAAGTAGATAAAATTGAAATTCTTCAATCTCTGTCACTGGGACCGAGATAAGCTGTCCGGCCCAGCGAGCTCGTTCGCTATTCCGTCCCGTCCGCGGGTCATGAATCAAGTGGCCTCATCGTCCGCGCTGATATCTGGGACGCCGCACCCACTCCCTTTGTCTTGGAGGAAGGTAGCATCTATAGCAGACGCTGGGAGTATTGTCCTGAGAGATAAAGGAACAGAAAAAGAGAGAGATAGAAGGAAGGAGCTAAGCAATAGGGGTAGAGGGAAATGAGTGTGTTGAAGTCAGAGTGAAAGGAAGATAAACAGGTAAATAAAAAGGGACAGAAAAGCAGAAGAGAAAAGAGAGAGACGAGAGGTAAAAAAGAGATAATACAGATAAATAAAAATAGCCACATAAAGGGGAAACAAGATGTAGGGAAAAGGGAGAAGGAATTAAGAGGAAGAGGACGAGAAAAAGCGAGTGGAGGAAGAAGCACAGAGAGGAATAGAGAGGAAAAGACAGATAAATGGGAGTTAAAAGACAGAGACATTGGAAAGAGATGTGGAGAAAAAGAGAGAGATGAAGGAGAAGAAGAGAAAGAGCCGGAAACAGAGATAGGAGGGAAGTGAAAGAGAGAGAGAGAGAAGAGTAATAAAGACAGAGAGAAGAGACACCCACAAGAAAGGAAGCAAAGATGAAGAGAATGAGAGTGGAAATTGAGGACGAGAGAGAAGGCACTTACAGTGAGAAATCCAAGTAACACCTGGCAGTTGCTTAGTTTAACGTGAACGATTCAATGATGCACATATGTTCTATTTCTGTTACGTCGCTTCTCTATCTCATGAGTTAATCGGGACAATGATAATGAATTGACGAGCTGGTGAAATGGATTTATGGACAAAGTCAATGCTACATCCATACCTGGCCAAGATTCGAACCAGATACCTATGGCTTCGTAAGCCGTTCCGCTGACCATTACACCATGGAGGTTTGTTGTTCATGGAACATTTAAAAATTTATATCTCGCCGGTAATCGGTATGGGTAAATTTTAATTGGTCTATACCAAGAAAGAGAAAGAGAAAGACACAGAGAGATTATATACTCGAAAATGTGTATCCTTTAGAAATATCGCTTGTATTCAAATATTTGAAAAATTGCATCTCTTTAGAATTCCTTCTACAGAATTCAAGTGAATCTTCACGTTGTTTGTTTTTCTCTTGTGTTCGATATTTGTGACGGTTTCGTGACGCGGTATGCCATCACAAATATCCATGATGATCTACAAGAAATTCTTAACAAATGTAATTTTTCAGTACATATAGTGAATTTCCGAAAGAAGGAAATTTTCGAAAACGACTTAAAAGTCTGGTTCAGCCCAAGGGTCCTACTCGGCCTTAATGCAAATATACAACAGACCAGACCGAGAACAAGACAAGAAAGTGTCTAGAAATAGGATCATGGAAGGTCATCCCCACCCAATAAGCTCAAATTGCCTACATATTCCTCCCTTATTAGCAATTATTTTCCTTTCTTCTATCTTGTTTCTGGCTTTCGATATTCTTTTCTCATTTTTTTCGATTGAGGCCTCTCTTTTTTTCATTATCACTTTCCATGTTTTCCTCACTTTTGATTTGTTCTCCCTCTCTTTCTATTAGCCTTATGTAGGCCTGTTGTATTCTCTGTTATTTCCCTTCGTTATCTCCTTCTCTCTCTATCTCTCTGGCATATTTATATATCTCTCTCTACTTTTCTCTCTCCCTCCCTATGTATTGTTTCCTTGTCTTCCCCTTTATCTCTCTCGCTGTCCCATCTCCCCCTTGCTTCTTTTTCCCTCTCTCTGTGTATGTTTCGTTTCTCGATCTTTCCTTTTATCTCTCTTGCTTCTCCTTCTCTCTGTGTCTTGTTTTATTTCTCTTACTTTCCCTGTCCCTCGATTCCTTATTTCTTTTCTCTTTCCCTTTCTCTCTGCCTTTCCCCAATTCTCTACTCCTTCTCTCTCTTCATATCATGACGTAAACACGACGTCAGTATATTCAACTTAAAGACACAACTTCTCGATTTTGACATCCCTTTTATAGAAATTTTCAGTGAACACCAATGCCTAGAAATGTTTTCCACAAACCGTTGTAACTTTCTACTCCACAGCGCCAGCTCGTGGTCCGAGAACCACCGAGGTTCCGGAGCGTTATCGACACGGCGCTGAAAGATCATAATTATTCTTGATTTACGCGTCCAGCGAGAGGAAAGATAAAACAGGTGGAGTTACTCCGCATCGCACGCAGGGGGTCGTTCGCTCCACTTCTTATGACCAGCTCCCCCCCCCCCCCTTTTACCTCCAGCCGTCATCATCTCTCTTTTTAGGCTACTTCCAACCACCTCTCTATTTGCATAGTCCGAAGAGAAATATATGCGTGGGTCCTTTGTTGAAGGCTCCCATACTGCAGGATAAGGATTCAGGAAGTTGTACATTATGTATGACTGTCAGTGAGATCCTTATCACAAGAGTGCGCTTATTACAAACAGTGCCTGATTAAATGATACAAAGTAAGAGGTCGTTCACTTCCTTATATTTGTGTTCTTCTGTCGCTCCAGATAAT
Organism: Lepisma saccharinum; assembly: GCF_977018435.1. NCBI lineage: Eukaryota > Metazoa > Arthropoda > Insecta > Zygentoma > Lepismatidae > Lepisma > Lepisma saccharinum. The sequence goes on along the minus strand of NC_139231.1, from coordinate 48,542,737 downwards.
AACTTTTTTGATTCCCTTCTGCTAGTTTCTACTTATCTCACTTAATATCTGTATTTCTCTCTCTCCCTCTCTATCTAGCTCTGTCTCTGTCTCTCTTTCTTCTTTTCTCTCTGTTTCTTCTTTTTTTCTTTCTCCTCTTTCCATTTCTTCCTTTTCTCCTTTTATTTATTTCAGTCCTCTCTCTCTTTCTTCCTTTTCTCCTTTTATTTCTTTCAGTCCTCTCTCTCTCTCTCTTTATTCCGTTTCTCTTTTTATTTCTATCAGTCCCGTCTCTCTTTCATTCTTCCTTTTATTTCTATCACCCCTCTCTCTCTCTCTTTCTTCCGTTTCCAGTTTTATTTCTTTCAGTTCTCTCTCACCTCCTCCTTTCCCGTTTTCTTTCTCTTTTTTCTTTCTTTTTCTCTATTCTCTCTTCTGACTTTCTATCCCGTCAGAGAGAGGAAATTCGTGTCCGATTGATCGTCGGAAAAGGAGTGGAAGGAATTGTGTGCTAATGTGGCATTTCGCTCGTTTCGCGCTTTCTGTATAGCTGTTATGTCTATCGCGTTTCATCCATAGCTCCTCGTGCACATTCCTTCGCAGTTTTGCCGTTCGCGCTTAATCCATAGTCATCTCGTGCTTATTTCGGTGTTGTAGATTTCTTTTAATCACCCTCCTTGGATGGCATTATACTAACGTTTTCGCCTTGTAATCAAGGGGTACCAGGTTCAATTATCGGTGAAAGCAGACCACACAGTGTGTCAGATACCACTTTTAACTGTAGGCCCATTCCCGATTATCTATCTGAGCGTAAAGTTTATCATAGAAAACGTTATTTAGATTGTATTGCCCTTAATCCGTTTAACTGTTTCTCCTGTACTTGATTTCACGTTTATTCTTGTTCGCTAGGCATAGTATCGAGACGAGACGAGACCTGGAGGAGTTTCGGTGCCTGTATTGTAATCGGTCTGGTCTGGTATTGCAATTTCATCATTTAGCCTCCGATTTCTTCCACTTTTGGGTAATCGCTACGATGAGGATCAGTGACGATTTGCTGAAATTCATGAATAAACACACAACTAAAAGCCATGCCATGATCGGGGCTCGAAACTGCTAATATCGATGCCGAGATCTAGTGTCAAATTTTAAACACCAGTCTCGTTTTCGTTTCGGTCTCGAAAGGTCAATGTCTTCGTCTCCTCTCAAGTCACAGCACAAACTTTCACACCTCATTCTATAAAATTTTTGTGTTGACTATAGTGAAGGGGAGGACGAGCTTAATGTCGAGTCGTGAGGGTGAGGTTGAGGGAAATTGAACAAATTCTACCACCTACGATTGGGACTGAATATACAGTTTAAAGTAGGGATGGCCACAAAACCCGGATAACTGATATCCGAATTATCCTCGGATAATCAGAACATCCGGATAATTCGGATATTCTGATAATCCGAACATCCGGATAATTAGGATATTCTGATAATCCGAACATCCGGATAATTTGGATATTCTGATAATCAGAACATCCGGATAATTGGGATATTCTGATAATCCGAACATACGGATAATTTTAATTAGGATATTCTGATAATCCGAACATCCGTATAATTCGGATATTCTAATAATCCGAACATACGGATAATTCTGATATTTTGATAATCCGAACGTCCGAATTACTCAGATATCCGGATAATCCGAACGTCCGAATTACTCAGATATCCGGATAATCCGAACACATTAATAATTCGGATATCCGAATAGAAGAGATTGAAGAAGGATTTTTATAAAATCCATAAAGTGAAATACGAAAATGAATAAAAGAATATGTGGAAAGCCCGTAAAACGTGCAAACGATAAAACAGTCGAATATTCGGACATTTCGAATATCACGATATCCAATATCCAGATATTTGGAATCCGGATTAGCAAATTATCCAATATCAGGATAAAATTTTATCAGGATTTTATCATCCCTAGTTTAATGTAGGTACTGTACCCCACCATGGATTGAACCCTAGACAAATTTTTCGCAAAGCGAGATAACACATGTGATTGCTAATATGCTTAATTTTTCCCTTTGAAAGATCTAGCATACATAAAAGGCTCGCACGAACTTCCAGCAATTACCACCGCTTACACCCTTACGTCGTCTGCACACCAGCACAGCCCCTTCTCGGCCTCCTGGTTTCCACAGGGCCCCTGTCAACTGGGAATAGCACGTCATTTGTTACCATGTCCGCACCAAGGCCTCCAGGACCACGGCTCATCAAGGCGAGCGCCGTAGCCAAAGGGTCGGGCTCCCGCATGAGTAACTCCAACCCTTGCTGATCACGGAAGGGAGGTCACCCTTAGAGCATGAAAGAACGAAGGGGGTAAGAGTGGGGAAATATCACTAGATGGAGTTTTTTCAGCCAAGTCTGGTCTAGTTTTGCATACTCAGAGGGTAATTTATTCGGACATTTCCTCGAGCCGGCTGCCGTGGTGTAATGGTTATAACGAAGTTCTTTTCAGGTCCACATTCTGAACAGCTGGTCTAATAGTTGTTCTCGTCTGGAAATTCGAGACGGGACCTAACTTGTTGAGACTAGATCGAGAACCAGTGGCGGCAACAGACACTCTGGTGTGGGTGTGTCACTGGATGGCTGTCAAAGATTTGGGTGAGCCATATCTTCAAATATAATTGATGGATTAACAGCAAATTTACAAATTCAATTGTTGCATTGAAAATTTGTTAAATCTGAATTTCGAATACACTTCGCAACAATATATGAAATAGTGATAATTATAAATTATTAACAATACATTGTGTTCATGGGAAATATGGGAAGAACTATAATACTGAGACATCCATGATCCAATGGTTAGTAGATCGCGCTTCGACAACAGAGATCACGGATTCGAATCTTGTAAGGTTTAAAATCATATTCACCATTGTCTAAATATTTCCAGCTGTATTTTCATCATGAAATTTGCCTATTGCTACATTTTGACAGGGTGGATCATGAAATGGGGCCGTCTAATTTTGGGCGTGCCATGCCTCCCTTTGGCGCCGCCCTGCCGAGAATATCAAAGAAGTCTTACAGATGGATGGATGGTGAGAGGTGTGTCTCTCTGGAGAATTTAGTACATTAAAAATGTTACACAACATTTTTCGTAATGTTAGCGACAATGGTTCTTTATCAGCACGTAAACGTAATTCCATTGTCTAATACTTCAACTGGAACTTATTCTAACAACTAGAATTTTCGATAAGTTTTATCTCGTTACAAAACTGGGAAAAGTGAGATTTTTCTTCATTCAGCGGAAAGTTAGTAACTTTGTATAAAAATGAAATTTGGGACAACTCTTCGGAAATGTCAGGTTACGTACATTCGTTTTAAGGGCTTAGTTCTGTGTGAAAATACCAAAATTCTCGATACGAGTAAGTTTTATCTGGTTTGGACACTGGAAAAAGTGACACAATTTGTTCTTCATGTGAAAATCAGTGTATTTCTATAGTAATTACATTTTGGACCCTATTGTCGAAATAACAGAATATACGAGTCTTAGTAGCCCAGTTATGCATGAAAATACTAGAATTCTCAATAAGTTTTTCTCGATACAAAACTGGGGAAAATGAGATTTTTATTCATTCGGTGGAAAATTAGCATTTTTGTATGAAAATGAAATTTGGGACCGCACTGTGGAAATGACAGATTATATTTCAGATTGATTGAGTTGGTGTTTTAAGTCTACTTTATGCACAGTTAGGCTAATCGGGACTGGATTATATTTTAGATGCCTGTTCTGTGTGAAAATACCAAAACTCTCGATAAGTTTTATCTGGTTTGGAAACTGGAAAAAAATGACAAAATTTGTCGTTCATGTGAAAATCAGTGTATTTCTATAATGTTTCAAGAGAGCAGTGGACATTATCAATTGCTCAGTGCTTCTACAATTACGTTTTCTAACACTACGTTTTTAGAGAGCATCTCTTCTCTCAGATGAACGAATTTCTCTTTCGTTAATGGGAATCGAACCTACGACAGTCACATCATTTCCCTACAAATCCCGTGCGCCAACTTCTCCCAGTGGGTCTACCACTCACACTCAATACAGTTGGCCACCGAAACGGCGCGTGGGTGGTACGTGCATTCAACGTAAGCATAAACGTTAGCAGCTTGTTGCAGTTTCAAACTCATCATTACAAGCTGAAGTTACGATGAAAACAAGACAGAAGAAGTGGGAAGGGATGAAGGTGAAAGATTGAGAGGGAGAAAGAGAAGGGGGGAGGAGATCTTGTTTTGATGCTTTGGAGGAAAACATCAAGGACCCTTCCTCACAAGCAGCAAACCCTTTTTCACCCTTTCTACGGCCCTTCTCAGGAGCCACCATAGAGGACTTAGCACGTACCTTCAAATTGCCATGTCTTATGGGGGGCAAAACATTACACACAAAAAGAGGAAACAGGTCAACAGATTTTTGTTAACAGTGCAAAGTGGTTATTTCCTCAGCAAAGCTGGTCCCTTCCAAACAGACGAGAAAAAACTATGGAGTGGCTGCTACCATCTACCCAGACTAAGTCTGTCAGCTTTTTTTCCGCTGTAAAACAGAAACATCTAAGAAGTGCCCGACAGAAGTCTTCGTGGTTCTCTCTTTTATCACCTCAACCATAATAAGCGAGGTAACCTAGGCAGCACATCCCTATGACATGTATTATTCAAGAAGTTAGGACCTGAACTTTTTAGTTGATACCTGCAAAAGGTTTTTGTGACAGTGCCGACGACATTATAGCCCTTCTGTCATCCTCCAGGTTTACGACACCACTAATGATGAAGGCAAAGTTACCCGTCATGCACTGCATCAACTTCTTCCTCCTCTGGCTCTTGTCCCCAACTCGCTAATAACTCTGGAAGTTACCTCGCAATAAAACTTCCAAGAGAGGAACGTGTCAAAGTTCAGAGCATGTTGGACAAGGACCGAGGATGTATTGTGTCCAGACATGCCGACCATAATGATGTATAAAGCAACAACCGTCGTCTCATCTATAATTCAAGAAAAGTCTACCTGTTGCGAAGAAACAGGTAAATCATCTAAGGATGATGCAGAAGTGGAGAACAAGGAACAAGGCCAACAACGAGAATGGAAATTAAAGTAATGACACGAGGAAGAATTAAAAGAGAACGACAACAAGGGATATAGATTCTGGGGAGACAATTATAAAGTCAAAGTAGGGAGAGCACCTTGACCAAACTAATGAACGTGAAACAAAATTGTTTGATCTGGTGTTGTCTAACCACAAGCGGGACTTGTCATAACTTTTCTGAGGTACCATTAGCAAGGCGAATACACATAAACACAGGAAGAAAAATCTGAGACACATGTGAGTTATTAGCATACATAAATAACGAGATTCCACTTTGGGACAACTACTTGTCCCGCGAATTAACTAGAGTTTGCAATCGGGAATGGTAAATTTATAACATGAATTTAAAATTCCATATTTTAATACAAGAATATTGCTTTGCTAGAAAAAAGTTGCTAGCTAGAGGGATATTATCTCCCCCCACTTCGAGCATAGCCAGTCTCTTATTCTCTTCTTCTCTGTCGTCATACCTTTGTTCCTCTATAATCGAAATTATATCGTATTATATGAGTACGAAACGTAACACAGTATTACCCGGCTTTGCCCGGGTATTTACAGTATTTCTCCCAATCTTCTATTAGACAGGAAAATAATGAATTCTAACTATAGTGTAAAATGTAACTAATAAATAAATAAAGAATAAATTGCACTTGGCCAATTTCCTTACTTTTCGTTGGAGGCATTGTTACGGCAATGAAATCTGTAAAAGAATAAAGCTATTTGGAATTAAATGCCATCGTGAATATCACCAATTAGCTTAGCGACTCCGAAAACTGTGGATTCGACACTAATGTAGGTCATTTTTGACATTTTATTTTTCACTCCCTCTCACCCCCCTCCCCCATGCCGATAGGTGATGAACTTGGAGTTGAACAGCATTTGGAGTGTCACTATTCATCTTAGCGACCCCGAAAACTATGGATTCCACACTAATATCGGTCGTTTTCGATTATTTTTACATGTCGCTCCCTTCCCACCCCCACCCCTAGGGCTGCCAGGGGTGTCTTACCCCCACAGTATTTCTTTCAAGATTGCAAGTGATACGTGTTCCAAGTTTGGTTGAAATCTCTCCAGGTGTTCTAGAGATATGCCGGAATAAACATCCATAGCCTACATATATACACACATACAGTACATCCATTTTTATATGTACCGGGTGAGTTACCTAAAATTACCACAGGAAATATCTCGTGAACAACAATAAATATTGAAAAACTGTTTTCGCAGATATATAGGTATTAGAGGGGTTCATGAAATTAGTGGACACAATACGTTCAACTACGTAAGGAAGTACGATTTTCAACACAAACTTAGTTTTCTTAAAAATAAAAACCCCATTATATTTTCAGCTCATTTGAAAGTACTGAAAAAATCATTAAGAATGGCCTGTGTTACATTGTAATACGTCAAATAGTTCTCAAGTAATTGTAACCTGAAGTTGAGCGTGAAGGCGCATGCTTAACTATGCTGTCTGCAGAGCCGAGCGCAAATGCCGTCGAGCATACAGCCTGCACGCATGTGCTGCGTTTTTCCTACACTCGCCATAGATAAGTATCATCTCGGCCTTTTCAGAGTCTGAAAATACTATTTTCTCAGCAACAGTTCTGACGTACGTACACTATCACAAACGTCTTGTTAATTAGTACACTTTGTTACGCCCTTGCTTTATTTAATAAATTTCATGAATCAATTTGAATAAAAAAAATGTATAAGCTGCAAAGTTTAAAAGTTGAAAACTTAAAGTTTTGTCATGACCAGACGAGAAGAGTTGATTGTTCCAATGTAAATAAATGAACGCCAATTAAAAATTAAAAAATGTTAATGTACGACATTTATGTATGTAACTGATGGCGGAATGTTTACAATTTATACTTTTCAATATACAAATATTTGTAAACTCAGAAAGATGTATCAGAACCTTTTAGATAATTCGTCAAAGCTTACTTATGTACAAACTACACATTTTATTGTATCCCGCAGTTGTTGGAAGGTAACAACTTTCCTGAGCACGCATAGTATGCAGAAGAGTAGCATGTTTGTTACGATACCTGAATGGCGTCAAAAGGGGGATATGTATGTTACGACACACGACTCAACTTGTGAGAATGTTTGTTTCAAGCCTCAACTTCAGGCTACAATTACTTGAGAACTATTTGACGTATTACAGTGTAACAAAGGCCGTTCTTAATGATTTTTTTCGTACTTTCAAATGAGCTGAAAAAAATTGGGTTTCCATTAAAAAACTAAGTTTGTGTTTTTTATAGATAGATAGATAAACGATTTGTAATATGTATTTGTGAATAATCACAATAATATATGATTGATTGAATTACAATTGTTGGGTGCGTCGACACATATAGCCATTTTGCACCCTTCAATGTACAATATCCCAGTATCTAAAATTCATACTTCAAAATTTAATACAAGGGGTGTAAAAAGTCCCTTGAGAAAAGTTAGAAGTGCAAGGTTGAGAAGGGACCTGCGCAAGACAAACAACACATTAAAAAGTAAGAATAAAGTAAACCTTCCATACAGACAGCGGTTCGCAAAAGGCTAAAAACATTTGTTAAAACGCATCTCCCAACAGGGATGACAGACAGTTGGGAAGCCTGCCTGAGGAAAGCAAAACCGCACTACATATGAGTCCACTGTTAAAATTTACCGTACAATTTACAACCGTTGAAGCTTAACGCTGTCAATTTACAAAAACGGGACGAAACCGTTGTTTAGTTCTTTTGTCATAATAGACACTGATTATAAATTGCAGTTGCGTGCACCAAAAATATATTTTGAAAACTTAATCATTAAAATCATAATAATTAGAATAATTACGTATTTATCGTTAATATTTTAAAACAATTTACTGTCATATTTTTTACGGTATAGTTGCATGACAGCAGTAATTCAATGTTTTAAAGCGTCATTTCTCCAGTCAACTTCGTACGGTGTGTGAGGTGTCCGTGACGGAGTGGTTAGTGCGCCGAAGAAACCTGCAAATGTGGGTGCTGTGCGTTCGTACATTTGAAGAGTTAAAAGCTATTTATTTTCATCTTAAATTGCAGCATACGATACGTTTCATTGCCTATAGAGTTTAACGGCTCCAAACTCCTCCTATTGGTTTGGTTTAGTAAACACTTTGTTTAAATTATGTGATCAAATTAACAATTGAAAAATTGCAATATTGAGAGGGTCATCCAGAAAATAAAGACCGTTTGGTTATACAAAATGAAAAACACAATATTTATTTAAAAAAACACTTCTCTACATAATCACCTCCTACATTGTAACATTTGTCGTATCTGGGCACGAGCTTCAGAATTCCCATGTTGTTGTATGTTGTATGTAACAGAATTGTTTGTTTTTTTTCAATAAATATTATGTTTTTCATTTTGTATAACCAAACAGTCTTTATTTTCTGGATGACCCTTACTAGGAAGAATGTTGAAAAATGTAGAAAGGGGTGGCAGTGGATGGTGAGTCATACATTCCTCCCTCAACTACTAAAATAATGTTATTTTTAGTTCCTAACCATGTTTCAGAATTTGTTTTGTAAAGAGTAGCCTGCTGCATTGGTATTGAGCTTGAGAAGTGCATCGAACTTATGCTCATTGCTGCCTGCTTTGGGTGGAAATAAATTAATTTTAGCTTTGATCCGAGTAAAGAAATTTAAAGATGAGATGATTGATAGATTCTTCTCTTTACCACTAGAATTTAATAATTTACTTGATATTGTAAAGATAAAACTATTATGCTTTAAGTTAAATATTGAAAATCTAGATTCAGGTTAGCAAAAATTTGTAGCATATAACTTCAAAACATAAAAATAAAGGTATTTTTGATAGACTATGTTCAAAAGTTGAAAATTGAAAACTAAACATGCAATAAAAACAATGATTAATATTTTTCTTGTTGAAAACAATTAGTGGACATTGACGCGCGCGCACACACACACACACACACATACACCCACCCACCCACTCACACACACACACACACACACACACATACACACATACACCCACACACACACACACTGCATTTTATATATGTGTGTGTGTGGAGAGGAGAGAGAGAGAGAGAGAGAGAGAGAGAGAGAGAGAGAGAAAGATTTTTAAAACACAATCTTTTATTGATTAATTGCAAACTGTATATTGATAATATTAGTAGTAACCCATTTACAAATAATAATCAATAGTTATTATTTTTATTGTAACTATTAAAATTTTACCATTGTTGAGCTACTGAAAGTTGAACAGTCCCATTATTCCTGTATATATACGGTAATAACACGTTTCAAAATTATGCGCACTACAATTATACATCGTAAGGAATTCCTATTATCATTGTGTCTAGTAGAGCAACATAAATCTAATCCCCTCCTCCCAGGATTTGAATGAAGAACGCGCAACAAGCAGAAATACATATATAAGCCACGCCAAAGACGCTAATCATAACATGCAGAAGGACAGCAATAGTATTTCCCCTATCGCTTCTTGAAGGTCCTTTCTCTCATGACTTGAGGTGGACACCAAACGCTTTCAGACCTGTGACATTTATGAGACGATGCCCTCCCAGCCCCCTGATTAACAGCCGACAAGTAATTAGCAAAGAGAGCTGGTTACGGGTCGTAAAATAATCAACGTTTAATGTAAAATGTCGTTAAAGTCCACAGAGACAGAGGAGGCTGTCCGAGGATGCCGTGGTGGTGTGGAAAAGTAACCTCTATTGGCGTTTGCATCTTGAAGCCGCGAGTCGCTGTTGGCCTATGCCTGCGCGTATGTAGTTCTTCATTTCTCTCGGTTATTATCGTGTATTATAATATATACAAGTATCGGCGTGTCCGTGGAGGGTAATTGGGGCATACCCTCCCCCCCAATCGGCTCAGATTTTATAAAAGAGAATTGGATACACATGCAAAATTACAACACTCAAACGGGATTATATCGCCCCGCCATTTTTTCGAATGTCCTCGACATTCTACTGTACTCTTGAGGACATCGACAAAGAATCTCTTTCCCTCTCCCACATGCTCCAAGAGGGGGGGGAGGTTTAGCTTGTGGTTATGTCTTCAGTTTTGACACATGTTTGTGCCCCGCCATGCGAAAATGTCTGAAATCTCACCTTGGACTGCTGGAAAACGCTATCCTATGGGCAACGGTGACAAAAGACGAACGTGGAAAGGTAACCTGATGGTAACGTAACAAGGAGGTTGTGTGTTCGAGTCACGAGAAAACAGATGGAAAAAAATATGCAGAATCAGATATGATAAGGCACCCATAGATTCCATGAGATACCCTACTTGCAAGAATTGGCAACATTAGTGTCTCGACTGGTAGGTAGTAGTGTCACTTCACACTTAGACTAGATTGGGATGAAGGTAACCATGTACCACTAATCGGCGTATTGAGGGGATAAGGGATAGCCATGACCCCTCCTGAAAAGTGAATGCTACTGCCAGTCGAAAATCAATTACTCCACCCCCTTTCATTGTATAATTATGATATCGTTTAGCAAGGACGTAACAGTTTGCAATTCATGCTACGTTTGGGGGGAGGGGTGGTACTGTTTTGAAATAAACATATTTTGCTCACCCCTCATCATCAATTGATGCTACAAGAACTCTGTAGCTCAGACCAAACGTTTAAGTGCATCATCCAAAAAGATGCAGGGAGGTGCATCAAGGAACATGAACTGATGCATTGAAGTGCATCTCGACTGTAATAAATCCTCACTTGAATCAAATGATGCACTTCGGTGTTTCTTTCACGACATACAAAAATGCACCCAAATGCATCAAATGTGAATCTGATTAATTGAAGAAGCCATGAAACACACTTTAGTGCATCAATCAATGCAGTCTGGTGTATCAATCGATATGATGCATTTAGTTTTATACGACGCCAGGGGCCCCGGGTTCGAATCCCGGCGTTGACATGGATGTTTGTGAGTGTCCATTTATCAATTTCATCAAGTCATCGCTCATCCCCATCTTTGAAAATTAGCCAAAAGTGGCACAATAAACGAAGTAAAATAAAGCATATCAATCAAGCACTTTGAACTGCAGGCTTAGTCCCAATTAACTTATATGTCCATAAAGTGAACTTTAAAAAAAGTTCGGAATAGCACAATGTGTTTAGTTTCACTCATCTGTTTTGGCAATCATGACAATTGCAGGGCAACGTTCTTCCTTTTTTTTTCTCCTCCAGTTACAATTACAAGGACGGAGAGGAAAGTATTATTTATGCGAGCTAATAACTCACACAGGGCGCAGAAACTTTATATTTATGTGTATCCAGGTTGCTAATTGCATACTAGAAAAAATGATGGGAAGTTCTGGTTCGAGAAGACAAGGCCAGATCAAATAATTCTGTCAATAGCATTCATTAAGTTGGTCGCTGTTGGACTTCATAATTGTTTCCTCTGCTGCCTTATTCTACGCTTTCAATTCTTCTTTGTGTCATTCAGCTCCGAGGAGAAGCTGTGGGACTAGCACATTCATCTTATAGAGATGTAGCGTTTCTTGCCACACACTGCAAGAAGTTGACTGAAGAAATAACCGTGTAAGACCGTCAATTTCTGCTGCCATCCAACTCCAGTAAAAATGGTGACCATGACCGTTATTGAAGTATTAGATGCCATTACGTACTTTATGTAATTTTAATGGCTCATTATTTACAAATATATCTATGCTTGAAGAAACTGAAATTTCATGCACGATAAAATATTCTAATTTAAATAATAAATGTAAATCAACAAGCAGGCTGTTAAAGTTTAACGTTAGAAAAATATTCTAAGTCTTGTGGTAACTTCTAACAGTGTACCATGAAAACATGTTACAACTTATAGTCACAATGTAAAAGTGACAATTTAGTCGTCAATTGCGATTCAATAGTAAAAAATCACATGTAAAAATTAGCGAAAGCGAGAGATGTACACTTTTAACCTTTTTTGGAACACACAGAAAGGAACTTTATCACTACAATGTAAATTTATTTGAAATTTTACTTTATTTTTGTACTGTCAGGATTTTTTTTTAACTAGAAACCTTTTGGTCAGGCGAACACGTCGAAAACCTATTGATACGTTACACCTCAGTGTCTGATAATGTTATGAACACAATTGATTAGGAGGCTTGTTTACAGGAATCAGGCTAAGGGTTTGTTCGAGGTTTCAGTCGGTAGTGCTACTGACGTCCACATGTAAGCTCCGGGTTCGATGCCTCAGCCTCTAATCACTGGGTACTGCGGGTAAACGGCGATCGGAACTTGGCGCTGATCATATCATCTCCACTATGGTCGAGACCGAGAATGTGTGAGGTCGTATACATCTACATACCTTATGTGTCTTCTTGGCACAGTGCAATGTGCAAAGAGTAGATTTACCTCTCCTTTGCTTTTGTATTTTACCTTTTAACTCGTTATGGATTTCCTCCAGCATTCAATTATACATTGTATCTTAATGTGGCCAAAATAATGTAAATAAATATTCCTACGTGTGTTACCGAGACGGGACTCGGCAGTATCTCGTCTCGTTCCGAGTTACAAATGCCTGTCTTGTTCCCGTGCTCGTCTCGAGTCTCGAAACATTTAATACAAACAACATGTACAGCGTTTCGCCGCAGAAACTTTCGCAGCGTGCAGGTCAACGGAGACAAAATGTGCTAATAACTTCTTCTTTTTTTGACTCCTCGATTCGAAGCTACGAATCCTCGGAAAACTGGATTCTATGCTGAATGTATATGCAGTCACTTTTCAATTATTATAAATCAAATACATGACTTATCTATGAATAAGCGTGATATGTCTGAAGTATCACAATAAAGAAAATTTGTTTTAGATAAATATTGAATTTAATGCCAAAGTCTGGAACTAGACTCGCATACTAAGTGAGGTAAATTTAAAGGTAATCCTGTGCGGGTGCACACATGCCATGAAGGCATATGGGATGATGTGGAGGCATTGGAAACAAATGCGGCCTGTACGCGCCTAAATACAGCCCACGATACCAGACACGGCACCAGACTCCGTGGTGTTGGGGGTTACTTGATGACTTTCAAAGAGGCGAGTCACATTTTCAAAGAAAAATATATTTGAAAAATTCTCATTTTTATTAAATAATCTAAACCATGATTTTCGAAAACAGATATCCTGGGTTCGAATCTTTTTAAGGTTTCCTATCGTATCCATCATGACCGTCAAACTTTCGTTTGTTTTTTTAACATGAAATTTATCAATTATATTTTGACAAGGTAAAGCCCCTATCACACGGAACTGGATTTCTAGTAGGAATGGCCTAATTGGCGCTGAACTAACTTTCTAGGTAGCAATCATGGCCGCCTCGCTGACTGCTTGACTGGTTTGGAGGAATAGGACATGTTCTAACTGCTACTTGCTTTCCTCGACTGGATTCTGTGGAACAGCCAATCAGAGCAAAGTTTCGCCATGTGAAGATAATCTGTGAGTGTGCAAGGAGCGCTATTGTCTGTGGTTTCCGAGTGTTACTCCAGCAATGTATAACGTATACAGCATGAAAGGCGCGTTGAGTTACACCATCAATGCTGAGTGCACGGTGTTTACATTTGAAACAACTAAAATATTCTTCCATACGTGTACAGTAAACGTTGTAAAGTATGTATTTAAGCAGCGCCATTGCTTTGCACCTAATAACGTTTTATACGAAACGTTATTCCTCTCGGTTGAATAGTTATCGGCTTTTAAAAATGTGAAGTGATACATTGTTTACATCTCACGCGGCCGCCATTACAACTTCCCTCATAAGGGAACAAAAGTCTATCGCCAAGTACGCTGATAAGTATCGTGTGAGGCGAAAACTAGCGCCAACTAGGGCATACCTACTGGAAATCCAGTTCCGTGTGATGCGGGCTTAAGTCAGTATGAATAGTTAGCCAGTATGATTCTGGGTTAGCAATGGCCCATTGTGACCCCACCTTGGGCACCGCCCCTGCAAAATGCAAATATACATAACCTTATATGGATGAAAGAATACTGCAATAACAGTTTGTGGAAAGCTGTAAGAGTTCTCCGTCGCAAAAAGATCCACCCCCTTCGTCGATGCAGTCACTGGCCCATCTCACCATCCGGGCAAAATGTTCTCTGATGTTTCATCTTAGGATGAACCGAGCGGAAACTCAACTTCCAGTTGGCTAAGTCTTTGTGCTCCTGTCGTCTGCCGTTCCTTTAGCATGCCCGGAGGAAATGTACACAGAGTTCCTCAGCCTTTGAACTTGTGTCTCCGCTTAATCAGGAAAGTTTAGGTGAGAGTTCCTTAGTCCGTCCGCAGCAGACATCAAGGAAACCAATGATGGAAGGATGTTCCAGATTCTCGGAGGGGGGGAAAGGGGGCGGGGGCGAGAGAAAGATGGAGGAGTCCCCGTGAAGCAGAACCAGTCAGTCTCAACTTGAGGAACTTAACTCCTAGTAATTAAGCTAGCTGTGGGGGACATATGCAAGAGACAGTCGGAGATAATTACCAAGAGTAATGACAGAAGCAAATATCTCTCGCTACACTAACTTGCAGACCGGGCTCTTTTTACTCGGTCTGACTGAGGTGAAAATCTCCCTCTGCTTTACTATTCGCTGCTACGCCCGCCAAAACTGCCCCGGTATAGTTTAGCTGAAGCAACTGTTGTTCGCTTTAGAATTCAACAACTGGAGTGTCAAAAACAGAAGGGTATTGCTGATACGATAACATATCAATTTATCAGATGTAGCGTACAAGGAACCATTTTCAAGCGTTTCCGCAAAATCTCCACAGACATTGCTGGGTTGACATCATTATCAGTCATACGGTGGTTTGTAACGAAAAAAAAAAAAAAAACATTTTAGGGTAAACAAAGGTTCAAGATATGTTGAAATTAAGCATTCCAAAGTATTTCTGGGGACATTCTAACCCAGTTTGATACGCCATATTGCCATTTTTTCATTTTAAAAAAAATAAGTTCACTCCAAGATGTCGGACTTTCTAACAAGTTATTCCATTTCCTATATACATTCACCGGGATTAAAAATGGGACACTTAAATCTTGAAGGACTGGCTTTAGACATGTAGCCAGTGGGAGGGGAGGGGGACTGGAGCGCCCCCCCGAAATCCTGCAAATATATAATTTAAATAATGTATAGTGGTAATAAAATTTACTTTCTTAGCAGAATTAAACACGTTTTACAATAAATTTGTAATATACTGAGAAATTTGTCTTCAGGGCTTCTACCCCCACCCCACTTTTCGGCATTTAGATGGCGGCTGCTGATAAGGGACGAGCCCCCTCCGAAATAAAATTCTGGGTACGGGCATGACTGGCTTCCCTGAAATGTATTACGGCGATCAGCGGAAGCCAGTGGCTTATGCTGAGTCTAAGACCTGGACTAGCTATGGAGGAAGGGAGAAGACTAGGCTCATTCTTGAAGTCTTCAAGGAAGCCACGTTGCCATCCCAACGGTAGTCAGGTTGCCAACTCCTAAGAATTCAGCTTGCCAACTCTAAGAATTTAGGTTGCCAACTCCTAAGAATTTAGGTTGCCAACTTCTAAGAATTCAGGTTGCCAACTCCTAAGAATTCAGGTTGCCAACTCCTAAGAATTTAGGTTGCCAACTATAAGAATTTAGGTTGCCAACTATAAGAATTTAGGTTGCCAACTATAAGAATTTAGGTTGCCAACTCCTAAGAATTCAGGTTGCCAACTCCTAAGAATTCAGGTTGCCAACTCCTAAGAATTTAGGTTGCCAACTCCTAAGAATATAAGTTGCCAACTCCTAAGAATTCAGGTTGCCAACTTCAGAATCGCCATTATCTTCTTTTTGGAATCAGGTTAATTCACAGTTCCTAATCGAATTTTCTTCAGTATTTTACTTAGTAGGCCTCAGGCTTCGCAGATAGTAGCTAGCCTGGAATATACGCTCCTGGCGGAAACAGTAATAGGAAGTTGTTCTATCGCTCTAGAGTTAGACAACACACATAACGCATTGCAAGAAAGCCAATATTTCAGGATCTAGGTGTTTCATTTTTATTGCCGGTGGCTGTACAAGGACGTTTAATACGTGTGTTTTCCTATTGTATATCAGGAGTACACAGAAAAAAAATTGAGGCTGATTTTGACAGGGTAACAATTTTCATAAGCTAAGATAATATTAATTGGACGTTGCTGTATTAACAGTGTGCAATAATATTCCCAAGAGAGAAAGAAACTGAATTATATTTGGTGTAATGATCAAGAGTCAGGGAAACATATCTGCTAAGTGAAACTGCTGCATGGTTCTCAGAGTTGCCAACCCAGTGATTCATTTTTCTGCTTGTAACTGTGGGGTGATATGCCCACAGAAATTAAGTACAATATGCTCATGGGCTTTATTATGAGAAGAAAGGACCACAATGTGACTGGATCCAGTGTATTCGTTGTAGTATGTGGATGCATGAAATATGTACCAAATTCACGTCCATGTGTCCAAAGTGCAATGCAATTTCTCACAAATGTAAACAGTAAAAGAGGCTATGGTAAATTCAAAATAAATGTTGTTAGAAACGCTATGCTTGTCTGTACAAATGATGTTTTGTTTACGATTATTTTCCTTTAAATATGTCATGTCATGTCAAGTATTACAACAATTGTTTCTTGTATTGGGCATTTTACCCCTAATGGGTGGGCATTTTACCCTGAACACGGGGTGATTTGCCCAAATTAACGTTGGTCTGTTTATTTTTCTATGGTTCTTTTGCTATAAGACTTACAGTAATAAAACTTATAGGTAACAATGACAAAACATGTAGCTTTCATTTGACATCCTTTTCATTGCGACACTCCTTCATTTAGCGAAGCTATAAACCGCCAAATAAAAGTTGGGCGTATTCTCCCGAGCACAGACAAAACCTTACATAATATGTACGTATATGTAAATCGCGAATTCTACACACTATTTCTGACTGAAATCATTGTTTTCGATATTCGAGAATTAAAATGGCAAATTTCCAAGAAATTTTCAACATACGCACAGAAAAGTTGATTGTTTTAATTGGGTTATTTTACGTTGTTTTTCTGGCTAATCGCGACCATGAAAATTAGTGATGATATGAAATTAATGAAGGGACACCTACAAGGTACACCCATGCTCAGTTCTGGATTTGAACTCGGGACCCCTGGCGTCGTAGCGTGCTGTGATAACCACTCCACCACGGAGTTCTGCGCCCAAAGAAGTAAATGCATTAATTTAGTCAAAAATGTAGGAAAGGATCGGACACTGAATATTCACTAAATGCATCTAGTTTTTATAAACACAACAGTGCTCGGCTCGCATCTCTGGGAAGCCGTCATAACTATACAAGCCCAGGTACTTGGCGACACGTTGACCTACGGGGGACGTACTGATTGAGCGTCTTTTCAGCGGCCCGTACCTCAGAGAGAGCGCCTTCGGTAGGAAGGGAACTTCCCGGCGAAGTTCAATATGATTAATGGGGCTATGGGACAGGGGAGCGGGCTGTTTTTGTCCTCCGACATATCCTCCAGACACAAACCAATTGTTGAGGTCTGCCAACAAATGAGATTCGGTTTTTGTGGTTCGGGACCCAATTAAAACGGACGCCGAGGTGGCGCGACGTTGCCCGATTGTAGGAGGACAATTTTCGCTCTCCTACTTTTTTTTTTTTTTAATATAAAGCCAACAGAGATGAAAAGAAACTCAACAAAAGTTTATTGTCCTTTTCCTTGCTGGTGTACAGGGCTAAGATGTTTTGACCTAATAATAGTCAGTAGGAATGGTATCGAGACTACACAAGTTTCGATCTTCTGTGAAATCGAGACGAGACGGAGACTTAGCTTCCGATACTTTGCTATGATATTTGAAAAATATATGTAAACGAAAATTTACGTCTCGGTACAATTCATAATCAAAAATATGTACCCGGTGTTTTAAAAGTCCTGCAGGATTCATAAAACCTATAACTTATAAAGTAATATGTTTACTACAAGGAAATATTGTCTGTTACACAGAGGAAACCCGCTGGAGGTGTTTTTCGAAACGTTGTTTGTAACCTTCTGCGCACCAAAACATAAGATTTCAACTCGGCAAGCCATAACACGCACTGAGCTTTTTTCCTGCAACGACGCCATCTTGGAATCGCGTGATCACCTGCACACACGTCATTCAGCAGTGTGGGCAAAACCGAATTTTTAATTTTCCTCTGTGTAAAAAAGCAATATTTTGTTGTAATAAAGCTATTACTCTAAAGTCATAGCTTTTTAGAATCCTGTTTTCTTCATGGGGTGTAAGTTATTATGTAAGATTAATAAAAAAACAGAAGAGGAACGAGTAAAAGTTATCGAATTTGAAAATATGAATGACTGTTTACGTATTTGCTTCCGAATTATTAGTGCCATCTACTGGGATATATTCACATCCTCTTCGTTCACTTTATGATCACGAGTTGCATGCAATGACTACTTTGTAAAAATCAAATAAAATGTGAATGACAGCCACTTTTCAGTCAACAAATCCTTGCACCAAAAAAAAGGCTCTTTCTGCTTCGAATGTCGGAAGAGGAGCATGTTTAATAGACTTCGTAAATAGGGAAGTGTAAAGAAATATGCTGTATACGACAAAAATAAATAAATATAATATGCTCTATTAAGTAAAGAAATGGTCAAAGATGCATGCACATGTCCTAACGAAGCATTTTAATATAATTAGTTAATTTGTAAAATAAATTCACTAATACGCATATAAGGAATATATAAGGCTTACAAATATAGATTAGATAAATATATCAAAGTTGGGTAGCTTATTGAAAAAAAAAGTAAAGCGTTATACTCGTAGTAACCGTTAACTTGCTTCGAAAAAGCAACGCGTTAAACTTTTACTTTGCATCCTTGTCCCGGGTTCGATTCCCGGCGGAGGCACAAAGCGGTTCGGATCCCACTATAAACTGTAGGTTCAGTCCCAATTAGCCTTACTGTGCATAAAGTGGACTTATAACACCAAATCAATCCAATTCAATTTTACTTCGCATCCAAATTACTGTTATAGTGGAACCACAATCAAAACAACCTGCGCACAGCCGCGACTCCTGTGCACCGTACTCCCGCGAGGAGGGACGGGGGAGAGTAGACCATGCTTCCTTATGGCCCTAGCTGAAGGAAAGAAGGGAAAACTGCGCGGGGACTTTTCGTCCCAAGGTTTCTTTCCTTGTGGTCGATCTATTGTACTCTTATCGTTACCTTGTCAAAAAATAAATACATTTACCTATTTTCACAAGTATCACATCCGTTGCTATATCGCGTAGGGCAACAAAAGTTTAAGCAACATAATAAAGCATGTCTCATCCTGGTAAGTAAAGGTCAAATCACACGGAACTGGAATTCCAGTAGGAATGCCCTATAGTTGGCGCTGAACTGGCTGCCTGTGCGGCCGCCTGGCTGGCTGCTAGATTGATTTTGAGGAATAGGCCATGTTCTAATTGCAACTGGCTTTCCTCGACTGGATTCTGTGGAACAGCCAATTCAGAGCGAAGTTTGGCAACGTGAAGATAATCTGTGATTTGCGAGTGTTGCTTTTTTTATTCGCTTCTCGATAAAAAGAAAAAGTAACAGAGATGATGCGCATTCGTGTTCAGTTCATTAATATTTAGGTATCTATGCAAAGTGATGAGATTTGTACGTGACAAATTTGATTAGCCGATAATGAAAATCCTTATTATAATAAGTCAACTAGTCAACAACCATTTTGCAACATCAAAGGTAGCATGTGTTCTTAACTAATTCGGATGTTTGTACCTTGATCTTTTTTACATCTTATTGATGATATTTACTCATACAAGTGTAATAACTGCATTCGTAACCTAGTTAAAAATACAAGTCACGTAATATATTTTCGTCGCCTTCACTACAATCATCTTTACCAGTGTAACACAAAACCGTTACGTGTTACGATATTTTTACTATCATTTTCGTGTTCAGGAGGTTCGATTTAGTTAAACTGACTCTTTTTTTCCCGTGTTGCAGAAAAAAGTTTAAATTTGTTGACTAGTGCAAGTTTATTAAATGTTTTACATATTTAGTTGAACAAAATAGTTTTTTTTTATGAATGAATCCTGCGAATCTCACGAAATTGAATATGCATGCTCGAGTTCATTAATAAGTTTGTTCGAGCCAATCTCTTGTCCATACTTCTCTTTTTTTAATTAATAACAGCAGTAATTCCCATACAACGTTCTTCAAATCGCTCCTCCATGTTTTTAGATTGCTCTGCGCATTGTCTTATGGGAACAAAAGTATGCCGACAAGTACGATAACAAGTATAGTGTGAGGCGAAAACAAGCAAATGGGTAGCCAGTCCAGCGCCACCTAGGGCATTCCTACTGGAAATCCAGTTCCGTGTGATTCAGCCTTACATCCTCTTGATCTGAATTTATGAAAGTAACGCAACTAAAGTAACACTAAGTTCAAAACAATGTGGGAATTGAAACAGCAAGCAAGTCGCTACAACTACCTCCAAAGAGTACTTTGAATCCCTTGCTTCACGAAGAGGGTCTACCGTATCCCCTGGGGGTAAATATTTGCAGTCAGAATGCATGGGGATGCAAATACCCAGAGGGGGGAGAATTCCCCCCCAACCCCCGCCACTGAAGCGGTCGCTCCCGTATATACCTCAAAGCTGAAACGCAACAAAGAACACATGAAACAATGTATTTAAGCGAGGTTAAAATTGTTGTATAAACTCTCGTCGAATGGTCCGCTCTGGAACAATTTGCCCTGAGTTATTGTTCTGGGAAATTGCCCACGAGAGGACGTATGGGAAAAAGACAATGCGTCGGTATTCCGAGACCGTTACGACGAATAAAATACGCCCGTAAAGGACGATTTTGCTCCTCCGGCGCTCAAGATTTATGTGACAAGAAAAGTGCGTAATCACATCTTAGGACTTAAGAACCAATTATCCTCTTATGCATTGAGAAAAGAGGGTGGAGGGGGTAAGCTGCCCGCCGCAATTCCAAAATCTGTTATGTTTCGTTGGGAGCCTCATTGGAGGGAAGGGGGTGCAATTTTTTCAGTATTGGGAGTAATGTTTTAGCTTGGAGGCCTTGGTACCTGGAGCCTGTGAGATTTTCACCGTCTCTCAAATCATGTTAACCAATAGATCATTCGGGGTCTCACAGTTTCTGGTGCCGGGATTTATGTCCTTTGGTGACCTTTAGCTTATTCACGGAATAATTTTTGAATCAATTGGTCGTAATACATTTTTGTAGCAGGTGGACGAGTGTGGGCTCTAACCCATGTTGAAATAGTTTTTAGCCACCCTTCAGTTCATGCGAATAACCTGTATGACAAATTTTCAGAATCATTTTTTGCTAGAGAGAGAATCAAACATACACACGCAGGTGTAAAGAGCACTAGAGCGAAAACAAGATAGAATGGCAGAATGAAAGAGATAAAAATGTGTGGAATAGAGGAAATGATAGGTTGATATAGAAAAACAGAGAAAATTGGGGGAAAGAAAGAAAAAAGAATGAATGACCGGAGTACAGAGAGAAAGTGAAAGAATTACATAAAGGAACAACCGAAGAACAAAAGACAGGGGGAGAGAAAGAAGAAGACAGAGAAACAGAGGAAGAGAAACAACAGAGACAGTTAGCGGATAGAGAAACCGGAAGAAAGAAACAAAAATAAGATAAGGGCACAGGAAGAATGGAAGAAACAAACAAGTAAGAGGTAGAGAAACAAAGAAAGAGAGAAAGAAAAGGAAATAGAGAAATGAAGAGATATAGAAGGAAAAAGAGTGAGGAAGAGAAATAGTGAAAAGAGAGAAACAAAAAGGAGATAGAGAAATTGGAAAAGACAGAGAGAAAAAGGGGAAAAATTCAGATAGAGACAATGGGAAAAAGAAAGAGAAAGAAAGTTAAAAAGAGAGAAAGAATGTTAAAAAGAGAGAGATAGAAAGTTAAGAAGAGAGAAAGAACTATTATTAATAGTCATGAGCACTAGAGCGGAGCTCACCTCAAAATACATATTTGTTCTACTCTGATGCCAACTCTCTTAATCGGTGGAGGCAGTGGCGGCGATTTGTGGGAGTGAGTGGGGCAACTCTCCCCCCCCCCCCCCAACACGCTTGTTGCCACTTTTGCTCCTGCACTATGATAAACTGTATCTACCAAGGAAAAGTAAACTGCATTTGTCCAGTTTTGGAGCCCAATCGCCGCCACTGTGTGGAGGCGTGGTCGTTGGTTTGAGGGGCATGTCTCCTTACTCAATGATAATTGAGGCGACGAGGATGGATAATGAAATACGTAGATGGCGGGGCACACATATGCCTTATCAGAATACAAAACTACGGTCTATGGTTTCGTAACGAGATATACTCACAACCAACACAACAAAAAATGTTTCGTACATAGGCGTGCGCAGACCTTTTATTAGGGGGGGCAAGAGCCATGATGAAAGTTCAGTCGGGAAAGAAAACCCTCATTTTATCTCATTCTTTTAGTTTTATTGCATTCATGGGTCCTATATATACATATAACATTAGTTAAATATATTACATAATCAATTAATTCGCCCCATAACAAACCAACAGCAAACATGATTAAATTGTCTTTCAAATGTGCGCGCTCATTTTCCTCCAAACTAAACTGTTATAGCAGCAACTGTCTGAAATACTTAGGTAGTTGCTTTTACATCTCTCTCTGGCAATTTACAATGCATTATAGAAAAGCAAGAAACTGCGAGCGAAGCGAGCAACAAAATTTTTCGATCCAAATTTATGCAAATTAAAACAATATTGATTTAATAGGGTGCAAAAAATGTCTTTCATGGAACGCCAGCGCATTCTCTTTTACAATTTTTCTCATTCAGATCGTTTGACGCCAAAGGACAATTCTCGCCGACAGCTACGGCTGTGAACTTGACAAGACTGTAACAAAGGCAGAAATTGCGATCGAGGCGAGCAAGAAAATTTTTACGAAATGTATTTTTATTTGTCTAAAATTTGAAGTCGAGAGGGCAATTTCCCCTCTGTGCCCCCCTGCAAGTGCTCCTGGCCGTCTGGAAGAAATAATGCAAGGAAGACATGAAAACAAATTACATCTTGAGTATCCTTTTTTGTCTTGCTACTCTTACATTAGTCTTGCTTTTATTTACTTCAATGTTTGCCCCCCTAAAATTGATTTCCGTCCAAGAAGAGGCAATGTCCCCTTGCGGTTGCGCCACTGCATTCCCTTCCTTGCTTTGAACTTTCATCGGCTTGAAAATATTTCATTTTCTTTAAGAGTATAATATCGTTTAATAACAGCGAAAAGATTCCTCTACACAAAACTTCAATGTGAAAGTACAAGCATAATAATATAGGGGCATGGAACATCTGAAAGGGGACAAGGATGGCCACTCCTCCCCCCTTTGAAAACGAATGTCAACATAAGAATATATATTTCACACCTATAATTTGATTTCAGTCATAGTAAGTAATTTATATTAATTATTACTCCCTCTGTCCCATAATTATAGTCCGGTATGCCAAAATGGTAACTTTTTATTTATGTTCTTTTGGATACTTGATCGACCAATTTGTACTGATCCTTGAGTAATAACGTTGTATGACTCATTCCCGTGTTTCATTTTCTTCTTCTGTATACACCAATGTCACAGTTTGAATATCGGACAATTATTATGAGACAACAAACAAAGGTGTACCGGACAATAATTATGGGACAGAGGGAGTACGAGGGGGGGCTGGAAAGTTCGTGAAATCACCCAGAAGGAATGCAGCTGGAACAACCATTTTAATACATTTTTCAAGGTATTCCCCCCGAAGCTCAATACACGTTTCACAACAATGTTTCAACATTTGTAACCCTTTCAAATAGAAGGTTTTGTCCTGCCATGCAAAACAGCCCTCCACCTCCTCAACCAGTGCCTCTTCGGACGGAAAATATGTGCCCTTGAGATGTTTTTTGAGGTTTGGAAAGAGGTGATAGTCGGATGGGGCGATATCAGGGGAATAGGGTGGGTGGGGTACACAGGTAAAGCCCAGATCCGCCAGCAATTGCATGGTTTGATGGGCCTTGTGCGAGGGCGCATTGTCCTGGAGAAATTGCACATCACGGCTCACTTTTCCCCGACGTTTTTCCTTCAGAGCCGCCTTCAATTCAATCAAATATTGGGAATAAACAGCAGCATTGATGTTTTCACCCTGTTTAAGATATTTTATGAGGATGACACAGTCCTTATCCCAAAAGACCGATGCCAGAACCTTCCCTGCTGACCTTTGACTTCGGAACTTTTTCGGTCGAGGAGACCCACTGTGGCGCATCTCCATGGGTTGCTTTTTAGTCTGTGGATCATAATGGTGAATACATGTTTCATCTTCAGTCACCAGACAGCGCAAAAAATCATAAGGGTGTTGAAATTTGCGCACGATCTCCCGTGACATCTGCACTCGTGTTCTCTTCTGGTCAGCATTCAGACATTTTGGGTTCCATTTCGCACTGAGCTTCCGCATGTCCAGATACTCTGATATTATGACACCCACACACTCACGCAATATCCCCAGATACGCAGCAATGGTTTTGGTGGATATGCGCTTATCCTCCATGAACATGTCGTGCACTTTGACAATGTTTTCCCTGGTCACTGCACTTGCAGGCCTGCCAGAGCGGGGTTCATCTTCGGTCTCACCATGTCCAGTCCTAAAACGCCTCACCCATTTGGCTACTGTTGTATATCCTGGGGCATGTTCCCCCAAAGTCTCATGCAAAGTTTTATGGATATCCATGGCGGATCTGTCTTGCAACACGAAAAACTTGATGACACTGCGAAGCTCATTCTTCTCAAATTTCCTTAGGTCCTCCGCCATCTCTTCTTACTGAACGTGAAACAAAAAAAATAACAATGACAAAAGGATCATATGCAGGATAAGAGGTTTACAATATATGCTCTTTCTAATGGCTACAACAATTTGTTTCAATTTTTATTTCTTCTGGGTGATTTCATGAACTTTCCAGCCCCCCCCTCGTATGTAATGGGGACGCAGGAATAATTTCAAATTCAAGTAGTGTTTTTAAAGGGAGCAACACTATTATCGGGATAATATGCCCCATGGAAAAATACATTGCTTGTTCCTTCGTGGGGAAAAAAAATGTGCGAATGTCCGTGATTAGGGAGGGCAATTCCCCCCCTTGTCCCCCCCCCCCCGTGCGCACGCCTATGGTTTCGTCCTGGTAAACAAATCGTCAAAATAACGCGTTACTTGCTTCGCGTCATTCCCCAACAATTTGGGGGCGAGGGAGGATCAGCCTGAAAAATGAATGCCATCCTATATTTCTATTATATTTCCCACATATAATTTCATTTTAGTCACAGTAACTTGCGTCAAATAATAAAAGGGACATTAATTACAAGTAAGACTGGTAGAGAACGCAAGAACTTCAAATTCAAACAGGTTTGACGGGGCAGCATTATTTTGGAGGGAAAAATAGCTTGGGTGCTCTCCCTTGGAAGTAAAGCACTTGTCTTGTCTCCTCAGAATAACACCGCAAACACCTTTTTACCTTTACTCATAAATTTCCCTGCGTCGAGAGAAGTTTCCCTGCACATGGCAACACTGCTGTTTGAACATTGAGATCAGTCCACGCGAAGTCGTAAATTTGTCCTTTCTCACGACAGAAAAAAAAAGAAATTGGGCGTCCCTGGAAATTGTCGCCGAGGCGAATATATATTCTGAGTGACCAGCGTCCTCTCCCGTATCGGCTACATCTGATTCTCGGAAACAATTCTCCGAGACGCTTTCTCAGTACAGTAGTTTTTTTTTCTTTTCACGAGACAAGGTGGACACAAGGACAACGGGGAGAGGTCAGAATGGGAAATGTCGTGAAATATTTATGGCTTTATAGTTATAGCCAATTATGTATCCGACTACGCGCTGAAATTTGCAAGGACAACATTGCGAACGCAGGTTCTAAGAAGGAGAGGGCAATTGAACGGTGAAACTTGTAAGGAGGGGGGGATTCCCGCTTTTTGGTTACTTGCCACATTCTTCTGGTTCCTCTCCTTAAAGTATTGACACTCTATAGTCACTGTGGTCGAGTGAGTTGAGTAGGCGTCCGACTGCCATGCGGAAGTACCTGGCTTGAGACGAGACTAGGGCTGGTAGAGCTGGTATCAAGACTAGTCTGTGTCTTTGTAAATGCCTGTGTCGCTCTCGGTCTCGTCTCGAAATATACGGTAGCTCAGTTTTTAGAACATCTGGCTACTATGCGAAAGAGCCGGATCCGAATTCCGGGGCAGTTGATCCGGACTAGGAATTTTTCCAGTCATTTCTCTGTTTCTCCGCGACTCTGAGACCCATCCAGCCTCGTATCAATGGGTACCTGGAGGCAAACCTGGGCGTGATGCTGATCACAACATCCCAACTAAGACCGAGATCAAGAATATGTGAAGCTCTACCTCCACATCACCCAAATGCCTTCATGGCATATGTACTACACATGCAAAGGAGTACATTTGCCTTTAACATATACAGCATGTCAAGGCCAACGTTTCATTGACGCCTCGTTCCGACGCTACGAATATATGCAACCACACAATGCAAGCTCACAACTGCCACAAATGGATTGACTTCCTAACTATCATAAATAATCAGCAGGGACCTGAAAAAATCGAGTATAGGAATATGAAAAAGTATGCACAAAATCACAAAAATCGCGCCTAAATATGGCGGACAGAATCCAGTGACATTTTTATTTAAAACGTATATAATTAAAAAAACGAATGCAATTGTTTTTACCCAAATGTGTAAATGAATATAAATGTTATATTACAAGATCGCCAGCTCTGAAAGAGACGAAGAAAGTGAGAGGAAACATCCATCGCGACACTTTAGGCTGCTCTCATACTGAACTAGGCTTCGTGGCGGTTCCTCTCTCGAACCTTTAGGCCACCCTCTGTCGTCAGCGTCCTCGAGCATAAATCGCCATCGAAAAATTATACAATCCCAGTCATAACATTAAAAAATCACGAAGAAAAATCGTCCATCCTCATCTTTAACTTCCTATTTCTTTCGATCCCCTTTCATATTCAATTTCATCTGTTTCTTCACGTCGGCTAAACTCAGTGGGCTAATGGGATGCTCTGACCCCTCTCAGGTACGGGTATAGTAAGAGAAGTGCATGAGGTATGAGGCTTCAAATTTACTAAATAATTTCTGACATAGGCTATGGGAAAGGAGATGAATGAACACCATCTGATTCTGAAGAAAGGTCTGCGTCTTCAGTAGGCTTCTTTATGGGCAATTCTTTTCCTGAAAATGTTTTATTTTTAACATTCTTTCATAAATGTACATGTCATCGTTACAGGTTTCCAAAGATCAAAGTGCTGAACAAATTTTCTTTCTTAATTACATCTATACAACTCTTGCAGTTTACATTACGTTTACTGAACATGGATTAGGTTGACAAATTCGTTATGAAGACGACTAGGCGCTTGCTTGGAACTTTCTGAACGCTCCCTGAGAAAATGAGGTATAACTTTGACTTGACTGGCGAAAACTTTGGGTATTGACTCCGATGTAATATTAATTGGACGTTATGGTCTGACTTCAAGATGTGAAGAAATACAAAACTCCTATAATTCGTAAAATATTAGACATCGACTTGATATCGGGTATATGGCAACATGTTAACATGTTCACAGGGCGAAACCTAACCATGCCAGATATCAATAATGAATAACCTGATAAATAAAAAATAACATGGAGACGAAATAATCTGAACTTTTTCTTCCGTATGATGGCATGTTAGCATGCCCACAGGGCGAACCTACTCATACGGCAGAATAACATTAGAAGTCCTGAACTTTATGCAAAATTGAAATTACGAGTATATTGCGTATACGTTTCGAAGAAATCAAACTGAAGTATCACAAAGTTGAAAGCAATCGTAAATTAACTTGTTCTCACGCATGGTGACATGTTATCATGTCCACACGGCAAACCTAACCATGCGTCAGAATAACAGTAAGTTCTGAGTCGAAATTTAACATTATTTTGTGAAGGTTTAGTTTAAAAATTCAGAAAGCTTCAAAATAAAGTTTAAATGAACTTATTCTTTCGTAAGGTGACATGTTAGCATATTTACAGGGCGAACCTACCCATACGACAGAATAAATATGTCTCTAAGCTAATTTGGGAACGAAGACTGAGTTCTTGAACCCTCCCATAAAGGGAGCTGAATATTTAAGATGTTAACTCATCGGAGTCGGTGATGAAAATGCTCCAGAATTAGGTTTCGAGGCTGTATTTATACCCCCGCATGTCAAGCAGAGCGCCTCTCGTGACACAAAAGATAAACATAGCTACAACTGTGATATAGAGAACTAATTTGTGTACAATGGTAATATTTTAAAGATTAAACAGTATGTTCCATAAGGTTCATTTTTCTATGTCTAAAACAACAATTATGACCCTTGAAGTTTTTATAATATTCTCTATTACAAACTTTGTCACATTCTTAAAAAACTGCTTTCCAATGTCCATAAGGCTTATGTTACTAATAACTTCAACTGAAATTTAGCTCTTATGGCTTTCATAATAGTTTAATTCTAAAACTGAGAACAACATATTGTCAACAATGAAAGATTTTGCGTTCATGCAGCTTGCAAATAACAAACAAGAAACTTTTCAATGACAAAGTTATGTAATTAGGTCGACCATTAAATATCGTAAATCGAATAAACTTTATTATGAATATAAAAAGCAAAAATTATAAAGAATAACATTAAATATGTCCGAATCTTTGACAGGATTCGGGAGGATCATATCACGTCTCTACAAGTCTCAGAGAGCCTGGTCCCGTTGTCGTCTCGATCTTTAAAAGGTAGACAGTCTTGGTCTCGGTAGGATCGCTACTTCGATTCCTGACACGAGTTATCTCGGGAGAGAGTGTTTTCGGTTAATGTCCACCTACATAAGGGCCTCTGGGTTTCATCCAACCTCTCATATATTAGTAGCTGGAGGATACATGCGGCCGGAGCGTGGTGCTAATCCTATCACCTCCAGTATGACAAAGAGAGAAAATGTGTGCATTCTAGTTCAAAACACCCTATGTGCCTTCACGATATACAATGCAGGTGAATCACTTTGCTACCAGAGTATAATTTCCAGGGTCATATCTGCGCTAGTATTTGCGTATTTTATTTATGAACACTATAACTCCAGTTCACTGAACACGGCTACAAACCACCTGGTGTTTGGAAATTTCTCCATATCTTTTAAACCGTTTTACGGGGCCTTCTCGACGGCGCAGTGGCAGCGTCGTCGCCTTGTAATCAAGGGGTCCCGGGTTCGATACCCGGTGGAGGCACAAAGTGGTTCGGATCAACTTTAAACTGTAGGTCCAGTCCCAATGATCCTTACTGTACATAAAGTGGACTTCAAATGCGAAATGAATCAATCAATCAAATTTTTATTACTCGAACTTATGATGGATGTGCTATCGTTGAAGAGACAAAAAACCAATAGCTTAAGAATGTTTTTCTCAAAAATAACAAATCAAGTATATAAATTTAGTAAATTTATGCGTAGATTTTTATTTGTTAAACGTTTTTCTTTCCGCGGTGGCTCAGTCGGTAACGCGTCTGACTACCATGCTAAAGGTCCCGGGTTCGATCCCGGGCCGGTTCAAATCCGGGAACTTCTCTAACGATGGAAGCGGTCCCGGCGCCCACCCAGCGTCGAATAACATGGGTACCTGGAGGAAACCCTGGGGGTAAAGGCGGTCAGGGGCGTGATGCTGATCACATCACCCCCACTCACGACCGGATCAAGAAAGTGTGGAGCGTTAGCCCCACACCCCCTATACGCCTTCATGGCGTGGTGCTATGCACAGGGGAGCAATTTTTTTATTTTTCTCTCTCTCATCTCTTCATCTCTACACCCCCTCTCTATCATTCAATCTTTCTAATTGTTTCTGTCATTCTCCCCTTTTCTCTCAATCGCTCTTCTCCTCTCTCCATCTCTTCCTTTTTACCATTCTCTTGTTCTCTCTCTCTCTCTTTCATATTTTATATCAATTTCTCTTTTTGTTTCTCCCCTTCACTCGTTTTCACCCGTCTCTCTCTTTATCTCTTTCTATCTCTTTCCCTCACATCCTTTTCTCTCCCTGTCATTCTTTCCTTTCCCTTTTCTATCTCTTTCGTTGCATCTTCTTCTCCCTTTCTCTCTCTCTCCGTCCCCAACTGGATAATTTTGGAATACACCGCTGGGTAATTGTACTGAACGTGATAGGGGAATGATTAAGGTGATCGATTTGTACCCATTGCTGCGATGGCTGGTTTAACAAAACATGCATGACGTCATTATTTGCACATTTGTTAAAATAATTATTGTATGTGTTAATGTGTATCACTTAATTGAAACCCTAAATAATAATAAGAATTATCTTGAGAAAATGAAGATACTGTTGTTCTTCAGATGCTTTGTAAGATGTAGAATTCAGAAATGACTGGTTTGTCGTTCCCATGCTGGAGTGACTAAAGTCCTGGCGTCGAAACTAGGGATGGCCAAATCTGGATAAAAGTTTATCAGAATATCGGATATTCTGATATTCGAATTATCCGGATATCCG
Source organism: Lepisma saccharinum (assembly GCF_977018435.1). NCBI lineage: Eukaryota > Metazoa > Arthropoda > Insecta > Zygentoma > Lepismatidae > Lepisma > Lepisma saccharinum. Next base: position 48,512,024 of record NC_139231.1, on the reverse strand, counting down.
GATTATCAATTGCATCCGAAAGGGATATCGAATAATTTCAAATCTGTTATCTGTTATCCGAAATTTGTGGCTATTCCTAGTCGATTGATTGGTTGATTGATTTGCTTTATTTTACTTCGCTTCTTGTGCCACTTTTGGCTAATTTGCAAAGATGGGGATGAGCGATGATGTGATGAAATTGATAAATGGACACTCACAAACATCCATGCCCAGGCCAGGATTCGAACCCGGGATCCCTGGTGTCGTAGGCGATGTGCTAACCACTCCGCCACTGGGGCAGGCTCTTCCCTAGTCGAAGCATTCCCCTAAGCTCCTTTGTGAGAAGGTTTTGGCTATACAATGATAACATTTTCAACTTTCCCATTCAAAGACCTTACTATTGGAAAATAATTTGGCTTGTGAACTTTGTCATTAATAAGAGTGTAGTTTTGGTTTGGGATATTTTTTTCGACAGGTCTGAAACGAATTTAGAAATGTAAAAGAATAGGAAATTCAATACAGAAGGGGGAATCCCCCCCCCCCCGAGCCTTTCCAGGTGGTACATTTTGGATATTCTGAACGACGACGACATTGAAGGAGAGAAAAACAGGATTGAATCAGAGCGGAGTTGACCCACTCAGTCACCTCGAAGATCGCGAAGTTTCTTATAGTAACCTCTCACACCCGTGACATCATGACAAGTGGCCAATTTCCTCCGAAGACCCTATCTTCCACTTCTTCAAGTTCCCGGACAGCATTTATTTCCTCCCCTCCTTCTCTCTGTCCTCCCCTAGAGCATCGCTGATATAGCCAATAGCCCTGGAATCGCACACTGTTGCTTTGTTCCAAACCACGAACGTGGTGGAGGGGAAAAATTAAGGAGAAAATTCCCGCAGAGTCAATGTTGCCAACTTTTACGTGAATGCGCTAAATCTGGTGGGTTTGTAATGCAGGTTGGCAACTACATTAATGATTCTGTCCACTTTGAGAGTTCTTTAGGAATTAATGCAGGAGAGTCCACATACTATCTTACTAAATTGTCTTATCTTAATCATGTAGAGATGACTCCAGCTATAGTCGTCAGGAAAATTGCACTCTGTGAAAAAGTGCTTCTTGGGTATGAGTCTGTTTAAGTGCACTTTATGCACATATAGGCCAATTGGGAGTGGAACTACAGTTTTAAGTGGGATCCGAACCACTATGTGCCTCCACAGGTTATCGAACCAGGGATTAAAAGTGCTACTTGACTCTTCCCTAACAAAGATACCTGGAGATACATGATTGGTTCAAAGCACAAGTGACTTCACTCCATTGAAGACAGTTTTGAGAAAATGGCACATTCAGATAACTTAGTATTATGTTTAGTTATTGCATCACAACATGGTGGTTCCTCTATGAGCAAGAATTTCAAACTTAGGAGATATTTATGTCTAGCACTGAAGTGTTGATACATCACACTTCCAAGCTATACATGTAACTCAATTTCCACGAAAAAGTGGAGTTACGCAACTTGTGCTCTGAACCCCTCACACATATTCTCGTAAATATGCACATTATTGTGAAGATTATTTGTTGCTGGATATCCTATTTCTAATACCCGCGCCAGTAACGAATAAAAAATCAAGAAAGTTTTATCTACAGTAAAACCTCGTTAATGCGGACCCCGATAAGCCGGACTTCGCTTATTCCGGATAGGCCAAAAAAAAAAGAATGGAAGGTTTTAAATGTGGCTAGAAATCAACAAGAGAACTTCCCAAAGAAAAGGCAGTCAACCACTGATGAAATTCTGTTTCCCGCACACTTTGTACTGTATGTATAGTGTATTTAGGCCTATACCCCCTAAATACGCCATAATAAACATGTTTAGTTGCTACAAACGGAGTTTTAATTGACTTTCTACTGTTCTTTTAAGTTATTTCATTTAATCCGGACTTTCGTTAAACCGGTCAACTTATTCCCCCCCCATTACTCCGGATTAACGAGGTTTTACTGTATTTTGTGCTCATATAGGTCATTAGTGACTGGACTTCAGTTTTATGAAATCCGGACAACAATTAATAGAACCCGGAACTCTTTGAGTACAAGACGACATCATTATCTACTACGCTATCGGCGATGCCACAAGAGATGAAGAAATGCTATGAATGAATAATAGGAAATACTATAAGTGCTATTTTATATTGTGCTTGTGAACATATTCTGAGCAATGATGATTAAACAATTCCTATTAAAATACAAAACATGAAGAACTGTCTGCCGTAGAATTGCATTTTTTAACTTGAGAGCTCTTTTGCATAACAACCTAGAATTGATTTGGACATTGTCTTTTTTTTTCGAGATTTTTGTGCGAAGTTTTAAAACTTGAGTTGAGTTTTTGTTTTACTTTATGCACAGATAGGCATATCGGGACTGGACCTACAGTTTGAAGTATGATCCGAACCACTATGCTCCTCCACCAAGTATCGAACACTGGACGCCTTGATTAAAAGGCGACACGTCATCGGGAAGGACCGTGGAGTTTCAGCGATTTCCACGTTTCATGTGTTGGCAACGGTGTGCAGAGTTCGGACATAAGCCCCTTGGCCACATTAACAGTGGACAGGACATGGGCCAAGAACGAAATCTATAATCTCAGTGACAGGATGAGAGAGAGAAGGGGAGGCAATAAATTACTTGGAATCAGAAGTGGAGATAAAAAGTTGTTATAAGGCGTGCAGTGAAGTGTTATGTACGACCCGATAAATCACGTTCTTCCCTGCCGAACCATCTTCCTTCCTCTTTCCCCGTTTTCCTTCCACATTTGTCCCTCTTTTCCCACTTCCTCGCTTCTCAGGTTAAGAAGACAATCTTCTCTCGAGAAGATGTAGTGTTCGTTCTTTTGTTTTCGGCGATAACAACTTCATAGTTTGCTTTTTCTTCGTCTGCTTCTGGAAACAGTACTCACTATGCCACGGAGGTCGGTAGCATAGGCGAAACTTGGCGGGAGCAAGACCCCCAAAGTTAAGTCTCAAGTTTCATTGTACCTCCTCAACAGTGGCGTATACGGAGTCCAAGGTATGGGCTATATCACTATGTCACATGGTCGTATGCTATGAATAGAAATAAGTTTACCAGCTCCTAATAAATCAGGTTGCCAACTTGCAAGAAATCAGGTTGCCAACTCATAAGAAATCAGGTTGCCAACTCATAATAAATCAGGTTGCCAACTCATAAGAAATCAGGTTGCCAACTCATAAGAAATCAGGTTGCCAACTCATAGGAAATCAGGTTGCCAACTCATAGGAAATCAGGTTGCCAACTCCTAAGAAATCAGGTTGCCAACTCATAGCAAATCAGGTCGCCAACTCTCAGGAAATCAGGTATATGAATAGAAATAAGTTTACCAACTCCTAAGAAATCAGGTTTGCCAACTCATAATAAATCAGGTTGCCAACTCATAAGAAATCAGGTTGCCAACTCATAAGAAATCAGGTTGCCAACTCATAAGAAATCAGGTTGCCAACTCATAAGAAATCAGGTTGCCAACTCATAGGAAATCAGGTTGCCAACTCATAAGAAATCAGGTAGCCAACTCACAATAAATCAGGTTGCTAACTTCAGAATCATCATCATCATCCCACTGATATGAATAATTTTATTTACCATTTCTGATCGGTTTTTCACCTGTATTTTATTCTCTAGACTTCAGGCTTCGCAGATAGCCTAGTTAGCCTAGAATATACGCTCCTGCTCCTCAAAGTTAACTCCTAAATTTAGGCCCAAAGTTTCGTCCATGGTGGCGGGTATAATTGGCTTTTGAAAGTTAGAACCTCCGCATGGTTACGCTCTATTCATGTTCTTGGGTTAATTGCGACGGTAAGGATGGATGTGAAACAAACACAACGATACATGCTTTGACCAGGGTTCGAACATGGGACCACCCCGCCGGCGCATTTTCTTTTTCCAGTCAACTTGTGAATGCGGTTTCATTTCTTGCTCTCTGATAGGCTGTTGGAAAGTTACGGTGCTGTGATTGTGAGAATACCTTGTTTGCGCTGTACGTTAGGTTAGATTAGATTAGAAACCAGCAAATTTGCGCTAAAATAGGAAATAAGACATTCTCATAATCACAGCACCGTAACTTTCCAACAGCCAATCAGAGAGCAAGAAATGAAACCTCATTCACAAGTTGACTGGAAAAAGAAAATTCGCACCCCGCCAGCGAGCCACATGGGTATGGAGGTAAGGCCAACACATTCCCGATCTCAACCATACTGGAGTTGACGTGTTTAGCACCATACTCCGGCCGCTTAACCCCCGGATACTCTTTGGCCCCCAGTCCCGCTCAATGCAAGGACATTGTCATAAAAATCTCCACGTAATATCATGCACTTCATCTCCAAAGTGGTATAAGCAACAGTTTTGTCACTGCACAAATTACTGGAAGACATGGAGGTCATTCAGGCATACAGCTTTTGTTAGAAACATTTCTCGAATGTCTTGTTTCAACGCTACAAATCTTCCAAAGTAGGCACTTTTTCCTGATTGAATACAACCCCGTTGTATAGTTACAAGGTTACTACTAATGGATTAAGTTTGTATTGTGTATTTTTAATTTTACGTTACATTTCTTCCCACTTTAGCAAATTGGGATGATTATGGTGAGCAATGAAACGATGAAATTTTTGAACACTCAGAACGACACCCATGCCCATGCCGCGATTCGAACCCCGAAACTTCGGTAGCGAGATCAATCACATAACGGGATCGAATGGCATCTGTGAAGGAATCTTACTCGTAGGAATATAACAAATGTGATGCAGCCATTTCACTCAACGTAGATGCTCGCAGTGGTAGCGTCGTCTCCTTGAACTGTAGGTCCAGTTCCGATTAACCTTACTGTGCATAAAGTGTACTTGAAACACCAAATTAACCCAATCAATGTAGATGCTAAGTTATATTGAAGTTGTGGGACCTTATATGATGTACGAGTAATATATTGATGGGCAAAACAAGACCAAAACTAGCATAGAGAAAAGTAACTATTTTTCAGAACTTACGTGGTTTTGTTTCCATAACTTAGTTCTTGCAGTGGATGGAGAATAATCTCGATTTTTCAAGGGTATCTGTACAGGGGTCCCGGGTTCGAATCCCGGACTGGGCATGGGAGTTTGTGAGTGTCCATTCATTAATTCCATCACATCATCATTCATCTCCATCTTCGCGATCAGCCAAAAGTGGCATAATAGCGAAGTAAAATAAATCTAATCAATGAATCAATTTAGGCTCGTTTGTACAAATTTCGAGTCGAAAACGAGACGAGGACGAGAATTATCTCGGTACAATCTCCAGCAGGAAAAACTTGCCCCTAGGCTCCAAGAGTCGGAGAGCATTATAAACCATCGTAAAAAGCTGGCTCAGACAGCGACCAAGGCATCATTCTTGCAAGATTGTCTACATCCCCACTTGTCAGGTACCCCAGACGACCTTCAATAATAACGCTCATAAAATTTAACACTTTGTACGTATATTTGCAAAGTTCTCTCTCTGCTTTTTTTTAATGAAGGATGCTTTTCATCACCAGTAGTCGTCATCCGCATCTTCCTTCCCCTTCTCCCCCGTTCTCCGTCAGTCTCTCTTCACCCCTTTTTCCTGAAGACGGCGCACAGCAATAAACCCAGAGTCAAGCACATCCTTCAAAAACTCTAATTACAGATTATCTATAATACGATTAGCATAAATTCCACATTATAATTAGCACTGGACATTTTCGCTTTTATGGCCCTTGCATTTTATGACCTGTTCCTTCTTGCCTCCCACCCCCGAAAATAATTTTTCGCCTCTAGAACACTCTTGTATCTCCTCATCCCCTTTTTCTCCGCCTGTAGGCGTTCTGGGTTCATCCTTGTCGAGCAAACATGCTGTTTGTATTTCAAGAGATTTTACAAGTAGCAACATGGGAAGGGAAGGGAGCATCTATAGTCAGCTTACTTTCACAAAGCCCCGCAGAACAAAACGTTATTTCTGCATACGCAAGGTTGAGGTTGATGTACTTTTGGAATTAAAGCGTCACGTGTAGAATTACAATTAAATGTGTAATTTTGGTTTGTTTAAAACGACCGTGTCTCATGTGCTCACTTGATGCATTTTTAGGAAGAGCGACAGATAAAGTACCTCTGATCAGGCACGTATCTAAAATATATTTCGGGAGGGTCCGAATCAAGTATCAGGAATAATAATAATTATAATAATAATAATAATAATAACAACAACAATAGTATTAGTAGTAGTAATAGAAGTAGTAGATATAATAATGTTAAATTAAATTAATACTAATTAAAATACAAATGAATTAATATTATATTATTGTTATTATTACACGAATAGATAAAACACTGAATAAGAATAGAGATATAACAGCATGTAGTCATCATCCAGCTTACCTGTAGTTAAGATTGGGATAATTTGTATAAGAACAAGTACTCTGGGAAAGAGATTAATGTCAAATACATGAATAATTGAATATATATTGAATAACAAAAAGGGATGTTAGATCCAGTTGGCGAAAAGTAAAGTTCCTGAATAATATTTCATGCATATTATCATAAATAGTAGTGTACAGTGTCTCTCAAAAGTTTTAGGACGACATTTTTTAAACTAGGCAACCCAAATTACGTAAGGCGCTGGTGGGTTGCGTGTAGAGTTAAGCTCAATTTCAGGGTTGACATATGCACAATAGATATTTATGAAATACGCGAAAGGAATACAACCAAGTATTATTTATAAAACTCTAAAAAAAATATCAGTATTACATTTGTCGCAAATAAGAAATACTTTCTGAAAGAAAGAAAATCGATTTTCTAGTATTTCATCGCTGATGAGTCTACACAAAGGAAAAGTAAAGGAGGGAAGAAAAGATAGGACAGATGTGGATAGGAGGAAGTAATGAGGAGAAAGGGAAAAGATGCGAGGAGAGATGAGAAAAATGGAGCAAAGAGGAGAAGAGAGGAGGAAAAGAGATGAGATGAGAGCAGAAGAGGAGGTTTGAGAGGAGAGGAGGGGACGAGAAGAGGGGAGTTGAGAGTAGAGTAAAAGAGAGAACGTGATATAACGAAAAGAAGAGGAGAAGAGTGCAGTGGGGTCGGAAATCTAAGACAGGAGAGGAGATAAGAGGAGTGGAGAACAATGGGATGGAGACAAGAGGCGAGAACAGGAGGGAAGGCGAAATGACATATAAGCAGAGGAGAAGAAGGGGAGAGAAGGAGAGGAGGAGAGAAGAGAAAGGAGACGAAAGCCGTATGATCCCAATATAATCCTTGCCTTGCAAGAAGTTCAAGGGAAATTATAACCATCGATTATGCAATAAATGCTGAACAAGCATATTTTCATTATTTAATTTTAGTAGTTGGTAAGTCTTTCGATGGGGGGCGGGGTTTGGACCCCTTGAACCCCCCTAAATATACGTCCTTGCCTCTGATGAATTTATCTGTGTATTATGATGAGACAAAAGTACATCATTAGCAGTTTATGCACTTTTGGGTTCTGTGTGTATTTGCCAAAATTTATGACATGCTGGGCTACAACAAATGGTTAAATCTCTCGCCTATGGCGCAAGCTGTCCCGGTTTCCATCACCCGTGGAAGTCTCGAAATTTCTGCCTTGACCAAGGATGGTAAGTTCAATATTGAGGGAGCTACTTGAAAGGAAGTAGATCGCTCTGGTCTGTAAAGAAAAGCAACAGCAGTTTTGTGATGATAGATGTTAAAATATCTAAATTTAATTTTAAAAATCGGTAGCGCCCCGTTTTTGTAAATTAACTGTTAAATTTTAATTTAACTTTAAAATCAAATTTTAACGGTAGAATATTGTGAATTTTACGATATCTGAGTTGCCACCAAAAGTGGTGTAACATCCTAATTGTGCAACGCAACACTTCATCGTGTGTTAACGCTCTTCATACTTGGTGTGATACGGTGTAACATTGTGTAAAGATGGTGCTATAGAATACTAATTCAGCAATGACACAAAAAGGAGTGTCCTGTTGCAACGATTTTTGGTGGAACTATGTTGCATATTTTTAATACTCTGTCCCAGGTGTCTCTGGAGCAGGCGAACGAAAACAAGTCTCTGCGAAAGTAGAGACGCGAGACGGCTCCACCAATGAACACGTGAGAGGGAATGGAATTGCGTGGAGGGGGAAGCGACTGCAGTTACCATCCTTCGCAGCAGCGCGTACTGCTTCGCTCTGCTCACTCGATCTCTACCGCTATAAGCGGCCTTGCTACAGAGTATAGTGTGTACCAGTAGCAACAACAACGACTTTGGGTTCGTCGTGGTGACCGCACTGCTCCTCACTGGTTGTTACGCCACGGGTTATTATTATCAGTAGCAATATTTGATCTTGGGAACCAAAAAAAGTTGCAACAAAATCTTTACAACTTCCATTCCATCACGTTGTTAAATCCAACCGTACTTCTAGTTCCTAAATCACCTGAAATATCTTTAGGTCGATACTAACACAATTTAAGAACGAATGATCCGTGAAGACCAAAGCGAAAGGAATTTACAAGCCTGTAATGGAATTTTGTATATAAAGCGAGGGAGACGAGAGAAGATAAAATAAAAGCAGAAAAAAGAGACATGGAGATCACGAGCTAAGCGAAGATGCAAATATCACCACCGAACCACTAAGAGATAGACCGTGGAAAGACAACCACCATCGAACTCCCATTGAATTCGAAGCGGCAGTCAGGACAAGACATTAATCTTCCTAGTATTTACATATTCGTTTCCCCCATCATCGTGAAAAGTGGTTCGCCACATTCAGTCTGGCTCTTTCCTCTACGGCCGCGTAATGTCTTCTGGGCGCTTCTAAGCAGATTGCAAAGACTCTTGTTTCCCCAAACGATCTGAATTTGTAATCAATCGAGGGAGTTTCGGAAAGGACAGGACGTAAAAACAGGGTCCATTAAGATAGTCCGGGAACTGGATTTCGGAGAGGATATAAACTGGTAACACCAGGGCGCCTTGGTCTATCGCGATGGATTGCTTCGTGATGGTGAGTGTGGCGTTATGCAAATGGTAGGTACGCACTTGGTAGTCAAATGGGTTGAAAGACTTGAAAAAAACAGCATCGGAAATGTCTTTTATGGAACTTCCACGCCTTTTTCTAACACCCTATGTAAATCTAACACCTTTGAAGAGCTCAATAAAGCGAACAGATGTAAACGGCAGAAAATCCCACCTTGATGTTTTACGTACTTACATCTCTTTTCTATTTCTCTAGGTTAATGAATGACGAAATTGATGATATAGCTAGAGGAACGAACAGGTATGCCTGTATTTCGAACCTATGCTCCGGAGCATGAAATAAGGCGACCTTAATATATATGCGGTGTGGCCACATTGATGCAGACGTAACTGCACAACTCGATATGCTCGGAGATCTACGACGTTGAATGCCGTAAGAAGATAGACAGAGAGGTGGAAGGAGAGCAAGAGTGTGAAAGAGAAATATACAGAAAATGAAACCGAAAGAAGGATACAGAGATTTGGTGAAGAAGAACTAAAAGATGAAATACAGAGAAAGGGAGAACAATAGTAGGATGATACAAATAGGAAGATAGGAAAAAGATATCGGACAGGGAAAAGAGTAATTGGAAGAGAAAGACACAGAGAAGTAGATATGAGACAGTAAGAAAAATAATGGAAAAATAGTAAAACGATTATAACAAAAAGAAAGGGGGAGAATGATAATACAGAGAGAAAACAAGCTGAAAGAAAGAGAGAAGTAAAAACGTGCACCCGAAAGAATGTGAGAGAACGACAGAGAAAAGAGGAAATAAGCAATCGACAAAGAAAGAGAAAAAAATAGGAGGAAAAAAGAGAGGATGAGAAAAGAAATTGAAACAGAACAACCAACGCCTACGTAGATCGCCAAAGCATCCGAGCTTCACTATCGTTACGGTTAACCAAAAGTGGAAGAAAATATGAGACGTTGCAGATACGAAGAGCGAATTCAACGAAAGTACATTTTGAGGAAAAAGGTGTTTGAAGTTGTAAGGCACAGGGCAAACTCAACCAAAAACTTTGGAAATCACGCAGGAAAACTTTCCGATCTACTGTTACCAAGTTTTTGTGGAGTTCGCACTGTGCCTGACAACTTGAAAAGCAGCGACTAGAAGTTATAGATCGGCAAGAAATAATGATGGAATCTGCAACTAAATATCACTAGACCTCCAGACAAGGGACATTCGGGAATGGGGACAAGCAAATTTTATGAATAAAATAAGCAAGGAAGCAAGAGAGGGATTAGTATGGCTGAGACTTGGAGGGTGGAGACACATTGCGGTGAAAAGAGAGGGAGGTACATATGAATGTATAATAAATGTAAGGGGAATGATGGGACAGATCATCTGGTTGCATGCCCGGGAATGCGCGCCCTGCAGGACAAATAGCTGGAGGGTGTGGGAAAAGGAAAAGCACTCAAATTAGTTGTGAAACAGACTGCACCAAGTGTGGAAAAGTTGGAGAAAGTGGGAGTGTTTTTGGTGAAAGTGAAGGAAAAGAGAAGTGAGGCGAGGAAGAAAGAAGAAAGACTGGAAGAAGAACGAGTGGAGTGAATGAGCTGTTAGGGGAGGGGAGAGAATGTGTACATAGGGGACAAACTAAGAGACAGCACATATAAGATAAACTTGCAATATATATATATATATATGTGTGTGTGTGTGTGTGTGTGTGTGTGTGTGTGTGTGTGTGTATTGTAGAAAAAATCCAAATGTTATATAGTGCGTACAGCTTATGGCTCAACACATGAAAGAATAAATCTAAATCTACAAAATCTAAATCATTTCCCTCACAATGTAGTTACGTTTGCTGAATTCGCCCTTCGTATCCGCAACGCCTCATATGAATATTACTTCTGTTAGTGAAGGACAAAAAATTGCTTTGTTAATTGAAGACTAAAATTGGTAAACGCTGTAAGTGCCTCAATAATTCAAACACCGTTTTCCACGTTAAACTGTGAAATGTGCCATGCTTTATAATGTGGTAAACGTGAAATGTGGCTGCTAGCCCTGTAAGTAGTTCAAAGGGCGTGTAAAAGAGGGCACTAGTGTGCACGTTCTTACGGGCTGATGTGCGGAACGATTGGATTTCCCAACACTTTTGCTTTTGGCACTTATAACGTTTACCACTTTTAGTCCTCAATTGCTCAAAAGTATATTCACCTGCAGTGTTGTTAAATTAGGCATATAACATATTTTGCAAAATGCCTACTGAATCAATATCTAACCTCAATATCTTCCTTCATCTCAATTACATCTAATTCGTAGTCTACCCAGGAATTTTGGAGGAGGGGGACTGAACATGCAGCACAGGAAACGTCCGTGAAATTTTCAGGTACAAATGAATGTAATTCTCCTTTTACCCTTTCAAGACATCTTCCAGGATCTAGCAAATCAAATAACAGGGGAGATGGGATTCAATCTACTGGCTTGGAAACAAAAGCATCACACTCAACACCAAAAGCATGCATTTCCACAGTATCAAAAGAAAACTGATGCACTTTTTGTTCAATGATTGGCACAGTCGTAACGTATAAATTTGGCAATATCGTGTCTGATCTCAACTGACGCACCAAGTGTTAAAAATACACTTTGATGCATTTCTTTGTATTTCGATGCAATTATTGCATTTTAATGTGTTATTGAAGTCAAATACATCTTTGTGTGGCAATTGACATAATTTGAACTTTGCTTGTGCCCTTTGATGCATATCTCTGTGTATGCAAAAATGCATCATTGGCAGTTTATGCACTTTCTTGTAAAACTGGATTAAAAAATATACATATTTGTGTTAAGTAACACATTTTAAGTTCTATGTGTAGGCTACCCTTTGATGTATTTCTGTGTGTAGTTAGATGCACAAAATGCATAATTCGCTTTTATGCATTTTATTGTGTTTGTCCTAATCGAGACGTTTTGGGTTCTCCTTTCGGTACTCCCTTGCCTAATCGTCCATCGTTCATCCTCATCGTCGCGATTAACCTAAGGAGGTAGATACTCAATGCAAATAAAGCACACAACGAACTTATATTTCACCGCCCACACCACGCTCCTTATAGCATCAAAAATGTGTTCTCGCTTAACCACTGAAACAAAAGTCAAACCTTTATTGAATAAACGGATGTAATGGAAGTCTGCAAACCCCAACCCACATTATACACCTGGACAGGGAAAGTAATGTTCCAGCTTACGTGGATATTTATATACCGAAAAACCCGGGGCACAGTAAGTGTCTTAAAAGTTGCACTTGAATGCAGGTCGTAAATGCGAGTTATTGCTTTTTCGACTTGCTTTACAGTCCCCATAAATATTGACGTAAAGCGAGCTTAATAGCTACTGTCACACAGTTCTGACTCCACTTTTTTTTCCTCTTCTTATATTGCTCCAAATTGATGACCACGGCAAGAACCGTGCTTTATGGGCATTGCATATTCATAGGACAAAATCTTTCCCACAATTCAAAAGATTTGCATCTCTATATCCCTCCCTCCGCTTCGGGCATCCCCCCTCCTCCCCCATTCCACCTTGAGCTCCGAAAGAGCGAATCAATACCATAGGTGGATGGGTATTGGCTTCAGACGGTCATATACTCTCCAAAAATAGTGAGTACAGGCAAAAGAAGAACTAAAAATGCATTAAAATTCCTTGAGGCACTTTGGAATGCATCAACTGATGCAGCAGTTCGTTCTCATCCGACGAATTTTGAATGTTTTTTCGGGCACTTTATAAGTTTCATTACATTATTAGTTAAGAAGACTAGTTTACTTACCGTAAGTTTCGACGCCAGAGGTCTCGGATTCGAATCCCGGACCGGACATGGACGTTCATTGTGAGTTTCCCTTCATCAATATCATCACATTATCACTCATCCTTATCTTGATGAAGGGACGTTCACAAACAACATCCATGCCCAGGCCGGAGTTCGAACCCGAAACTTCTGATGATACTATACAGGTCGCGTTTCCGCCTGGGAAACAGGGAATCAGCGATCTGTTGAATTTTCTTCGACTGACATCGGGTATTTTCGAGTCAAAGCACCGAATGCTCTTAGCAGGACGAGACAAATAAGCACCCTACACATGTTGCCAAACGTAATGTAAAGCGATAGAGGTCTCCGACAGTACCAGGAATCAACGGAGGTTAATGGTATAACTGCACACATGTCCCTGCACCATGAAGTTTCCGGGACGACCACTCACAGCTCGGTATGCAACTGGCAAAAACATTAGTACGCTTGGCAACGTTGTTTTGTGTGAGCGATGTTACCCCTACAGCTGTTACTTCGCAATTGAGGTTGTTGACACTCATCGAGCCACACTACCCCGAACCCGATTTGGGGGCAAAAAGGGCTGTGAAGGTCACCGGGTTAGATACCGGTCGGATCCCACTTTTAACTGTAGGTCCAGTCCCGATTAGCCTTACTGTGCATAAAGTGGACCTAAAACACCAACTCAATGAAGTTACCTCCCTCTGTCTGTTGTAAATGTGCGAGTTGCTAAAGAGTCTAGGTATGACTGGATCTCCTCACCTCGGGGAAAATGTCGGTTACTGTACACAGCAACTAGAAAGCGCAGGATTACGCTTGGCAACGTTGCTACAGAAGAGTGAATCTTCTACCTAAAACGTCTTCTCGGAACAGAGATTGCCAACTTTCCCAACACTCTCTCGAAGACGATTGTTACAAAGAGATAATTCCCAAGGCCAGCTGCTAGAAGAAAATGTGTGTCAGAAACCGATTCAGCTGAATGAAGAGATGAAAGTCAATAAAAGCAAAGTCAGGGATGTACGGGGGTTGTCAAAAGACTTGCGTACGCTCAGATGCATGGTGTCTTGCGCATTGGATCGGCCTTCCGTGAATTGCCTGCACCTTCGGCTGACCATATTCTCGCTCATGATGACGTCAGGTCCCAACACAGCACACTGCGGACATCTGCTTCACCACGTGAAAAATATGTGATTACTGTACGTACATCGCAGTGGGCGAGAGACAGTATAAGAGCTGCTTTCTTTTTACTATCACTGTCTTAAAACAATTGACTTCACAACATTGGGACTGTGCACCAGATTACAGTCACACACCACCACTACCTACCCTCATATGCGCGTCGCTCTTTACCACTAGAGCGGTGTACGAACGCCATCGGAACTTACTTTCTGGACGCACCCTAATTAAGATGACCTAATAATCCATAATTAATTCTATGTAGTATAGATGGCAGTTTTATGTTGTTAAGCGTAATGTCGACAGACTAAATTTATGTGGAACATGGTAAATATAAATATGAAACAGGTAACTTATTTTAATACAACTGTATTAATATCATAATTCGATAATTCTTTGCTGAATATAATAGCTGTACCAGAGAAAGCTGTTATTGAAAAACACAACAAGTTTCGAGGAACGTACTTAACTGTAAAGCGGCAAGGTCCTAACAAAATCAGCAAATTCTTTGTACACGGTCTCCTTTAGGTAAGATTTAAGGGTAAATGTTTTTCGACTGATGTTACTAGTTTTGACGGACAATAAATGGAACCCAAGGACCGCTCAGAAAGTTATCTAAATGGGAGGTTGATATCAAGGATATGTACAGTTACCCGCAAATAAATTGAGACGCTTAGATCCTGAAATATGTGCCTTTCCCTTTATGACGTTGTGTGTGTAACCTAACTCTACACGGCAATGAGCGTCAGTAGCAAGTTCTGCATAACCGTAGAATTAGTTGTCTCATTTTACTTATGGGTGAATGTATAGGGTGGGCCGAAAGTCACGTTCAGATATTGACAAAATATTATTGTGAAACAAAATGCGGTAATTAATGCAGAAACTGTAATGAACTGAACAAAATATATTATAGAGTGAAATAGGACAAGAATACATGCAATATACTATTATTATAAAGTAATTAACATAATAATTAGTGATGTAATATTAACAATGAAATTAATTACTTACTTTATTTCTACAATCTATTTCATTGGAAGTCAGATGTACTTAATATACTAAGCAAGTTATTTATCTACCTCATCAATAAATTTAAGTATGTAGGATTAATTATACTACATTAACGAAGTGTCAGTACATTGCTGGTGCAATATCTCACAACGTGGCTTTAATTTTAAGTGTAACCCCAACATTGAGATTGACTGACATCTATCGGGAAAATGGCGAATTATTACTACACAGCGAATGTGAGGAAGAAAACTACAACTTTTTACATTAATTTCGCTTTTGAATAATGTTTTCTTGCACTCCAAAGTCTAAATAGTATCCGACTTTGACTTTTGGTCCATGGTATGCATCAAGGTTAATCAAATTATTGAATGAAACAACAACAAAAGAACCTTTTTCTTTTACTTTCACAAGAATAATCAAGTGGCTTTTACAGTGAGGAACGCTGAACCAACCCTCGAGAAGGAAGAGATGGTAAAAGAGAGGGTGAGAGAGCGAGAGAGGAAGGAAGAGAGAGATAAAAGAGGACGGATCGAATCGGGAATCAAATGTCAAATTGAGTCCATCAGGATTCTGATCCTAGCGCCGAGTATATCTCCAGCAAGACATTGAAAAATGACACTCACATATGATTTTTTAATAAATTCTCCCGGCGTCGAAGGCGAACATGATAGATAACCCTCTGGAAGTTCCTCGACCTCATGAATGAAAGAAGAAGGGAAGGAGGCGCTTGACAAATTCAATATTTTATAGGATTCCATAACTCCCCCCCCTCTCTCTCTCTCTCTCTGGATGTGACAAGGGCCGAAGACAATTCATCAGGAGGTTGCTGTTATCAGGTTTCTGTCCGTGAAATATATACGAGGGTGAGTGCTTATCTAACCGTTTCCTCATCCTCCTTCATGAGGAGTTTCCCGGACTGGAAGATGAAGAGGGATTGGGACAGAGTAAGAGGACTGGGAAATTGTTTTCAGATTGCCATGTTTCCTTCTCAACGTCTTGTGCGGATTGTGTTTCCGGGCAACGGAGTGACCGACGCGACCGGTACGGATCCAGTGAGGAACTGTGACGGATTAGCATGACCCTTTCTCATGGATTACCTATTTCTCGAACTCTTACAAAAATAGAGTCGTTGCACAGGAAGAAAACTTAAAATAAAAAAGTAAGTATAATCTCGTATAATATCTATGAAACTAAAAGTTAAAATATACAAAACAGTAATTTTGCCTGTAGTATTATAAGGATGTAAAACTTGATTCCTTACATTAAAAGAGGAACATAAATTAAGTGTTTCAATATAAAATCTTTAGAAAAATACTATATTGGACCTTAAAGGGATGAGGAGACAGGTGAGTGGAGAAGGTAACATAATTAAGAACTGCTAAGTATTCATGTCCAGATATCATTAGAATGATTAAATGAAGGAGACTTAGGTGCGCAGGCCATGTGGCACGAATTGGAGAGGAAAGAGGAGTCTACAGAATTCTTGTTGGGAAACCTGACGGTAAGAGATCTGTAGGAAGGTCAAGACGAAGATATAGGAATAACGTTGAGATGGACCTAAAGGAAATCGGTAAGGATGGAAGAGATTGGATTGATCTTACCAAGAATAGGGACAGATGGAAGGCTTGTGTTACTACAGCCATAAACCTTCGGGTTTAAGAAGGCTAGAGAGTTAGTTAGTTGTAGTCCAAAGTTCGGAAATGGCATATACAGGGGTAGAAAAATACAGGGCGCCATGGAGCCTCAAAAATTTTGCCTAGCGGCTACATTTTCAAATTCAGTTCTAAAAACATACATATTTTTAAATATTTCAAGACCCCTCATGAAAATTTATATTACCAATTAAAATAACGAGCACACTGTGAATTTTTTTTATGTTTGTGTGTTTTCTGTATCACGTGTATCATTAAATCAGAACAATAAACATGCCACTGTAAATTATTGCACTGTTGCTAGACAAATTTTAAAATCTTCAGTGATATGGTAGAGTCAGCCATATATATTAGATTGTAGTATAGTTATTCATGTTGTTACTTGTAGAGTCTTCTTTACGAATCGCATAAATTAAATGTTTTAAGATCATATTTTAAAATGTATGGCTGTATGTTAGTTGGATTCATAAATTTCATAGGCCGTATTTGAAAAAAAAAAAAAGAACTGGCTCCTGAGAAAAAGGTGCTGGCGCCTGAATTATTTTAAGTTTTTCTACCTCTGGATATATGTACTATATTGAATACGCGACAAAACGTACCTACAACCTGGGCGGCTGTCTGCGAAGGATCTAATGAGTCTTAAAATATTTGCGATGCGACAAAACGTACCACGTGATGGGACGGCTACAAAAATAATTTACCGAAAATACGATTTTACGATTTTATCTAGTTTTCCTGATTTCCATCACACTTTATGCTTTGGACAGTTCCACACTGTTATTGGAATTTCCGCGTTTTGCAACCAACTATTCACAAAGTAATCAAAGAAAAGAGTTAGGTTCGCTGATTCTGGGGCTTGAGAGTGTATTTCCAGCCATCCATCATAAACTTCCTCCGTTCTTAAGATGGCCAGAGCGACACACATGCGTATATACAAACGGATTTCCTTATTCTCTCGATACTCGACGTAACCTAACCTAACCTAACCTAACCTAATAGATCAAAGTCGTAATGACTAATGAGGTAAAACGAAAAACCTAGCTGGGTGCTGCACAGCGCACCGTGTTGTAATGTCTGACATGTGAAGGGCAAGTTCAAGGGTTTTCTTAAAGTGGTACGTTTTGTCGCGGAGTAAATATTTTGAAGCTATTAGTGGATCCTTCACAGGCAGCTGTTTATCTGAGTGGTACGTTTCGTCGCGAAAACCCAAGTGGTACGTTTTGTCGGGACACCCTGTATATTGAATATAGTGTGACGTCATCGGATCATCGAAAATATGCAGAGAGAGAGAGAGAGAGAGAGAGAGAGAACAAGAGAGGGAGGTTAAAAGTGAAGAGAGAGAAAAGCTGACGAGAGCTGAAGTGAACATGAATTGTTGTTTTATGTCCATTTTATGCAAAGAAAGGCTAATCGGGGTTGGACCTACAGTTTAAAGTGGGATCAGAACCACTGTACCACGCCTCCACCGGGGAAGAGAACATGAAGATGGCAGTGAAAGCAAAGCCCGAAGATTCACGCGAATACTGCAGGAGGAATTCTAAGCGGATATACTTTTTCAGAATCCGGAATAACATAGCGGTTTTTCGAAAAAAGGAGAAATTTCAAGAACGGTTTCGATGTCGTCGGCCAAAGATCTAGCTCAGACTTTAGTATGATTGGTTCTTGTAACAACTGTCCAGTGTGTTACAGAGAAGAGGGAGAAGAAAATAAAGCTAGAGAGGAGGGGTGGTGGAGGATGCAGGACAAAACGGCACAGAAAAGTGAAACATTTGATTCACCCACAAACACTTTCTCGCAACAATCAACCTTTTTTTTGGCGTTATCGCGATTACTAAAACGTCCCTTGTTAAAATGCCAAAACTTATTGAAAAAACTAGCCCTTCTGTGAACATTACGAAAGGTGCACGCGGATCCATTCTACAAGTTGGCAAAACGCGCGAGTTGGCAAAATTACTCAGAGGGTTAAATCGCTACATGTAACCTTCTGTCTTGGTAGAAAGTTCTGCGTTAAACTGTTGACTTGGCTATGGCCAGGGGGAGGGGAGAGGGTGGTTGCACGCGTAGGTGTGCGTGTGCTGCAGTTTGCACAGTGGAAATTTGCCCGTGTACTCGTCTCGCGGGTCCTCGCCTTTACAGGGGCAGGCTAATTAAATGCGGCAGAGTATGGCCTCCGTAGTGCGTCATAATGCCGGAGGCCCAGGTAGGACTTCGCGCGCCCGAGGACCAATCCCCGTCTTCGCAGGTACGTGCAAATCCTTGCTCTGCTTTGCCGTACACTCAAGAGCAAAAGTACCTTCCGAGCGACAGTAAAGGTGGTGGCTGACTTGAGTGTTTCTTTCTGGTAACATGATAGCTCGTAGGCAGATAAAGAAACTACCCCTCCTGGTAAAAAATACACACCCTTAACCACTCCCCAAGAAGCGGGATAACGTAGATTGGGGATTACATTTTCGGCGTTGTTCTTATATGTTTGTGCCTCAGCACCACATATCACTGCAGGAAATAGGTGGGGAAAAAAATTATACATAATCAAAGAAAATACCACAAGAATCGGAACATCTGTGTCTCCAGTGGTGGTCACATGTAACTTCAAGTGTTCGAGAAGATCGAATATATTTATTTCTCTTCAGAACTGAATGACCACGGATGAGAGGCTCTCGAGTCTCGACTACCCACGATTAGTGTTGCCCAGGAGACGACACATTTCCCGCCTCGTCTCGTGTCTCGTCGTTTATTATTTACATTTTAAAATTTCTATGATGCATAAATGTAGACAATGATTATAAAAAAATAAAATTGCGCCTACCATAAATACATTGGTTCTCCTCCGTAGCCGAGCGGGTTAAGGCGTTCACTCGTCTTGAGATCGTTCGCTGCGGGACGGCGTAGGTTCGAATCCGGCTCTGGTCGGAATTTATTCGGCCTACGTATAGGGCCGGTGGCAACCCACCATCGTGAGGAAATTGGGGAGCTCCGAGTGAGTGAGCGTAATCCGGTCACGGAGACCTACTATAACGGTTGGGGATACGTCGGGCTGACCCCCCGACTATTCCAATACTGGTTGCAGATCTCCACGCTTAGAGGTGACGAAGGAAAGTGTGGGAGGGAGACCGGCAGTCGGTAGGTACGCCTAGGCCCTTCATGGGCTGTTGCGCGACGGATTATTATTATAAATACATTGAATTTATTAATTAGCGTAACTACACAATGGCTTAATCCTAATTATTTACAGCAGTTTGACGGCAATGGAAATTGACAGTCCTTCATTTCTCCAGATAAATTTTTGCAGCGTATTTCGAAACAAACCCATATTAAATGGAGCATGCTGTCAAGTTGTCTTAAGAATTATTAAAGTAAGTAATTATTATTACGAGTATTAATAAACAACACTATTTCTAAAGCAAATCCAGTCCTCATTGAACAAAATGATGCCAAGAAAACGTATTCGGCTTATGTCCTGAACACGATGGATTATTTAGTGTATGGGGAAGGGGGGGATGTTGTTTCTGAGACATTCTGCACATATTTATTTAGGTAAGTAGTTAGTTATCTATGTATATCTGCTGTCTCTTCTACAATCATATCATCTGAAATGGGCCCCCATAATGGCGTAGCGTTAAGATCGTCTCTTGTAACCAAGGGATTCCAGCTTCGATACCGGTGGAGGTATATTTCGGATCCCACTTTAAATTGTAGGTCCAGTCCCCATAAGACTATCTGCATAAAGTGGTTTAAATCAAATACTAAGAGAGAAAAAACATCTGAAACTGCGGGAAGAGTTGCGTATTTCAAGCACCAGATGTCTCTCAGGATGCGCAACCCTTTAAACACTGGAAGGAGAAGGCCTCCTGGAGGTGATCCATCACCAATGACGTCACAGAACATGGATGGACGAGAGGAATGGCTTCGGGGCACTGGTTTCCTTGGCTCCCTTCCACGGGAGGGAGGAGAGGGGTTGGGGAAGTGGTCTGCAGAAAGGAGAGAAAGATGATACTCCACGGACAGTGGGTGGATCAGGAACAAACATCAGCCTCCTTCTCTCGGTTTCCTATATTCCATCTCCTGGCGGTTACAGGGACAGAAAGGAGGATGTAAACTGAGAAGAGGATGTTCGCAGGATGTAAGCGAAACGTCCAGGAACAGTGTTATGGTGGGTAAACGTGCATGGACATTAGCCTCGGGCTCCTAATTGGATGAAAATACATTGGAGGAAAGTTTGCGATGTCAGACTGAGATATCATGTATTGCGTTTCCTTTTTATTTTTTAAAAAATTTAGCCGCAGCCGTAGACTACTATAAGAAAAGAACAGAAATTGTACCAAATTCTTAGGTTCTCACAACTAGAGGGAACACGTTGAACAATTTCTTGGTCGTAAGAAAAGTCGAAAATTCCATTTGATTAAAATTGTAAATTGAAGTAGATTCCCCATAAGGAATACATGGGATTCTGTAAATACTTATTCATCATGTTTTTCAAACATCGTGTCTAGCTTAATAATCAACTTTAGAAATCGCTTTCATTTACAACATAGAGAGAAATTCACTCTCTCTTGTCCAGACGTTTTTTGTTTGTCCTTTTTAGTAGCAGTGCCCAGTCCAACGATATTGAAATTAATGTACAACTGATGTGAAGAGAGATTAGATGAGAGAGAGAGAAAGAGAGAGAGAGAAGCAGAATTCCGTTTATTTTTCCTATATTTATCTCTCTCTATCTCCCTCCCAACCCTCTCTCTCTCTCTCTCTCTCTATTTCCTCCCCCTCTATTCTTTCTCTTCCAATTTTTCCTGCTTCCCCGATGGCGCAGTGGTAGCGTCGTCGCCTTGTAATCAAGGGGTCCCGGGTTCGATACCCGGTGTAGGCACACTTTAAACTGTAGGTCCAGTCCCGATTAGCCTTACTGTGCACAAAGTGGACTTAAAACACCAAATCAATCAATCAATCAATCCAATTTTTCCAAGATGAAGGACACTTCTGGGTTCTAAAGACTCCATTTACTTTAGATCGGATCGTTACAACCCAGAAGTGTACATGACTGTACATTTTGTACGTGAAAGGAAAATTGTGCTCTCGTTCTGGCTCTGTATGGGAAAGACCCCCTTACACCACTAAATGAGTTTGAAGAGGTAAATTCTATTTTATTCTTTTTCAGCTCATTTAGTGTTCTCGTAAGCACCAAAACGTGAACCTACCTTCCACGCAGTACACTTTACATTGCTTTCTTGCAGTCTAACGAGGCTCTGGCTCCTTGACCCTCAGTGAGGATAATCCTCAGGAGGCAAAATAAAATCGAGATCAATACAACAAAACAGGAAAAAACACATACATCTTATTCGTTGCCTCGCTACAACGCCAGAGGTTAGTATGGGTGTTCTTTGTGAGTGTACCTTCATCAATTTCATCATATCATCACTCATCCTCATCTTCGCGATTAGTCAAAAGTGGCAGAAAGTAGAAGTAAAATAAACCAAATCAATCAATCAATTTATTCGTTCCCTACTGTTCACAAGTCTAGGTCGCTCACTGGAAGAACAATTCTCCGAAGAAAGAATATCATAAAGGGACACAGAAATCCCAGGGCACATCCCAAGTTGCTTTGCCAGTCCTTGAGCCCTTTGTCCTTCTGAATCGGAGACTCAGATGAGCAAACAAGGCCTACTTTGTTGTCGCCATCCTCCGTGCTTGGCGAACCATGCTATTCTTCGGTTATCAATACAAATTTAATATATCGTCCATCAGGGACATGCCGACAATGTCCCACGGAGTTTTCGCGAAAAACCATTCACGGGAACGGCGACATCAAAAGGAAGACTCTAGGATTTCCCATTCTGCTGGATAAAAACTGCATGGAATTTTTTTTTTATTATTTTCCTGCGAATCTTCCTGGTTTCCCTTCAGAAAACAGGGAAAGCTCCCACGACGAATATCGAATTATGACAGCCGAGTCCCTTTTTGCATGTTGTTTTGACAAGGGAGGTAAATTCAGGAGGACTTTGTTCCATTGTGGTCCGACGGTTGTTTTCTTCCCTGCTTTTTTTTTTGTCTTTTGTC
Source organism: Lepisma saccharinum (assembly GCF_977018435.1). Taxonomy (NCBI): domain Eukaryota; kingdom Metazoa; phylum Arthropoda; class Insecta; order Zygentoma; family Lepismatidae; genus Lepisma; species Lepisma saccharinum. Next base: position 48,489,348 of record NC_139231.1, on the reverse strand, counting down.
TCTCTCTGTTCTCTTGTGACGCAACCCACAGGTGCTTTCAAAGGGACAATCTTAATGCCACTGCTGGTGGCCTCTTCAGGACGTATGCTTCGGTGGAGGAAGGTGGTGGCGGTAGGTTGGGTGGTGCATTACACCGTCCCATAAAGCCACTTGGGACCTGTCGATACACAAGTTGGGAGCACGAATCAAAACTTCACATTTTCTCCCGGACAAAAGAAGCAGGAGATGCAAAACGAAAAGTACGAGAGTTGAATGGAAAGTAATAGCTCTAACTCCATAACTCATCGACAGATGGTAGCACTGATGCGCTACAAGCCTTCACTTGTTCATTGATGTATCTCGTTTCCGAATTCTCTCGCCGTAGACGGGAGAAAAAGAAAAAAAGGAGAAGAAATAAATATATACAAAAAATTAAAATAGGGAGAGAGCGAAATAGTGAAATGAAGAATAGGGAGGAAACGAGAGAGTGCAGAAGGTTTTACAGAGAAGAATGTATGAGACAGACAAATATAATGAGATATTGTAATGATTGTAATGATAGGATTGATCATTACTGGTTTTTGTGGTATTGTACTAATTAATTGCTGGCCAGCTACGGGAAAGGTTAATTAATATGTTTTCATATGTGTATTTTTATATGTTATTGCATGTAAGTATGTGTACTTGTTTGATTATGCTTTTGTTGGGCATTAAATTCCCCTGTTCTTAGCTTCCCCGTTAGGAAGCTGCCTTTCAAAGAAACCGTTGCTGTGGAAATTTCCAGTGCTACGGGGTGAACGTCCACGGACTCCCACCCTGATTATAGCAAGGCCAGTTGGGTTTAAGGGCATGCGGGACAGTTTCCACGGGGCTCTTCCCAAGTTCTTCCTCCCGTGGCAGTGTTGCCAATTTAGCTCTCTTGGAGCCAGATCTGGCTTTTTCGTGCAATCGTTTGGCTGTGAACTGTGACGCCATCACTGGTTCCAGCCCACATAGACCAACTTTTGCATGATTATACAATTTGCACGTGACGTGATATTGTTATATTGGCTGCGTCGCCCACCTCCTCTTATATCCCCAGCTACTTTTTTATAGCACCGTGTTGACGTGAAATGGACATAATATTGTTATCAGGGAATCCTTTTTTTTATTTCATCCGACCATCAGTGGATTATTGAGATGGCGGCCGCCAGATCTAGATGGTGAAAACTGAGAATAAATTGTCATCAATTTACAGTTAACGGTAGTAGCAGCGGTCCATTCCTTTGACAACTAACATTACCCTCGGAAGCACTTTATCCAGCCTTAGTAAATCGAGCACCTTGCAACGTCCCACCTACACACAATTACCACAATCTAAACACTTCACTTAGGAGGACGGCAAAAGTCTACCCATATGCGCTAACTTTTTGTCAGCCGTAGAACATGGACTCAGAAATATCTCAGGGCTTGCTGGGTGTAAGGAAAGACTATACCAGCTTAATATATATATTTATATATGTTTATTATAGTCTCAACACAAGGGTGTCCGTTTGCACACTTACACACGTGTCTTTACCTGAAACCCTTACTACGCGCGTGCATTTACTTGTACCAGACACGTGCTTTTGCCTGTACCACGCACGTTCTTTTACCTGTACCACCTTTGTTCTCGAAGAGATAAGGGGGGCAGGGAACATCCAATTTATTCCTCGCTGTGAGGCGCCAGGGGGAGTATGGGGACCTAATTTTATTTAGGGCCTTGGTCGCCGCTGACGTCACGGGTTGCCCTGTAAAAGAGAGTAGGTTGTGCGTAGTACCCCAACCACAGCCGGGAATTGACAGAAACCAATCGGTACTCCCGAATAACGGGCGCAGGGTAAAGGGATTAAAGGATGCCGCGACACCACCGGCGTTAGCTGGGAATTGGCAAGCCAACCGGTGTCTCCTATGAAGGGACGGCAGGTTAGAAAAGGAAGGTCCGGGTGCTCCCAAACAAGCCGGGCAGGTAGAACCTGGGCACCTATCAGCCTAAGCGAGCGGACCAGGTAGGTAGGTTGCTGCTAGGCTCTTCTTTCTTCTTTCTCCGTCCTTCCTTCTGGGATGGCTTCTAGTTCTCAGGCTGGGAGGCCAGTTAACCCTGGATGTTTGCCTGTTGACATCAGGGAGCCAACTGATCTCCGGTCTCGCTGCGCTGGGTTTTATACTCGCGGTGGCGCATGGGTGGTGAAAATTTTAACTACAAGTACGCGTTGCTAACTCATTTTTTTACAGATTGCAAACTTCGTACTGAGGAATATCCAGGTTTTGACATTGAGAAATCACTAGTGGGAAAATCACTAGATGCACGTGACAATATAAACTAAAACTGTGTGCATTCAGACAATACAATTAATAATGAGCCTCGCAGGACTCTGCTATTCTAAACAACACGTTGAACAATGTAAATGACAATAATTGATAACATTAAAAAGAATATAGCGACCACGCAGGGTCTAATAATGAGTGAAGCTAGTAAACGTAGAGGTGGAACCGTTAACGTTTACTGAATACATTTAAACTAAAAGCGTACGCCTCGCAGGGACATTCCGCTTAACTCTTTCATCAGATTAAAAAGAATATAGTGACCACGCAAGGTCTAATAATAATTAAATGGCGACCAAGCAGGGTCGTTACAACCTTGAAAGTCAGTTTTAACTCCATTTAAGGTGAAATTTAGCTCTTTTATGCGCATCAGATTTGGCAATACTGCCAGGATGGCAGTAGGAGGCAAGGAGAAATGCATTGGGCTTATGGGAGTATTATGCTATTTGATTTGTTCTCTTGGGAATATCAAACTTCCTATGGAATAGAACGGGAAGAAGGCAGTTTGAAGATGTTCACCAGCGGAAAAGTCGAAACTTCCATTTCATTAGCCGTTAACTTGATGTTGAAGTTGATTCCTCATATAAGGAATACATGGAATTCCGAAAATTCTTATTCATCATATTTTTCAAACATCGTGTCCAGCTTAATAATCAACATAAAAAGACGCTTCCACTTGGAACATGGAGAGAAATTCAAATTCTTGGATACACCCAGGTTTTCTTTTAGTTGCAGTGCCCATTTGGGGGGTATTGAAATAAATGCACAATTGGTGCGTAACTGTAACTCCTCCTCTTTCTTAACTGAGGACAGTTATTTCCCACTTCCACGACGACGAGGAACGTTTCCTCTAGTTTAGTCCACTGATGACAGAGAAATTAATGTAACGTTTGGCTAAGGAACCTTCGAAAGGTTAGTCCACTTATGGTGGTTAAACTAATTGATGTAACATTTGGTAAAGCCAACCCCTGTTTGAAATTTCAAAGTTTCCCCGTTAGTAAAGATTTACATTTGTAAGGTATTGCCGAGTCGCATCACAATGCCTAGAAGTTAAAAAGTAAGGAAAAAGCGTAAGGAAACGCATTGAAATGATCGGAATATCGTTTAAGTCGAGGGTAGGCCCGTACAGATTTTCGCTAACTCTGCAGTAAAGGAAGTGCCAATAGTGTAAGCCATAGGTGCGCATTTTATTGATTCAGAGTTTTGTTGATTGACTCGGAGTAATGCACGTGTGCAAGCAAACAACTTGTAAATAATGTAAATAGAAGCAGTACACAATAAACCATATGTAATCCTCCAAGATAATGTTCTGATTTGACGAATTAACTCCTAGAGGTATAGCACCGTTTTTTTTACCAGCTGTTCATTCACTCTCTGTACATGTGCAACGAACCTAGGGACAGAAATATAAATTTTATGTGTACCCCCCCCCACCCTTTTGTAATTCCGGCGTTACTATAATCTGCTGAGGCGTCGAAGGAGAGAGATTAGAAAGGATTAAAGAAGGAAATAATCCAGGGAAGTCGCGGCAACATAATATATAGAGAGCAAGGGAGAAGAGCAACGAAGACGAACAAAAAAGGGAGATAAAAAGAAGATATAGAGAAAAGAACAGAGAAGGATATTACGGGAAAAAGAGACAAGAACTTAGGAGATGGGAAAGAAACAGATAGGGGTGAAAAGAGAAGCATGAGAAAAAGAACAGAGACAGAGAAAGAAAATAGAGATAAACACAAAGAGAGACAAGAAGAAGGAATAGAGAAGAATTGAAAACAAGAACAATGAGAGAAGAAGTATAAATAGAAAGAGATAGAGAAAACATAAGCAGCCGTGAACCGTGACCTGCCATGGGTAGGTTAGAAGGGGTCGTAACCCCTGTTTGGCCCATCATTAAAAAAAAATCAAGTGTGGTGAAAGAGAGATATTTGTTTTGGCCTGATAAGCTCATTTATGCAAATAAACAAAAATAAATCTTAGTGTTGAATGGCAAATGCCAAGAAGAGCCACTGCAGAGCCCAATTTAAAACAATTTGCAATTTTTGAATTTAGGATATCGAAACCTGAGTAAATTTGGAAAAAATCCACTACTTTCACCCGTCAACGGAAAAATTCCATCCAATGAAGATGCCATGTAGGAAAACTCCTGCAAACCCCGAGGCGAGCACCAACAATCAAAAGGTCAGGCCATGTTTCCAGAGAAAAACAATAACCGGAAGAAAAGACCAAGCAAACCACAAGCACCAGATCAAACAATCAAACAAGCGAAAGGCACCCTCCATTATTTTCATTGTTGTTGTCATTGTTGTCTGCAGCTTCTCCTGCCCTGTAAGAAAAGGGGAAGGGGGAAGAGCTCGCTCCTTGTCCACGGTTCGCTGGACGTACCCATGCCCTTCGGCCGCCGGAACAACAATACAGCACACAGAGGAGGGGGTGGGGGGGGAGGGTTTGTGGACTGGGCAGAATAATTTAATAAGAAAAGCCCTCGGGCTGCTTTGCGCGTGGACCTAGGCTTCTAATCGAATCGCACACTTAATTTGCTCCACACAGGGTTCTGTGCCAGGCCATTGGCTTGGGAGAAAGGGGTGAAAGTTTTGCAGAGGCTGGGCTTATTCTGTAAGCGTCATGCGCCGTTTTTGCCTGGCGTCGTATCATGTAGTGGTTAACGACTGGTAAAAAAAAAAAAACTTTTCTTTGGGGAATGTTGCTGCACTGTAAAAAAAGCAACTTAATTTTAATGTGAAACCACCGGCGCCACTGATGTCACTGTAAAATTACAGTTATTCCACCACAAAAAATACACTCAATGCAGAAACATCAATAAGTGACACCAAAGCACAGGGAAAGCCACCTCAACTTTCTTCGCCTTTCTTTTGTTTGCATGCAGTGCTCTCTACAGGTAGTATTGTAAACCCGTTGTTACTTGATTCTCAACTTTTTATGTACTTTTATGTTAATTATTTAACATGTCACTATCGATCTGCACTCCTCACTTCTACAATACAGTTTAATTTATTTGCCGTCATGTACGGCATTTGTAATTTAGAAACTAAATTTAGTGACCGTGAAAACGTTACATATGTTCCTGGTTTCTAAAAGGGGGTCTTTGTTAAATGAAATGTTGTGAACAGCTGTCATAGAGCATTCAGGCTTTGATTGATTTATTGGTTGATTGAATTAGATTATTTAACGTCGCTTTTCGGCCACTTTTGGCTAACTGCGATGATGAGGATGTGATGATATGAAATTGACGAAGGAACTCGCCAAGAAAAGCCATGCCCAGGTCAGGAATCGAACCCGAGACCCCTAGCGTCGCCGGTTGGCTATAGGGCATTCAAGCGAATGTTCGTGTGGCTTGCTTTCGCTGTTGGCTCTAGATATCTGTAACAGTTTCGTTCCAGCGTAATCAGTGGCGGCGATTATAGGTGGGGAGGGGGGCAACATTACTCCCACACTTTTTGCCACATTAGCCCCTGCACTATGCTGAACCTTATTTACCAAGGGAAAGTAAACTGCCCTTGCCCTTCACCCCCGCCCAGTTTTGGAAGACAATCGCCGCCACTGAGCATAATCATATTTCCTAGGGACACCGCCAAGGGAGAAAACAGAGTGGGCTAAGGCCCATCCAAAATCAGGTTGGTCCACCTGTCAAGGGAAATTTCGTGACAAAAATAGAATGTGGGTGAAATGATTGGAAATCTTACAAGATTCGAATTCAGGATCTATGGATTCCGCAGCCGCTCCACAAACCACTGGATAAGAAGGGCTGAATCTAAAAGTGAATTTTATTTTATTTTTAAATTTTATTACTCCATATAAACCATATACATTGGTATTTGGAGGGTTCAGTACAGTTCATATATAAAAAAAAATTACAAAATTTCTATAATTTACAATATAGATATTCACTAACGCTATAATATTCCTTATTAACTAACAGTTTTTTAATTTGTTTTTGAAACTTGTCATACTTTCTGCTTTTATATCATTCGGTAAATGGTTGAAAATTTTAATTGCCATCTGTTCGGGTCCCTCTTGAACTAATGTTAGCCTGGTGAAATATGGCTTTAGAAGATGTTTGTTTCGATTGATTGTGGTTGGCGTTAGAAAAATGCTTTCTAGAGTAGGCGGTTTAGAGTTACACAAAAGTTGCAATGGTTTTTTTTTAGGTTAGTTATATTTGTTACTAAGTTATCTCCTAATTTGGTGAAGTATTTGTTAAATGTTTCACACACTGCAAATGGATCGTCTATTTCAACGTCATTTGTATATAATTTTATATTGTTATTTGTGTGCTTTTCTTTCATGACTGTATTTTCATTTACAACGTCCAACATTGCTTTGCGTTTGTTACTTGAAGACGCAATATTGTTCGCATAATATTTTTGTTTCGCATCTCTTATTTGTTTTTATAGTAATTTATGTAAAATTAGTTTACTGATTTATTTATGGGAGTGCGTCGACTTTGACTTATTAGGGATCTTTTTATTTTACTATATTGTCTTACTTCTCATGTTATCCATTGCTTTCTCCTTCCATTTTTTGTTTTTCTTTTTCTTTTAGGGAAAACTGTGTCAAAAACATTATATATATATATATTACATTGTGAAAATTGTGAACTTTTTATCACTGTCTATTTTACTTACATGTACGTATTTGGCTCCAAGATTGTTTTTCTATCAAAGATCTAAATTTGTGCATATTTCTTTCACTATATATTCTATTTTCATGCATAATAGGTTGTTTGGGAACATGTTTAATTTTTACGTGCATGATTTTGCATGTGTGATCAGAGAGACCATTTATAATATTATATGAGATGTCACCGTGATCGAGATTTGTGAGGACATTGTCAATTGCAGTGTCGGAATTAGCTGTTATTCTGGTAGGTTTTGTAATTAAATAGTTAATATTATACGATAAAGTTAGTGTCAACACGGTTTCGATCAGGGCAGTCCTTTAAAAAGCAACATTGAAATCTCCACAAACTAATACTTCTTTCTTATGAATATTTGGTATGTTATTCAGTACATTTTCAAGACGTGTAAGAAATATTTCTAATGACCCTAGTTGGCTCCGATAGATAGAAAGTACGACAAGGTTTACATTATCTATTGTAACAGCAGCACATTCAAAATCTAATTCCGATGAATCTTTACACAGTTTGTTAACTTGTCTAGCATGTGTCAGCAGAGAATTTTTTATTAAAATTAGAGAACCATCTCGTTGGTATGTCTTTCTGCAAACACTGCTAATTATTTTATAATTACTAATTTTTAAAGGTTTTATATTTTCGCTGTTTAGCCAATGTTCTGTCAAGGATATCACATCTGGTTCCGGTTCGATCGTGCTGATCAATTCTTCAAGTTGTGTTATTTTGGGGGTCTCTGTATGTTGTTCATGAGAATTGTAAAAATATTCTGGGTGCACATTTACTATGCAATGTTGGAATTTGTGTATTTGTTTTACAACATTTAAACCTCCTTTCAATGGATGACAAATTCAATACATCTGAAGATGTGACCCACCCAAATCGTTGACAAGCATCCAATGGCACACCCACACCAGGAGGTCCGTCGCCTCTGCAACAGTGTCCAATTCTCGCATGAGGATAATGAGGTCTGCAAGGTTGAGTTCGCTGCCCTCCTCCCGAAACGACCTAACTCATGTACAAAATAAATACACCAGGACGAAATCAGGAATTCACCACGGTCCAGTAAAGCAGCCTCAGATCTCTATACCCGCTCCGTGCAATCGATAAAGTGGTAAAGGGTTGGCTCGGTATACCATAACATTCTCCCTTGTTCCATTCTAGGAGGGGGGGAATCTTTTCTTGCCCCTTCCCTATCCCTCCACTCAACCTCCCTCTTCCCTGGCTGACGTCGGGAGGAGAACACGTTCCAAAATAAAACGACTCGAAGAGGGAGAAAGAGAGTGTGGGAGAGGGGGAGCATGTATGGTTTTTGGTCCACATAATTGACTTAGTTCATTTTCCTTCGGTGTACACTCATTTTTTTTCGTTCCTTCCTCTCTTGTAACTATTTTAGCCACAATCCACCTGCACCACACACACACACACTCACGAGAGTTGAACGAAGTTGGCGTTGTACGTTATGAAATAACCTGAAACCGCGGTAATTATCGTGTTTTTCCTAATAAAGGAATCCCTTCTCCTTTATGAAAATTAAAAGTCATGCAAGCTTATGGTAAACAAGTACACAGAGAAAGAGAAAAAAGAAGGTGGAAACCTACCTAAAGAAGCAATTGGCAACTGCACACAACAAAATAAAACAGGACCTAGCACTCTAAGCAACGTAGATAATGGAAAACAGGAAAAAATAGTAATAATATATGATAAACTAAGGATGCTGCTTTTATTTGACCAGTGGAACTGTTTCGCGACTGGAGAGCGTATAGCGTACGAATGGCCACAAAATTCAGATTTCAAATTTCCAATATCCGTTTCGGATATAACGGCTAATATGGATATCCTGATAATTTGGATAATTTCGGATATGCTGATGATCTGGATAATCGAATATCCGGATAAAACATATTTGATGAAAGATTTGAAGAAACTCCGTACAATGAAATAGAAAATGATGAATGAAAGAATATGTGATTAGCCCATAATACGGATAAACGGTAAAAATGTCCGGAATCCGAACGTTTCGGATAATCGTAAATTCTGATATCCGGACAATTCGGATAACTGGATAATCCTGACAATCCAGATAGAAAAATATCCGATACCCGGATTTGGTCATTCCTAGTATACGTAAGAGTCCACTGGATGACGAGAATATGTGCCTGTTATGAAATGAGACGCCTCCTAATATCTATTTTACATGATATTGACATCGGATTCATTCTACTACGAATTAACGAATGAGTTAATATTTTTGGTATGTGTCGGCCATTTTGCACCCTTCACTGTATACGGGGGGAAATCCCCTAATCTAAAATTCTTACTTGAGAGTTAAAGAGGGGCGCAAGAAGCCCTTGAAAAAGGTTAAAAGTGGAAGTTCTAAAGGTACCTGCACAGGAAATAAATGACACATTAAAAAGGGAAGGACATGCTAAGAATCTTCCTCAGAGACAGCGTAAGAGGCCCGCTCTTCTCACAAAGCTAGAAACAAAAGACTGTCATCTCCCAGGTTAAAACTTTGTCTGAGGAAATTAGAATTGGCACACTCGAAAAGGATGTGCCGAACATTTAAAATGACACTGCAGACACGGCTCTCTACTGGATGGAAACAGTATGGGTGTACACCCATACTGTTTCTCAGAGGCGCAACCACGAATTTTTGTCTGAGGGGTTCAAGTACCAGACCAGGATAAACGTACCAATAATAATAATAACAATAATAATAGCAATAATAATAATAATAAAACAATAGTAACAATTACAATAGCAATAATAATAGGGAATAATAACAGTAATAGTATTATCAAAGACGTTATTATCGTAAATTACGCAAAAAGGGGTAGAGGTCGATGATGAAGCATTTGTGTTATAACTTTCATGTAGAGCATATGTTTTACATATACAACTTGGAGCGACGTAAAATGAGAAAATACATAGTATGCAACTTTCCGACACTAAATTATGTAGTACGTATTCAAAGTTTCTTTATGTATACAACATATATTATTTAAATACATTACATAATCGATTCATTCACCTCATAATAAATCATCAGTTAAAATTATATAAATTGTCTCTCAAATGTGCACTCTCCTGTTCCTCCAAACTCTTGTTCATGCATTTAAGACAAAATCAATGAAGAGAAATCTTTCTTTTCTCTCTGGTAATCTATAATGCATTACAGAATACAAATAGCGAAGTGAGCAAGAAAATTTTTAGATCTAATTTTTTGCAAACCGAAGACAATATTGATTTAACAGGGTGCAAATAATTTCACGGGGCGGCATGGCATTCTCTCTTTCACAATTGTTTTAATTTAGATTATCGTTTCTCAACCTATGGGGCGTCGGTCCCGAGGGGGCATTTGGTGGGTCGCGAAGTTGGGCTTGAATTTTTTTGTTAACTGTCTTAATTTTCTTGTTCTTTCACATTTATATAATCCTATGACTAATATTACTGAATGAGAATATTCGTAATTGTAGGTAATGTGATTTTTTTTTTTTTTATTTCTCTTTAGTGTAATCAAGCATATTTCCATCTGTACTCATATATTATCATATTATATTATATATACTTATATTTCTTATGTAGCTCATGACAAGGGTTAGGTGGTAGAGCAGCCTACGGCTGAACCTCGCCCGCTAAATAAAGGAATTATTATTATTATTATTATTATTATTAAAAACCTATTGTCGGGCTTCGGCGACGAATGATCTAAATTTTAGATCGTTTAGCGCCCATGGCCGACCCCGTCCGTTCCCTATCTACGACTCTGGACTTTATAACACTGAGAAATGGAAGCAATGCGAGCGAAACTAGCAAGAAAATTTTACAAAACGTATGCCCAAATGAAAAGGAGACTACGATTATATCTAAAGAATTTTATATTACAGAATATTGGCATTACATAATATGTGAATTACAATTAATGTGTAACATAATACCCATATTTGCCATTGATAATGATGCTCTGATCCCAGCGCATAGGAAGGGAGTGGATGGCTTCAGTGTAGAAACTCCTGGGTTGCTTACGGATCCAGTTTTCCACGGTGTTCTGCACTTCCTCGTCACAGGTGAACCGTTGACCTTTCAGTGATTTTTTTAAGGGGCCGAAGATATGGGAGTCACATGGGGAAATATCGGGGCTGTATGGAGGATGTGTGAGGACTTTCCATTGAAATGTTCTCAGCAGGTCGAGGGTCTTCTTGGTCACATGCGGCCTAGCGTTGTCCTGGAACAGCACTATCCCCTTCGAGAGCTTACCTCTGCACTTGTTTTTGATGGCCTGTTTAAGCATCAGCAACGTGTTGCAGAACCGCCAGTCGATGAGTAGAGGTCCTTCATCTTGCGATAAATTTTTGAAGCATGCTCGCCTTCTGTGCGAAGAAATTGGATTACAGCTCTCTGCGCTGATCTGGAGGAATCCATAATGCATCCGTCCGCGCAAAATAACTTTTGCCAACTGAGGAAACAGCAGTCGAAGCCGTTCGCTACACCTGCGAACTGGAACAAACACGGTGCCATCTCTCGGCAAACATATTTACCTTCTTCGATTAGATACAACGCAGCGACAGCAAAGGTCTCCTTTTCATTTGGGCATTATTTGCATAAAATTTGAAATCGAGAGGGGAGCAATTGCCCCGCTCTGTGCCCCCTGCAGCTGCCCTTAGCAGTCAATATTTGAGCCCCCTAGAATCGATTTCCGTCCAAGGTTGGGGGGAATGCCCCCCTGCCACCCATCTGTGGTTGCGCCATTGGGGTGTATACAATAAATGAAACTTTCTGGGAAGTCTTCCATAATTGATCGTATACTTAACAGTATTAAATACATTTACTTTGAACTACACGAACATGTGTTTTATGGGGCCGACTACAGGTTAAAGTCCACGATAACAACAGGAGCGGGGAACGTGTTTATGGCAGTGAATCACTGTTGCCTTGTTTACCGACTTACGGTCAAATAGCCAATTCGACCTACCGCTGTACCGCCGTCCCTGTTTGGACGACAAGTGGCAACCTTAGAATCCCTCCTTTCCGAAGCAGCCAGCAGGGAAACAGGATTTTGCCATAATAACAGTTCTGCGCTGTGAATGGGGCCCGGGGGATAGTGTAGCCTGGGTATAGGTGTAGAGTAAGTCGACTACTGTAGAGGAGAGGGTGATACTAATATGCTACGAAGCCAGGTTCGAACTCTTCTCAGGGAATTTAAAGGAATGTTCGTTTTAGGACAACCGTAAGGGAATTTACTGTCTGAACCAGGAACAATACCGGGAATAGGAGGGCCAGAAACGAAAGTGATGGGGAGCGGGGGAGCGGGGGAGCTATGTTTACAACAATGAATTCCAAGCCTTTGGAAATACTGGCTCGATCGTCACAAGAAAGGGATCTCTCAGCATTGTCCCTTGTTGTATTTTTAAGAAGCTTTGAATAAGTATTTGAAAATGAGTTACCGAGTTTGATCTCTGAAATTCAATTAATCAAACATGGCAGAACATCTGTGGGTATGGGGTTTGACCATAACCCCACTTGCAATAAGAGCATGGTAAATACAGCCCACCGCTCAGGAGAAGATCCCTGACGGAAGTCAAGTGACGTAGCGGCAGGCGACTCCACTATTAGAGTTGGGGGAGTGCACCCTGGGTCAGAAACAAGCGCTGCTCAAATCACTGTCGGCGCACGGTCAGGGGGTATCCACATTAGCGGTAAAGGTATGATCATCGTCAATCTGGTGTTGATTTCTTGACAGAGTACACTGCTTTTTTTATTTTATAAAATAAAGAGCCTGCCGATTGTACTAACTACAATGTTTAAGATATTTTCAACGACGGAATTGGCTGTTACAGTACTGGCGTTCGAAGCAAATGGCAAAGAAAAAAAGAGAAAAAAGAATTGCGAAAGCGGAGAACGTTTATTTGCACTTAAAATGTGCAAAGCTACAAATGTCAACAATGGTAAACATTACTTTTTTCGGTCTAGCTTTGGCATGAAAATTCTCTGGATGTTTGTTTCATATCGACAATGTTGATCATTTCTTTTATTCGAACGTTCCCGACACAACACGGCTAATAACTACAATAACTTTTACAACACCACGAAAACCACGAAAAATCCCAAAGGAATCACAATTAAACACCCACGCACAAGCATTTCCACAACGACAATGACGGCAGTGGAAGACTTCCTTCTACCCCTAAAATCTGCAAATAGACCGGTCTTCCCCTGTCCCTCTGCACGCCCTCTCCCCTCATTTGGGGATCTTTTCGTGAGCGGTGAGCTGTAGTACTCCCTCTGTCCCATAATTATAGTCCGGTATGCCAAAATGGTAGTACAGGAATGACAGACGAAGAGGCAGATGGAAAGCACAATTTGTACTGATGCTTGAGTAATAAAGTTGTATGACTCATTCCCGTGTTCCATGTTCTTCTTCTGTATACACCAATGAGACAGTTTGAATATCGGACAATTATTATGACACAATACACAAAAATGTACCGGACAATAATTATGGGACAGAGGGAGTATTAAAAAAAAAAACACGAGTCAAGAAGACACTGTAGCAACTCTTCCCCAGGTTCTAACTTTTCCAGTTGGCCAATGTAGACCAACCTTTATTCTTTTTCCTTATGCACAATGTCCAAAGTACCTTGCCCTCGACAAGGCTCAGATTCATACTGATCCATTGCCAATGGCAAGGCAAGCCGGTTTCAACCCTGTTTGGATCCACGACTCGAATTAACCGTTGATTAACAGAACAGCCTCCTCTCCCCCCCCCCCGACTACTTTGTGTTCGAACGGCGAGAGGCGTGCCAATAACACGTCATCCTCTTATCTCCTAAGATCTTCGTTTCTACTCCACACTACAAGTTCCGCTGTGTTCAACAGCCGTCCACCAAAGTAGACCCTCTGTGAATAGAGGGTCCACTTTCACTCCCTTGTTATTTCTCATTTTAGTTTTGTTCTTACAGTTTCATTGAATAATTACATCAAGAAGAATTTGAAGTGTGGGACATGTGTGTAGTCCAGATTTTGCTTTAAATGAATATTTTGTTTCGCACTATGCTGGTGCCAGGACACGTGTGTGCTACAGGATGAGAAGCTAGACAACACAATCTGGGAAACAACTGGAGGACAAAGAAACACGGAAACACGGTGTTCTTACAAGAAGTCAAGGGGGGAAAGGGGTGCAGTGCAGAGGCGGAAAAAAGAAGAGGATGTGGAAACTTAAGTGGAAAACAACAGACCAGAACTGCTATGATAATTCCTGTACGGAATGGGTGCGAAAATTTATACTATACTGAAAGGGGAAAATACAAATTAATGCACTAATGTTTATGTGGTACGCACTGTAACCAAGGGATCCCGGGTTCGATATCCAATGGGGGCACATTGCACAGTGGTTCGGATCCCACTATAAACTGTAGGTCCAGTCCCGATTAGTCGATCTGTGCATAAAGTGGACTTAAAACAATATTTCTAAATGAGAATGAGAAAAAAATCTAAATATACAGGGTGATTCAAAAGTCAAATGTAAAAAGAGTTAGGCTGGGTACAAATGGTCATGATAGAAGCAGGTTAAGCCTAGAGGAAACCATATTGGTATGCTCCAAGAGGACGTCCGCCATTTTGGCAGCCGCGATTCTGAATTCAACTCAAAATTTTTAAATGGGAAGAAGGTGATGTGGTATATCAAGACAGGCTAGAATTGCACGAGAAATGCAATGGTGAAGGCTTTTTCAATCTACTCTTCAATCAGGAAAGAGTTATGACTGCATGATTGTAACAAATGTCTCATTTGTTTACATTCACTTCATTCTTACCATGGACGGTGAATAGTTCAGTACAGTCTGCTATGATATCTTGGAAACATTTTTGTTAGCAGAGTGCTAAAAGAAATGCCTCTGCTTAAATGTGGTATTCAGAGGCACCTTCTGCTCTCCTTTGCTGATTGTTACAGGCAGGAATTCTCGATCCCCGCACAACCCTCCCTCCCCTCTCCAATCCATCAGTTTTGATTCAGAGATGTGTCTGCAACTGAAGAGAATAAGGGGCAACGGGTACATCTTGTAATTAAGACGGACGCCTTGGAGAGAGGGGCAATAAAAAGGGTGGGAAGGAGAGCTCCCTTATCAACAGGAAAGTGGAAAATGAAACGGAGCGCAGTTTGAAAGAGTACCGGAGGATACGGAATGGAAAGAAGAGAGGGAGGAGACGTGCGAAGGAGGTGATCATCTGAAGGAAGAGGTCTAAATGAAAGGTAAACATTAGGTTGTAATGGTAATTGTTCTCACCACCCCTTCCATGATATTCATCGGGGGTCGATACAGTTCACGTTGAAATGAAACGATACTGTTAATCTACAGGAAGATGCATACATTTGAAGGAGAACATGCAGACAGAACTTGAAATGCATCAACTCAAGTTTGATGCATTTTCGATGTACCAATTGACAATTCAAAATTAAAAAATCATCTTCTGGAGTCAACTTACCAGTACTGAAAACAGGGACCAACACCCAGCGACTCTTTCTGTAATTCGAGTATGTTTGTTTGTGTGTGTGTTTATGTTTTACGTGTATTTTTTTAGTTTTCTTAGTGTGTTTGTATTTTTCTGTTTTATTTTTTATGTTTTTTTGCGTGTTTTTCTTTTACTTTTCTTGTTTTTTTCCTTTTTTGGTATCTTAATGTTCTTAGTTTTATATATTTCATTATTTGGCATCTTAAAGTTTTTGGTTTTTATATATATTTCACAAACAGTTAGCTATAAAAATCAATTTATAAAATGTAAAATAGAGATGGTTAAGTGGAAGGAGAGACTTGTGCCTTAACTTCGCCATCCAAAACAAGGAATTAATAAATAAATAACGAACGTGTAATTTTAGTTTCTTTAAAATGATCGTCTCAACTGATGCATTGTTACATGACACGGAAAATCAGCCAACAAAGATATCCTTGGATTGAATGAAGAAAATGAAAATGCTGATTGATTGATTTTTTAATCAGTATGGGTCCATCACTACATAAACACAACACGAGGAGATTTATTCGCGATTCTGGACTTCCCAATTAAGGAACTATGGAAATTCCAATGAAAACAGCGTTATTTCAGGGACTGGTATACCAGTTGGATATTTCAGTGAAATGTCTTCCCAATTGTTGATTTTCAATGCGACGTCAGCGGCGCAGAGCACGGTGGGAAATCTGGCCAAAGCCGCACGTGATGACACTCAGTCCGGCAAGCCATAGCAAGCGTAAAGCGAAGCAAATGCTGCGTGCATGAAAATTACCAGATGTTTAACATTTTTAATTGTATTATTGTAGATTTTCAAATGAAGTTTCCTTTTGGTTAATGAGTGAGTTATGTGTGTGTGTGTGTGTGTGATGGTGTGTGTTTTGTGTATATTCCACTGTTTATGTATTAATTGTGAGAGAACATAATACCTTCATACAGTTTCTTCGGTGGTTAAGATGCAAATAGCATCTTCTTAGATACTCTGGTCGTTATATTTGTACCTTGAAACAGTGCTACAAAAGCTATGAGCGCAACTTCTTAGAAACATTTGTCGGAATCATGGCGGCGGGCGTGCTTTCGCGCAATGAATTGTGGAGGAAGTTGTTCGCTGAATATCATCCATTCAGGATGTCCTACTAATTGCCTTGGGGGAGGACGAATTGGTGTTTGAAATAGTTGACATTACGCACACCCGAGTAACTGCTACCATAACATACAAGCAAAACATCTGCAATCCTACTCAAAACATACCAGAGGCCCGGGATAAGCCCATTAACTAAAACAAAACTGAGGACATGTCTGTTAAAGACTTCCTCACTATTTTTTTTTAAAAAAAGAAACAGTCGTAGATTCCTTAAGAAGAACTAAATCTATACCGTCTCAAAGGACATAATTTCCTTAAAAAAAATTAAAAGCTGAGGCTTTAAATGGGTACTCATCATGCATAACAAGAACAAACGCAGGACAATACGACTCCACAGAGGGTTGTTTGATATTATTTGAATTTTGTTATTTGGCGTCGCCTTTCTTCCACTTTTATCCAATCGCCACGATGAGGATGAGTGTTAATATGATGTAATTGATGAAGAGACACTCACAAATAACACTCATGCCCAGGCTAGGATTCGAACCCAGGTCCCCTGGCGTCGTAGCGCGCTGTGCTAATCACTCCGGCAGAGGATTATACTGGTCGTGGGTCCAGTTTTCGTTTGCCTACAAAACTGAATTTACCGGGGCGTATTGCGTTGAAGTGAGGCTGACTTTTGGTCACCCTTTACACGTCAGCACGAAGGTTATTTGAACCCGTCATGATATTCGGGAACAAGCCCTTTACCAACAAGGATAGGGACAGATCTCAAATGAAACAAACATTCTTAATGAAACCTCATTATTTAGATACAAGTGTCAGTACAGATACCAAGACTTAAGACAATAACGGGTGTGGTACTCTGTGCTCTCTCGAGCTCATTCGTAGCAACGGATTGTGCTGAAACTTGATATAGAGGCTATGGAGACCATGAGGAAGTGAATGCTGAAGAAAAAAAAAGTTCAAATTTTCACCACCAAGTCCAAAGTGTCGTGCTGAAATTTGATTCACAGTGAACAACATCCTGGGAAACGCTTCATGCGACCATTGATCAAACTACCTTATGCTTCCAAAAGGGTCACTCACGTTGACACGCGTATATTGAACACTGCTGTACAGACATAAACTAAAAATACTTGTTGTTGTTATCTCAGCGCCAAATTTCAACCTGGTGGTGAAAGTTTGAACTATTTTTTTTTCATCAGCATTTGCTTTTCTACAGCCTCTGTACCATTTAAACCGCAATCCATTGCTACAAATGTGCTTCAGAGGGCTCTGAGTAGGGAAACTTTAATTTTAAGCACCACATTTGCACCTAGTGGTGAAAATTTGAACTATATTTATCGTCAGCATTCGCTTCCTCCATGGTTTCCATAGCATATATACGAAGTTTCAGCGCAATCCGTTGCTTCGAACGGGCTCCAGAGGGCAACTTTAATTGTGCCCAGTCAGTACATCTGCGACCTAAAATGTCCATAGTTATACTAAAAGATGAGGCTGTAAAGGGGCACTCAGTACACAAATAGACAAGGCGTAGATCAGATACAGCAAAGAGGATGAAATAGGCTGCGGGTCCATGCGCCAGAGACTCGTTAGCCTGCAAGTACAAATGCCTTCCAAAAATGTCACACGATAAAAGTGCATTTCAGTGTATAGTTTGATGCCCCAAAAGTGCATCAACATCATTTTATGCACTTTAATGTATTACTTGAATCAACATGTATGTGTCAATTGACACATTTTGGATGCTGCGTGTACGTGTCTGATGATAATGACGAAACAACAACGCTCCGGAAATCAAATCCGCCACTATTGTTGAGATAGGTCCAAGGAAGGAGGGAAGAGTAGGCTTGATGGCCTGGTAGTGGATACATCTGACAACCTCGGATCCGTCGGTTGCTCTGTCGGGACGCCCCAGTGGGCGAATCCTTTGAATTTTGAGGAGACAACCAGCGGGGAGCCCAGGATTACAAATACACAGCCCATCAAATATGGAAAGGAATGTTGCGCGCGTGACCCTCCGCTTTGTTCCCGCTGTCAAACGCTGTCAACAGGCAGGCCCTGGGGGCGCCACTGGTTGGTGGAGAGAGCGGCATCGTTTCTCATTTGTTTCGGGCCTCGCGAGTGTTGGTGTCTTCCAGGCCAGGCTTGCTTCTCTCTCTCTCTCTGTGCTTTTCGCTAATTCTCTTCTTCCTTTTTCTTTCTCCCTCCTTTCCCTTTTTCTGACTCTTTCTATTTATTTTCTCTTTGTGTTTCATTCAGTCTTTCACTTATTTTTCTTGTCCCTTTCTTTATTCCCTTTCTATTTCCCCCTATTTCTCCTCCTCCTATCTCTCTATATCTTCCTTTCTCTCTCTCTTTATCACTCATTCTCTTTTCCCTTTTCTCTGGCTTTCTCTCTCTCCCATCTTTTTCTCTTCTCATTCGGTTATTCACTTTTCTCAATTCCCTCTCTTTCCGGCTCTCTTTCTCATCTTCTATGTCTCCCTCTTTACTCTCTCTTTTCTATTTTTCTCCTTCTCTCCCCTTTTTTCGCTCTCTCTCTTTCTCTCTCTCTCTCACTCAAATTAGCTCCTTCTTTCTCTATTTTCTATTTCTTTATTTTCTACCTCTTTCTCCCCTGTCACAAATCATGATTTTGAACAAGAAATCATTTACTCAATGCATTTGCGATGTAGCATTAGAATGGAACAAAAATAAAATATTCGCACAAAATATTACCAATATATCGCAGGAAATTTAGTGAGCATAGAAAATGAATGGATGTTTTCAGCAAAAAAAATCCCATTTTTCCAACCAGTGCAAGTGGCCTCAAATTTTGAAAATATAATAAAGTTGGCATTTTTTGGACCTTATTGCAAGTCGTAATTTTTCTGTTTCTCCGGCGACTGGGTGTATCCAGAATACAGTTGTAGTTGTATACACACACACACACACAACCCCCCCACACATATATATATATATTTATATGGGATGGGTAATTATGCTACGGTGTAATGAATACGGTAAAAAAAAATACACACGCATACACACACTTACCATTGGGTTTACAAACCAAGTTGTACAACTCGCACACAACATTCAATGAATTTAGATAGACCTTTGCAAAAATAAAGATAAACATTATTTTGGGGGTCCTAGTCCCCTACACCCACCCCCAGGATACGCTCCTGCCGGAGATCCACCACCAGCGAAAATGTGTTCTTATTGTCTCATTGCGATTTCAATCCGTACTGGAATCACGCTCTCTAAAGCTCTCACACATTTCTTTCTCTTCTTCGCCGATTTTTCGTATATTTTTTTTGTCCCCAAATGAGGAGATTCTTTATGTCTTCGTTCTCAATCTGTTAAGAGCCTTACCCCTTTTTACCGCGAGGCACACAATTAGATGTCAATAAATTACAAGACTGTGATTATAGCGACAAAAAAATAGAAGTGTTTACTCTCCACTCTTACATTATATGCTCATTCTTTCGTCGTCTGCTTTTTTCTTACTTCTTTTATTTCTCGTGGCCGGATGCAACCCTGCAGGACGTAATCAGTAACAAAACGAAACAAGAAGACCATTACGCCCATCTACCTTCTACAATCGGCCCAGACGATATTTCTGTGTCGTTTATTGGCTTATGCAAAAGCAGTGTTGCAAACTTGCACTTTGAAAAACTGCCATTTTCAAGACTGAACTTTGGTCCTCGTCAGCAAAGTCGCTGTGACATTACAAATTCCGAAAAATCACGTGTGTTTAGAATTCTTTCTACAGGATTCAAGTGCATCTTCGTGTAGTTTGCTTTCGTTATTGAAAGTTATTTACATATTTATGATAATTACATCATGGTACGGTAAACCTATTATCCGGTCGACGTTGATTTCCGTATTACAATAGTACAATAGTTTGAGTTCTGGTATTAGTCGAACTGAAATCATTCCTTCCAATCAGTGGAGGATTTTCCACTAGGCTATCCTATGCTATAGCCTAAGAGCCGCAAGTCCAGGGGGGTCGCACAAAAATGGGACGCAAAAATGCAGAAGTGACATACCACAGACCAGTGGTTCTCAAACTGTGGTACGCGTACCCGCAGGGATACATGAACGACTTGAACGGGGGAAGCGATCAGCTCGGAAGAGAAATGTCGAGAATACCTACACAACATGTTTGCTGAAGGTGGATATAGAGCAGACTCCATTGTTTGAGACTCGGTGGAGACACATAGTGGTTCGGATCCAACTTTAAACTGTGGGTCCAGCTCCGATTAGCCTTACTGTGCATAAAGTGGACTCAAAACACCAACTCAATCAATCAATTTAATGTTTGTTTACCATCTCTCCACATACAGCCCGAATGCCATTTTGCAGATACGCGCCTCCAACATATCAAAAATGCCCAACCAATCAAGCAGCCCAAACTAACTATTCGGAGAAAACCTATGTTGGGGCTCCAATAGATGTTTAGTTACGACTAAAGGGTACATTGAGAAAAAAGAAAGTTTTGGAACTGCTGGGATAGACTATTAAAATTAAAATTCCTTACTATTGTGACAATAGCCAAATAAAGCATGTCAAATTCTTGTATACTTGCTTATTTCATGAAAGAAGGAAGAAGGAAAGAGTTTTTAGCATCAGCTTATTATTGATATTTATTGATATTGATACGAGCCCTTCGGCTGTGCGTATCCTACAATATTGTTACATAAACACCCCGCCCTTAAACATACACCCCTTTCATCATACATTCAGAAACATTTATAAACAGAAACATTTGGAAAAGAATTACATACTATGTACATATATAAATGGCAATGTGGTCCTCTTCTTACATTTGAGATTGTTCATTTTCACAACACTGCACTACACGCTCCACCTATGCCTGAGCCACTGCTGTTCCGTACCCTTCACTTTCACTGACTCCTTGCAGCAATTTCCTGCGCTCCCTCCAAACTGCATGTAAATAGGAGCCCAGGACTTTGATGTTTGCATTCGTTATATCACTCCTCTCCTCCCTACATATAGCCTGGATGGTCTGCTCAATGCTGTCCCTTGCACTGTCCCCCATTTGCGTTGTCTGAGGGGTGCCGAGCAAACACACTCGTGTAGGATGTGAGCCCTCGTCTCCTCTTCGCCGCATAACGTGCAGATGGCACGACCGTCCGACCCCTTGAGTTTGTGTTGCCTCCACCCCCCTAGCAGGAACCAGGCGAATCTACTTTTTTGCTGGTACGTACACGTATCAATATATCGTTTTCTCCCCCATTCCACCCACACCCCTGGCGAGCGTTACCTTCTCCCCACATTCTGCCAATGATGTCTTGCTTGCTACTGTCCACCAACCTTTCCCTTATAATTTGCAACATCCCAGTTTCGCGCCTCCCGCCCCTCACATCTTCCCACAGTTCCCCCAGACCCATTCCCTAACCCCACTTGCCCAGTGGCGTGCGAACCCTTCCTCAATCTGAAATCGCAGGCACTGTTCTTTCAGTGAGTCTCCAGCCCCTTGTTCCAGCTTCACCCAGTATTTGAAGCATCTCATCCTCGCTTCGACATCCTCCCTATGTTTTCCCCTTTTTTCAGAAAATGGTAAGAAAAAAAATGTCGATAAATATCCAGACGACATTACATTTGAGCTAATGTAAGAATGTATGCACTTTCAAGAATTTTTAAATGATTTACACTTGACTGAAGCAAAGTATGAAATGAATTCAGCTGATGACTAATTAAAACTTATTCGTGAAAAACATTTACGAGTGCTATTCCCAAATTGCTCAGAGAATTTTTGTGAGTATTTTACCATCAAATGCCAGTGGAGAGCAGTCGTTCAGTGTTTTAAAAATAATTATTAAAACTGTCCTCAGACATTCAACATTGGATAGCAGACTTTTTACGAGTTTGGCATTCTTCACAGCGAATGCCGATATGCTCCAACAAATTGTCTTTGAGTCTCTCATTAGTCAGTTTGCCGCCATGAAAGACAGAAGGAAACAGGTTTAGAAAGTATTGTCTTCTTAAATCTAATTGTATCGTTTAATCGAAGTTTAATAAATGATTTTTAATCAGGTATTTATTTTAATGTTAACATGTGTTAGTAATACAGGACACGCAACAAGTGGAAGTGAAGTACCATGACAACAAAACTGTCAGCAATAATAATAACAATAATACTAATAATAATAATGTCGTCCGGACCCAAAACAAAGGATAGTCTAGTGGTTCATATTTTTACCCCTCCCCTGTTTCCAATATTAGTTCTTGTGACACCTTATTTTATGAGCTGCACAGCTACGACAAAAAGAAAACAAAGGGCAGACAGGAATTATTCGTCAAAAGTCACGTGGTTTTGGGGATTTTGTTTATATTAACTTCGTTCTTGCAGTGGATGTTGAATAGTACCTTTTTTATCCATCATTAGCGACTAATTTCAACGGGTTAGCAACTCTGAGAACGGACTGTTTTTGCATCCTTACGTAACTGCACACGATCGCCAAATTTAAGCAAGAGCGCTCCCCCAACCTCGAGCCTGACGTATTCTTATTGTCGCCATTACACTTGATGGGTCCATCTACAAGATCTCCTAGCGATTCCTACGCTTGTCTTCATGTTCCAGGGAAACGATACGTCACAGCAAAGTCCCTGCGCGCTAAGAAGGGGTTGAAATAATGCAGGAAGGGGGACACAAAAAAACAAACCTTTCCTCTCGTCTCCACTTTTCTCCTGATGCGCCTTCACCAGTCTTCCCATAATTCTTTGCTAAAATACTTGTTTTTTCCCCTCGTCATACCATTAACTGGGCAAAGTCGCTAAGGCGTGATTAAAGGTATAAATGGGATCAACAAGACAAAAGGGGTTGACGTCGGGGGAGGGGGTGTTACACACATGCATACACACGCTGTCTCGCACATGCACGCACGCACACACACACACACACACACACACACACACAGAAAACTAAATGCATCGATTGATGCACTTAAGTCTGTTTTGTAGCTTCTTCAAAGAATCACATTTGATACATTTTGGTGCATTTTTGTGTGTCTTGAAAGAGATACCAAAGTGCATCATTAGATTTAAGTGAGGATTTATTTCAATCGAGATGCACTTTAATGCATCAGTTGATGCACCTTGATGCATCTTCCTGTATCTTTTTGGATGATGCACTTAAACGTTTGGTCTGAGCTACAGGCTTTATGTAGCTCAGACGAAACGTTTAAGTGCATCATCAAAAAAGATGCAGGAAGGTGCATCAAAACACATCAAGGTGCATCAAAACACATCAGCTGATGCATTTAAGTACATCTCGACTGAAAGAAATCCTCAGAAATCCTCACTTGAATCAAATGATGCACTTTGGTATTTCTTTCACGACATACAAAGATGCACCAAAATGCATAAAATGTGAATCTGATTCTTTGAAGAAGCTACAAAATACACTTTAGTGCATCAATCGATGCATTCTGGTGTATCAATCGATATGATGCATTTAGTTCTCTGAGTTGCACGCACGCACACACACCAACACACACACACACACACACACACACACACGCACACACACACACGCACACACACCCACACACACACACACACCATCACACACACGCACACGCACACACACACACACACACACACACACACACACACACACACACACACTCATATACATACATACATATAAACACAGTCAAAAAGTTTTGCATCACCCGAGAAATGATTAAAATAGCGTCCGCAACATGCCGAAGCAGACAAGAAACGATGAGGCAGAGCTCATTGTGCGAAGTAACGCGGTCGACGTGCAATACCGATCACCACACATGATTACCGGAGTCGGCAAGCGCATGCGTGTGTTCGAGCGTAGCACCACAGTAGTCGGCGAAGGTTAGTTAGGCGTTCCTTGTGTCCTGTTAGCGAAGGCGAGCGAGTGCAGCTATGTTCAAGGCATGTCTAGGCATACGATAGTGCAGTTTGATCGGGCCAGGATCATCACGCTACTGCAGACTGGCATGTCAAACCGGGCTGTATTTAGGGCTGTTGGAGTGGCGCAAAGCGATGTCTGTAGGACCCTAAGGCGGTATACAGACACAGGAACAGTAGCAGATCGTCAATGGACAGGTCGTCCACGGGTCACAACACCAGCACAAGACCGCTATGTACGACTCTCGGCTCGGCGACAGAATACCATGACGGCAAGGAACATCACTCATGCCTCTGGTGTGCGTGTGTCAAACCAAACTGTCCGTAACAGACTCCAAGAAAGTGGTTTACGTTCCAGAAGACCTCTCCTGTGCCAGTACCTGTTGCCACGACATCGGCGCGACCGTGTGCATTGGGCCCGTGCACATCGAAATTGGGGACCTGGTCATTGGGCTCATGTGTTCTTCACCGATGAATGTAGGCTATGCCTAAGGCCAGATTCACGAAGAGGACGGGTGTGGCGAGGCCCTGGACTGCAGGAGCGGCTTCGTGGTGTCCAGGGGGTCCATCCATACCAAGGAGGAGGAATCATGGCGTGGGCAGGGATCATGCTCGGACGTCGAACGCCCCTAATTCCAATTAGAGGGTCACAAACAACTGTTCGTTATGTCAGAGACATTCTCCAGACGACTGTGGAACCATTTCATCGGGACAGTGGTGATGAATTTGTCTTGATGGATGACAATGCCCGTCTGTAGGCGGCGAATATCCGTCGCATGCTCTGGCCAGCGCAAAGTCCAGCCATGAATTGCATCGAACATGCATGGGCAATGCTAAAAAATGCCATTGCAAACGGTCCTGTGGCTCCCACCAATCTTCGTGAAGTCCTTCTTGCTTCACAGGACGAATGGGATCGTTTACCGCAAGATCACCTTGATCGTCTCATCCTCAGTATACCACAGCGTGTTCAAGACCTTCTTGCAACCAGGTGGTAGACAATGTTTCTGGTGGATCCGCTATGACGAACAGTCTTCTTGTGGAAAAGATCTGGAACTGTCAACAATACTTCCCCTGCTTCTCCCAACAGATGGACAGGATTGATTGAGTTGGTGTTTTAAGTCCACTTTATGCACAGTAAGGCTAATTGGGACTGGACCTACAGTTTAAAGTTGGATCCGAACTACTTATGTCTCCACCGGGTATGAAACACTGGACCCCTCTTATTGCAATGCGACAAAGTTACCACTACGCTATCGGGGAGACCCTGAGATCCAACTTTCTTTACATTTTTTTCCAGTGCTGGGTACACACACACACACAAGCATAGCTCGGTAGGGACAAGTGGGGCACTTGCCTCCCCAAATTTTTAAGGAGTATTAGAATTTATAATTTCATCTAGCGACCTGAAGAGCAAAGTAACACTTATTTTCGCAATTGTAGCAAATTATCCCGGACGCTTTTTTATGAGATGAAAATACTTTTCGAGTCTGCCTCCACCCCAAAAGTTGAGCCACGGACAGGTTCCATTCTGAACCCCCCCCCCCCCAAAAAAAAGTAGGCCCTAAGTTGCGCTCATGGACACACAGACAAAATTCATCACGTGGGTGTGTGGCTTTAATGTTTAACGAGTTTCATTCTCTCCGATAGCGTATAGTGGCTAACTCTTTGCAATCAGGGAATTAGCGGAGGAGTGCATTAAGTTTCTGATTAACTTATCTGAGTATAAAGTGAACTTAAACAAACTTTACCTTCAGTGGATTATATTTATTGAGTAAGTTTACTCAGTTGCATATTTCTAGAGTGTACCTTAAAAATTGACCACGAGGCATTAATGGCCATTACCTACTTAACGTAATTGATTTAATTTTAATGAATGCTAGATCTCATTCGTGGGTAAGTTCATGTAAGGCTCCACTTTATGGGCGCCACTATGCTACGTCCCGGGGGGTACGTATTTAAATGTTATTTACCACGGCTATAGAAATATCTTAATCTCAGGGGATATGTATATATATGTATAATTGAAATGAAATCTTCTTCTTCTTTTCTTCTCCTAATTTTGGGGAAAAGGCTTCTTCTTCTTTTCTATCTTTGATTAGAGAAAAGGCTTCTTCTTCTTTCTATTTTTGGAAAAGGCTTATTCTTCTTTTCTTTATTCTAATTTAATGTCCTTGCCTTTAAAACGTAATCTCATTTACTACATGTATGCGCTGTTTTTCCCCGCTTCTTTGGCATTATACAAACTATACTTATAGAAAGATTAGGGGCGACTAAACTGACAGTAGCGCCACGTCCTATGCAGCGACCAAAAGGGGGATAGCCCAGGATCACTAACAGCAAGCGCTGCCTATGGCCCAGTGCGTCTAATAGAATAGAATATAATAGAATTTATTTCCAGTATGAGCCTTTACAGCTATACATACCATACAAGTGAAAAATGTTCGTGTACTTTCCCTACACCCTTCCTCCTTTTAGTCTGCTTCCACCTTCACACTGCTTGGGAGTTCACAAACACTATTTCATTTCAAATATTTCCCTATAATTGCACTGTTACCTGAGTGATTCCTAAATTTCTCAAATTTATGTACATATGTGTACATATGTGCTTGGGGGCGTCTAATTGAACACAGCGCCACCGAGGGACGGACAAATACAAAAGCTGACGATGTTCTCCTCGTCAGAGGTATTAAATCAAATTTTGATCACTAGGATCAAAAAGGAAATAAATTTCTGAATTCATTTGCTCACTTATTAACTTTCATAATTGTTTCATATACGAGCATATTCTTATTTTCTTAATTGGCTATTTACAACATTTTATTCACTCCTTCTATAATTTTTATACTCTTCCTTTACGTATTTTGCATTTACTATAATATATATAATCACTCTTCTCCGCTCCTAGTTTCTACAAATATCTCTGCTCCTCTTTATATGGCGTGCTGTCATCTATCATCGCTCTCGGGAAACATTTCTTCCTTGCATTTCTCATTGTGTCGTCGGAACTAGCACGTGACATGAATCAGGTTTTATAAATATATAGTGTATCTGTAACGTCGTGGGATTTCAGACTCCTGCAGTATCCGAACAAAACATAATTAAACCATGAGATTTACAAGGAATTGAAGAACATCTCCAAACGTTTCGGAAGTGTGGAGAAGACTGGGGATGCGCACACAGCTAGCCACGTGACGTGACGATGACGAAAAACGTGCCACTGGATATATTTTACATAGCGTTGAAGGGGTGGATTGATAGTAAGGCTTGATCCTCACCATCACCAGACCTCACGCCTTTAGACTTTTACGTCAAGCAAAATGTGTACAGCGTTTGTGCTGTAATCAGAGATGTTCAATCTGTCGTAGCTGATGTACTTAGTGGTGGGTGACAAGAAGTTGAGTATACACTCAGAGAACTAAATTCATCATATCGATTGATGCACCAGAATGCATTGATTGATGAACTAAAGTGTGTTTTATGGTTTTTTCAAAGAATCAGATTCACATTTGATGCATTTTGGTGCATCTTTGTATATCGTGAAAAAAATACCAAAGTGCATCATTTGATTCAAGTGAGGATTTCTGAGGATTTCTTTCAGTCGAGATGTACTTAAATGCATCAGCTGATGAGTTTTGATGCACCTTGATGCGTTTTGATGCACCTTCCTGCATCATTTTTGATGATGCGCTTAAACGTTTCGTCTGAGCTACATAAACTCTGTAGCTCAGACAAAATGTTTGAGTGCATCATCCAAAAAATGCAGCAAGGTGCATCAAGGAGCATCAACTGATGCACTGAAATGCATCTCGACTGAAATAAATCCTCACTTGAATCAAATGATGCACTTCGGTGTTTCTTTCACGATATACAAAAATGCACCCAAATGCATCAAATGTGAATCTGATTCTTTGAAGAAGCCATAAAACACACTTTAGTGCATCAATCGATGAATTCTGGTGCATCAATCTATATGATGCATTTAGATTTCTGTTATACAAACGGAAGCCACATCGAATTGGATTAAACCTGAAAAAAACTATGATGTTGGTCCTTTATTTCGTATTTCAAATATTTACTGTTCAACAAAATAGTTTTGGAAACCCACCATGACTTTTCGGACACACTGTATTTGTAGTATGGGAGACCCACACTTCTGAAATTTCCTCTTACTGGTAACTTTTCAACCACTACAATGCACAATTTATCCATACGCAGATGACTTCTACGCGACACAGCATTGCAGCAAAGCATGATGCAATGCCACATTCTGCAGCAGCGTGGGAAAATATCGCAATCTTGCGGACCGCTGCATTTTTATAGTGCTGTAAATCAGATGCAGCCGACTCTAAAATCACTTCTCCCGTGCGCCGGAGCCGCTTCTTAAAGTCCCTTGTCTCACCTTGCAACTACCTACTTCGTAATTTACGACTGCCGCAACCATTTTGAGCTGATTAATTTGTCATACCATTTAAGTCCTACCAGTATGCAGTGCTAGGTAGACAAAAGAAGATTAACTAAAAAGAAAAGACACAGGGCACGGACCGCGGCGGGGAAGGGGCATCTGCCCTCCTTCTCATTTTGGGTCGAGCGCTTTTACTTTGTGGTCTTACCTTGATCTAACGAATTCTTAGATTCTTGTCATTGTGTAACGGTTTCATACTTGGGGGAGTAACGTATTACTTTTTCGGTACTTGCGTTTAGTGCTAAAAGTGGAAATTATTTGGTAGGGGAAGGGATGTTTTCTGAAGTATTAGGGGTAATTGGGGGATGCTCCTTAAGGAAAGTAATGGTTGCGTGATACTTTAGAAGCAAAGTAATGGTAACTTGTAACGTTTAGAAGCAAATAACTGCAACTATAATGGCGCCGGGCCAGTAACCGGCGCGGAGACAGCCTTTATGACAGTGACCCTCTGTTGCCACGTTTACCTGTGAAAGAACTCGTGGTCAAACAGCCAATTACGGCCACCGCTTGAGGGAAGAAGCCACAATATTACAATCCCTCCTCCCTAAAACAGCCAGCAGGGAAACAGGATTTTGTCAAAATAACCTTTCTGTGCTGTGATTACACACCGGTTAGTACAGCGGCTCTATAGTTACTTTTGGAAAGGAAGTAATGGTAACGTGTTACTCTTGGAAGCAAAGTAACTGTAATGGTTTACTTTCGGAAGCAAAGTAACGGTAATTCGTTAATTTTAAAAGCAATTAACTGTAACGCCTTACGTTTAGAAGCAAATAACTGTAACACATTACTTCTGGAAGCAAATACCTGTGACCATTAGTCGTTACTGAGACGGACTGGGACTGCCAAGAGGGCGGTGGCAATTTTCGTCATTAGGGCGCCGATTGTGATATGAGTAGTTGGGGAAAAAAGGGACCAAATGCGTGTTTTCAGGCACTGAGAGGGCGTACCGTGGTGCGGTGGGCCAGTCCGGCCCTGCATGTTATGTTTAGAGGTAAATAATTATAAGTAGTTGCCCCCGTGGCGGAGTGGTCAGCACATCGCGCTAAGACGCCAGGGTTCCCGGGTTCGAATTCCAGCTTGGGCATGGATGTTTGTGAGTGTCCATTCATCAATTTCATCACATCATCACTCATCCCCATCTTCGCGATTAGCCCAAACTTGGAGAAAAGCGACATTTGGCGCCAATCCTTGCTCGATCTTTCCAGCGGTGGAGGCACACGGTGGTTCGGATCCCACTTTAAACTGTAGGCCCAGTCCCGATTAGCCTTACTGTGCATAACGTAGACTTAAAACACCAAATCAATCGACCAATCAATCAATTCTTTACAGAAGTCCATCACCTTCGACCTGGAAACAATGCAAAACTATGTCAGAGGCATCAACGCGACGGTCTCTCAATTCAGCAGTTAACTGACGTGGCACCTATCTCGCCGACACTTTATTGAATCGCAGCACATCATGGACAATATTGTGTGCTCAAGCAACACTATATCCAAATTGGCGGCTATTTCCTTCACAGTAATACGCCTGTTTTACTTCACAAGCTCTTCCACTGCAGCGATGTTTTCGTTCGTCACTATCAATCTACTGGTTACGTTACCGTCAGGTTATCTTCCCAGGTACTTCCCCTTTCACCCTGGCTTAGGGGTTAGCGATTTCTTTAATTTGAAGTTGAGAAACAGGCATTTTTCTGCGTGAACCTCACAGCCTTAGAACGAGCAAGACAGCATCGAAACGACGCAGTGTGCCTGGCCTGGTCGCAGGGCGTTCTCCACAGAAGTTACGCCGCTTTTAAACTTTCTGCACCACTCGTACACTGCAGGGACACACACGAATCACCGTACTGCACTTTCATCCTGTGATGAATTTCAACTGGTTTAACACCTTCGCTACTCAAAAAACAGCATCGTGTTGCCACCTGGTGGTCATTATTTTAACTACAAGGATAACTCCTGCCAACTTATTATATACGTTTATCTGTGGTTTTACTGTGCAAGCTGAAACTTTGAACCCGAGTAACCACTACAAAAATAACCTTGAACGCCACTCTTAATACTTCTCTCAGTTTAATCCGGTTTTATGGTTTTCCGTGCATATCCGAAACAATTAGCAACTAACCCAAATGATGCAACAACCGACGATTCCTTTCAAGTTTTCAACACTTTTCAATCTATCCAAATGAATTTTCACTTACCTTGATTTAAGCTACGTCACTTCCTTCTCGTCTACCTGCAAAGATAGATAAGTTTTTTACTTGTATAAAGCTGCTTTATGCAAGTAAACTTGCGTGGTAAAATGTCTGCATGTTGTATTGGATGAAAGGGAACAAGTGTATAAATTCGATAATTTGAAAAGTTTAGAAAGTAAGTAACTTTATGTGTGTATGGCCTCTAATAACTAAATTGTAAATGCAATATTTACGTTTGTCATTTTCAAATTTTTAAACGTAATTGGATAATAATGGTTTTCGTCATTCCCCTCAAATTCCTATCTTGCTCCTGTAATAAATTCTGACGCTCGTATTTTGAAATACGAAATGTCTAGTATAACTCACTTACAGAAGTGTAATAAGGTACAAATATTCAAAATAGTATTGTCTAATTTCTTAATAATAAAGTGAGTAAGTAATAACCGTTTCAAGATAATTAGTTGGATGTTTTGCATAAACGAATTCAATAGCGACACTAAATTGGAAATGCAATATTTACGTCTTTTGTCATTTTCACATTTTTGACGTCGTCGCCTTGTAACCAAGGGGTTCCGGGTTCGGTATCCGGTGGAGGCACATAATGGATCGGATCCCACTTTAAAGATTAGCCTATCTGTGCATAAAGTAAACTTACAACACAAAATCAATCAAATCACATTCTTTAATGTAATTGGATAATGACTGTTTTCCGTCATTCCCCTCAAATTCCTACCTTGTTCCTGTAATAAATTCTGACGCTAGTATTTTGAAATACAAAATGTCTAGTATAATTCACTTACAGTATTTCTCGGGGTGAAAATAAACTTTCCTTAAGTTCCCTAGCAACGTCCGTTTCCATGGACAACAACAAGAATGGCAAGCTCTAAGAAATTGCATTTCATTATACCCCCTAAACATTTAGTTGAAACAAGCACGATGTAGATATTTACGCATTGAGTATAACAATATATACGTAATTGTATCTGGGTTGAAACTCCTTATTATGTAGATGTCACCCTTGTTTGAGCAACCTATTCAAAGCCAGGAGTTGATTCATCTGTGTGTTGTAGATCTGTGAAAAGTATAATGTATCTCGACAATTAAGAATTGAAGGAAACAATGTGTGCTGCAAAAAATACCCTTGGAAACGGTTGCTAAGGAAGTGAAAAAAGGGCATTTTCACCCTTAAGGAAGGGTCAATTGGGAGATTTTTTAATTTTCTCTGCCTTTTGGGACGATTTCATGGGGGGTCGTAATCGGGCATTTTTCGCCTCCGGGGCTTCCTTCATGGAGAACATTTATGTCAGTGAGTCAGTCAGTCAGTGAGTGGTGGGATTGGGGATTTATATATATTTAATAACTTATCTATCTTTATTAAAGCAATAATACGAGAAATGGTATTCGTATTGACGGAAATGCGACATGAAATTAGTATTATAAGCTAGTATCTGCCCACTTTAAGGACATACTCAATGCAATCAAAAGCACGTGGCAAATCCCTGCTTGCCTATTGGTTGATTCCGGAGACAGTTCTTGCTCAGGCATGCTGTGTTTGAATATCACAAGGAACTCAAATGCATCAAATCAAGATTGGTGCATTTTTGATGCATCAATTCACAAAGATACTGAGTGAATCCCTATGTGGAACAAATATTTCCAAATTTTGAAATTCTTATAATTTGTGCGAAACAGATTTCATTCCTGAAATCACCTGCCACACTTCCACTTTCACTTTCTATCCGCCCGTTTTTCTGTGTTGTTTCTGGTTCAGACTGAAAATTCCCTTATGATTGCCCCAAAATTCCTTTTCGACCTGTAAATCCCCCATGTTGTTGGTTAAGGTTTTGATCCTCTTGAGAAGAGATCGAACCTGGGACCTCTGAAGTGCAATACGCTCACCGGGTCGCCAGAACTACCGCAAAACGGATTAAGCGCGAAAGTGAAATTTTCGCGGTTAATCCGTTCCGCGGTTCTTCCTTTCGCGCTTATTCCTTCGCGGTTATTCCGTTCGCGCTTAATCTTTTCGCTCTTATTCCTTCCCTCTTATTCCGTTCGCACTTATCCAGTTTCACTCTTATTCCTTTCGTGCTTAATCCTTTTCGCTGTTATTCCTTTCGCGCATATTCCTGTGCTTTATTTTAGTTTCGCGCTTTCGCTGTTATTCCTTTCGCGCATATTCCTGTGTTTAATTTTAGTTTCGCGCTTAATCCGTTTCGCTGTTATTCCTTTCGCGCATATTCCTGTGTTTAATTTTTGTTTCGCGCTTAATCCGTTTAGCTGTTAATCCTTTCGCGCGTATTCCTGTGCTTAATTTTGGTTTCGCGCTTAATCCGTTTCGCTGTTATTCCTTTCGCGCATATTCCTGTGTTTAATTTTGGTTTCGCGCTTAATCCGTTTCGCTGTTATTCCTTTCGCGCATATTCCTGTGTTTGATTTTGGTTTCGCGCTTAATCCGTTTCGCTGTTATTCCTTTCGCCCATATTCGTGTGTTTAATTTTGGTTTCGCGCTTAATCCGTTTCGCTGTTATTCCTTTCGCGCTTATTCCGTTTCGCGTTTAATCCCTTTCGCGGTTATTCCACTGCCCCCGCTCACCCTTTCCCCTACATCGGTATACCTATACCCGGGCCAGGCTAAGAACCGACCACTATTCCCAATGAAGAATGGCTATGTTGACAACATTATGTTCCCCTGCTGGCCGCTTCTGGGAGGAGTGATTTTTAAAGTTCCCGCTTCTTGCCCAAACAGGGGGACACCGGTAGGTCTAATTGGCTGTTTGACCGTAGGTTTCTTCGTAGGCAAACACTGCAACAGAGGGCCACTGCCAGAAAGGCGGGTCCCGCGTCCGGACTTACGGTGTCCTCACTTTATGTACCTGAATAGCGTTCAACATATATTCTCTCCCCTGTAACGAATGCCGGCCCCCGTGGTGGAGTTGTTAGCACGACGCCAGTGATCCCGGGTTCGAATCGCGGCATGGGCATGGATGTTTGTGAGTGTCCATTTATCACTTTCGTCATATCATCACTAATCCTCATCTTCGCAAATTTGCCAAAATGGCACAAAAAGCTAAGTAAAATAAAGCAAATCAATCAATCAACCATAAAGCACATTCATAGCGCATAGTGAGTGATCCTACATCATACAAAGTTCGAATAATGGGCGCACTCCCCCCCTCCCCCAAGTTGTTTCTGTCTACGCTCATGGTATCGAATTAGCTGTGTTGTTGGTATGTACAGTGTCTCTCAAAAGTTTTAGGACAACGACATTTTAAACTAGGCAACCCAATTTACACAAGGTGTTGGTGGGTTGCGTGTAGAGTTAGGCTCAATTTCAGGGTTGCCACATGCACAATAAATATTTATAAAATACGCGAAAGAAATAAAAACAAGTATTAGTGTATAAAAAGTATTAAAAATATCAATATTATATCGCAAGTGAAAAAAATCTTTCTGAAAGAAAAATAATAGGTTTTCTAGCATTTCATCGCTGATGAGTCTACAGAAAGGAGAAGAGGTGAGAGAAAACGAGAGGTGACAAATGACAGGAGACAGAGAAAGCGAGAGGAGAAGAGGAAAAGTAGAGGAGAGAAGAAAGAGAGGATAGACGAGGAGAGGAGATGTAGTGAGGAGAATGGAAAAATATTCTAGGAGAGATGAAGAAAATGGAGCAAAGAAGAGAAAAGAGAAGGGAAACGAGATGAGAGAAGAGTGGGGAGTAGAGTAAAGGAGAGAAAAAGAGAAGAACGAAAAGAAGAGGAGAAAAGTGCGTGGAGTCGGAAATCTAAGACAGGAAAGGCGATACGAGGAGTGGAGATGAGTGGGATGGAGATAAGATGCGAGAAAAGTAGGGAAGGCGATATGAGATAAAAGCAGAGCAGAAGGAGGGGAGAGAAGAAGGAGAAGGAGAAGAGAAGAACAGAAGGGACTGAAGAGAAGAGGTAGTTGCAGAAAATATCGTCTCAGCGTCAAGAATTGATGCATTGGTCAAATTATCGACATGAAACATTCAATAACATTTTGAAATGTATTGGAGAATGTATTAAATCGGTGCGAAATGCCTTTTGGCTTAGTTCAGAGCAAGGTAAAATCTGCCATGTAAGATCTTTGATTTTACCAGCGGTTATACCACTAAAAACATGAATGTAATTTTAATATTTATAAGAATTATCCAATTTTTGTCCAATTCTCGGTTCGTTGAAATGGAGATTCTGTAATTTAATATTTCCCCTCCCCCCATCGTTAATTCCAAAGTGAATCATTCCGTTTCACACGAGGTGAACAATGAACACAATGGGATAGGTCTAAAACTTACGAAAATGTTCTGCCACCGGAAGGGTTTGAACCTACGACCATCAGATTGACAGTCCTGAACGTTAAACACTACACTACAAGCTTTCGCTCCTGAAAATAAGTAGAAGGAGCTGACCAATGTGAAATGTAGATGCAACTCTCCTCCTACATGTAATGTGCAAACAATAGACCCCTACTTGTTTGTAACAAAGAAAACGAAGGTAGTACGACTCGGAGAAAACATTTAATGGAGAATTGCACATGATGAGAACTTTTCATTCGATATTTGCGGAGGTATCCTTGCATTGAACTCGAGTGGGAAAGGGGGTAAAATTAGTATGTCCTGAATTGCCACAAATATAAATAGTTATTTCATTAATATTTGTCAATGTCTTTGAAGCAGTACACAATTATCGTTAAAGTATTATAATTCACGATCTTATACATGAAAATATCCCTTTGAACGTGTGTCAATTCATTTATTTGTTTATTTTTTTTATAAATTCCATTTGCAGAACAATGTAGCTACTATACACTGCTATTACAATTAATGTTACCATGCTCTTGTTTGTAATAAAAGGAGAATTAAAAAAAGAACACCTCCTAAGGAGGATCGAACATGGGACCACAATCAATGCTTTCAAGAACTCTAACCAATACACTACGCCCTTTGCTTCCCTTGGAGAAACAGTTCTTAATTATTCTGTCGCGTCAATATTGTAAACGTTATCCTGCAAAAAGAAGTTCAATACTCTGATATAGCTCTGTACTTCTAGAATTACTCTATATACATGCATTTGAAAATTAACTCTGAATTTATTTCTTCGTTGTTAGTATATCTAAGCTTGTGAATATACTTTATTTGTAATTTTATAACATCTAGGAAATAGTTCCTTATAATAACCTCAGGTTGACCAAGTTGCCAATACAAACAAAAGGAATACAGATTGTCTTCGAGCTTACATTGTTAAAAAGGAGCGGGTACGCGTATTACTATCCCAGTACTTATTCAATAAGGTTTCTTGGTTGTCAGAAATTATCACTTAAACTATTGCATGTTGAGCTAGTACCCACCTAGCCGCCTCTGATGAAATCTATCATTCTTCAGATTCTCTTTAAAATTCGACTCTGGTCATTCGTAACTTGCTGGGTGCATTGACGGACAATGTTTTGCGATAAGAAGCGGCCTTGAATAGCGTGAGTGAGTCACTTTGAACGCGAGAAAGCTACGCTACCAAGATTGTCTGCCTTTGAAAACCAAGTCATTTTTTTGCACCGTTTTCGAACGCGATTGCTATTGTAGAAGTATATATTCTCACAAAAGAGCAAGAAAGAAAATTAGACCAATGTTCTCCCGTCGTTTAAAACCAAATATTATCTATTAAACGAGAAGTTCACGATTGTCAATAAACCTATCTGAGCATAAGGTGGATGTAAATAATAAATTTAATACAAGATTCTTCAAAATTTCTCTCCCACTGTCTACGTCCCTAACGTCAGGCCAGTATCCAGGGGGGGCATGGGGCCATGCCCCCCTCGAACCCTGAAATATTTAAATGTGAACCTATCAATAACTACAAAAATAACATCGTCGATTTTAGAAATGTGTAAACATTTCAATTTTGTTCTTACATAAATGAATCTGTTTCTTGCGCAAAAGTCTTCAGGCTGCATATTGGAAGGTTTTAGTTTTATAATGCAAGGCTAGCAGACGTCCGATTCAACCGATTTAGTCAGGACAGTGCGCTACTTTCAATCCCTGACCCGACTTTTTCGAACTGCAATCGTGATGCGAGAATGTCTCTTTGTTATTGTTGTTTTCTTAACTCACAATTAGACATGTTCTTTATTGTAATAATAATTCCTAGTACGCAACATTTAATTTATAAATATATTATTTTCTAAACATAGAATTATCATGAATTTTGAATCGCGCTCGCACTATTTGAACTATTTTGTAATATCTGTCTCTCTCTCTCTCTCTCTCTCTCTCATACACACACATACACACACAAACACACACACACACACACATATTAGGGTTTGGCCACTCCCTCAAAGAAATCCTGCGTACTGGCCTGGTCTACGTTAATGACAGAAATGCAAGCAATACTTTTATTTATATTTAACCCAATGAAAGGAATGTGGAAGAATTTAAAAGAAATAAGAAAGAGCGGAACTACTGTTGCTCTACTATAAGAATTGTTGTCCTTCGAGGAAGAAAAATAAGAAGGATTTACTCCAGCAGCTTATCACAGTGTCCCACGAGTCTCTCTTGACTAATACTGTCAAGTGTGAAGAATAAAATTTTCCGCCTGTTTACGTCTAACGTTGCGCAGATTTGGTAGTTCGCAAACGGTGTAATTATTTCGTGTTACCTTACGCAACAGCAAATACATTTCATAAGACTGTTCTGAACACCAGACTTGCGTCAGTAAACAAGCATTTCGTCTGTTGCAGTATCACAGGAAAAGAACATCGTCCTGCAATGTTCAAGCCTGTAGATATTTTTCATTAATAATGTCTGATCACAATAATAAGTTAGAAGAAATAACTCGCATTTTCACAACTACCAATATTCTCGTTTTTCTTTATCACTTCGAAAATTATTTCTCGAAGATATCTGCTATACTACAAGAAAGCAATCCAAAATTAAAGTAAAAGTTCAACCACATGTATACCCAACTTCATTTACAATATTGGAGAGACAGAATACTTAAAAATTGTTGTTTCAATCGAAAGTAAGGGCGTGATGTAGTGGTTAGAGTTCTTGAAAGCATTGATTGTGGTCCCATGTTCGATCCTCCTTAGGAGGTGTTCTTTTTTTTAATTCTCCTTTTATTACAAACAAGAGCATGGTAACATTAATTGTAATAGCAGTGTATAGTATAGCTACATTGTTCTGCAAATGGAATTTATAAAAAAATAAACAAATAAATGAATTGACACACGTTCAAAGGGATATTTTCATGTATAAGATCGTGAATTATAATACTTTAACGATAATTGTGTACTGCTTCAAAGACATTGACAAATATTAATGAAATAACTATTTATATTTGTGGCAATTCAGGACATACTAATTTTACACCCTTTCCCACTCGAGTTCAATGCAAGGATACCTCCGCAAATATCGAATGAAAAGTTCTCATCATGTGCAATTCTCCATTAAATGTTTTCTCCGAGTCGTACTACCTTCGTTTTCTTTGTTACAAACAAGTAGGGGTCTATTGTTTGCACATTACATGTAGGAGGAGAGTTGCATCTACATTTCACATTGGTCAGCTCCTTCTACTTATTTTCAGGAGCGAAAGCTTGTAGTGTAGTGTTTAACGTTCAGGACTGTCAATCTGATGGTCGTAGGTTCAAACCCTTCCGGTGGCAGAACATTTTCGTAAGTTTTAGACCTATCCCATTGTGTTCATTGTTCACCTCGTGTGAAACGGAATGATTCACTTTGGAATTAACGATGGGGGGAGGGGAAATATTAAATTACAGAATCTCCATTTCAACGAACCGAGAATTGGACAAAAATTGGATAATTCTTATAAATATTAAAATTACATTCATGTTTTTAGTGGTATAACCGCTGGTAAAATCAAAGATCTTACATGGCAGATTTTACCTTGCTCTGAACTAAGCCAAAAGGCATTTCGCACCGATTTAATACATTCTCCAATACATTTCAAAATGTTATTGAATGTTTCATGTCGATAATTTGACCAATGCATCAATTCTTGACGCTGAGACGATATTTTCTGCAACTACCTCTTCTCTTCAGTCCCTTCTGTTCTTCTCTTCTCCTTCTCCTTCTTCTCTCCCCTCCTTCTGCTCTGCTTTTATCTCATATCGCCTTCCCTACTTTTCTCGCATCTTATCTCTATCCCACTCATCTCCACTCCTCGTATCGCCTTTCCTGTCTTAGATTTCCGACTCCACGCACTTTTCTCCTCTTTTTCGTTCATCTCTTTTTCTCTCCTTTGCTCTACTCCCCACTCTTCTCT
The DNA here is from genome assembly GCF_977018435.1 of Lepisma saccharinum. Lineage (NCBI taxonomy): Eukaryota > Metazoa > Arthropoda > Insecta > Zygentoma > Lepismatidae > Lepisma > Lepisma saccharinum. Next base: position 48,449,943 of record NC_139231.1, on the reverse strand, counting down.
CATCTCGTTTCCCTTCTCTTTTCTCTTCTTTGCTCCATTTTCTTCATCTCTCCTAGAATATTTTTCCATTCTCCTCACTACATCTCCTCTCCTCGTCTATCCTCTCTTTCTTCTCTCCTCTACTTTTCCTCTTCTCCTCTCTCTTTCTCTGTCTCCTGTCATTTGTCACCTCTCGTTTTCTCTCACCTCTTCTCCTTTCTGTAGACTCATCAGCGATGAAATGCTAGAAAACCTATTATTTTTCTTTCAGAAAGAATTTTTTCACTTGCGATATAATATTGATATTTTTAATACTTTTTATACACTAATACTTGTTTTTATTTCTTTCGCGTATTTTATAAATATTTATTGTGCATGTGGCAACCCTGAAATTGAGCCTAACTCTACACGCAACCCACCAACACCTTGTGTAAATTGGGTTGCCTAGTTTAAAATGTCGTTGTCCTAAAACTTTTGAGAGACACTGTACAACCAACGGCAAAATTAATAGTAGACGAAATGCCCACTTCACCATTCTCGTTCGGCCTGTTTTCCACAATTGAAATAAAACCGTCAATAAGCAGGGAACAATATCTGGTTCGTATCAGCAGAATTTGATTCCTTACAACAAAACAGACCGTGGAATAAAAAAAGAATGAGTATTGTGATAGACTATTATCTATTCCGTTGAGTGTACCATCAATATCTACCTAAAAGTTATGAACAAAGAATCAATAATGAAAGAGGAAAAAGGCACAATACAAAGAAGGTGAGAAAAATTTGAATTGAATAAGACAAGATACAATGAAGAATAATGAACAAAGATAGCAATATGTACCAAGAAAAAGGTGCGGTATCTTTCCTCTTTGATTTAAATACCTTCTTCCTTAACGCGAACTAGAACTTCTGAGTAACACCGCTTGGGGAGCCACTGTCCAAAGCGGTTATATCTGATTGTGTGTTTTGGAAATGTGATCACACATGCTCTTTGCATATTCGTGATTCCGAAATCTACCACGCCACAATGACGGCGCTGGTGACCAAGGGCAATGCGAGAATGTAAATTATGTAGCGTTCAAGCGTATGAGTTTCCCATTTGTAAGGGTGTTTGTATGGTTGGAAACACAGAAAGTTTCTAATTATTTTTTTTAAAAGGGGCCAGGGGGCCATACCGCCTACAGAGAAAGAGCTGCCCTAGATTATAGAAAATAAGGATTCATTACTGTCTTACTTTATAGGTGCACCGAAGTAGGGTTCTTGGGGGTTAAAACCCCCTTTGGTCTTAATTTCCTTAAGAAAATAAGAAAATACAATAATTTTTCCTAGATATACCTATAATGACATTCAAAAAAAAAAAATTAGCTGCTGCTCCCTCCCCCTAGACCTTTCTGGGTGTACATGTCATTACCACATATATTCCGGGATCCCGGGTTCGATACCCGGTGGAAGCATATCTATGGTAGTTCGGATCCCATTTTAAACTATAGGTCCAGCCCGATTTGCCATACTGTCCATAAAGTGAACTTAAAACTCAAACAAACTACATGTAATATCCTACAGTAACTTTCTAACTTATGTGGAAATTTGGAAACTGAAGTGTCCAGAAAATTTGCAGAAATATTTCAGTTGAATTTTAATGGATCATAATTTCATTCTGTTTACTTCTTTTAAAATTTTATTGGCGATTTTATTTATGAACCCATCGTGGTTTACTTGACCCCTTACCGGGATAAGGAAAAACTGTCTGCCGAATTCGAAATGCATCAAATCAAGAGTGATGCAATTTTAGTGTATCTATTTATAGCTAAAGCTAAACGTGCAATTTTGGTTTCTATGATGATGCATTTTTAGTGAGTCACACGGAGCAGCAACTATGATAAAAGTATTATTTCATGCATTTCTGTGAGTATATTACGAAAATTTGGTAAAGGATACAAAATGCACAGTCTTATTTATGGTGAAATAAGCATCTCCCTCATGGGGGGTATAAAAACTGAGATAAATAGAAGCATGCAAGAAGAATGTGACAGAAAGCGATAAAAAGAGAGAGGGAGAGAGACGAATGAAAATAAAATGAAAGAAAATGGAGAGGAACAAAGGTAGAGAAACAGAGATAGAAAGACATGTGAAAAAGAAAAGAAATCAAAGGAGAGATGGAGAAAAAGAAATAGAATACGAAAGAAGAACGAAAAAGTGAGAAGAGAAAGTGAGAAGAAGGCTAGAGAAGGAGAAAGAAAATTGAAAAGAAGAGAAACGGATAGAAATGAAGAGAGTAAGGAAAAAAGAAAGAAAAAAGGGAGAAATGGATGAAGGAGGAGAGAGAGAGAGAGAGAGAGAGCGGAAGAAACAAATAAAAAGATGGAAAGCGGTGGAAGAAAGTAGAGAAGAAGAAGGGAAAATATGAAGAAATAAAAAGTTAAAGAGAGGAACATAGGAATAAAAGTTTTGGAAAAATAGCATTTGGATTGAAAATATTGTGTCTACGGAAATTCTCGGCATCATGCATCCGTACGAAACTAGTGGAATCGCTTGGAAATGTGACTATAATATAAACTAATGTTGAAGGACATACCGGGTGGATATTGTCTCACGCAGGAGCGAGAGTCCATATAGATCTATCTCCAGCCACAGTCTCAACATTCGACCATCTTTTTCTTCAACGAAGACAAAGTAAGCGATTTACGCCGCAATTTTGCCCGGTTTTATATCCCAAAGACGCACCGTGGATTGCATTTTCTGTCACGCGATGGCAGCACGATAGATACTCGTTCAAGTGCTCGATTTTCAATGTTGCAAGGGGAACTGTTTTCTTTACGCATCAGCTAATATTTCTGGAATTTTGCAATTTACATTACGTGTGAGGCATTTCACAATACTGTTTGTTTTTCAAGTTTCAGGAGGTTAAGATGTAGTAAGTATTACATCTGAAATTAATAATTCCAACTTGTAATTGAAAATTCTCGTTGTACGTTGTGTGATTACTGAAATACTTAGTGTGCAGTGTGCAAAGTTGAGTAGACAAATTACGGTCCGAGACTGCACGTTTCCGCTGTCATCTGCTGCCGTAAAGGCAATAACGGCCTTTCCAGTTGCCCTGATTCATGTGATTTTAATTATTCCGTGCACACAAACAGTACATTATAAATCATTATCAGTCTTTATGTAGATAATATAAAATATTCAAAATGAAATTATAATATTTTCTTGCCTCAATACTGTGTGTATAACATGAATAAGTGTGTAGTGTGACTATAGTCTTGCAAGCGGTTGCTGACGTCATGTTTACCTCTTATTCTAGTCAAGGCACACTATACACGTAATGATATGAATGCCCATGCGTTCTCGGGAAAAACATGGCATCCTGTTTTTCTAAATAAAAATCCGGCCCTTGTGCCACAGTGCAGAACGATTATTTTGACAAAATCCTGTTTCCGTGCTGGCTGTTTCGGGGAGGAGGGATTTTTTTGTTGCCGCTTCATGCCCAAGAACTAGGTCTAATTTGTTGTTTGACCGCGAGTTCCTTCGTAGGTAAACGCGGCAACAGAGGGTCACTGCCATAAAGGCGGTGTCCGTGCCGGATCCTATAGGCTGTAATATAGAGACTGTTAAAAATAGCCTGTTGATAATTCGACGGTAACTTCTAACAGTGCACTTACTAATTATTGCCTCACATGCCAAACATTTTTAAATTTTCAATTTTGGATATTTCACGATGTTTTCTTACCATGTCCCTGGCGCATCATCATTCTGAGGACCAGGTCCAGCCAAACAGCTACTTGCATGAAGTGTGGACATCACATGGAATAGGGAGGGATGGTATCGAGATGAAAGTTGTGGGAGTGTCGTATCGATTCATAAACATTCGTCTCATCTGGAGTCTCGAAATAAATTGAAAAAAAAAATCACAGCGTATAGCTTTTTTCGACGCTGCGGAACGGAATTTTATCCTAATGTATATGCAACCACATATTACAGGTTCACAATTGGTAGAAATCAATTGACTTCTATGACTCTTCTGTAAGCCGACTCGCCACTGAAGCTCCCGGGTTCGAGTCATGAACATGGGTGTTCTTTGGCAGAAAGACAGAGAGGAAGGAAGGTAGAGAAACAAATGTGGAAAGAAAAATGAAAAAGACAATAAGGAGAGAAGGCAAGCGAGAAACAGAGTGCAGAAGAAGAAAGAAAGAAACGGAAGAAGGAAAGTGGAAGAGAGAGGATAGAGATAGAAGTAATGAGGAAAGACAGAGAAAAGACAAGGTTGCGAAACAGAGGCAGAAACAAAATTAAATGACAATGAAATAAGAGGAGAGCAGACAGAGAGAGAGGGAGGAGAAACAAATAAAGAAGGGGAGTAGTGAATAGTGTTGGTCTGTCTCGTCTCGTCTCGTGAAAATGCTGTCTCGTCTCGTGTCTCGTCTCGAAAATATTCGTTTGTCCCGTCTCGTGTCTCGTCTCGAAGGGTTCTGTCTCGTCTCGTCTCGTCCCGTCTCGTTTTGTCTCGTCTCGTCTCGTGAAAGTAATCCAGGATATTATGCCAACGAAAGCTATAACTGGGAGACATCACAAATATTATTCTCGAAAATTGGTTAAACCTGTAATTACTTTGCTCACTGTAGCTATAGTGAGAATAAATATGATTCCTTAATCATAAGAACACGAGTATATCAAATAAAGTTTGTTGATTATCAGTAGCTAGATAATGCATAGAATCTGCCTTGCTTTTCTAGCTCCCATCCACTCTTTATCCATCGTACACGCATGGAGCTTTCAGACAGAAGGAACACGCGACAGGCGACAAGCCACACGGGGGTTTACACTGAAGTTACAAGCGACAGGATCCCCTTCCGTTCCGTCTATGATAAAACTATTCACCGCACGAGCAGTACCAACAGATCGAGGCGATTCTACGCTCGATATTAAGAAAACGACCCAATTTGAGTGACACGCAAGCGACAAGAGACACGTGGTGCTTCGGTTCGGAAGGTTACTTTTACTGAGGGTTCGTATCCAAGCGAAACATGTTGCTTGTCGCTTCTCTCCTGCGACTTGTTCAATGTGACAAGCGACACGGAAGTATCACACTGAAGCAACGAACGACAGGGACACTTCAGTTTATTTTATTTATTTTCTTTTTGTGCGAGCCATAGGCTGTACGCACTACATATTTTTTATTTTTCTACACTATTTTGTTACATTTAGTTTTCGTTTAAGCTGTCTCTTACTTTGTCCCCTATATACATATTCTTCCCCTCCCTCGGCAGTTCTTCTTCCAGTCTTTCTCCTCACTTCTCTTTTCCTGCACTATCACCAAAACACGCCTACATTTTGCTTTACACACACTTACACTATAAAGATGGCTCGTCTGGAGCATGATCACTCATTTCGCTGCCTTCTCTAATAGCTTTCCCCCGCCGTTCTCTTACTTCTCCCACGTATTTTCCCACTTGCTGCCTCGTTTCCTTTATCTTTATTCTGTCGTCTACCACTTCTATCACCTCCCTGCCTGTTAAGTTTTTCATCCATTTGTCCCTTAGGTCACGTGTAGAAGGGCAGTTCGGTAGGATATGCTTGTCCGTCTCCTCCCCCTCGCACAAAGGACATATCGTTTCCCCTGATTCGTTTATCTTTCTTAGTTGTTTCCATCCCCCTAGTCTGAACCATGCCAGCGCGCTTCTTTCATTTTTTCCCACAACCTGGATATATTTCGCTTTCCCCCATTCTCTTACTCTTAACTGTTCCCTGATGGAGGTCTTTGTTTGGCAGTCTGCTATTATTTCTTGTTTGTCTATGTCGAGTAACCTGTTTCTGATTTGATTTTCTGATGAGATGCCCCCCCTTCCTCCCTCTTCCCATACCCAACCCATTCCGCTATTATATAAGATATTTTTCACTTCCAGACCCCAGCTGGAAACGTTTTCCTCCCTTGTCTGTATTTCCAAACATTGTCCCCTCAGCGTAGTTTGGCCCTCTTGTGATAATCGCATCCAATATTTAACAACCCTCATCCGTGCTTGTACCGTGTCTCTGTTCCTTAAGAATCCCACAGTTGGCCGTGCCTCTGCTTACGCCCATTACTCTCTTATAAAATTCTGTTTGTATGCCAATTATTGTGTTGTCCCCCCTTAACCCCCACAGTTCTATTCCATAGTTTAATGTACCTAATACTATTGATGAATAGAGGTTTTGAATGACCGGGAAAGGCATTTGAGGTGCCTTGTTTATTGTCCTTATGACTTGTTCTATTGCAAATTTTGTTTTAGTTTTTCTTGCCCTTATGTGGTGTGTCCAACTTCCTGTCATGGAGAGTGATGCCCCCAGGTATGTGAAGTTTTTAACCCGCTCGATTAAATCCCCCCCGTACGTCCATGTCTCCTGTCTGCTAAATATGTAGCCATTTTTGAAAGCAATGATTTTTGTCTTTTTAATGTTTACCTTCATTTTATATTTGATGCACCCCTCATATATGCTGTCTATGCCCCTTTGAAGACCCTCTATTGTCTCGGACAAGATGACTATGTCGTCTGCATACATAAGGACTGGTATACTTTGCACTCCTATACATGGGATAGAATCCTGATCCATTTTAATTTCATGCGCTACCCAATCTATGAACAGTGAAAATAGCACTGGTGATAGGATGCATCCTTGTTTCAGTCCCCTGAGCGAAGGCTGCAGTACCGAGACTTGGTTTCCTTCGCATCTTACTCCGAATTCTACCCTCGCATATATTGCTTGCAGTGCTCTGATCATGCGCGCGGACATTCCCTTCTCATACAATTTTCCCCACAAAATTTCCCTATGAACTTTATCAAATGCTTTTTCAAAATCAATGAAACATGCGTATAATTTCCCCCGCTTCTGTTTAATTTTCCTCTGTACTAGTGTTTGTAATATGAATATGTTGTCTAACGTGCTGTACCCTTTCCTGAAGCCCGCTTGTAGTGGTGAGATTTTGTCGAATATTTCTGTCCATTTCTGGATCCTACGGTTTAAGATGTGTGTGTAAATTTTACTCCATATAGGTAATAAAGAAATGCCCCTGAAATTATTTGCGTCATTTCTGTCCCCTTTCCCTTTATAAATAGGACAGATTATGGAGCTTGCCCAGTTCTTCGGAAAGTACCCCTCTTTAAAAATCTTGTCCATTAGTTTGCTTTGTGCTTCCACCATATGAATGTCAGTTTCGTTGGCTTTGAAAAATTCCGCCCCAATGGAGTCAAGTCCTGCCGCTTTCCCCTTTTTCAGTTTCCTTATCGCTATTTTTATCTCATCGACCCCTATATCTTCGTCGAGAATCGGAACGAAATCCCCTAAAAAGTATATTTCCCGCGTAACTTCTAGACGTGGTGGCCCCCCTTCTCCCCCGACGACCCGACGGCAGTGTGCTTCCCAGATGTAAGGTTCAATATGTGCCCAGTTGCCCTTTTGGCCCCGTAATTTCCGTAATATGCCCCACAAAGCGGTGTTATTCTTTTCTGCTACGGCCTTTTTTATATCTTCAAAATTTCCCTGTTCCCATTTCTCCTTTTCTTCCGTTAAAATGTTATTATAAGCCTTTCTACTAGATATATAATTGTTTCTGGTTTCCATGCTATTTACGTATCTATACCCTTTTAACGCGTGATCTAGTTTCTTTTTCATCGCTTTACACTTCCCGTTGTACCACCCTGTCTTTACTGGTCTGTCCCCCTTCCCCTCTCCCTTTACCATATTTCTTCCTGCACGTTCGAAGATATGATATCCCAGCTGGACCGCTTCGTCTATATTGGATTCGTCTAAGGCTGCGCACCTGCGTTCACGCATCATTTTTGTTATGTCATCTCCCATAAAACCCACGTATCGTTCCTCCCCCTCCTTTGTCCATATGTATTTACGTATATTTTTTCCCGGCTCTGTCTTGAGTTTCGTATTACTGTTATTGAAAACTGCCTTCCCGTTTATTTTGTACTGGAGGGAGAATTCGAGAGGCATATGATGGGATTGCGTTTTGGCATGCACACGAAAATCCCTGATTTCTTTCAGCATATCGAGTGAGCATATGGTATAGTCAATTGTGCTGCTTCCCCCCTCCCCCACGTATGTAAAGTGTCCTGGTTGATCATCGAAAAATTTGCCGTTTAATATCTGCATCTTGTGAATCGCACAGAGATCCAACAGCGCCCTCCCCCCAGCGTTTAAAGTTTTGTCCCTGCTTTCTCTCCTATGTCCCAAATACATTCTGTCATCCGTCATTTGGTCCCCATCGATCTCTCGGTAAGTTTCCCATGGAACTTCCTCCCCCCCTATGCGAGCATTCAGGTCGCCCGTGACTACGATGCTGATTCCCGGGTGATCCTCCCCCAAACGCAACAGACAGGTTCCAAAGTTATCGAAAAACTGTTCTGAGTAGAATTTTGATCCCGGTGGTTGCCTGTATACTGCTATTAGCATGAAGTTCAGAGACCCCCCCGAAAATTGAATCCCCAGCATCCCCTCATGATTAATATCTAGTGGTTTTATGAACTTTTTCCATTTTTGTTTAAATATGATTGCTATCCCACCCGGATGCCTGCCCCTATTAGCCCTCCTACACGTGACTTTCGAGAACCCCTCCCCCAGTGACTCTGGGACACTATTAGACCTTCCCCAAGTTTCAATATAACACTGAATGTCAAATTGCTGAACAAATTCCATAAAACTCTCATCACGCACCCTCTTCTCCAGACCCTCGATATTCCAGGTTAGGATACGCAATCTGGGGTCGTTGAGCGAGCGTTCCACATTTTGGACAAAAGAGAAAGTTCCCTCACCTGCATCTTGGAAGTGTCCAGAATCATCCTTGTCTCCCTCCGGCGGTTGCACTGATTTCGGCTGCAGCTCCGAAGGCCTCTCTTTGTCGCTCTGGTCACCCCCTCCTGCCGCCTGCAAGTGCGGTTCACGCCCTGGGCGCCGAAATCTCCGTAGCTGCAACTCTGTTGTCCCCTGGGCCTCCCCCTCCTTTTCTCCGTGTGGCTCCACGCTTTATAAGCAAGCATTCATCGTGCATGAGCGGATAACAACCCTCGCGACTATATTGTCTATACGATATCCAGAAAACGGCCTAAGAACAACAAGCAAGCGACAAGCGAGACGTGCAGCTTCGGTTCGAGAGTTTGCTGTGAGCAAGATTTCTTCACACCAAAGTTACAGGCGACAAGCGACACGAGTCGCTTGGAAGCGAACTTTCAGTAGTCAATGCAACCTTTCGAACAGAAGACACACGAAAAGCTGCACGTGTCTCTTGTAGCCTCGGTCCGTTGTTCACGTATGCGGGGTGAATGTTTTCCTTCAGACTGAAGAGGATTGTGTCGCTTGTCGCTTGGGTGTGAATTATACGTGTCGCTTGTCGTTTCGGTGTGAAATTTCCACAAGATAGCTTTCAGGTTGAAGCAACAGGCGACAAGCGACACAGGGTTTTCACACCAAAGCAACGAGCGACACGCTTCTTTAGGGAGATTTCAGACCGGAGCAACAAGCGACACGCGACACATGTTGCTTTGGAACGAGCCAATCAACAGCAACGTTTCACAGCGTCGGAGCATGGTAGGCAGCACAAACCTGCGTTCGATTGGTGAAATCCTAAAGCGACACGTGTTACGGGTCGGATGTCTCTTCGATGTGAAATCTCCCTTAGTCTATAAGCAAGCTTTCACTGTGAATTCACTACCAACAGACAGAGGCGACACAATGCAAGATATTAAAATACGGCCCAGTCCGAACGACACGCAAGCGACAAAGCAACACGTGCCGCTTGCTGGTCTAGTCGCTTCCGTTCGGAAGGTTGCATTTATTACCGTGGGTTCATTTCCAAGCGACACTTGTTGCTGTCGCATGTCGCTTATTACTCCTATGACTTCAGGTAATTTTATGTTCGTTACGTCAAAGCAGAGTATCTAATTCCACTAGCTTTTTAGAGCGGCGGTGGTGTAGTTGTTAGGGCGTCTGACTGCCAGGCGGGAGACCCGGGTTCGAATCCCGGAGTGGGTGAATAAGGGTCGGAATTATTCCGCATTGTCCCCGCATAAAGCAGCTCCGGGGCTCAACAGCCTCATATCAATGGGTGCATGGGTCAATCCTGGAGGGCAAAAGCGGCCGGAGTGTGATGCTGATCACTTCACCTCCAAAATGACATTTCCCCCACATCCCTTAAATGTGCCTTCATGGCACTGTGTTATAAGCACTTGGAACTTTACCTTTACCTAGGTTTTTAGTGCGAAATCTTTTAAGTTTGCAACCAGCACTCGAGGCTGCTGTGGATTTTGAGAAGAGGGTCGCAAATGAAAGAAGGGTCTGTTTGGGCGAGAAATTTTATGACCATTGTCGCCAGTATGGCTGAAACAGGGCCGTAGAAAACAATGGCAGTGACTACATCCGGATCGTTTTGCTCAAGGATGAATGGAAGAGAGCTCTTGGGGTAGCAGATAGTTGCCAGATTTAAGGTATTCTGAGGAAATTTCAGTAGGAAGATACAGGGACACGAGGCTAAAGTCTGGGCAAATTCGTTACGGACAACGTGGGACGAATTAGGATTTTTCGAGGGGGAATCTTACAGATCTCTATTCCTGTAATAGAAGCTGTTTTGGGTTTCCAAAGAAAATGCTTTATTCCGAATAAATAAATATTTGTAATTGATTAGTTATTTTGTTTATATTTTTTCGAGACGAGACGAGACTTTTCAGGAGGCGTCGGTGGTCAGTCTAGTCCCGTATCGAATTTTAAAAAGCCTGTCCCGTCTCGTGTCTCGTCTCAAAAACGAGACGAGACACGAGACGAGACGGGACATGTCTCGTCTCGTGGGCAACACCAGTAGTGAAGGAAAGGTACAGAGCGAAAGAAAAAGATATGGAAAAATTCAGGAAGAAGGAGATAAAGAGCTGATGAAAGAGAGACAGAAATACAGGGAACGTAGGAAGAAAAATAGGAATAGACAGCGAATTTTACTATCCGCTACATCAATTTCATCTTATCATCCCTCATCCTCATCGTCGTGATTAGCCAAAAATGGCAGAATAACAAAAATTCAAATACAAATTACTTTTCTTAAATAGTCAGAAGGATACCCGCTTAGCACATCTGATGAAGTGTCGTTGTGAAATGAAATAAATTTGGTTCAGGTGTATAATTCGAATAGGCTATCTAGGTATCGATTTTTCGTGGCCTGTCACTCTCACGGCAGCTTCAGAAATCCCCCACCACACGCAGGAGGACACGCGTCCTGGGTTGTCGCATCGTGACGTCACATCCGTTCGACGACTCCACCCCTTTGGGCCCGCGTAGCGCCAACCACCACGAAGCGGGAGAAGAAAAATCGATTCGGCCTGGCGACACTCTCGAGAGGCGGAGTCTGAGGACAAACTCAGGTGTCGTCCGATCCGAGTGTCACTCGACGAGGAGAGGGGGAGGAGCCTGTCACGATCCCAGCCAGCCACTCGCCGCTCGGTTGACTGTCCCGGCGATGTCATTCGAAGGTGCGACGCCCCTGGGAGGTGACGGCGCAGTGGGAGACAGAGTTTTAAACGCTCGCGACACGGCTGGTCGGACCGAACAACCACTCAGCATGCTGGAACAAGGTGGAACTGCGTTTAAGGAACCAGTGCCGTATTAACGACATTTTTTGTTCTTAATCCAAGTTCATGTCAACAAAACCACGTGACTTATGATAATTATACCTCGGCCACCCTAAAAACCGGCCCGCATTCACAGCGCAAAACGGCTATTTCCTGTCTCCATTATACTGCTTCGAGGAGGAGGAATTGTAAGGTTGCCGCTTGTTGTCCAAACAGTTGGGCAGCGGAGGGCCTAATTGACTGTTCGAGCGCAAGTTCCTTCGTAGGTAAAGGCGGCAACAGCGGGTCACTGCCATACAGGCGGTCGCCGGACCGGTTCTAAGCTAAAGAAGCGCCTGGCCAGGAACCGGCGCGGAGACCGTCATTATGGCAGTGACCTTCTGTTGCCGCGTTTACCTACGAATGAACTCGCGGTCAAACAGCCAATTACGCCCACCGCTTGGGCAAAAGCCGACAACTTTAGAATTCCCCCTCCCCAAAGCAGCCATTAGAGAAGCATGATTTTGTCAAAATAACCGTTCTGTGCTGTGATTGCACACCGGTTGGTACGCCGTCCCAACTGTAGTTCATTTCCTATGTTTTATACCCGGGTCACGCTAACCCCCGACCCACATTCACAGCTGAGAACGGTTATTTTGACCAAATCCTGTTTTCCTGCAGGCTGCTTCGGGAAGATTGTTGCTTGTTGACCAAACAGGAGTACAGTGGTAGGCCTAATTGACAAATTTCTTCGTAGGTAAAGGCGGCAACAGGGGGTGACTGTCATAAAGGAGGTCCCTCGCCGGTTGTTAGCGTGGCCCACTCTAATTGGAACTATACCTACAGTTTAAAGTGTGCCTTCACCGGTATCAAAACCAGGAGGACAGTAGGTCACCTCTGTTGCTATGGAGATAGACCTAATCTGCTTTGTTGCCAGGTGTCGGATATGAGGTGTGTAACTCGGTTATTTGTGAGTGCCTGTCGGATAGCGAAATACAAAGAAAAGGGCGTCAAAGCGGTATCAATCCCCTAAGGCCAGCTTTAGACGAAAGCATTTTTCTTAACATAGCTACGATCGAATCCGGTCCTAATTTTCTTAGCATCTATCAGAAGCGAGCTAGCTCTACGTCACAAGTGCAGATGTAACATGTAACGAGTGCGATGTAAGCAATGTATCATTTCACATATTTAAAAGCTGATAACTATTCAACTAACAAGGTAGGTTATCTAAGTGTCTCAATTCCGATTTCCATGAAACTTGGCAGGTGTATAGAGAGGCCCAAAGGAAGAAATACGTGTTTTTTTTTTTTTGTTTTGGCTATAAAAAACTGTTTCAGGGGGCACCCCCCATCTCAAATGTCAAGTTGAGGACAAACTGAAGTGAAGTGGGTATCTGACCCAGAAAACACGTAAATATGGCATAGGAAGAACAAGCACATATAATTGGAACACACCCAGCTCAGAGCTGTGTTTGTTACTGATATGCACTTCATATCTCAAGTGTCCCACTTGTGTATCAGCACAGAACTTCAACCGCCATCTTCGTTCACGATAGTATTTGCGTTTGGTACCGAGAATCCTACAGTTCTGTGCTGTGTGCGTTCCAATTATATGTGCGTGTTCTTCCTATGCCATATTTACGTGGTTTAGGGGTCAGATCCCCACTTCAATTTCTCCTCATCTTGACATTTGAGGGGGGTTTTGCCCCTTAAAACAGTTTTTTATAGCCAAAACACAAAAAACACCTATTTCTTCCTTTGGGCCCCACTATACACCTGCCAAGTTTCATGGAAATCGGATGGGGATACAGGGGTTAGATCCCCACTTCACTTTGTCCTCATCTTGATATTTGAGGGGGTTTGCCCCCTAAAACAGTTTTTTAGCAGAAACAAAAAAAAAACACGTATTTCTTCCTTTGGACCCCTCTATGCACCTGCCAAGTTTCATGGAAATCAAAGGGGGACACTAAGATAACCTCCCTTGTGAGAGGAAAAAATATTTCCTGCGAAACGGTTTTAGGTACAAATCAATGGCGCTGCATAAATACGCACTTTGTAACGCATACAATGCGCATATGGAACAATAAATTAGTTGTTTGAATGGTAAACGCCGATCAATTGCTCATGGGCAGAATATCTCAATTGAATGTTACTAAAGTATGTGGAATTTCACTTTGTTTACACGATATCTCTTGAATAAATTAACAATTTCCTCCTTTTAAATTACATCTTCTCTTTTTTAAAAATATTAGTAATGAAATGATAACGACTTAACTCGTTATGCCTTTCATGTTTTATATGTTATCTAAAGTTTTCTACACGCTTCACACCACACGTGTAATTGTCTGATGTAAAAGAAAATGCTATAAGATTTTTGAGAGCATTTACGTAGCATTTATTCTATGAAAATGTTAAAGGAAATGCTTCCGTATAAAAAGCGCCTAAGGCCTCTGCCATCGAACAGCCAAGGATGGCTGTTCCATCCACCTGCTGTTATGTGCAGAAAACACATACGTCCACGTATCGACCATGTTGCTGAAATCATCAGTAGCTATAGGTGTGACGAAATGAGTGTCGTCTTATCTTATTGAAGTCTGGAGCTGTAAATGGCTGTCTTGTTCCCTGAATCTCGAAATGAGCTATATAGTAATGTGGCGTACGAAAGGGGGGGGGGGTTTACCGTGTTTAAACACCCCCTTGAGCTTTTAAAATATTATGGAAAATGTTGTAGAAAAAAGTAAAAATGGCTAATTTATCACAGTCAAAGATCTGCGATAGTAATAGTAATAATAATACTAACAATAATAATTTGAATTATTATTCCAATGCAGCATGGAGAAAACCAACATTCCAAACACAATCTAAGCGGCCACAAAGTTCAATTTTGCAATTCTTTTGCAAAAAGTCGCGCAGTCTCTCGCGAGAATTGTCAAAATTCCTTCTTTCGTCGCAGTGTGCCAACGTTATTGCAAACGTTCTTCTCGGTACTGATTTCGCATCACCTTGTGAACTCTCAAGTGATGCTGAGTCTACATCCACATCATTAAATAATGTTGAAGAAGTGCTTTGTGAATCACCTAGAAGTGATAAATGTGTTGGAATGTCTATAAACTTACTTTTGAACGAAAACATAGACTCGGTGGAATTTGGCAACATGTACTCTCGCGCCTCATCATCATCCTGGGTGAGTTCCATAGGTAAAGGTATTGTAAATTTCACCGTGCAGCACCGTGCCATGAAGGCACTTGTGGTGGTGTGCTGGGGCCCACATATTCTCGATCTAGGCCATTTTGCAGGGGATGTGTGATCAGCACCATGCTCCGGCAGCCTTTATCCCCCAGGGTTGCTTTGAGGTACCCATTGATATGAGGCTGGGTGCGGAGACAAGGCTGGATAAATTCCAACCAATTCCTGGAATCGAACCCGGATCTCCCACGAGGATGTCAGACTAGACCACCGCGGACCCTTGAATGAGTTTCATATTTTGATTATTTCAATAAATTTAATATATTTGCTTGTTTTTATGGATTTTCTTCACTTAGAATGTCTCATCTATCATACACAAATAACAGTTGACTAGACAATTATTTCGTAACAAAGAAACAAAAAAAATGTAATTTTGTTCTATTGCTTTCATAACTATATTTATGAAGGTATCTACTACTTAATAATAGTAGTGATATAAGTAGTAACAGCAGCTGCATTAGTAGTATTATTAGTAGTAATTAACTAATTAATAAATTCCAAGTATTATTAATTAATTATTAATAATAATTAATTAAAGTATAATAAAACAATGGTAATGTGAATTTGTAGAAAGTTTTCGAAATAACCAACCCCCCCCCCTTGATGAGATCCTGCGTACGCTACTGTATAGTATATAAGTAATTGATAGCTATAGCTAACAGTGTCACAAAGGTAACGTTTTCTCTTTGACGATTCGTTTCCGCGCTACGAACCATCGAAAGCAACAGTGTTACCCAGAATGCATGTAACGACACTCCACGAGTTACGCTTTCTCTAGAGTACCGCCAGGATAACAGCCGGCGCTGAAAACATTCGTGGCAGTCATCCTCTGTTGCCGCCTTTACCTACGAAGGACCACTCAGAGAACTAAATGCATCATATCTATTGATGCACCACAATGTATCGATTCATACACTAAAGTGTGTTTTATGGCTTCTTCAAAGAATCAGATTCACATTTAATGCATTTGGGAGCATTTTTGTATGTCGTGAAAGAAACATCAAAGTGTATAATTTGATTCAAGTGAGGATTTCTTTCAGTCGAGATGCACTTCAATGCATCAGTTGATGGTCCTTGACGCACCTTCCTGCTACAGAGTTCGTATAGCTCAGACGAAACGTTTAAGTGCATCATAGAAAGAGATGCATTCTGGTGCATCAAAACGCATCATCTGATGCATTGAAGTCCATCTCGACAGAAAGAAATCCTCACTTGAATCAAATTATACACGTTGGTGTTTCTTTCACGACATACAAGAATGCACAAAAATGCATAAAAAATGCATCAAATGTGAATCTGATTCTTTGAATAATAAGCCATAAAACACACTTTAGTGCATCGATCGATATGATGTATTTAGTTTTCTGTGTGTAGGCTACACAACAATGAGACGCTGAAGGAGAAGAGGTGATAAAAGCCATCGACTTTGAAGAACTTTTAAAGGATTTACACTTGACTGAAGCAAAGTATGAAGTGAATTCGACTGGTGATTATTTAAAACTTATTTCTGGAAGCATTTAAAAGTGCTTTTCCCAAATCTTGACATTACTCTCAGAATTTTTATGAGTATTTTACCATTAAATGTCAGTGGAGATGGATAGCGGTCGTTTAGTGTTCTAAAAAGAATTAAACTGCCCGCAGGAATTCAGCGTCGGATAGCAGACTTTCTAGTTTTGGCATTCTTCACAACGAATCCTGATGTCCTTCAAGAAAAAACTTTGAATCTCTCTTTCATCAATTTCTTGCCATGAAAGCCAGAAGGAACACTTTTAGGCGAGTGATCTCTTGTTATACCTAAGTGTATTTGTTTTATAGAAATTCAATTTAAAAGTTTTAATCAAATCCGTCTACACAGTGCGGCAATTTGAAATCGAGACTGGTGCTGTAAAAAATAAACACGTCTTCATAGAAAGTTACTTACCTTGGATCATTTAAAGTAGGACTCTCCTGCATCCACACATCGTAGTGCAATGCCTACAAGTGCATGGAAGGATTGTTGGAATTCCTTTTGTGTAGCGCTTTTTAAAATCCATGTCGTAGCCTTCTTCATTGTTGGTACATCATAAAAGTAGGAACCGTTCAGTGCAGATTTTGGTTTAGGAAATAAAAAATAATCACAAAGAGCCACATCCGGTGAGTAGACAGGGTGTGACAACACACAAAGTCGAGTTCTTCGCAATAATAGTCTTGTGACTTGGGGCACTGTCATGAAGCAGACGCCAGCTGCCATTATCCCGATACTTGGGCCTCACACGTGCTATTCCTGGCATGAAACGTTTCAGTACCTCAAGATAAAATGCAGCGGTAACAGTATGTATAAATTTTAGTCTTCAGTAATGATTGTTCTCATTTGCTCAACCAATTTTGGTGTTCTCACCGTCCCTGCTACACCTGGATGCTCGTCGTGTTCAATTGGCTCCCGTCCTTCACTGAAACGTCTGAACCATTCCAATACACGCGTACAGAATAAACAATTGTCCCTATAGACTTGCTACAACATGTGAAACATTTCCGCAGCAGTTTTACCCAAGAGTACACAAAACTTGATATTTGATCTTTGTCCCATGTTGAAATGACGACGCACTTTCACGACACGTGCTCACATTCAACAACGGCACAAGCGGCAATGTCGCTCAAGGTCAATGAGCTCTGCCTCGATTGTTCGTGAGATACCCGTTACTTGTTCGCACCACAGAGAGCTTGCACAGTGGCGCCACCTACCAAGAAAAAGAATCAGTCTCGATTTCAAATTGCCGCATGGTGTATATTTTAAACTTTGCAAGTGTTATTAATACAGAGCATGCAATTTGTTGAAGTGAAGTGCAATGATAACAAAACTGTTATGACGATGATTATGTTATGACAGATCATAAGTTCTCGCGTTCTAAAATGTTGTATAAAAATTAATTGTATACGAGTTCAATCACGCTGTATAACTTTGCAAGCAATGTGAACAATAGCCATATTGGCAATCACGTTGTATAAAAGAGAGTAATGGCAGTGTGGTGATATTCTGTGGCTTAGCTAATGGAAGCCGTGGTTGTAACGTTTCGCGATGCATGTTAATCCGATTGTTTTGGTATAATTTAAAGCATGTTTGCATGTGAAACATGAAATTAGTAATCGCTGACTTGTTTTTGACAATTAGTGTGAGTTAGCGTATCATGTTAAGAGCCTGAAACGTAAATATCCAAGTATGGAAGTTGGTCCCCTGCTATTCTCCAGCTGCAAGCAGTGTAACAAGAATTGGTAGGCGGTCACAATGTCGGCAGGGCCAAAAACAAAGAATAACCTAGAGGCTCAAATTTTACAAATTCCCCACTGAGAAGAATTGAATATTGAGAGAGACCCGTTATTTGCCGTTGGTCATCAACAGAAGAGGTCATTTTGGCTCAATCTTCCTTCGTACCATACCCCGTTCGATTAAGAAATATTGACCCTGGCAGACCTTGTCAGCTCCTGCTCAGAATGTGTAGAATAAGCATTCTACAGGAAATGGTAAGAACACTGGCCTTTGGTAAGAGGTGACGAGAGGCCAAGCGAGTGTTTAAATACGTGCGCATGAGAGCGACACGAGGTCTTTTAATCTGGAATCATCGGAGAAGCAGGAGCTACTGGTCTTATTTCTAAACCGAACAGGGTAAGCTAGTCTACACCCATTCTGCCATTTGCATTGCTCTTCAGTCTAGAAACGAATCATGAGTCTATTTTAATGAATAGTTAGATATTTGTACCTGCCCGTTCAGGGCTGTCTCTACCATCAACTAGTTCTAATAGTACATCCCTATTTAAGATCCCCGCGTTCAGAGGAACGCTACGTGGTGAGATGCTTGGGCTTTTCATCCATTTTACGGAAATGTGATGAAAATTAGTGCTACGTGGTGGATTGATGCGGGCCTTTTCATTTCTTTTGGAAATGAAAAGCGTCATGCCTTGTTTTCCTAAACAGACATGAAAATTGAAAGGGTAGGCATCGCGGTTGAAGTTGCGGAATTTTTTTCGTTTATATAATTTGAAATAAACGAAAATTGAAAGGATAGGCATCGCTACGTAGTGGAGTTGCGGAATTTTTTCATTTATATCATTCGAAATAAATGAAAATTGAAATTTGTTAAATAGTGACATGTCAGAATTGTTTTTTTTCTCCGCGAATCTTTATTTTTGGGGAAAGCTGCGTAGCACGCAGTTTTAATGTTAATGATGGTTAATGTCGATAATCAGCTTTAATTCAGTCCTTACCCACCACACCCACCCAATAGGCTAATCACCCGCTGCCTTAAAGCACATTACAATGCGGAGGAAACGAAAATAGAATGTTTCCTTTGGTAGCCACGGGCAATGAGACAACAGCTTTGCGCCCTTGCTTCGTCGCGGTTTTCCGCGTCGGTGCGATGTGGCATAAGGTACGTCCGTCATTCCGCGTGCCGGAAGGTTCGATGTCGGACATTCGAGTGTCATATTCCGCCCAGAATTTGACCAGCCCGTGCATGTCTACCGACGAGCCCTTGTCATTCCGCTCCTAGTAACGCCGTGGTTCGCTCGAACCCGGTACCTTCGGTCAGGCCCTGATGGCTATGACAAAACTACCACCTGGGAAATTTTCATCAATTCCCAGGATTTTATCTAAATTTTGAAAGTGGCACTTGATTTTGATGACCCTGGTTTTTGCAGTAGTCTCTTGAACAATTTGGTATTTTTTTTTAACGTAAATTTGGTGCGTGACTTATGATATTTCGGCTATAAACGATACGACTCAATCACACCATGGTGTGTGTACTTAGTGGGTCACAGCAGAGAGTATTGCTGAAGTTAATTGTGTTTTAATTAATTAAAGTCCTTTAAAGTTTCAATTTCATATATATTTTTAAAACAGACCGTAACTTGTTAATGATCCGAAAAGTAACGCCAGTTGTGTTTATGTGTTTTAAGTTTAAACTGTTAAAGATTATCGCAAGGAGGATATTTAATTTTATCACGTATAGTTTTGAAATGTACAAGGATCAGTGGTCGACTCACTCGTAATTTAAAATGACTGAAATCTCCTCGCCCCGAAGATGGGAGCCTTGGTACTAATAATTGTAGTGCAAATTGATAAGGAGATAGTCGAGAGAATACACGAGTCAGTCGCAGAGCATTTTTATTTTTACCTTGTTTAAGGAATATTTTTTTTTACTAAAGTAAAGTTAATATGTGAAAAAACGAAACGCTAATTATATTTCTAGGAATAGAGGAGCAATTATATGTCCGCTACTATACGCTGGCGTAAGTAGTAAGAGTGACGCTACCATTCGGCTAGAGTATAACCCGCTCGTTGATTCAATGTTCTAGCTAAGGGATAATAATAGGTGTTTTTAGTTGTACGCGCAGAAATACCGGTAGTGAAATATAAAAGAGTGCGCAAGTGTTTATATATATGTTTTAAGGAATAGAGGAGCAATGATGTCCGCTACTAAAGGTAGTAAGTGTGACGCTCCCTTCCATTAGTTTTAAGGTTAATTATGTCTTCCCCTACGAATTAATTGTGTACACAGAGGTACCCGTAGCAAGAGGAATGACACTGTCATTGTAGCGCAATGACATAAGAATGACTTAGTCTGCATGACTTTTAGTTTGTTAAAACACCATAGTTAGGCGTAAGCCAACTTGTAATGAAAAGTAGAACGAGACGTAAGCGGTATTCAAGGCGTGGAGTATTTCACATATTAACGAGATTTTTTTTGTTATTATCCATATATTTATTGTCTCTCTCAGCTATTTATTAAAGGATAGCTTAATATTCCTCCTTTTGCGTTTTCTAGCTTTGAATTTTAAATACCTTAAATTTCATGTGTATTTATATTATGATATTTATATTTCAAGTTACGGCATTCCTTAATGTTTAAATAAACACTCTTCAGCATTATTCAACAGATTTCGTGTGGTTATTTAATCGCATCGCAAATCACTAAATCACTAAATAGCGATAAAAGTTAAAAAGGTTGTTTAAATTAAGGCAAAACTGGTTGTCATTTTTTTCATTAAATAACGATGAAGTATTGCGCATAGTATAATCAATCAAGCCCTCCCCTTAGGTATAATCACGTTTACATTCCGTCAGCTTACGATAGGTTTAAACACGCAAGTTTAATCTCTGCACCGAAAGCACGATTCATTCGTTGTTTTCCTTTTGTTCCTTCGAACTCAGGATATGTGCAGTCGCAAGACTCAAGTCCAGGATTTTCCTCCCATGTAAGTCGCCAGATTTCCGTGCGGAAATTTTCAGTTTCGCGTTAGCGGAAGAAACATATGCTATTTCAGTCTCGGAGGGAGAGAATTTGATGACACATTTTTTTTTTCGTCGAGTGTCGGGATGGATGCGGAATTTGTTGTAGATGAACTTTACACTCCTCAAGTGGCTTCGACAATGAAATTCCTAGCCTCCAAACGAGGTGTGAATAATAGCCTCTTCAAGGGCGCTTATTTATGCGATTTTTTTTTCTCGTTCCTTCATTATTTTCAAAAGTTTCCCGAATGAAATTTAATTACTTCTTACAGATTAATTTCGTGTTAATCTTCGTAAAGTAGGTAATAGCGAGTAATTGTGCTTATATTTTAATCTCCCACACGTCATAGACTTTAGTTGAAGTAATATCATACGAAAGGAACGTGATAGCCAAGAAATGTTTTCTAAATCAATAACCCAGATTAGTTTCAGTTTTGAATTTACATTTTTACCTAAGAGAGACAAATGCGCCCCCCCCCCCTATTTTGCCGACGGTTTCAGACCGGTCAAGGCAACCTCTTAAGGTCACACCCGGGATGTTTATGGTTTGCTTTGAGCAATTTTAATTTGATTTTTTTTGGTTGGTTAGTATTCTAAACCGTTTTTTCCATTTTTCTCCGTTTATTTAGATCAATTTGTTTCATGAAATATTTTTGTCCCATTTTCCCGTTACTATTATCCTATTACTAATTTGGAACTTCATTTTAACTGTTTATTTATGCTATACGTCACGCGTATGCAAGCGCAAACAAACCTTGACTAGTGAGCGTTAACAATGCGTCACTATGTCGCCTTGATTTATTCATCCATTTTATTATGTATCTTTCGTAATTAATGATTTTAACGTCATTGGAGCCATGTCATTTACTCTTTTATTTTACTTGTGGCTAGGTCCGTTTTAACAGCTGCGACGTTACCGAATTTTGGGTTAATTATTTTTTTTTCCGTCAGTTCCTCATTTTTACAATGCTTTGACACTTCTGACATGATATTAATGGATTTCGTTGGGTTATTTTTCTGATACCAGGGGATATATTTTATACCATCTACATATTACTTTTATATATTTATCAATATTTAATCCTACATATTTTCGTTTATTTTATTGTATAATGATCATGTCCCAACAAAGGGCATTTAGTGCCATGTCATAACTTTAGTTTTATATTGCACATTATTTTATATTTTGGGAGAAGCCAGGGGCTATATATATATATAATTTAGTCAATATATACATATATTACTTTTGATGAAGTCAGATTTTTCATTTTAATGGTGTTCCTGTGTTAAGGCGTCAAATGACATTTTCCGCCTTTTATTTATTTAGCCTTCATTCAAACTTTGTTTTATAATCTATATCACTTATTGGACAGTTTATTTTATTTTAGTTTCCTTATCTTTACTCATGATTTTCACTTGCCTATAGAAGACGATTCCTTTACACATTTTTTATATATTTTCAATATTGAATGACTGAGAGCAATGTAGTTTTTCCCATGTCCAACCTGTTTCCTCCCCTGTTCGGGAATTCCACGAGTTCAAGGAATTTCGAAAGTCGCCTAGCGATTTTTTTTTAGGCCGGAAGAAGAACGCATTCCTGAAGGCTTTGGAGCTCACCAGCCTCCTTTGGGTTTCAGCGGTGTATGTCACGTAGCAGCACCGAAAACCCTATTCCAAGTGACATCCCAGGATCAGAAGAGCGTCAGAAACATAAGAAGAAATGTCATCTTACAGAGCAAACCCCCCCCACGACTCTAACCCCCTTAAGAAGAAGCATGAACATCTTTCATGTACATCGTCCCCTTTTGCTCTGTAAGGCCAGGCAGTGTATTTCACCACATATTGGAACTTTCCGGGTACAGTCAACGACCCAAATGTGTTGAGACCCACCCCTGTGGATCAGCAACCTGCCAGGCCACCTGTGACGTTTCATCCTACCAGTGGCCATAATTACTGTATGCAATGGCGTCTGCTGTGAACTTTCGGGGGCCTATCCTAACATCCCCCCAGTGTTCGCCATTGGACAAGGCATATTTTTGGGGCTTGGAACCGCTACTTGGAGTGGCTTCCCATGGACTACCCTGTGTTCGCCCGCCCCACGGCCCACGTCTTTTCATCTGACCTTTGCTGACCAGTATTCCGAAACTTTCCACACCGGGATTCGAATCCGGTCCCCCAGTGAAAATGATCGGTCAAGGACCGTGTATGTCACAGAACAGTGCTTCGTACCCCAGGACTCCGGGGTTGGAATGTATTTGGATTGCTCTGCCGTCTCATTTCTCAGGTCATAGTGTGCACACATAGTGTGCTAAGAACGTCAGTGGCAAGTGCAAACATAACCTTCATCTATTTTTTAATCTTCGTGTGGTTGTGCGCAGTCCAGTGGAGTTTGGTGTTTACCACGGTCCTTTGCTCTCGCCTCGAACTGTCATCCTGATGAGGCGGAAGATTGCGAGCATGCGGCATTAAAGTTTCTCACGGATTATGTTCTGTGCTTATTTAGCACTTGTTCAGAAGCAAGTCGCATGTATCGCGTTACGATGCAGTGTGTTGAACTTTCCGCTGACTCCACGGACCTGCGAGCAACACTTTATATCGCATGTTGACCACCGTCAGCATTGTTGATTACGAAAGACTCTTCCAGCGTGTGGCTAATGAAAACAAAAGACTTTCTTTCAGCTTTCAAGCTTGAGCTTAATTCTGTTCCATTTAATTTTCGGTGAAGGGTCTCCGACATTTTTTTGTTATTATTTTATTTTATGTAACTTTTTTTCATGTAATAAACAAAAACCTTTTAAATTTTGGTGAATGGCAGAAGGTTCAATTTAAACTTTTCATGACTACAATTTCAATTTTAGAAATTGTCTTGCAAGAGGGGGTGTCGTACCATACCCCGTTCGATTAAGAAATATTGACCCTGGCAGACCTTGTCAGCTCCTGCTCAGAATGTGTAGAATAAGCATTCTACAGGAAATGGTAAGAACACTGGCCTTTGGTAAGAGGTGACGAGAGGCCAAGCGAGTGTTTAAATACGTGCGCATGAGAGCGACACGAGGTCTTTTAATCTGGAATCATCGGAGAAGCAGGAGCTACTGGTCTTATTTCTAAACCGAACAGGGTAAGCTAGTCTACACCCATTCTGCCATTTGCATTGCTCTTCAGTCTAGAAACGAATCATGAGTCTATTTTAATGAATAGTTAGATATTTGTACCTGCCCGTTCAGGGCTGTCTCTACCATCAACTAGTTCTAATAGTACATCCCTATTTAAGATCCCCGCGTTCAGAGGAACGCTACGCCTTAACCTAGGGTCGAATTCGCCCTCATCTCACCCTCACACGAACTCACACTCAGAGAACTAAATGCACCATATCGATTGATGCACCAGAACGCATCGATTCATACACTAAAGTGTGTTTTATGGATTCTTCAAAGAATCAGATTCACATTTGATGCATTTGGGTGCATTTTTGTATGTCGTGAAAGAAACACCAAAGTGCATCATTTGATTCAAGTGAGGATTCCATTCAGTCAAGATGCACTTCAATGCATCAGTTGATGTTCCTTGATGCACCTTCCTGCAACTTTTTGGATGATGCACTTAAACGTATCGCCTGAGCTACAGAGTTCGTGTAGCTCAGACGAAACGTTTAAGTGCATCATAGAAAGAGATGCAGGAAGGTGCATCAAAACGCATCAAGGTGCATCAAAACGCATCAACCGGTGGATTGAAGTGCATCTCGACTGAAAGGAATCCTCACTTGAATCAAATGAAGCACTTTGGTGTTTCTTTCACGACATACAAAAATGCACCCAAATGCATCAAATGTGAATCTGATTCTTTGAAGAAACCATAAAACACACTTTAGTGCATGAATCGATGTATTCTGGTGCATCAATCAATATGATGATGCATTTAGTTCTCTGAGTACACCCTCAAATGACCCTCGCCCTCACCTTCACGTCCTCAGTGATGGTTGCCCTCTGGAGGGCACCTCTGGTACCTCTGTCATCACCAGTGTTAAATCGAGTAAAATTTGTCCATCATTAAAACCACCAAAGCCAACTCAACAAGTTCACGATACCAGAGAGAAACCACTCTTCTATCTCGAAATCTGTTTTTTTCAGTAAGGCTGAAAAACATTTTTTTTCTATCCATACGAAACGCGTCACCTTTCCAGACAAGGGCATTCCAGGTAAAAATTCCGCCTCGCCCAGCCCTGCGTAATAATCGACCAGAATTGTGCAGAGCCAAATACGATTGTCTTCTCTTCTAAAAGGTCCGTGGCCCGAGGTCCCCATGCTCGCGTGAGCGAAGCCTACAAGAAACTCGTTCGTGGAGCTGAGCTTGACCATCGAATTATGCAAATCCACATCTTCTTCAGGCCATTTTTCTTCCATGCTGAAAAAAAACAAGAACTTTCGGGTTAAAAAAAACGAAAAACAAAGGAGGAGCAGGAAGCGAGAGAGAGAAAGAAACAAATGCCCCCTTAGCAAAAAAGACAGAGGTTTACATTAGTTGGATTGTTCACCGCTAGAGGGTAGGCATTGCATGAATGAATTGGATGCAAAGAAAAGAACATTTTTTCCACTTAACCGCGTCGAGTTGAAAGTGAAATAAAATGGACAAATATATGTTGAAGTAAATTTATTTATTACCTTCATATTTTTTGGATTACGTATTATCAAAATCTTCTTATCTTTAATGAACTGGTACGTAAGAACAGGCCGGTACACCAAAAATAAAATTGATGAGAGAGGAACTGAGGAAATAATTTTAATGAGCATTCATTCACAAAAAAAAAAAAAAAAAAAAATTGCGGGAGTAGAAAAAAATTACTTTCTCTCCCTAACTCACTTTCACCCAACGGATCGCCAAGAGCCTGGGACTGCGTAGTTTTAATTTATTCCCGGAGAATGAGGCATATACTTAAAAGTAAAGATGGAAAACCGTGATTTTTAAATCACAGGTTAAATTATGGCAGCTGCTTGACAATCACAGTGCTCTTTAAAAGTGATTCCTTGCTTGCTTGTTTTTTTGATTTGGTGTTTTAAGTCCACTTTATTCCAGAGGCGAAACCACGAATTTTTGTCTGGGGGGGAAGTAACGTACCAACAACAACAACAATAATATTACTAAAAATAATAACAATAATATTATTATTACTAGTGGTAGTAGTAGTAGTAGTATCAAAGACGTTATTATTCTCATAAATTACGCAAATATGGAGTAGAAGTCGGTAGCACTTGTTTGGAACAAACTATTTGAAATATTTTTTCAACTCAGCCAATTTCTAATTAGCTAATAATGGAAAACAATGACACAAACTGTATTTTTGAATGTCAGAAAATGAATGACAAATGCATTCCGAAGATAATTCTTTTTGTACATACAACATGTATGTATAACTCTCATTTACAACATATGTTTTACACATGCAACATGGAGCGACATAAAATAAGAAAATATATATGCAACATGCTAACATTAATTGTGTACGTATTAAAAGTTTATTGAATACATATATACAACACATATTATTTAAATACGTTACATTACAGAAAACAACCACACTGCGAGCGAAGCGAACAAGGAAATTTTTAGATCCAATTTTTGCATTTGAAAAAAATATTGATTTAGTAGGGCACAAATAATTTCACTGGACGCCATGGCATTCTCTCTTTTTCAACTATTTTCATTAAAATTGCTTTGCATCCATGGCCGACTCCCGCGGCCCCCTAGCTACGGCTCTGAACCTGACGATACCGAGATAAGCAGGCTTTGTGAGCGAACCGAGCAAGACAATTTTGCCAAATGCATTTTAATATGCATAAGATTTGAAATCGAAGGGGGCACTTGCTCCTCTGTTAACCCCCTGCAGCTGCCTTTGGCCGTCAATGTTTGCCCCCTATTTGCCCCTAATAGGGCGCAAATAATATCACGGGGCGCCAAGGCAATCTCTCTTTCACAACTTCTTTTCATTTAGATCGCTCGGCATCCATTAGTGATTCTTTGCTATTGCTATTTCTAGTGTAGGAGCAAATTTGCACGTGATTATGTTCTGAGATTGCGATTCTTTCCGTATCGTGCACCAAGATACAGCGAGAAAACACTTAAATCATTTGACGAAAACGCTGCGACTATTATGGTAAAATGTAGTTTACTTGATTCATAAGCAGATGGGAGAACTAATCTAATAAGCCCACTATACTTTGTGTGAAATCATAATGCCACACTTCGTATGTGAAACGTGAAATAAACATTGTTCAGAAAAAAAGAAGGTAAATGAACTAATAAATGTTATTTTTTTAAATATTAAAAGGTAACAAGGAAGAAATTACAGTTAATCACGGTTTGAATTACGGTTCAATCAGTTGTGATCACAGTGGCAAAATCATGAGAGTTCTGTGGTTCCTTAGCATCAAACTATGACCGAGGGAACAAATTTGTAAATATACATGGTACACAGGTCAGCGAGATTGTACCTTTATATTTAGCATAAGCAATCACCTGAACAATTATTTTTTTAGCTCAATTGATATATTTTAAAATGCAATGTATTTCAGTTTACTATATAATTTCGCTGTTTGAATATTTTGGATTATGTAATCAGCATACAGCATACATTATTTCAGAATGCAAATGCTGATCGACAGGGCAGGACAAGAATAGAATATATTTCAAGTATGAGCCTTTACAGCTGTGCATACCTTACAAGAATGAAAAATTTTAGTGCAATTTTCCTACACCCTTCCTCCTCTCAGTCTACTTCCACATTCACACTGCTTGGGAGTTCACAAACACCGTCTTTCATTTCCATTCTTTCACTACACTTGCACTGTTTCACTACAGTATATCACTAACCTCTTACCTAAGTGATTCTAATTTTTGTCCAGATTTATTTATTTAGTAGCCCCCCCCCCCCGTTTCACACATGTTCGCTATCCCCACTGAGCTTCTTTGCTCTCTTTACCCAGGCGTAGGGTAGGAAAGTTCCCAGATTCCTTATTTGCGCCTCCCCCCCTCTCGGTCTCTCCTTGTAACTGCTGTCATTATATTCTCAATGTTAGCTTCGTTTATTTCTCTGACATATTTTTGTCTTGCCTCCCCTGTTTCTTTGCACTGGAGGAGAATGTGAAATTTCATCTCGCCTTCCCGTCCTCTCGTTTCAGTTCTCATGGCGGTTTTGCAATTTTGTTGTTCTGCAACTATGTTGTTGGCATGCCTTTAGTGCAGGCGGCCTTGCAGCTTGCGCAGCTGACTCTCTGTTGCCGCGTTTACCAACGAAGGCACTCCAGGCCAACCAACCAATTAGGCCTGCTGTTTGAGCAAGAAGGTGCCAGCAGGGAAACAGGATTTTCTGAAAATATCCGTTCTGCGCTGTGAATGGACACCGGTTGGTATAGGCGGCTCCTTTTTTCTCTGTCTTGGTTTCCTTTGTTTGATATTTTCCCCTTTCGCACTACTGTCGTGCTAATATTATAAGGCATTTATCATTGTTTTTCCCTGTAGGAGTTATATTATACTAGAATTAGGTTAAGTAGGTAGACCTGATCTCTATTCTACATATTATCTGTATATCTGCCTTTGCATTTCTTCTGCCCTTGTCCTCAATTTATAGTTGTGTATTGAACCTGGTATTGCGACGTTCACCCATCCGAGTACTGTCCAGCGAAGACGCTGCTTGACTTGTGCTTCATTAAACTGGTTGAAGTATGTCTTAATTGATTTGCTGCTTTGCGCATTTGTCATTTTTTAATTATAGTGGAGCCGCCGTACCAACCGGTGTCTATTCACAGCTCAGAACGGTTACTTTGAATAACGTCTGTTTCCCTGCTGGTTGCTTTGGGGAGAGGTATTTTTAATGATGCCGCTTCTTGCCCAAGCAGTAGGCCTAATTGGTTGTTTGACCGCGGGTACCTTCGTAGGTAAACGCAACAACAGATAGTCACTGCCCTAAGGGCGGTCCCTGCGCCGGCTGAAATGACACTTCCACTACAATCTCGGCTGATTGCATTCAGATACGGATTTATGTACGTGGAGGTACAGTTGCACAATGGTGAGTTTTAATTCGATACCCGATGGAGGGTAAAAAGTAGTATAGCGGAACCACAAGCAAAACAACCTGCACAGATGCGCCGTAGGTGATTACAGAAGAACGCACCTAAATTTTTCGAGTAGTTTTCTTTTATGAACATTATGACAAACAAATTTGAAGAGTACCGAAACCTTTCGTCGCAGAAAAATAGCACCGTGTATGTATATAGACTATTATATGTATCAGTGGCGTATTCTGGGCTCAAAATCTTGGCTATCTCACCACATCATAGTGTTCGAATCGGTAACAATTTGCTGCTCCTTCTCGTTCAATTTCTGGGATTCTGAAGTGACGTGAAATTGTAAATACAAGGTCCGCCCATAAAGAAACCGAACTGTCAAAAAAAAAAAAAGAGCTATATCTAAACTTCCTGTCAGTGCATGTTTCAACCTGTTACAGGCAGTCGGTATCGGGGCAAGCGTGCGTCAGATGCAGGTCGTTTTCAGGCGGCGTACAAAATACGCGCACCAAGATGGAACAACGTTACAACATAAAGTTTTGTTACAAATTGGGTAAATCGTTTACCGAAACGTTATATATGATACAGGTAGTGTATGGTGATGCAGCATTATGAAGAACCCAGGTGCATGACTGGTACAATCATTTCAAAGGTGGACGTGAGAGTGTCGAGGATGAACCAAGATCAGGACGCCATTCAACGTCAAGGAATGACGACAATGTGGAGAAAGTTCGTGCACTGGTGTGAGGTGATAGACATTTAACCACGCAGCAACTGTCAGACATGCTTCATATAAGCAAAGAAAGCTGTAGATTAATTTTAACGGAGGACCTGCAAATGAGGAAAGTCTGTGCTCGCTTTGTGCCTCGCATTTTGACAGAACGAGAAAAGACAAAAGGAAAGAGTTCTGTGAGGATTTAGTGGCAATTGAGGACCAGGACAACTACTTCCTAAAGTGCACCGTGGCGGGAGATGAAACCTGGTGATTACAATATGACCCCGAAACAAAAGACAGAGTGCGTAGTGGAAAGGACAGTTCTCGCCCGTAAAGAAAGAAGCAGAGATGTCGAAATCGAACACAAAGGTGCTGCTGATCGCATTTTTTGATCCCAAGGACTGATCCACCATGAATTTGTCCCTGAAAACCAAACAATCAATCAGTGGTATTACAAGGAAGTGCTTGGTCGACTCAGAAACAGGATGAAGCGGGTTAGCAAGGACGTCTGTGATTCTGGCCAATGGTTTCTATTACACGATAATGCTCGGCCTCATACCGCATTGTCTGTACAACAATACCTTGCTAAGCATTCAGTGACAGTGATCAATCACCCTCCATATTCTCCGGACTTATCGCCTACTGATTTTTCCCTTTCCCAAGCTTAAGATGGCTATGAAAGGGCGAAGATTTGACGACGTCGCGGACATTAAATTAAATGTTACGCGTATTTTGCGAACACTTACTGTCAATAACTATCAACAGTGTTTCCAAGACCTGTACAAACGCTGGTCAAAGTGTATTGCCTCCTCTGGTGATTATTTTGAAGGTGATAAAGTCATTTGAAGGTAATTACTTGTTTTCTTTCCTAAAAAAAAAGTTCGGTTTTTTTTAGGGCGAACCTTGTAAAAATGTATACCTCATGGTGCCCTCCGTGGCAGTCATCACACGTCCCCATCGTCACGATTAGCCAAAGCTGCGAAAAATAACCTAATTTAATCAATCAACCGAACCATTGTGCAACATGCCTCCGCTTGGGATTGAACCACGGGCTGTCATTTACACGGCAGCAGTGTTTCCACTATGCCATAGGAAATAGTCAAGTAATTAGCGAGGGGGAGTCCCCCCCTCTTCTTAAATATTACATGCGTTTCGTTTACATCATCTCTACTTTACACCCTCAATTTTCTGTTTTTCCTTTCCTTTATCTTTTCTCTACAATTCAACTTCTCTCTTTTAATCTTTGTTTTTTTTGTGTCAATACTTTCTTTTTATCTTTTGCTGCCTTCTTCTCTCTTCCGTTTTCTATTTGTATCTATTTCATATTATTGCTTTTATATCTCCTCCACTTCTGTTTCTTTCTATTTTAATACACAATTCTCTTTGTTTTCATTTTTCGACTTTTCTTGCATTTCTGTTGTAGGGGTTTTTAAATTTGACGTTATATTCTTTCTTCTGTTCGGCCCCCCCGATTGCCTTGTAATCAAGGGGTCCCGGGTTCGATTCCCGGTGGAGGCACATAGTGGTTCGGATCCCAATTTAAACTGTAGGTCCAGTCCCTATTAGCTTACTGTGCATAAAGTGGACTTAAAACAACAATTCAGTCTTTCTTCTGTTGCAGGGCTTGTGGTACCTAGAAATGAAATAGAACGTGGCATTCTTTGTTTGTCTTTCATACCGTGTGATAAACTGTTATTATTAGTGTCTATATCCATGGCTACAAGGGAAGACAATGGAAAGCAAATATGAATGATCGAATCCGAATCCACTGGGATTTGACTGTGAGATTGAGTTTTAAGTCCGCTTTATGCACAGACAATCTAATTTAGACTGCGCCTGTATATTTTAAAGTGGGATTCGAATCTCTGTGTGCATCTAATGAGTATCGTCGACGTTACCAATATGCCATCGGAAAGGCCACCACTGGTATTTAAAACGGAGATTATTACTCTAATTACAAATCCAGATTTCGTTAACTGGTTCCCGATCATTGGATTTGTTACTTGATTCTTGTAACTTCCTTGTACATAAAGCACAATTGTTGAATATCAATAAGCTTTTGTATTATACGACATTCTGATTCAGGAATTTTTGAGCGACGTCATTCTGCTGAGCAAAGCAAATCTAATTAATAATATTTTTCGCATTCTCAAATCTATATATATAAAAATGGATGTATGTGTGTGGGTGTGTATGTATGTTTGTTCCGGCATAACTCTCGAACGCCTGGAGCAATTTCAACCAAACTTGGTACATGTATTACTTGCAATCTGGAAAGAATACTTTGGGAGTAAGACACTCCTGGCACCCCTAGGGGCGGGGTGGGAAGGAGTGACATGTAAAAATAATCGAAAACAACCGATATTAATTTCCACACAAACAGACATCCTTGACTCTATGCAATCCCACACAACGATAGTGTTTCTCGGGTTGTCTAACATTCAGGCTGATATGACTTTGTATTGCGAAAACGCCCGATATTAGTGTGGAATCCATAGTTTTCAGAGTCGCTCCCAATGCAGTTCAACTCCAAGTTCATCACCTATCGGCATGGGGGGTGAGAGGAGGTGAAAAATAAAATGCCACAAATGACCTAGATTAATGTCGAATCCATAGTTTTTGGAGCCGCTAAGCTAATTGGTGACATTGACGATCATATTTAAAATTAGTTACATTTTACACTATAGTTTGAATTCATTATTTTTCTGTCTAATACAAGATTGGGATAAATAAATACCCGGCTAACGCTGGGTAATCAGCTAGTCTGTTGTAAACTAAACGTGTGTTGATTTAATTTATATATTGTATATTTATATATTGTATATTTATATATTGTATATTTTTACATTTTAATTGTAATAATTTGAAAAAATGTATGAAA
The DNA here is from genome assembly GCF_977018435.1 of Lepisma saccharinum. NCBI lineage: Eukaryota > Metazoa > Arthropoda > Insecta > Zygentoma > Lepismatidae > Lepisma > Lepisma saccharinum. Next base: position 48,417,240 of record NC_139231.1, on the reverse strand, counting down.
TCCCTCGAGATCTCCTGGACTATTCTATTTAAATATGGTTACCTTCTGACCGCGTTGATACTTTATTTCACTTTTAGGTACCTGAGCGTTGCTCAATATACGGTTCCACAACGGAGAAAGTCCAGTTAGGCATCCAAAGAAGAAAGAAGCTGCCCCATTCCTCCACCGGGTAGAGCTCCGATTCTAATTATAAGGCTCTATCAGCGGTACCTCAAAAGGAATTGTGACACTGTACCACTTACCTAGGGTTTGACTCATTAGAGTTCATAATATTTAAGTACATAAATAGGAAAAGATTAGATAAACACCTACATGCCTTCACCGGGTTGAGCTTCGATACTACACTCCTCCACGGATTCAATAATCGCAGCTACTATAGTTCTTGTCCTGTCTTATGGCCGGCGCTCTACAAGCTGGCAAGGGAAGTGGGGAGCGGGGAAGCGACCAATCCAGCGACATACGAAACGCAGCAGACTGTAGAACGAGGTGGGTTCAGCACGCCCTCCCCTCGATGTTGTAACTCTCGACGCTACCGCTGTTGCCTGGTTGGTCTCCTGCGTATTCCCCGCTCCTCACTTCCCTTGAAAGCATGAGGGCCGCCTGCCGTAAGATTAGACAAGACCTGTTTTGTGCTCCAGTTACGTTGTTGTAAGTGATCAGATGTGAATAAACTGTTTTAAAAGGATTCCTTTTGTGTTACTAGTCTAATTTACTCTATCTTTAGAGGATTCAAGCCTACTGGAACGTAGAGTGAAAGTTAAGAAAAATAGGAAGGTAACATTCTTGAATCCAGGATTCTCTACCCGAATATTGAAAAGATAGTTTATACCAGATTTTCGGATCTATGATTTTTTTTTTTATCCCGTTCAAGGATAAATGCCAAGGATAAATACTAGAATGCCTGGTTCCTTGTTCAAATAAATCAAATCCTTATGATTTGATATCCGATTTTTGAAACTCATGGTGACCCTTGAGTTAGAGTTTTGCGTTTAGTCCGCTTTTATGCACATATAGGGTAATCGCGACTGAATCTACAATTTAGAAATTGGGATCCCAACGATCATGTGCCTCCACCGGGGTAACCCTTGAGCATGTCGTCACCCAGCCTTCAATATACTCCATTTCCAGGTCACAATCATGTATCGCACACACAGAAGATGAAACTTCGCTGAAACTCCCGAACGTCTTGTTATTAGAAATTGGCCAAAGCAGAGGGCGAAATAAAGGGTGGGGGGATCTGCAGAGATTTATATGCTGGTTGACCATCAAGGGAGTGTACAAAAAAAGGGTAGCAGCTCCTATAATTCTTTTCTTAATTTTTACTGTAAAAATAATCGACTGTTTCTCCCCCTCTGAGTCTCATTTTTTATTGATTACGTATTTTCAGCTACCACAGCGCCACGCAGCGAGCTAAATTGCCAACGCTCTCTCACGCCTTGGAATTGTCCAATGGTCTACGAGAGCCTGAGTTTCGCATTGCCGGGGTTGCGGCGGAGGATATATGACTGATGCCACCATAATTCTGTCTCTTGTTTTATCCTCTTCTTTTTTTCCTTTCCTCCTTTCTTCTTTTCTCTCCCTGTCTCTCCTTCGGTTACCACGACACAGACTACTAGGTTCATACCGCATGCTGTTACGCTGCGGGAGACTCCATGAGATGGTCCTTATCTGTGGCTTTATTCCCTCGCTGACAGCTCCGTGGATAAACGGGGTCTATGTTGCGTGCGTAGGAAGACTGATAGTCTCAGTTGGGCAAACTAACTAACGCGTAGTGTTGCCAACCGTGGCAATGAAAAAGTACCTAAATCTGGATTTATTTTCTAATTTTTAGGTTACTTCTGGCTAATCGTGGAGCTGAAGATGCACGATGATTGTATGGAATGTATGAAGGCGTACTCGCGAGGAAGTCCATGCGGGATTCAAACCCGGATTCTTCGGAGGTAAGTGGGAAGCTGTCGCCCACAACGTTCCTTGAAAGTTAAATAGCTTTAGACAAGTCCAAAGCAGTGTTGCCACATAAAGGGAAATTTTGATCCGATAACTTGGTCACAGAGGCGGTAATATTTTGAATTTCAATTGATTTGATTAGAATTGTTGTTATAAGTCAATTTTATGCACAGACAGATAGGCTAACCGGGACTGGATCTACAGTTTAATGTGCAATCCGAACCACCGTGCCTGCACCGGGTATCGAACCCGCGATCCCTTCATTATAAGGCGGCGAAGTTACCACTACGCCATCGCGGAGACCAGGAGCGACACTACGCTGGGGCTGGCTCAAAATGAAAATTCCTCCAAACCCGGAATTAAATATGAAGCTCAGTACCGGTGGCGGTTTCAGCGGGTGACCCGAGTGTGGTGGACTCGGGCCTTATCAAAATTATCTGATCGATCTGATAATTTTTGTTGTAATCTTAATAAACATGTAAAAATTATGTTGTCGCGGGTATTCCATTTTTTTTTCAAACTCGAAGTATCATATAGTGTGTTTAAACATATTTCATAAGAAATATGTTATACTTGTGAACACCTAGTTATGAACAGATAATCAAAATAAGGAGTAACTATAATTCAGTTCCACTTGTTAGTTATTTTTGATCCTCTTGTATAGAAATTACTGGAAAATGGTAAAAATCCCGTAGATAAGAAGCAACAATATACAAACAGCCTATCTGGTAGAATGCATACATGACAGAATAGAGATGTCATGCTAACAAGATGCACTAATTTAATATTTTTCTAAAAAATTACTCTCACGATTTCTGGATTTTCATTGTAGAAATGTTTACTAAAAGTAGCAAACACAATGCTTTATCTTTTCTTTCTTTTACTGTGTAATTAACTACATTATAATTTACCACAGTGGAGTACTAAGTAGTAAGAAAATTATGATCCACTTTTTTAACAAGTTGGAGACTTTACAGGGATAAATTATTTTAAACATTCAACATATTTAAAGCTACATTCGCTTTGACAAAACCAGAGAGTTGTTTAATTTGTAAAACTGTCCAGTCTAGCCAATGCCTATATTTTGGGATTATAGGCCTAGATACAGCCTACATACGTATCTTTTTCAACCAAAGGGTTGCCATGGGCTTGCCTAGTGTTGATTGATTTTAATTATGAATTCAAGATCTACAAGAATCATAGCACGAGATCCACAGAGAATGTGCGCAAGGAGACTGTGGCTTTCCGTGGTAAAATCGCGGTTCGGCAATTCTCATCATCGCGATTACGCAAAAAAACAACAACACAAAAGCGACGTAAAATTAGAAAATGCATTGAAATCACAGAGCAAGAAACACATTCATATATTAATCGGCAGAGTTGGCAACCCAAGAGACGTTGCTGGAAGAATGAATCCTTCCATATGCCCTCCCCTTCCATCGCCCAACCCGCAAACCAGCAACGCCCAGTCCCCCCCCATCCCTTACCTCGGGTTCTCGGTGGTTGCGTGTTGAATTCAAAGTGGCCCTTTTCATATGACCAAGATGTCCCAGAAACAGTGGAGAAGGATTTGCTTTCTTTTCTTTTCTTTTCTTTTCTTTTAAATTTCAAGTCTTACGTCCAATGGCTAATTCTCTCGGTCTTGCAATTACAAAATACAAGTTTTCATGTACTGGGCAGAATCAGACAGACCACAACTGAAAGGACATACATTAATGCATGGAATATATATATATAGGCTATATGTATTATATGTATGTAATATATATGTAGCTATGCATGTATTTACTTCGCTTTTCTACCACTTTTGTAGAAAAATCGCGACTAGATTAGGATTATACTGTTATAGGTGAGATGTGAACAAAATGACCCAGGATTCTTATCTGTGACCCTTGTCGTCGAATGCGTTACGCTAGCTATTTTGTCAGCCCCTCCTTTCACACCACACACACACACACACACCCACAGGGCTATATATATATTCATTCATTCATTCATTCATTGTTTTCTGCCTAATTGGCAGGTTTTTCACTGCAATCTCCAGCTTTCCCTGTTCTCTGCCTTACGCTTCGTAATAGCATACGACCCAGTTAATTTAATATCATCCATAAGCTGATATCTCTTTCTTCCACGGACTTTTCTTCCTTCAACCATTCCCTCCAAGGCATCTCTTAGCAGGCAGTTCCTTCTTAGACAGTGTCCTAACCAGTTTCTTTTTCTCTTCTTGATGGTCTCCAGTATAGATCTTTTTTCACCAACTCTTTTCAGTACGGCTTCGTTTCTTACCTTGTCCGTCCATTTTACACGCTCCATTTTTCGCCATGTCCACATTTCAAAAGCTTCGAGTCGTTTCTCTTCATTTCTTCTCAATGTCCAGGTTTCTGCACCGTATAGTGCTACACTCCACACAAAACATTTCACTAATCTCTTCCTTAGACCTATGTCCATGGGTCCACAAAAAACATTTTTTCTTCTATTGAAAGCTTCTTTTGCTATTGCGATTCTCATTTTCACTTCTTGGTTGCAGCTCATGTCACTGCTTATAGTGCATCCGAGGTACTTGAAGCTATCCACTTGCTGGATTCTTTCACTGTTTGCTCTCACATTAATATTCCTTGGTTTCCGTCCTATAACCATTGCCTTTGTCTTCTTTACATTAATCTTCATTCCATACTGCTCACAGCTGTTGTTTAACTCTTCTAACATACTATTTATGGTTATTTCATCCTCAGCGAATAATGCCATGTCATCAGCAAATCTTATGCAGTTTATTCTTCTTCCTCCCAATTTGACACCTCCTGTACCCTGGAAACAAGTTTTCACTATATCTTCTAAATAGATATTAAACAAAGTAGGCGATAGGCAGCATCCTTGTCGTACTCCTCTTTCAATTTCACAGCCTTCTGTCATTTCGTCTCCTGTTCTCACTTTAACTCGTTGATTCATGTATAAGTTGCTTAGAAGTCTTCTATGTGTGTATATAGGTAAAATAAGAAATAAGTTTGTGGAGCAGGTCTGAAAGGATCATAATTTCCATATACTGTGCGCGCACACACACACACACACACACTAACAGCATACACACAGTAAATGAAAGTTATGATCCTCGTAGAATTCCTCCAGAAACTTGTTTCTTAATATTTTACTGCTCTCTCTCTCTCTCTCTCTCTCTCTCTCTCTCTCTCTCTCTCTCTCTATATATATATATATATATATATATATATATATATATCCACCTTTCTCTCTCTCACCTATCTCTTGTATAATTGTGTCTTTGTGTGTGAGATTGATTTTATTTTTGTTTCCGGCCACTTTTGGCTATTCGCGACGATGAGGATGAGTGATAATGTGATGTAATGGATGAAGGGACGCACAAAGAACACATGGCCAGCTAGGATTCGTACCCGGGACGCCTGGTGTTGCAGCGCGCTGTAATAACCACTGAAGCACGAACTCGGCGAGAGAGAAAGAGAGTGGTGGAGATAGGGAGGCATATTGTTATATATTCTCAGCACAGACAATTCCTAACGTATGCATCTACGTACGCGTATATATGATAAATTCGATAGATAATTCATTTCTGTAATCAAAGTTGGCATTTTCAAGAAATTTCCGACACTTGCAAAGATCAATTACGACTTTCGCGATTTCCGATCCTGCTGCACCCTTATATATACCGACTTTCAAAAAAATAATAAATGGGTGATGACACTCACTCCTTCATTTGCCAATCAAATAACTTTTCAGTTACTTTGAATGCAAGCTGGCTGTAACCTTCGAGCTACATTGCTATTACCGTAATACATTTAAAGTTTGGGAAAGAATTAATTACAACCCCGTATATTCAGCTGTTCACATGATAATTGCGCACCATCTGTAGGCAAGAAATTCAGAACATTTCGACCTAAATGTTGCGATATAAAAGCGGACAACGATAGTAACGGAACATGCTTTAGTTTTAGTACTACTGTTTCGGGGAGGGTTGAACCCCCAAACCAGCTCCTTGGCATTTGTGGATGCATAATTAATGCATTGAATTTCATCATAACTTTCGTAAGAGCACCTCGGGGAAGACATGTAGTGCCGCATGAGGTCGTTCTGTCCTTGCATACACCAGAAGCGGATTTATACCTTGCGTGCCGGGTTGGGCTAAGAACAAGACAGCCACTGGTTGAGGACGTGTCTGCTGCGACGCGGCACGACTCTCCATGTTGACAGGACACCGTGGGAATCAAAAGTCCCGTCCCCCCTCTCCCCGATCCACCAATCACAGAGGTCTGGGATTAATTCCTGTCTCATTTTTCAGTCGCTAAGTACGTGTGTGTGTGTATTTTTATCCAGCTGCACCGTGGGAAAGTCGCTCGTGTCTCTTGATCGCGACACGCAATATTTCCAGCTCATCAAGAATTAATTTTTCAGTGTGACATTAAGTGCCGTGGGGGCCAGTGCCCTGTTTTTGTCGCCCCCCGCTGGTTGTACCGGGTAGAAGCTTTCGCGAAATCTTAAGAAAATATAAAGCAAAAAGGCACACGGAGAGTCTTGCATGAAGCAGAGTCACTACTCCTGCATGCGACGTATAGCAAAGGACACAGGTACTATATTGGTATTACCAGAGCATAGGTAATAGGTTAGTTCATTAGACAAACTACTGCAGCCTAACTATTGCCTATTTTGGGTGAGCAGGAAAAGGTTTTCTAAGTCCTTGCCTTGACTCATTCTCTCCCAACAGATCGTACAGTCACCGACAATTAAAATGGGACACCTACATCCTGAAATACTCGCTTCTCTGCATGATGTTATGTGTGTTGCCTAACTCTACGGCGATGAGTGAATAGGAAATTTTCAATAACAAGTAGTATCACTGCCGTAGATTTAGGCAACACACAAAACATCATGCAGAGAAGCGAGTATGTGTCCCAATTTTATTGCCGGTGAGTGTACCAGGTTTAATTTGTGAGTTAATACACTGAAAAAAATAAAGGTGTGGAAACTCACCTTTTGGGGTGAGTTTGGCTTGTCACAAATAGACGTCCCCAAAAGGTGAGTTTCCACACCCCATATTGGGGTGAGTTTTTCTCACCCTAGTATAGAGTGTGTTTTTCCTCCCATAAGGGTGAGTTTTCTCACCCTAGTATAGAGTGTGTTTATCCTCCCATAAGGGTGAGTTTTCTCACCCTAGTATAGAGTGTGTTTTTCCTCCCATAAGGGTGAGTTTTCTCACCCTAGTATAGAGTGTGTTTTTCCTCCCATAAGGGTGAGTTTTCTCACCCTAGTATAGAGTGTGTTTTTCCTCCCATAAGGGTGAGTTTTCTCACCCTAGTATAGAGTGTGTTTTTCCTCACATAAGGGTGAGTTTTCTCACCCTAGTATAGCGTGTGTTTTTCCTCCCATAAGGGTGAGTTTTCTCACCCTAGTATAGAGTGTGTTTTTCTCCCATAAGGGTGAGTTTTCTCACCCTAGTATAGAGTGTGTTTTTCCTCCCATAAGGGTGAGTTTTCTCACCCTAGTATAGAGTGTGTTTTTCCTCCCATACGGTGAGTTTTTCTCACCCTAGTATAGAGTGTTTTTTCCTCCCATAGGGTGAGTTTGAGGGGTTCGTGAGGAAGAGGTAAATGATCTTCGTTTAGTATAATAATGCTTACCTTTAACCTTGAAGAATCAGTCAGATCTTTTCTATCTTATCCAAAATGAATTCAGAATAAGATAGAGCAATCATAACTTCATTGTAATTTCTTCCCAGATGGCAAATGTATCAAAGTAGAGAAATGCAATGTTAACTCTTGCATTGTATAATATACGACATCACAGGGAAAACAGTGTTTCTTCATTTAATGCGTTCAGATTTTAATGTGATTAATTGTCTTCTTTATAAAAAGAATACCATTCAATTCAGCATTAAATTTTGACAAAGCTTAAAAAACTTAGAGGAAACTAGATGCGGCACGCTCACGAAGGTATTCATGTAGAAGAACAAGCCATCCATAAATTACATGAAGCTTGCAAGGAATATTATGTATCGATTTCTAAATCATACAAAAAAGCCGCAACTTTTAATGAACATACATATTTTCCAATAAGTCTTTTTTGAGACTTCCACTTGATGCTTAGAAGCCAATTGGGACTGGATATATGTACAGTCACATACACTGCTGGGTTGTAATGATTTAATTGAAAGTCAATGGTGCTGTTACAACCCAGAAGTGTCCTTGAGTGTACAATATAACATGAAGGGGATTGATCTTCAGAAGTCACACCCCTTAATTAAAAAATAACAACTTTTTTCTGTACTGTTTGGAAAGCAACACTCATGCTCACATACATTGCTATGATAAATAAATGACATACTTAACACAACAAAATACTGTATACTTGTATATCCGTAGATAAATTTTATGTATACGTTGGATGGAAGTATATACATACATGGTAAGGGGATAATCTCTGAAAAATACTACCTTGCCACTAAATGCATACACATTAAGCAATAATTCAACCTTACCTTTCCTTTGCTGTTGGTTCTGCACACTCAGTTCAATGCCACAATCATTACAATGTGAGTGATTTTTGGTGCTTTTAGAACCTATTTCAGTACTTTAATAAATTAATTAGAAACGAAAATGTACATTCCTAAGAAGGCAGAGCAAATTTAGTAGAAGTTATAAATGTTCATATACATAATTTTTAACCACTCTATTTCAAATACAGAGCTTAATTTTTTTCGCCCCAAAGATTAGGTTGAAGAAATAATGTTACCAGTTAGCAAAAAATTCAACTTTATTTACAATATTCGTACATTTCATCTTGCAATAATTCAACATAGTTCTCACAATTTTATCCAAAAAAAGAGGAATGATTTTTCTGTACCAATTTTACTTCATTGCTAAAAATATGCATGCTGTATTCCTTTAAAATGTCTGTATGGAAAGGCGTCCATGATCTGAAAGGAGAAAAAAATGTAAGAGTAAATAAGAATATAACCAAGAATGCATTTAGGTCAGAGTGTGATAGTTTAGAATGTACTTATAACATTTATGAGTCTTAATACTTCCCTGAACAGTATACTAGTGATGTGTGCATACAAAGTGATTCAAGCTTGAGTAGCCAGCCTTCGTGGATGAGTGGTTACGAAAGCATGCTAAAACGCCTGAGGTGTCGAGTTCGAATTCCAGCCTGAGCACAGGTGTTCTTTGTGAGTGTCCATTCATCCATTCCATCATATCATCACTCATCCTCATCTTCGCAATTAGCCCAAAAGTGGCAGAAATGCGAAGAAAAATAAACAAAATCAATCAGTCAAGCTGCTCAATTGATAGATTGAGTTGGTGTTTTAAGTCCACTTTATGCATAGTATGGCTAATCGAGACTGGACCTGAGGTTCAAAGTGGGATCCGAACCACTATGTGCCTCCACAGGGTATCGAACCCGGGACCCCTTGATTACAAGGCAACGACCTACCACTGCATCATCGGTGAGGCCCTCAAGCTGATCAGTTTCTACATTGAATGCAGTAGCGCTAAATTGGCAATTTATTTTACACAGCATTTCCCATAATATTTAAAGCTCAGGGGGGGTTAAACCCAGTAACCCCCCTTGCGTACGCCACTGATTGAATGAACAGGTGGAGAGACTAAGATTATGTCACCCTATTATGCAAAGGTAATATAAACATGCATGCTTTTATTTCATAAGCAAGAGCCTATACAAGGAGGGTGATGATGGGGCTATAAACAGGCAGGAAAAAATAGCGAAATGAGGGCTGACTACTGGGCACGCCACAGCATATAACTGGAAATGGCACACTATCTTCAAAAGTAAGAAATTACTTTAGGATAATATTTTGTGCTGAAACATCGGTGTCGGGAGATAGAGGTTTAACATATCCGTTGACCCCCCCCCCACCCCTTGGAATTGCCATCGGCCATTTCAAGTCACAAAAAGCAGAAGTTGTTATAACATAAATAATGTTTAGAAAGCTTTTATTGAAAAGTTAAAACTTAAAGATAAAACAGAATAACTGTGCATTTCAGTACACTTACTGTGTAAAATGTAATATATATATATATATATATATATATATATATATATATATATATAATAAGGAAAAGTTGTACTTGATATTCATTCATCTAGTAGTCCTCCCAAAGGATTTAATAATAGTAATAATAATAATATAATTTTATTTTTTTGTTATAATAGTTATTGCTGTAAAATTATTATCATAACCATGATTCTTATTGTTAATATTTGTTCTACTATTAAGTTAAGTCAATGGGTTGCCCCCCAATACACACACACAAACACCTTTCTGGTGTCGCCTAAGAGCTCAAACACTACCATTCAATGTTGGTGTGAAAAATAATTTTTTACTAATTTTTGAGTGTTTAGCTTTAGCTTTCTTGTGTTTCTGTTAGTTCTGCAGGGTGCGAAATCCTGGGGGGACAGGGGGATTTCCCACCACCAACAATCTAGGCCTCAAAAATCCCCCCACCAAAAATTTCCGGGGAGAAGATTTTTTGTTATAACAAACGAAAGATAAGCAATTACTTTTAATTTCAAATATACTGTACTAAGAATAATATCGAACACACACAAATTAGTGTAGTTGTGAGTATTGAATGCTTTCTCTCTCAAGAGATCATTAACAAATCTACACCAATACGCACAATTAAAGTAAAACAAGAATGCAAGAAAATTATAACTATGAAATCTAATTGATTTATATTAACATAAAGCACAAACAAAACAAAAACCTTACACATAATAAAAGCACTTCAACTATTTCATAATTTATAACATCTTTAACCAAGTTACTAAAGGAATTAGTTGGCTGCTTTACAATATCTGATATGTATAAAAGTAACAAATTAATTTACTTTTAATAATACACATATGTGGCGGAGGGGGAAATGTAGATTAAGAACTTTGTTCCCCCACCAGTTTTCAATGATTTCGCACCCTGTAGTTCTGTCCTGTCAAAGTGTATGTGTAAACATCATGTAGCGAAAAGGCAAAAAGATTTTATTTATTCTGTACATTATACTAGCATGTAACAGGCACAGTGCCAGAAGGAGAAGTGAGTGGATGCCTCATTCCATCCATTCACCAAGCAGACAAGAGACACATACCCTTGACAATTTTAAATATTTTCTATAGAAACAAGACATAGCTATATGAAAGTTCAACTCTCCAAAAATAAAAGCATGATATGATTCTGTTTTCAAGTAGCAGAAATAAAGTTCTATTGAAAGTTTAGTAGGCTACGAAAGAAATACATAATGATTATAATTTGTATATTTATGCTAAGGTGCATTTTGGAAATGCATATCCAAAGATTATTAATTACAAAATGAAAGGTGTGTATGTATGGTTCGCACACGCATTATATTTTACGTTCCTAGTTCTATTTATGTGATTCTGACATTTTCAGATTACATACAGGTTAATTGATTTATTTACTTACATTTCCATTTACAAAATCAGGATCATCTTCAAACATCAGAGGTGGTTATTTTAGTTAAACAGCATTCAATGTCTGAAATAAGGAATAAATTTAAATTAGATTAATCTTGAAAGTAGCAAAACTTCTTCAATACAACAGTTTATTGTACAACTATATTTGTTAATAGATGGAATACTATTTGAAGCGTTCAAGTGGATTTAACATATAAAAGTTAATCATCATGCAAAGTTAGTATCATTTGGATCCCCCCAGCAATTTAAATTCTCCTAAGGAATGTCTATACATACAGTGGAAGATTGAATGAAAGAAACCCAGAATGATGAAAGTTTAGATACTTTTCAAATAAGAATTAATTTCTTTATCTGTTTGCTTTCTTCTACATAACTTCTCAAAATGAATTTAATTTCCAAAGACAAAATTTGTATGTAGGCTTTTACAGGGTAACTGATAGCCAATAAATGTAGCATCACAGACCCTCACTTTGCAAGTTGAAAAGAGAAAACAAATAAAATGTATGAATCACTTACTTCATCCCACATCCACAAGAACACTAAATTGTACACAAGCAGCAATCGATTCTCAGAACTTAAAGATGCTGACACAGAAGTATATTTGCTGTGTGGTCTAGTCAACCATATTTTTTTTCACTAATCCTCCATGAAATTAATTGTGTAACAAAGATATTAGGAAAGGTATGTAAAGAGTGAGATGCATAAATATTTCCAGGAAAAGTTCAATGCAGTTCAATTCCTTAAATACACATGGGACGTCAAAAAATATTGAAAATTATGAACAACTTGCCTGGTAATATTTTAACATCTCGCTGTACACATTGTGTAATTAGTATGACATATCAATTTCAAAATACTTCTTAAGACAGCCACAACAAAGTTTTACACTCCAGCCTACAATGTGTATAACTATTAGTACTGTCCTTCCCAGTGGCGAACACTCCCTTTGAAACAGAAATAACCGAAGCTATGAGACACCCACCCACCCTTTCCTATTTCCAGATTTGTTGCTTGAATTTGTTTTTAAGACCAATTTAATCACAGAAAGGCTAATCGGGACTGTACCTAAATTTCAAAGTGAGATCTGAACCATTATGAACCACTACCGAGTATCGAACCTTGGACTCCTTGATACATGTATTTAAGTATGCATGTACTTTTGACATTTTCATTTTCTTTTCACACTCACTATGTTGACTAAATGTTCAATACTAGATGACCACCTCTAGCGTGTGCTACACCTGGGTACATATAGTGGTCGCCACTGGTTCTCCCATCTCAGCATATAAGCTTACTTCCTAAGAGACCTCTGTCATTTCAAGTTCCTACAGCTTAAAACTTATGAAAATAATGAATAATAAATTCCCTTGAAAAAAGAACAAAATTAGATTTGAACTGCTCTACTTACAGTGCATATCTGTGTAAACCCAACCCATGCAGGATCCTTGAAAAACTGCTCTCAGCAAAGAGTGGCTTAATGTTCAGTGTAGGTTGGAACTAAGGCAAGTGTGTTTGTGGGCATTATCCGTATCCGCTGCTCTATGCATGGCACATTCCTGAAAAGGAGTTGAAAATTAAAATAACGCTTAAAATTTTATGTTACACAACCATATTTATGTGTAAAAGAAATCTAAGACAACACTCTAAAAGAAATTCTAGCTGCTGCTTGAAATTGTAAGTTTCCTTAACTTAAATTGTTAATGTTTAGAATCCCCCAAGGACCGAAAATTAGAAGATACTATGGACGCACACTACAGAAAACCTCACGAATATCAGCGTCTGAGTGTGGGAAGGCGATCATTGCTCCCGAAAATTAATCTCATTGTATATTTAACTTTCACGCCCTTGCTTACAATGTGTCTTTTTTCCTTTAAAAAATTGTGATATTAGACGCAATCGACTACAACGAATGAATGAAGTGAGTTTAAGCAGCACCTTACAAATCTTATAAACTCTTACAGAAACCTGTTTTGTAAATAATATTTCCCATGGAAATTAACTTTACGTCCCACAGTATTCCACTGCATTATTTTGGCCTCTTTACTTAAAAATGAATTACAAATCCCTCTGGGGTACGTTCCGACAGCCAATAACGAAGGATTATGAATTGTGTGCAATACGTTACTTTACAACTTTAGGAACATCACCCACCAAACGAAGGTGTCAGTAGCAGTCAGAATAGTCGCCACCAAAGGGGGCTTAGCCCACCACGAAATATTTTTGGCCCATCTCCTCCTAACACCAATAGCCAACAGTTAAATGGAAAAGAGAGAAGGAAGCGTAGAAAGATAAAGGGAAAAGGTAAAGAAGAATAACGGAAATGGAAACAGAGGAACCAAGATAGCAAAGAAAAATTGAAACATATGAAAAACGGAGAAAGAAATAAAGATGATAGAGAATCCTAGTAGCAGTGATAATTGTAGTACGGTCAACCTTTGTGACGTTGTCCCCCCAAACATACACATATTCTGTTTAAAGTATGTCATAAGATTATCCTTTCTTTGTACCGGATTGTATCGCATTTACTTTCGTTTGCAACATTACAGCGTTCGAGTATTCACAAATTGAACTTGGGGTGGGGGGCCTTCGGGAAGCCCGTACAGTTTTATCCCAGCGCATTTTTTCGATTGTAACGTAACGGTTTGAGAGTAAATTAAATCAAAATTTGAAGTTCCCTCGCCCCCAATTTTAAAATGAAGGACAAAATCATTACGTTTCTACCATTGAAATAACTAAACTAAACAACTAAAAGCTCCCCATCATGGAGGAAGAAAAATCAAGCAATGTCTGTCGAACTGAACACGAATTTTGATGATAAATTCGAATAATTTCTATGCGTTGTTGCATTGTGTATCTCTCCATGATAGCTTTCCACAGACTACTGCACACAGATGTCACAGTTCCATATCGTCATTCCAGTCAGTGTTGCCATAACACTCTTTCAAAGTTCTGACGTTCAAATTGGTAGACCTTTTATCTATGTAGATACATGGTTCAACAACACTCCGCTGGCTCCCGTGGAGGGGTGGTTAACTTAAGGCACTACGACATCAGGGATGCCTGGTGCGAATCCCGGCTTGGCCATATGTGTTCTTTGTGAGTGTACCTTCATCATCACTTATCCTCATATTTGCGATTAGGCAAAAGTGGCGAAAAGCAAAGTAAAATAAACCAAATCAATCCATCGATCAACACTTCAACAGCTCTGGCCAGGGTCTGCCAGAATGGCTTTTTCTTTAGATGACACGTGGTCAGAGCACCGAGTCCCATCGCCGCTGTTGTTATGGCTTTCAAGAAACTACTATTTTTCATTTCGACGCTGGGCCAACGCCAACTTTTTTTTGTAATCCTACCAGGAATCGAACCCGCGACCGTTAACTTGACTACACAGGAGACCTATAATGACCTCGAAAAAAAAACCCTCTCGATTTTTATGGTGGGTGACGTACAGGCTGACGATTTAGTACAGATATCTATAGATGTTCCTGAGTGTATCCATATCCTCGTAAGCCTGCATTGGATGTTTGTAGCCACTACGTTACATTGCAAGAACAGCCTGAGTGCGATGACCAAGCGCGCATCAATTGGAGAAACACGTTTGGGACCGGCGACCACATTTGATCACCCGGAGGCGCTCGATCAAGGCTTATAAGCTCTCTTGTTTTGCATCTATTGAAGAATCATTGATTACCCATCGTGACAACCCACGGCGAGGAATACATGTTCGAAAAGTCACTGAAGATGAAATGTCCGCTCGGAAAGGCGGAGTCCACCTTAGGCGCGGCAACGGAGTGGAAAGAGTTGCAGCTGGAGGACACTGGACGATTACGGAGTGGACTGTTCCAGGTGGACAAGTGCCAGGAACGACAAGGGCGAACAGGTGTCGGTTTTGTAGCTCTCTCTCTCTTGGTTTCTTGATCACGCACTTGGACTATTTCGCACGCAAAGTCAGTCGGATTTTTTTCACCTTTGTCCCTCCTTGTCTCTTGGGCGTCCACTCCTGTTCGCGAAAGACCAAAAAAGAGAAAGAGGTGGTAGCGTGGTGATCCGTTCTGAAGGCGCAGGTAGCAATTTGCAAGATGTTATTTCTAAGGTAATAAGGACCGAGACCAACTCGAACGTACCCAGAGGGTATCAAATAGCCTTCGGAGACCAAGAAGACACCCAGACAATGCATCACGCACGCACCCGAGTGACATGCCTGATGATATCCGAGACTTGTGATTGGTAGGGGTGGCAGTCTTGTCGTGATGAACTGGACAATGTTTCCTCCAAAAAGGTCCACCTGCCGTCCTCATCGTCCACCTTGTCCGTTCTTCTCGAATCGCCAAACATCTGTTTCATTGGTCCATTGGGTTTTTGCAAGGTGGCACAATACGCCAATGTCGTCCTGCCTCCTTTGTTGGCGACATTTGCATATCAAAAGAGACATGCAAGCCTCGGTTTTGCGTGTCCTGAGTTGATTTCAACTTGGATACAACATGGCGCCCGACCGTGTAAAGTTCCTTGAGAAACTTAACAACGCTCACCGTCTGAGGATTTCGCTCATTGAATTTGCTTGACCGATTTAATTTGGTTTCATTAATTAACTTCTAAAATAATAAGGTTAACACGTTGGCTGCTTTCACTGTCACGCAAAAATAGAACAAACCGTGAGGATACGACAGGTCTCTTAGAATACAATAAAATATGTTCTTTTAAACTCATTCATTAAAATTCTTACTCAAGAACTAAATTCAAAGACATATATAATACTAATACGTACAAAAAGTACCCGAAATTTGTGAATAAAAGTAGTGGTATTTATGATAGGATAAACCCACGAAAGTATGAACCCCTCTCCAGCAGATTTGCTTATACTTAAAACAAGCTCAACATGCCTACATGAGCTTTTTGCTCAAGTGTGGAATCTTGTCTAATCCAAGATTTTTGTAAAAAAGCCCTCATGGATTCCATGAGAAAGTATGAACCCCCTCAGATTGATGAGGCTACACTTATAAAAGATACTTCTGAGAGATTGTTGTCCATAAATTTGTTAAAAATATGCCCCTCTTGATATTGTATGAAATCTTAAGTATAGTAACTGTTATAGTGCCCTAGCATGTATAGATTTCAAAATTTTGTTAATATTGTATTTTTCAGAAAATTCTATTTATAAAAATTATAGAGACATAAAATATAGAGAATCTCGAGTAGAATATGTATACAAAATTTCAAGTTACCCCTGTTGAGAACTGCCTGCCCGCCGGGGGAATCAATATCTTCTGACCTAAGTTCTCAACAGCTCCCAGTTTTATTGCCGGATTAATACTTGTTGGAGCAGTTCCTCAGATTCCTGCAGTGCGGCGCTGGCAGCACCGAGGTGGGATTAATACTTGAACAAGTTCCTCAGATCCCCGCAGCGCAGTGCTGGTAGCGGCAGCAGTAGGATCAATATTTGGAGCGGTAGTTCTATTGCCTCCTGAGTTTTATTAGCAGAGCTCCGGCAGTTCTATCAGCAGTCTTATTGACATCGATTAGTTCCAGAGAGTGCCGCGCTGGGGCATGGCGCTGCAGTATGGGTGGGATCAATATTTCGAGCAGAGCATTTCCAACATCGCTTAGTTCCAGAGTTGTCCACCGCCGCGCCGGGAGGCATGGCGCTGCGGTACTGATTGCATGTACGCTCAGCAGAAAAACGGGATACTTCGGCAAAAATGTTAGAGAAGAGCTCATGTTTCTGAATACACCCCCAACATACCCCCAACCCACCCCCACCCACCCCTACCCACCCCCATACACACCTACCCACATCCATACATATTTACTTCCCGGCGCACTTCTATTGCATCATGTTGTACAATATTAATTAATTAAATGGTTATGACATAATGTGATTATGTGGTGTTTTCTGATTGGTTGCTTATGACATAATGCGATTATGTGTTACGTTTAAATAAGCAGTGTTTCTATTGGCTCTGTAAATCTATAAAAGCCAGGGCACAGTGCAGATTCTTCACCATTGCTGGATCGGCAGTGGAACCCACAAGTGGGGGATAGAACCTGAACAGGCTCCACCAAAGTATAGGAGACTTGAAGCATATAATTTGGCGGAATAACCTAAGTAAGGTCATAGAGACAATATACACTGATACAATAAAAGCCAATTTTTGGCAGGGGGGCCAAAGTGGTTCCTAAATACAAAATAATTAATATCTCAAGAACTAATTGACATAGAGCTATGCAGTTTTTTTTGTCTGCACTGGAATAACCTAAGTAAGGTCATAGAGACAATATACACTGATACAATAAAAGCCAATTTTTGGCAGGGGGGCCAAAGTGGTTCCTAAATACAAAACTCAAGAACTAATTGACATAGAGCTATGCAGTTTTTTTGTCAGCACTGAACTCAACTGATCCAGTATAGAGTTTTGATTTGAATCCCAGGAAATTGTATATAAATACCAAAGCCAAAAATATTAAGTGTATACACACATAAACACATACACATACATATAAAGCACAGTGCTGAACCCAACTGATATTTTTATTAAGTATAAAGTTTTGAATTGAAACCCAGGAAATTGTATATAATAAACAACAGCAAAAATGCCGAATCAAAAATATTGCGACCAGTGCAATAAAAATATATCCAGCTCTAATTGGGCCAAGCACCAAAAGATTTGTAACCCGGACAAATGCAGAACTCCCACAAAAATTTGCCCCAAATGCAATAGAAAATACAGCATGCAATACTTCACATATACACATAAAGATACTTGCTCTGCACAGTCATCAATATTGCCCCCTCAACCATCCACATCTGGTCTGAAAAGAAAGCACGAAGCACCTCTTAATGCCAGAGCAGCAAAACAGCCACGCCATGAACCCATCCGTAGCAGTTTTAACGGCCAATTAAGGGATCACCGTTTTGTATCAGAGCCAAGATGTGGCATTGAGAATTTCTTGAACAGTATAAATTCTGATCTGCAGGCAATTCTAAATGCACAAAATGGCTCTTATAAGCTCTCCCTTAAATTGTTTGTACAATATAAGAAGCCAAATGGCACAAAATTTACACAGCCCCACATAACAGAAACTGTACCGGTTTATTCAAATACAAATTCAGACACAATAATAAGCAGTTTGATAAATCAACTGAATATTAAACACTCTGAATTTGCAGCAAAAGAGTCAGGATGGACCCTATGTGGCTCTCCACACAAGTTATATGTTAATATTTCTGAATTCAGCCCATTGCAAGGATCTACATATTTGCCATTACCTGCTAATATCAAAAACAAAAGAGCCGTGGTTAATATAGAAAATACCGACCAGAAATGCTTTTTGTGGTGTATATTAGCTGCTTTGTATCCAGTTTCAAGGCATCCAGAGAGAATAAGTTATTACAAACAGCATGAACATGATTTTGACGATGCAATGGAGGGTTTGGAATATCCAATGTCTGTTCAGAATATTGATAAATTTGAAAAAAGGGCCAGGCACATCAATGGCAAACAATTATCTATTAATGTATTTATTTGTTCCACTGGCAATTGTCCGATAGCACCTCTCAGAATCAGTACACTTGATGATGAATCTGCTGTTCCGATTGATCTGCTCTTAATTGAAGGGGATAGCACATATCATTATACTCTGATACATAATCTTGAAGCTTTAGTGAGAACACAACTAGACAAATCTAATAGAATATTTAAGTTGTGCAGAAGATGTTTAACTGTATTTGATGGTCAAAAAATGGTAAATAGGGTTCCTGAATGTAATACAGAAATTGCCAAAAACAAGTTAATTGAGCATCTGAAATACTGTGGCAATCATAAACCTGTTCATATGGTGATGCCCAATCCAAGTGAAAATTGCAAATTCAAAAAGTATGAAGCCTTGTTGGAACACCCAGTATATATTGTCTGTGATTTTGAATCGAACGTCAAACCTGTTGCATCCTGCAATCCAGATCCCGAAGAATCTTCAAGTACATCATACCAGTTACATGAACCTTCCAGCTTTTGTTATGTAGTTGTACAGGATGGTGTTGTTACCAAAAAAGATTCATACACGGGACCAGATGCCATCAAAATATTTGCACATAGAATAGAAAATGAGTGCCGTGACATAGCATCTAACATCTTATTGAAATCAAAGCCTATGTTGCCTTTAACAGAGGAACAGATTGAAGATTTCAACAATGCAGAAAAATGCCCGGTATGTGATTGTGAATTTTCAGATACAAATATCAAGGTGAAACACCATTCTCATACAGATGGTAAATTCTTAATGGCCCTGTGTAATAGCTGTAATATTCAGATCAAGAGACCAAGATTTATCCCCATATTTTGCCATGGAGCATCCAATTATGATTTCCATCATCTGATCAGGTACGAGGGGTTTGAGAAGCAGAATTTAAACATTTTAGCTGAAAATGATGAAAAATATATATCTATTAGCAAGATAATTAAAGTTGATGGTGTTCCTATTCACATAAGATTTCTTGATTCTTACAGATTTTTATCTGCTGGCCTGGCCACACTGGCCACTCAATTATCTGATGATCAATTCAAAATCACACGTGCATTGTTTCCAAATCAGGACCTGAAATTAATTAGGCGGAAGGGTGTATATCCATATGACTATGTCACAGATTTTTCTAAATTTGATGAGTGTTCCCTGCCACCACAAGAAGAGTTTTACAGCAGAATCAGAGGATCTGGAATCACTGATGAAGATTATCACCATGCTCAGTTGATGTGGAACAATTTAAAATGCAAGACATTTCGTGATTATCACATGGCATATTTAAAACTTGATGTGACCCTCTTAGCTGATATAATACAGGCATTCAGAAAATCTTCCATGCAAAATTATGGACTAGACCCAGTGTATTTTTTCAGTGCCCCGGGCCTAGCATGGGCCGCAACGTTTTTGAACACTAAAAAGCATTTGGATCTGATCCACGATCAAGATAAGTATCTGTTTATGGAGAAATGTATAAGAGGAGGGATGGTGCAATGTTCCCAGAGATATGCCAGAGCAAATAACAAATATATTCCTGATTATGATCCAGCACGGCCATCAAATTATATAACGTATGTGGATGCCAACAGCCTCTATGGTTATGCCATGATGGATAAACTGCCATATGCAGGGCTTGAATGGGTTGAAAATTATAATATTGAAGATCTTAAGAATTTTGATGACAGAATTTATGGCCTCATCTTAGAGGTTGATCTGACAATTCCAGAATATTTACACAATAAATTTTCTGATCTGTCCCCAATTCCCGAGGTTAAGTGCTCACCTGGCTCTAAACAGAAGAAGCTCATGATGACACTGGAGCCGAAACAGGGTTATGTCACATATTACAAAAACCTCCAGTTCCTGATGAAACATGGTGTTCAAGTGACCAAAGTTGGAAAAGTTTTGAGGTTCAGGCACTCAGAATGGTTGAAACCATATATTGATACAAACACGGAGCTTCGAACATCCGCAAAGAGCCAATTTGATAAGGGCTTGTTTAAATTGATGGTGAATTCAGTGTATGGCAAAACAATTGAAAATGTCAGAAAACATACCGATGTTAAAATAATTACTGACCCTAACCTGAGCAAAAAATTGGTTGCAAAGCCCAACTTCAATTATAGAAGAATTTATGATGAGCACATGGCACTTTTCAACATGATGAAAACAAAGATCAAATTTGATAAACCTATTTATGTAGGGGCTGTGATATTGGAATTGTCCAAATTACATATGTTAATATTGTATTATGATGTGCTGAAACCTTTTTATGGTGATCGTGTAAAATTATTGTACATGGACACGGATAGTTTTATTCTTGATATTCAAACAGAAGATGTTTATCAAGATATGTCACAGCCTGAATTGTTTCAATACTTTGATACCAGTGAACATACAAGAATTCAACCCCACAACAAAAAGGTGCCTGGCAAGTTAAAAGATGAGACACTTGGTGATGTTATTGTGAAATTTGCTGGGTTAAGTGCCAAGGTGTACACTTTTGAAACATGTAGTGGTGCTGTTGCCAAAAAGGCCAAGGGCGTTGGCAGAGTAACTGTTGAAAAAGATCTCCAATTTGAAGATTATGAAAATTGCCTCAAATCCCAGAATTCAATCAGAACATCAGAAAATAGAATTCAGAGTGAGGATCACTTGTTGACTAGCAATATTGTAAGAAAAGTGGCCCTGGACCCACATGATGATAAGAGATGCATTTTATCATGTTGCATACATACTCTACCTTGGGGGCATTGTGATTTGAAAAATGGGATTCAATGCCCAATTACAGAGCATGATTTGAAGTAAATAAACATGCCTATGAACTTATTTGGGTTCAAGAAACAAGCTATTATGGAGCTGCCAACACCACAACCCTCTTCTGATATAATATCTAAACTGAGTGGCTTGTTAATTATTCATCTGAACAGCATATTTACAGATAATGATGATGAAACAGGCAAAATATTGTACATATTTAACAATAATTTAAATCATTACCAATTACCTGTAGGTGGGCAATTGCAATTTATTACAACCCCTGAGGGTGATGTCAAGATTTCAGTAGGGAGAAATATTTATAGAATTAAGCACTCAAACATGATTTCTGGCACCGTATATACTGTTTCTGCTGGTGACTGCTTATATATTGAGGTCCCGGGATCCTATGACAAGCTTATACCCTTTTTTATAGAATTAAGAATCAGATACTCTATAATAAATAACCATTAAAACAAAATGCCTAATGATATATTTGGCCATACAAGACATGAAGATCACAGTGATGAGATTCTGATGCTTGATGTCAGAGTCAAGAAATTAAGAAGTGATTTACAAGCTTTACAAACCACACTGAATGCCAGACTTCAATTAGAAATTACAAATTTACAATCACAATGCATGGACCCTCTTCTTAAAATTGATTCTGAACTCAAATTGTTGCTTCAAAAATATACTGATCTGGCAACATTGGATAATTTTCAAAGTTTAGAAGAAGCTGTAGCAGCTCTTCAAGCCAAATTTAAGACCCAGGCTAACAACTCTGAGCAATTGAAACAACAATTGGAAGAGCAAATAAATAATGTCCAGGCACAGCTCCAAACAATTGTCAAAAGCATAAAATCACAAGAAGATTTTGATCTAGTGATTTCCACTCTAAAGGAACAGATTCAATCACTCCAAATACCTAATCTGGATCCTCTGCACAATGCCATAGCCGAGGTTAAAGAAAAAATTGAGACACTTGAAAATTTTATGAACAATTTGCCATCTTCTGATGCTTTGAATGCAATAACTCGGAGTGTAGCCAACATCAAGCTGCAACTTGAAACATATGAAGATTTTGGAAAAATTCAAAATACCATAACCCATCTTGAAGGTACAATAGCAGCAGTGCAAAGTGATTTGGCAAATGTACAAGAAACTCGCCTGCCTGGGATTGTAGATACACTTGTCAGTGTCCAGCAACAAATCACAAAGCTTGAAAACCTCAACACTGAATCTGAACTATCTCATTTTCAACACTTGATAGATGATATCCAAACAAAACTTGAAATTTTACAACAATCCACACCCACTCAGGCAGATATAGCTCTGCTCCAAAATGCTATGCAAAATGTGGCTGATGCTTCTGAATTAAACAATGTGAAATTGGCACTTGAATCTTTGCAAAATACAGTATCAAATCTTCCCACATCACAGGAACTTAAAAATATTAAGAGAGCTGTGAATAGGATATTGAAATCAGAAGATATCAAGAATATCCAGGCAGAGATCAAACAACTCACTCAGACAGTGGCCACTCTACCAACCAATCAACATATTAATGAACTGCATGCCCTGTTTGAGGATATCAGAAGACAGGTCCATGATCTTACTGCTCAAAATTCAAAATTGGCAGTTGTTGAAAATTTGCAACAAATTGTAGCTAATATCAAGCAACAGCTAGGGACCATGGAATCCAATCAAGCAAATGCTCTGTCTGTTTTTGCCACCCAGCTTCAAGAGATTGTGCAACAATACAAGAAACTTATTGTGGACATAAAAATCAAGCCAGGCCACGATGATGTTGTTAGGACCATCAATGAGCACCTTGAATCTGTAACAAGCAGATTGCTTACAGCAGAAAAGGAAATAACCGGCATAATCGAGAATCCAAAACATACAGTAATTCTTGAATTGTACAGCATCCCCAACAAAGAATATGATTCACCATTTACACCAGGTGGCAAAATATATATGCTCTCCCCTGCACAATTTTATTACCAGTTTTTTGTTGGGGGTACATTGAGACCAATCAAGATCAAATATTGGCATCAACCACAGGCACACCACTACCCTACCTTATCAATAACAAATGCTGAGAACAAAGTGAAAATCACCAGTGTAGAGTTAGAGGATTTTACAGACCCCAATACATTAGAAACAGCCTATACTGAAGATGATGGCACTTTGGAATTTAAAATACAAATAGGGGACAAATTATATTTAGAAAATCCTGCAGTATCAGCTGCTGAACACCCCATAGTTGCAATATTCTTGTTTACATATTATGTCTAGACAAATTATTGTTGATGAATTACACAGACAGGCCCGACATAATTTTAAGAGACTCCCAGTAGTCACAAAGGGCATAGATGATTTATGGCAGAGCGACTTGATTGAGTTGTCAAGTGGGCAGTTGAAAAACTTAGACAAAATCAACAAGGGCTACAAGTATCTACTCACTGTCATAGACACATTTTCAAAATTTGCCTGGGCTGTGCCACTCAAATCCAAGACTGGAAAATGTGTTACAGAAGCCTTCAGGACAATCACCAATCAGAGTGGAAGATCACCGCGCTATTTGCAAACAGATAATGGCAAAGAATTTTATAATTCGGTGTTCCAACAATTTATTAAAAGCCAGGCAATAAAACATTATTCGAGTTACAGTGACCTCAAAGCCTCAATTGTAGAGAGATTCAACAGAACCTTAAAAAATCTTATGTATAAACAATTCACACTTCAAGGTAATTATAAATGGATTAATATTCTTCCAGAACTTCTACATAAATATAACAACTCGGTCCATTCCACAATCAACATGAAACCCTCTGAAGTAACTTCATCTGATGAGCAAAAATTGATCAGGACTGTTTATTATCCTAGATACCAGCCAACAACAAGAAAGGCCAAATACAAGGTGGGTGATCAAGTAAGAATCAGCAAATATAAGCACTTATTCAAAAGAGGCTTTACCAGAAACTGGAGTACTGAATTATTTACAGTGGTTCAAGTTAAACCCGGAACCCTTAACACATATATAATAAAGGATCATCGAGGAGAAATTCTCAAAGGCAGATTCTATGAAGAAGAGCTCAGCAAAACTAAACAGCCTGATACATATCTCATAGAAAAAATCATCCGCAGAAAAGGCAACAAGTTACTTGTCAAATGGCTGGGTCATCCGGAAAACAGCTGGATCGATGCAGACAAAGTGATAATATGAGCACCTGGGATGTTATAAAAAGGCTGCCAGAACCTGAACAACAAAATAAGAGAAATGGCAACTTGCTGCCTGATAATATTAGGTGTCTTATTGTTGGGCCATCTGCTTGTGGTAAAACTACACTAATGGTTGATAATTTTTTATTAGCACCCAACTGGTTAGACTGGAAAAACAGGCACTTGTATATCTTCTCTAAGAGCTTGGAACAATTAAAATATCAGCAGCTGATGAAGCTATATGATGGACTGGATATAGCCACTTTTGAATCAGATGTTAAGCCACTTCATGAATGTCTCGATAATTCTGTTGTTGTGTTTGATGACATTATACTGGATAATCAAAACAAGGTTAGAAATTTCTTTACACAGGGCCGACACAAAAACATTGATTGCTTCTACCTGGCACAGACTTTTTCTAAAATACCGAAGCAGCTGATCCGAGACAACAGCAATTTTATATGTGTGTTTCATCAAGATCATACCAACCTCAAACACATACATGATGAATATGTAGGTGGGGACTTGAGCTACAATGATTTTTCTAAATTTTGCAGCAGGTGCTGGAACCAGGACAGTTATGGGTTTGTCACAATTGATATGACAAGAAAACCCAATAGCGGCAAATACAGAAATAAAATCAACGATTTTCTAGACATTGAAACATAAATAAATAACCATGAAAAGGCCAATAATTGATGATCTTAAGTTAAGAGATTATCTTGTAAAAAGATTTAAGGGATGGAAATCAGAGAACCGAGGAATCTATGAAAAACACAAACAAACAGAACAGCCTGTAATTGATGCTATTAATAATTTAGGTAAGAATATCAAAACTGTTACAGAGCAAAATCAAGATTTGATCACAGAGCTTGTACCTGTAGCTGCTAGGAACATTTTAGATTATCCATTCACCCCACTTTCCAGTATTCATACACCTAGTCCTGTTGCTCCTCGAAGAATTGAAGCTACACAGGATCCTATTGAATTGGGTCTTCTTGCTCAAAAATATTTAACCACACCTAAAGACAACAAAGATGAGGTCTTTGGCTTATATGCTGACACAGAGCTTGATGGCAGCATCATACATAGAATTGGCAATTTCAGAGTAACATTTATGGGAGATGATCTGATTGTTTATTCAGAATCTCGTCTCGGAGAAAAAGGTGGTTTTGTTAAGTACCCCGGAACACCTGGATTGTGGGAATTGATGACTAGGAAAAGGCCTGGCAGCTATACAGATCAAGATTATGAGGATTACAAAGAAATATTAATAAAATCAGATGCTCTATACCAGAACAATGATCCCACACAAAAAAGAGTCAAGTCTAGCAGTGGGGCAAAATACAATAATTTAATCAAGCCCATATGGTCACAGATCAAGACTGGCAGTGGAATCAAACAATACAACACCCTGCCTAAAGAATTTGTGTGGGTTGATGATGTCAGGAAACTTGTAGATAGGTTGCTGGTCATAGCTGGGGAGGAAAATGCTGGGAACCACAATTTTTACAATGAAAAGGTTGGAATTATGGACATGATAAGCACAAAATTGTCTAATTTTATAGTGAATGACCCTAAGGGGATTGGATATCTCATAAAAATTATTAATACTCTACCCCCCAAATTTTGGAATATTTCTGAGGGCCGGGGCCTGGTTAATGACATTATAAACAAGCTGCCATTTGAACTACACATTCCAGGCTATCAGTATTGTGGTCCAGGCACAAAATTGGACCATAGATTAAACAGAGGGGATCCTGGTGTAAATCCCCTAGATGCTGCTTGTAGAGACCATGACATAGCATACAACACACATTCTGATCTTGACAAGAGACATGTTGCAGACAAGAAATTAGAAGAGGCTGCATTTGGTAGATTTGTAAGCAAAGATGCTTCTTTGAGTGAAAGAATATCAGCATTGGGAACCACCATAGCTATGAGCACCAAACAAAAACTGGGGTGGGGGTTGTGAATATGTATATAATAAACCTACGATGAAGCCCAAGGGTGTTATGTATCAAATACCTTATGCAGGTCTCAAATCTCTTAAAACTATTGATAGTCTTTTAACCAAAAAGCAGCGCAAGAAAAAAAGCTCTTGTATTGCAAAGGGCCATGGTATGAAATTGTTGCTTAGTACCCCCCAATTAAAAAAATTACAGCAATCAAGAAAAAATCACATGTGGGGGGTTTCATATTCACTATCCCGGCCATCTTAGCAGCACTCGGGGCTGTTGGGAGCTTGGCCGGGGGATCAGCTGCCATAGCAAAAACAGTAATAGATGCCAAGAAAAATAGGGCAGAATTAGATGAGCAGAAGCGCCATAACCTGGCCATGGAGAAAAAAGGCAAAGGTGTTAAGAGAGCCATGAGTAAGTTTAAAAAAACAAGAGCCGCTTACAAACCAAGATATTGAAGCTTTAATCAAGCCACTGGGCATCAAACATTTTAGAGGTGTGTACATGTCTGATTCTTTACCGGAACAACCACTCAACAGAGAGTGTGGCATTGTTAATTTGGATGAGTATAAAAATCAGGGCACTCACTGGATTTGTTATCTTAAATATTTAAAAGATGAGGCATTTGTGTTTGATTCATTTGGAGGTGTTCCTCCTGAAAATTTAGTAAAATATCTAAATTCAGCTAATCTTTATTACAATAATGCCCGTGTTCAAAACTTCAAAGATGTTAATTGCGGACATTTGTGTTTATCTGTTCTTAGATATATGTCTCAAATAAATAAACCATCAATTGAAAATTTTCAAAAGGCCTTGTGGTATATAAAACATCATGGGGGTATTCCATCTCACCAGCCAAAATTCAATATTGAAACTCAAATTGCATGATGATATAGTGTATCCCAAAACAATAGCTCTCAGAGCATTTTATGGCATGTACTTGATCCCTAATATTACACACCACAACAATACAATTGCAGTAGGGGATCAAAAAATTGTCATCACTCCAGGGCAATATAATCTGTCCACTCTAAATGCTCAATTACCCAGAGGTGTAGTGTTAAGTCAAAATTCTGTCACTCACAGAGTGGAGATTGTATCTGCTACAGAAACAGTGGATCTGGGTACTATAGGAGAGCTGTTAGGCTTTGAGAACAACACAAAACTCGAAGCAGGCATCAAACACACTGCTATGAATATACCCAAATTCTTAGCCATAGAGACTCTGAATATTCACTGTAATGTGGCCGAGGGTATGATCACCAAATCAAATGGCATAGGCACTCACAAACAAACTGGCATCATTGCAACATTCAAACCTAATTCCGAATTCATGGAGCCAATCATCTACAATCCATCCCCAACATTATATTTTCCTGTGTGCCATAATAGAATAGATTACATTGAATTGATGGTCACTAATGAAAAAGAAGAATTAGTTGATTTTGCTGGAGCCACAACAACTGCAATCATAGAGATTAACATTTAAATAAAAATACATACGATGGAAAATATTGAGAGTTATGAGCTACAATCATTCCCCCCAAACAGGAGGACATTTGCAAATTTAAATCAACCCAACACAGAAATAGAGGTTGATCTTGATGTAGGGGACGGCTTTATACACCCCCACAGAGCAGATATATACATCAAATTTGATGTTGTAAAGCTCGATGGTACAGATTATCCGGCAAATTCAATTATAAGACTTGTAGACAATTTTGTGCCGCATCTGTTCTCTGAAATTGAGATCAGAAAGCATGGCGTTGTTATAAACAGAATAGATTATCCCGGCATTACCTCCACAGCTTTGGCCACTCTAAAATTATCCAAAACCGAAGCTTCATACTACAAAATAGGGGGATTTGAAGCTGGTGATAAGATATTATCTAAAAATCACACAGTGCTGTTCCCCATGCGCCTGTTGCCAGGATTCTTCTCAGATTACAAAGATATTATGTGGAAGGGCGGGTTAAGAATTACATTAAGAAGAGCTGCCAATGATAATAATGCTTTGATGAGGTACAGCACATTAAACCCTACAGGAGAAGCTCTGCCTAATACCCTACCTGATGCAGGCAAATGCATTATTCAGACTATGGAGTTAAGAATCCCGGTTGTTGAATATGAGGCCAGTTATGCTCTTAAATACAAAGCTGATATCCTAAAAAATCCACAGGTTCCTCTGCAATTTTACACATATCAATGCGTACAGAAGCCCGCATCTGGTACTTATTATGAATTTGATGCCACAAATTCATTCTCTAGTATTCAATATGACATGCCTGATTTTGTGGTGGTACTGTTTCAGACTGGGAGACACAACAATCAGGAAAAAAATTCAAGTAGATTTGATAACTGCAACATCAAGAATATTTATCTTAAAAATGGCAGAAATGAGGTCTTTCCTAGAGAAAATTATAATTTAGACATGTCCAAGGATGATTTCCTCAAATTATATGAGGCATTTTCTTCCTTCAAGCGTGTCACTACTGGCAGTACTGATATGTATTACACTCCAGATGAATTCAAGACACGGAGACCCATGTTTGTAATCAACACTTCAAAAAGAAAACAAGTTGTGGTTAATGACAGAACAAACATTAAAATTATCTGTGAATTCCATGAGGCATTACCTGAAGACACCATTTGTAGCGTTATTCTCATAGGTGAAAAATCATATGTTTATGATGTAAGAAATGAGCGGGTCACGGAGCAATTCTAGAAGAATTATATTATCTTAATACTAGATATGTAAATTGAGCCTGGTGCCCAATTGAACTTAAACCAGAAATAAATATGTGTATGTATGTGTGTGTGTGTGTGTGTGTGTGTGTGTGGGTAGCCTAGTTTTAAGTATGGCTACAAGAGAGGTATATTTTTAACAAATTTATGGACAACAATCTCTCAGAAGTACCTTTTGTAAGTATAAACAAATCAATCTGAGGGGGTTCATACTTTCTCATGGAATCCATGAGGGCTTTTTTACAAAAATCTTGGATTAGACAAGATTCCACACTTGAGCAAAAAGCTCATGTAGGCATGTTGAGCTTGTTTTAAGTATAAGCAAATCTGCTGGAGAGGGGTTCATACTTTCGTGGGTTTATCCTATCATAAATACCACTACTAATAAAACACAAAATACGTGGTTAATAATCAACATTTATTTTGTCGCCTTCAAAATAGGCCCCATCAGATGCAAGACACATATGCCAACGCTTAACCCAGTCTTCAAAACACTTTTCAAACACAGAAGACGGTATCGCCCTGAGTTCCTTCTGCGAATTTCCTTTAATGGATTCAATTGATTCAAAACGCCTTCCCCGAAGTGGTAACTTGAGTCGCGGATAGAGAAAAAAATAACATATCTGGAGAATATGGGGCTTGGGCGAGGACATGTGTTAAGTTTTTGACCAAAAACTCGCGAACAAGAGTCGACGTGTGCGACGACGCATTATCATGAAGCAAAATCCAAGAATTGTTTTTCTATAACTCTGGTCTTTTCCGGCGAACATTCTCACGCAGACACGTCATAACGGTCACATAAAACTCTTTATTCACAATTTGTCCAGCTGGAAGGAATTCTGAGAGCACAACAATACGATAATCAAGAAAACAATGAGCATGACCTTAATTTTTGAGCGACTTTGGTGTAGTTTTGTGGGTTTTGGTTCATTTTCGAAGCGCCATTCCGAAGATTGTTGACATGTTTGCATGTCATACTCATACACCCATGTCTCATCACCAGTTATGATGCGTTTCATGAAGGTTGAGTCACTAGAGGCTCGCGAAATGATGTCTTCAGCAAAATCCCTGCCATGTGGTTTTTGCTGGAAATTCAGTTCCTTCGGAAGCGACGCGCTTCATGTCTAACACATCAGTCAAAATGCTGTGAACGGACATGTGTGATATGTCAAGCTCACGAGCCACCTCCCTCACAATCACACGCCGGTCACCATTGTCCTGATTTTTTTCCGACGTTTTCGTCAGTCGTCGACGTGGAAGGTCGACCAGAACGGGGAAAATCAGCAAAAACTTCTCTGCCTTCTTTGAAAGCCATGTACGTACCAACGGAGGAAGAGATAGAAGAAACGAGGGACGGAAATAAAAGAAAGTGAGAGGGAGATATAGAAACAGGAAGAACGACGGATAGAAAGAACAGCGGATAAAAAGGAAGAGGGATAGAAAGATAGTGAGAAAGGAGATAAGAAAGACAGAAAAATAGAAAAAAGGGACAGAGGAAGAAATTGGAAAACAGAAAAAGACAGAACTAGACAGACTAGAATAAAGAAAAGCAAAAGAGAGAAAGAAGGATAAAGGGGAAGTAGAAAGAAAGAAAAGAGGAAACAAGATAAAAATTTATTCCCAGCAGATATGACACCGAAGGAGAACCCACCTAAAAATGAAGACTAAAATTGGTAAACGCTGTAAGTGCCAAAATAATTCAAACACGTTAAACTGTGCAATGTGCCATGCTTTATAATGTGGTAAACGTGAAGTAGTTCAAAGGACGTGTAAAGAGGTCACTAGTGTGAACGTTCTTATGGCCTGATGTGCGGAACGATGCCATTTCCCAACACTTTTGCTTTTGGCACTTACAACGTTTACCACTTTTAGTCCTCAAATAGTTCTTCCATCCATGTGTCTACCAGAAAGTACTAATGTTAACCCTCAAAGTTCAATGGAAACTTACTACAACCAAAATCTTTCAATAAGTTTCAGGCCATCAAATTTGAAGGGGCATTGGTATTAACATCCTTCTTTTTTTTTTTTAAAAAAAAAAAAATCACATCAAAGAGAATGCAAGACGAGCAAAAGCAAAACTTGACCTTCGATCAGGCAACTTACTGAAGGTCCTGCAAGGGAAGAACAAACCCAGAGCTCGCCAAGTTTTTGAGAATGCATCAAAATAACAGAATGGGTGGCTTCCAAGCCTGCACGGTCCCCCGACCATGTAATTACTGCTTGGGAAGAAGTGAAC